>NC_030681.2:90177566-90818538 GCF_000004195.4 Xenopus tropicalis
AAATGGCGTGCACAATGGTAATCGTGGAAGCACATGTAAAATAAAAAAATAAATAAAATGCAATCTAGTGAAATACGTTAAGATACCAACAGCACCAAAAGTGCAAAGTGACAAAATGTTTTGTTGTATATCAGTGCACACACAATCTGTCAATTAAAATGCTCACCAGATGTATGTAGGATAAAGACCATAGAAACCCAGATCAAATATTGATTGCAGTCATTGCCCAATTCTCAATGGGTTAAATAGAAGAGAAGAGAACATATTTAACATATTCTCTTTAATGCCTCTAATTTTGTGGGTAGCTTTCCAACTCCTTATCACTGCATATTGTTGTCTAAGGAATCCTTCTACCACTGGGATTTGAGCATTCTGAGCCAGCAGGAACTGCAAAGAACACACTCAATTTCTTATTCACAACTATAATTCTGTATATAATATATATGGTATATTATTCAGACCACTGAATTATAGTTTTAATTTGTTATATCTTTTATAGTGCAGTTTTGATGATTGAGACAAAATGAAAATACAAAGATTAACAAACCCAACCCTAGATCTCATACACTTATAGTGCAAAGTATGTTTTTCTCTGTATATGTAATATATGTGTTTATAAATTTCATTGATTGCTGACTTGAGTAAATCTTTACAGCCAGCATAGGTTCTATCATTATTTATTTGGATGCAGTCTAAAATGTTGCTATCAATAGGGATGTAGAGAACCTCAAAAAAAAAAGTTCGCGAACGCGTTCACGAACTTACGCCAAAATGTGCGAATATTCGCAAACTTTGCGAACCCCATAGACTTCAATGGGAAGTCGAACTTTAAAACCTAGAAAAGCCATTTCTGGCCAGAAAACTGATTTTAAAGTTGTTTAAAGGGTGCCACAACCTGGACAGTGGCATGCAGGAGGGGGATCAAGGGCAAAAATTTCTCTGAAAAATACTTTGTTGACACAGCGTTGCGTAAAACCGCAAAGGCAGCTGGCAGACCTAGCGGAAATACGCGGCGTTTTTTGCTATTTCGCACTATTAGCACCATGGAAACGGGATTTGCTGAAAAACGGCATGTGTGGCTTGTGTGGTGTTTTTAGGCAGAGAAAAAACGCAGCGGAAAAACTCCACGCGAACCTAAATTGTGAACATACGCAAAAAGTTTGTGAACTTCCGAACTCGCGAACACCCGATGTTCGCGCGAATTAATTCGCTGGCGAACAGTTTGCTACATCTCTAGCTATCAAGTGGGCTGAAGGGGAGCTGTTTGGGCCTCTGTGTACTTGAAATGCCAAGGCCTATTTTAAATCCCAGTCCAGACCTGATACTTGGCAAAGGTGCTGTTGATGTAACATTCTTGTGCTCTTGCTACAGGGGTAAGACAAAATAATTTTGCAAGAAGTTTGAGTTTCTCTGCAGATTTTTCTATAATAACATTAGTGATTAACAACTGTTAATAATGCTTCATTGTCTCTCTTCCTAGTTGCCTTTTTGTTCTTTAACTTGAAACTGGAACTTTTATTAAAAACAGACTATACAATATTATTGACACACTGAGGCCCCTGACCAGACTTATAACAAGAAGTCTCTGTGAGTGCTCTGCAGCATTTACAAAGCCTTTGTAGATCAATGGTGGAGATTCTGGTCATTGTGTGAAACATACTGTACCTCATGCTATGCAATTGCCTTTTTGGCACAATACTAAATGTAACCCATTGTTGCCATTGTTAAAAGCTTTTACCTCTTAACCTGGTTAGATAACTCATTTTAGTTTACTTTAGTTTTCTTCTATATTTTGGTGTCTCTCATTTTACAGCATACATGCCCATTGCCTTTTGCTGATAACTTGATAATTATGTAAATAAAGGTAAGTTGCCAAATATTGCAACCCAATGTATGATGCTATTAAACTGCAGCTGGGTATATGATATGTCAGAACTTTCATCTGTTTAATACATGTGATTAAAAAATATTGCTTCTTGTTCAATAGGGACAACATCACATTGCTTTAACACACAAGCATTTAAATGAAAGCATGTTATTTGGCTCCAAGTAATTTTTATGTGGAAAAAAGATACTTTGATGAAAGTGCATGGGGGAAGGCAAATTGTCATATTATTGCCTTGCATAAAAACAACATAATTAGCTCTATAGGGCTTATTTATGAAGGCAAGTGCAGTGTGCAAGGTGCAGATGTGATTTATAATGTTTTCCTCCACAATTCCAGTGTAATTGTGACACAACTAAGTCTGTTGCGGCAACAAATGAGCAACTGCACTTGGGTTTCGTAAAAATCAAATATAATTGTACTCAAAAGAGCCTGGCTCAAGTACAAGCAAGTGCGGGGAATGTGTTTAGGCACAAGTACCTTTAATGAATGGAGTCAATATGTGCAATGGCTGCATCCATTGTTGCCTGACTGCAGCTGTGCTGAAATGAAAGCTATGAATAAAGAAAAGGACATGATTATTCTTTCTATCCCTATGAAATAAAGACTCAAGCCCAACACTTCAATATAATGTGCTGTCATCTTCAGTCAGGGATAATGTCGATCTTCTTAAACATATCAAACTGAATATAGGACTTTCCTTTCTTTCTGTTTTATTTGGGCGATTAAACAAGCATATGTTATTTATGGGCACTTGGAAAAGACATGTGCTGTCTGCAACATATGTATATATATATTATATGTATACATATGTATATATGTATGTATATTATATGCACCATATGTATATATATATCTTATAACTCAACTTGCATTTGCAACAATGTGAAAAGTAAAACATGCTGTTAAAGTTCAACTACACATATGTAGCAACACATATATTTAGTTCCAGCAAAAATACAAACAACAGTCCTGCAATTAAGCCATGGGGATCCATTTAGGAACTTGCCATGTATATGCTGCTGCACCAGTTGCTTAACAATTCTGTAAACAATGCAGCCAGTTGGAGCACATACTCTCCACCTATCATAGCTCCAGGTATTAGGATGTATAACCTGATAACTGCTGTTAACAAAATCAGTAAGCTTCCCTGATAATTATGTAGCTCACTCCAGCCTTCGCCCACTCTGTCCTGTTTCCACTCCATCCTGTTCCTGTCAGCCTGCTCTATCCTGCCCTTGCCCCTTTTCTTATCTGCACACTATCAGTTCTTCCCTGAAGACTCCCCTTTTCTATCTTCTCTTAAGTGCCCCCTACCTTTTCCTTACAGCATTCCCAGAAAGCTTCTTTTCTGTCAGGCATGCACAGAAGGCTCTCCTATGGTATTTTATTCTGGGGGTTGTTTAGAGTAATTTTAAAGATAGGAAAAAAAAGTTTGCTTCTTCAGGAATGGCTTTTTGCACTTGTCTCACTTGCATACACGAGTGACTTAAATAGGAGAGTGGGCCTATTTTTCAATACTTGCAGCACTGTCTTAACCTTCTAAGTACATAAATTAAGTGAAAATATTTAGCATTTTTCTCTGTTACATAACTTCCCATGCCAAAATACACAGTCACATGAAAGAAAAGAATGACTAATTAGGCCTGTGATACACAAAACAAGCTATCACTATTTGATATTGTACATATAAATGAAATCTGCCTGCACATTATTGTTCTGTGATCCTTACCTAATCACAATGCTCTTATTCTCATACATTTTTAAAATGTCAATGCAAGCTTCTTTAATATATTTTGTCCTTGTATTTTATCTTCTTCCTGAATCACTACAGTTTAAATAGTTTTTTTTTCATATTTGCCAGAGCAGCACCAGCATCTTTTCTTTTTTCTGATGTTTGTTGCCACTATTTTGAATTGTCTTCTGTAAGTCACAGGTTGAGATGTATGTATGTATATCTTTATTTATAAAGCGCTACTTATGTACGCAGCACTGTACAGTAGAATACATTAATACAAACAGGGTGTTAATAAGATAATAGATAAATACAAAGTATAATAATAAATACAGATAAATACAGCAGCAATAAGTTAAGAGTCGAGGACACAAGAGGAAGGAGGTCCCTGCCCCGTAGAGCTTACAATCTATATAAAGGGCAGCCTCCCCGTCGGGGAGATGTCATGGTAAAGTCTGCAAATGTGCAGTACTATTGTAGAAAATCCAAGATGGTGGCTGCAAAGTTGTAACTGGCAAAGAAAGGAAAAGTGCTGGTGTCCCTGGCCCTTTCCATACCAGCACTCACTGGGATAGCTCCTCCATGCCTCACTAAAGAACGCCCCTACTCATGCTTTAAGTCACTCCTTTAGCCTCACTCCTTTGAGTAGGAGTTTAGTTTGTTTTTCCCTGGGGATAGCATCAGCCTGTGGAAATGTGATCAAGGTTTCCATCTCTCTCTGAGGGTGAGTCTTATTTGAATGGTTTGGATTTTTATTTTTAGGCTCCTTTCTCTCTGGCTTGTTGGCTGCTACCATCAGGTTGAGATGGGGAAAAAATAGAGGAGAAAAAAATACATTAAGCTGTTTTCTGATTCTTATTATCTTCTTTCTCTGACAGTGATGAAGTCTGCCAAACTTAAGTTAAAGGAAAAAGATTGTTAAACCAGTTTGAATTCAGCGTCATCTAATAGTCAGATGTTAAGTTGAGCATCAAGCAGGTGGTGTTTCAAGAATTCTTTCCACTGCATCTAGATGTCTGCAGTCTGCTCCTGGGATGCTTAGAATGAAGACAATAGGTACCAATTCTTCTTTGGAGAAAAACTTAGAAGAAGATAATTTTTTATTTGATCAGGTTATGATTGTTCCTTTACCAGGAAGATCTTGGGTGCTGATCAAAGTACAGCAAGACCATGGCTACTGTCTAAACTTTTCAGAGCCAGTTAAAGCCAGTCCAGAAAGTGCTTTTCTTGGGAGCAACACTGAACACAAGAACAGGTGTTGTAAAGTTATCTATTCAGAGGCAACAGGATCTCCATCTGCTGGGATCTATTCTTCACCATTGGTTCCAGCTGTGATGTTGGTACGTCTTTGGGGGATGATGACAATTTTCAATTTATCTAGTAACTTGGGCACACTGGCATATAAGGTTCCTTCAGCTTCAACTGATCAGGGCAGATGGGATGATTGATCCATCAATTCATATTCTGTTAAATCAGACCTTTAGGGAGGCCTTAATGGGCTGACTTCAGACAAGTCTACAGGGGTTTTGCTCTTTCCAGGATGCGCCCACGGATGCGCCCTGTTGGAGTTGGGGTGGATTCTTAGAAGGCAGAGAAGTGCAAGGGTCCTGGCAACAGCCCTTATCAGAAGTGCCCTCAAACATACTTGAATTAAGAGCCATCTTCCAGGCATTCCATCACCACACCGAGCTGTTGGGTTGCCATGTAAGGATGAGAAGCAATAATATGAAGCAATAATATGATCTTATATCAGTAGGCAAATTTGATTAAATTGGTTTTATGCTCAGAGAGGTTCGGGAACTGCAACTGCACTTATGGACGTAAATAAACCCTTTAGTCTTCTTGGTTGTCATTGCAGTCAGTCATAATACTTGGTACCCATTTGGAAGTTTAAAGAGAAGTTGACACCAATACTACTATTATCATATTTTTGTCCCAGGAGTATATCTTTAACAAATTCAGAACTTTTTGTTTTGAAGCAGATAATTCTACAAAACAAGTTTGTAGATGTAAAGGGAAAACATTGTTTTGCATTTGTGAAATCTAAGAATTCTAATAGCTAAGAATTGTAATTAGATTTACCTTTACTTTACCTTTACTAGATGTTGTATGCTGTGAACTAGATGAATGGAAACCTTCATAGACAGCAATTTAAAGAATAAGTAAACCTTTTTTTTTCTATTATTAAAATTACTCTAAACAGCTTCCCAGATTGCCTACCTTTGTCCCTCTGTTCTTTCTGACCTGGTTGCTGAGTTACAAGCTACTGGAGTCCTTTCCTTCCTTGTTCAGCGTAAAGCTCCGCCCCCACTTCCTGTTCTGGTCTCTCACTACTCCGACAAGCCTTGTCGAACAGGAGAGCCCTTCTGCGCATGCCTGGAGGCAGCAGGAGCCAGCCTGTGTATGAGAACGCTTTTTTTTTCCCAGGAGGGTGGGGGCTTCCGCTCCTTCTGAAGAACTTTCAAACACGGCACATGTGACTGCAAAACACCAGGGGGAAGTACTGGACACTGTGGATTAAGGTAGTCTTATATTAAAAATTAAGGTAGTGTAAAGTGTAGAGAATAGTAGTCTAAGGCTAAATATATGATTTGTTTTTTTAACATTTACATCTCCTTTAAGGATTAGAGGTACTAGACTAATAAACACTGCTGATATATTACCTATGTCTGCATTGTCATATAGTGCTGTTTCTCATCATCACTATCAAGTAAATTAATTCTCCAAGCATATCTGCTAATAGCTACAGCTATGTTATGTTTAAAATACGACTCATCTACACACTTCCACATTGTTACACTTGCTAAGGCCCCTTATCCTCATATATACAAGGGCTGTGTGCCAATGTGCTGGTTTGTGCTGGCATGAGGTACAAGATGCAATATTGGAGGTCTGTCCCGAACCCCCCCCCCCAAGGAATGTTGAAACAGGAAGTCAGTTTTTGTATTTTATCACAAAGAAATAATGAAATAATAAAATTGCATTAAACAATAAATAAAATGGCATTTGATTTTTCTTATATATTTTATGTTTTCATGTAGTTTATAGACTGCGTATTCTCCTCTTTGCCTTCCCTGAAGGTTTAGTAATACACTGCTGAAGTGTGTAAATTAACAAATGGAAAAAGCCAATGTATACTTACCCACAAAAAGGTATCAGTAACAACTGACAAAGAGGCTTTAAATTGTTCTGCATTGAACTTTCTTTCCCTCTGTGTGCCTGCGGGCTTTGTTAGACCTTACAAAGATGCAGCCTAATTCCCAGGAATTAATACTGAGCTGTTCTATATGGAGTCTATGTTACCTTAATAAGCAAACCAAAATATACTTGTTATCAGTGCATTTGTGAAGGTTATTAAAACCCAAGGAGATATATTGGATTAATAAGCTAGACACACTTTGACCTAGAGGTATGAATAGGGAATATACGCCTATTTCATTTATTCAATTAGGATTACCTTGTCTCTGAGTTGATCATTGCATATTCTTAAAGCTTTAATATCTAGAATGTAGGTTTCCTTTAATCTATATTTCAACATTCCATTCTTAGTTTTACAATTTTCATTTCTCCTGAAAAATTATACCAGACCCCAGACTGTGTTAGGAATAGCAACTCAGGTATCCAGCTGGATGCATTCTATCTGAGCAAAAGGTAAACTTTTCTCTTTTAAACAATTGTGAATATAATGTTTCACAACTTTTTTTTCACAGCTTCTAAATGTATTATTTGACATAGATTCTTAATGATATCGACTTAGATATAATGGACATTCACTCTTTATAAACTCAGTATAATTAGTATAGATTCTACTGTTAGCTTTACACAAAGATTTGGTTGTGATCTGTATGGATGTTGTGGTTTGGGGGTGGATCCTGGTATGGTACACTCCATCCTGAGAGGGTTTAATTAGTTTGTAATTACCAGACAGGGTTGAGAAAGGGTAAGAGGACCCCCTAAAACTTTGCCTGGTCTTTGACCTTAATATAATCTCTTTCATCTGTTGCCGATGGAAGTGCCACAGTTCTTTGTTATCAGAACCCTCTGATGACAGTACTGGTATGGAACCTGTTATCCAGAATGCTTGGGACCTGAGGTTTTCTGGATAAGAAGTATTTTCTATACTTTGGATCACCATTAGTGATGAGCAAATTTGTTCTCTTTTGCTTTACTGGAAAATTAGCAAAATTGCAAAACAAATTGCGAACCACGGGTATCATACGGCTTCTTAGATGCACACAACTTTTTTTAAAACAGCTGTGCCTTTTCTACATGATCACAACCTTTTTGATGTGACCGCACCTTTTTTGATGCAACCACATCTTTTTTGATGCAACCGCTATTTTTTTGCGGCAAAATTTGGGGAAGTTTCATGAAACAATTCCCCAATGGCAAAATGCGGAATTTCACTGCAAACCCATGCCTGGTGAAAAAATTGGCTCATCACTAATCACCTTACTTTAAGTTTGCTAAAAATCATTACAGGACAATGAAAGGTTAATATAAATTAAAAGTAAGTCTAAAGGCATTCTTTTTAAGTACTTACTGCATATCTAAATTCCCAGATTCCTGCTTGCTTCTCTGAGATATGGTGCTGGCAGCCTACAGCAGTGTGAAGCCTACAGTGACATCACTGAAATCTCTCTCCCCTTTCTGTAGGTGCCAGCGGCAGCCTTCCTATTCTCTGAGCATGTGTGTAACTTGATCCTGTCTCCTGTTCTGAGCTACACATGCCCACCAGCCAATCAGAAGTGGATCTGGCAGGGGGGGGGGTAGGGAATGAAACACATGTGCAGTATGAAGGAGGGTTAGCCTGGCGGGAGTACCGGGGAGAGCCCTAAGAGAGGGTCTCCTGGTGAGAGTACCAGGGGGAGCTCCTAGATAGGATCACCTGGCGGGAGTATCGTGGGTAGCCCTAAGAGAGAGGTTCTCTAAGAGAGAAGTAAAGGAGAAGTGTAACCTGAACTGTTTGTGTAACATATCCTGGAAGTCCTGCCTGCTCTCAATAAAGCAAGTTCATCTGGTTCATCATCATAACCAGTGTCTTGTCTCTTCCTATAGAGAGGATCCTCACCTGCCTGGTAAGCAGCTACCCCAAGGGAGGGGCAAGGTACCAGGAGTTGCCAGGAGTACCTGTCCAAGGAAGACATCACAGAGGTTCCCAGGGAGGGGAGTTATAGTTCTACCTATACCTACCCTGGGTGGAGGCATGCCAAGTAACAGCAATATTATACCTGCCCCCCATATTAAGCGGGGACATAGGGCTCCTGTTAGTGCCAAACGCAAATAATTGCGTGTTAGAAGTAGCAGCACTGTTTGAAGTGGGCTACATATTTAAAGGAGGACTAGATCCTAAAAATAAACGTGTCTAGAAATGCTATCTTTTATATACTGAACTATAGTAGTGATCCAGGCCTTTAAAGTTGTCACATATAAAATTCTGGTGCCAATTGCACTGGTATAATTTGACATTTATATTCTATATATATATATATATATATATATATATATATATATATATATATATATATAAATTTCTCCATGAATCAAGCGCACTCCAATTCCAAATATTTGACTTTATTGTAGATAATTACATAATTGTTACATCAACGTTTCGGTCCAGGTCTAGGACCTTGTTCACGATGTTATACCCTCAATGAGGGTATAACATCGTGAACAAGGTCCTAGACCTGGACCGAAACGTTGATGTAACAATTATGTAATTATCTACAATAAAGTCAAATATTTGGAATTGGAGTGCGCTTGATTCATGGAGAAATTTATATATGAAACAACCATTTGCAGCACCCAGAAAGACTCTGTGATATGTGAGTAAAAAGGGAGTGCGGACCGTTTGCAAATATATATATATATATATATATATATATATATACACAGTATATTGTGAGTCAGTTCCTAAGCTCACTAAGCTCACTAAGCTCACTAACAAAGGAGTACAGAGCATGTGCAGGGAATCAGCAAAAAAAGATGGGGAGCTACTGGGGGCATCTTCTGAGGCACAGATCTCCCCTGCTAAAGGGCTGTAGTTACCTGGTGCTGGTAAAGAAGTCCAAAACCCTACAGTATGTGCAACATTACTGCCCTACATCTTTAGTTAAGCTTTAGTTCTCCTTTAAAGTTGAATTGCAATTATGAAATATATGGAAGCTGATCTGAAACTGCATTACATACCTGGCCTGAAATGGCATCACTGATCAACAAAGCATCTCTGGAAAAGTTAGAAAAAACGTGCTCTTCATTATCAAGACTCTTTTTAGTTCTGTAAGTTCCCTACAATCCAAAGGGGGTTAACCTTTAATGGCATGCATTGAACAGAAAAACAATCTCATCGTAGACAGTATCCCTGTTTTCATCTTTAACTTTTTGATTTGCTTTGAGCTATTAGGGTTTATTCACTAAGGTGCGATAATGCTGCCTTATTGCATGCTTTTTTGCGTTAAAGTATTATCGAATGCGTTAATTTTTCCACATTGCGTTAATTCTCGCGCAGAAATAATACTAACACATGATTCACAAACACTTAGACGCGCTAAATATCGCATTAGTCTGTGCGAAAATTAACACCTACTTGGGGCAGGCGGTAATTATATAAAAGTACAGTTCATGAGCTTTTGGCAACACAATATGGACTTTGTAGTGTGATTTATTCAAGTCTGTGTTGGCCCTAGCGTTATGTAGCTTCCAGTTTGCAGGGAAATGGTCATTTTCAAAAAAAGTAGTTTTATGAACGTAATGGTGTGTATGGCTAATATGGATTGCGTGCGATAAGTAGCACACGTGAGTTAATTAGCGACTGTGGTTAGCCAGTCACTGCCCAGATTTTGCCAAAGCCAAGGGTAGCACTGAAGACTCCAACTAAGTC
This sequence comes from Xenopus tropicalis, assembly GCF_000004195.4. Lineage (NCBI taxonomy): Eukaryota > Metazoa > Chordata > Amphibia > Anura > Pipidae > Xenopus > Xenopus tropicalis. Next base: position 90,188,067 of record NC_030681.2, read on the forward strand.
TTCTGAGTAATATATACATCTGCAGATCTGGTAAATAACATTACCAGAATGTTGTATATGACTGTGGAGACTTTTTCCCTTCCTTCCAAACCTTCCCCGATGTATTTATCAGAAAAAAAAGGACACATTGACACCGTTATGTGGATGGAGTTCAGCCACAGCTTTATTATAGAATACAACACCAAAATAGTCCTTGCCATGTATTTCAGCTTCGCAGTGGGCATGTGGAAACCATCAAACAACACCAGAGATTAAATGGCCAAGGACTATCACCCACCATTTGCTGTGACAAACTAAATATATATATATATATATATATATATATATTTTTTTTTTTTTAACAATCAGCATAAACAGTGCTTGAAATAAACATATGTCATGTAGCTGACAGAACTTAAGTACTTACAGGTCATAAGATAAATGTGCTTAGACAGGGAGGGGGGGAGGGAGATGCCGCTCCTTATGAAAAGCAGGAAGTGGGGGTGTGATGCTGAGCAGGAGCCGACAGGCAAAAAGGGCGGGGTCACCAAGGAAGCTGTTCTTTCCTGCTCGGAATGGACTGAGTGAGTTTAACCCCTTATGTGCACGGAGGGAATTGAACCCCAGCTGGCTCCACGGTCCCTCCGTGCTTTCATTAAGTATTTCAGCAGTACGCTGTCTGAAAAGGAACCTTTTGCCAAACAAACAGATATGTTTTGCTTTACGTTCCATAAACAACTTACTAACACATTTTTTAAGGCATTCCAAAAAAGATCAAAAAGGTTCAAATATTTCTCAATTAACTAGCTCATAAGGCATCTAATAACATTTTTTTTGGAGAAAGTCATAAATATAATTATTATTTATAACTAAATATATCCAGTTTAATATAAAATTTAAGACTTTTGGTGGAGTGATGTACTCAATAAGTTAGGTCATTGAGAGTATTTAGAAATGTTTACAATGTTTAATCTGTATATAGATCATCAATTAACAATCTCAGTAGCCTGAAGCAATTGTGACAGCACAGGATATTCCTAGTTTTCTGACATCTAACATCTAGTAGTAGGGTCTTATAATGATTTATATAAGGGCTTTAAAGTAACACTTGTTGCTGACTATTATTCAGAAGTGAAGAAAATGTTAATTTTTGAGACTAGACCTGAAATTTCCTTTACCCTGTGCTAAGCCAAAACATAACTACACAGAGATAATGTTATTGTATAAAAGCATTTTATACTGAAAGTGTATCTCAAATATTTATTAAATGCATCTGTAGAAATGACGTACAGTGCTCAAATCACATGCCTTTTACTCCATATGCCTTTGTTAATTCTGCCATTAGTATCAATAAATCTTTCCTTATTACAGTATATTTTTCTGTATAATTAGCATGTAAAATGCTAAAATGCTAAATGCTTTAGCATTTAAAATGCACTAAAATGCTTTTTTTTTTTCTTTTCTTTTTTTTTTTAAATAACCTAAGCCTTTATCGATTTTTCTGTGTAGAATGATTATACATTGGGTATTGGGGACTAAATATTCATGCACACATATATGTACACTGACTGAAGACTAATGTATAGGGGGGAAGCCAGAAATTAATATGTTAGCAGACTGTTAAAGGAAGATGTACTGGCCACCTACTATATAACTTTGAAACAGTGGATAACTAAAGTAAGGGTGTATAATTGATCTCACTGCAGATAGACTAATAGGAACAGGAAGCAGTCAAACATAATTATAGCAGACAGTTAAATATATAGTATATAACAACATTAAAGTGTTTGTTAGTAATAATAATTGTAATTCTCCTTTAAACTATCTTTATTAAATTTCTCTGTCCTTGCACATAAACAGTAATATTACACTCTACCTCTGTCTATATCAGTAAATAGGGCTGATTACCCTATTGCAAAAAGCAATTTTTGATGGAAATTTGATTTGATGGAAATTCACCATAATGCAGTATTTCCCCATAATTTCAGTGTAAAATTACCTTTGACTTGTGATTTTTTTTGCCACATGTCCAGAGTTGGACTGGGGTATGTGGGGCCCACTGGGGCTGAGACCCTTCACACCTCCCAAGGGGCCCCTGCCGCCCGCACACACTGCACCCCTCTCTCTGAGCATTCATATCTGATACTTACCTACATTTAAAGTTTCATCTAGTAAGACATTCTATATGCATTCTTATTATCATTCATGAGCCAACAATTATTCTGCATGAGTCATTAGTAAGTGCCATGAACATGCTATTATTCTTGAATAATTTAACTCCTTTTGACACAGAAGCTTCACCTTGAAAGGCCTTGTAATGAATACTAACCACCCAGTAGATAACTTACTTCTGAAAACTTAAAAACCCTGGCATTGTTGCAATCAATATCATATTATCAGCTTCATTTATTCTTTCTTCAGTCTTTACTATATGTTAAAAACAGCTTTTCCCAGAGCAAACTATTTTACCACCGGGAAGCCCTTAAGTCAACATACACTGAGCTTTGCATATATTAAATGTAATATTTGGCAAGTAAACAGTTTAAACAAATATAATATAATGATTCTAATTAAAAGGTGACTGAATTGAGGTGCTGAGCTTATAACTGTAAAATAATATCCTATAAATTAAAAACAGTTTTAGAATAATTTATATATATAGTTCAGTTTCTAAACATTATGAACAGGTTAATATCAGAAACTTCTTTCCTGTCTTTGAAAATTTCTGAACATATAATTCATAGTAACCAGTTAAATGTTTATGAACATTGTCTATGAAGATTTTCATTCATCCAGGTCATGGTATATCTAGTATAAATAAATTTAAAGCAACTGGACTTGTTAAGTAATCATTGAAGACGTTTCACTACTCATCCGAGCAGCTTCTTCAGTTCAACCAACTGAACTGAAGAAGCTGCTTGGATGAGTAGTGAAACGTCTTCAATGATTACTTAACAAGTCCAGTTGCTTTAAATTTATTTATACTAGGTTTACGAACATTATTTTTTTCTTTTCTTTTTTTCTTTAATTATAATGTACACATACATTATCTTATTAAGTCTTGCATTTAAATGTTTATGGTTAGGTCAACCTGCTATGCATGGAAAATCCTTGGAAAAAAGAAAAATGAAACAGTGTTTCCCCTCTACTATTAGGGTCAGGCTTAAATGCCTAAGGTTGTTTCTTTCCCTTCCATTAAAATTGAATACCCTCTTTTAATACCCTATACTTCAAAATCTTACTACTCTGTCCCACTTCCCTTTCACATCTTCTTGCCTGCTATTTTCTACCCTATTTATCAATATTTCTGTTTCATATTCTCTATATACCTCCTCCCCTGTGCCTCATCATCTTCCCCTAACTCACCAGAAGGTGAACATTTGCATTAAAGCATATTAATTAAAATAATTATAATTTTTAAATATATTTTCCTTTTCATTTAAAAATAAAACAGTACTCCTGATACCTGGTAACTATTTGAATATGAATCCATATAACTATATATTAAATCCATATTGGTTGAAGAATAACACCTGTTGGGTTTATATATGTTTAAATGACTTTTAGCAGAGGGTCAAGTGTGAATATGCTTCCTCAGCTTGGTAGGTATCCATTAAAAGAGGAGGTTTTCTCTGCAAACTTAATGTAACAACAGTTTGAGGCAGATTTTTGTGTTGGGAGAAGGTTGGCTATTGAGCAGTTTTAACCTTGATAGCAAGTAAGTTGGAGGTAAAACTCAGTCCCTTTGTTAAATGAAGCAGTAGAATTCTTAATAAATCAGATACAAATGAATGTAGAACTGGCCAGAAGGGATGACTTTGACGTAGTTGGCCAGCTTAAATATATTGCAATATATGGACAAACAATCCCTGCTTTGCTTAAAGGGTAAGGCATTGCTTGGTAGCTTAATGCACGCAATGTCTTAATGTCCTATATATACATATATACAGGAACAAACGGAGCACACCCTATTAAAGTTCAAATGCCCAGGGTGCTAGCAAAAACATATAAAGGAAGACAGTGAGCTGCACACACCAGGACTTGGCAAAAAAATGATAAGTTTCAAGCACTAACTGTGCTCTTCCTCAGGGAAAAAACTTTTTTTTTCCCTGAGGAAGAGCACAGTTAGTGCTCGAAACGTTGGATTTCTTTGCTTAAATGAACTTATCATTTTTTTGCCAAGTCCTAAAATTCTAATGCCCAACTACAGGTCTATATGTGGGTGAAACTTGACAAAAACTACACCAGCGAATGGCTGACTGGCCAGATTCAATATCAATTGTGGAAAAATCGATCTCCTAGTAGCAGTGCATTTCTGCAGCAGGGACCATAGTCATTAGACCTTTGAATCACAATACTAATAGGTAACCTAAAAACACAAGCAAAAGAAGGGAGAATATAAATTCATTCAAAAATTCAATAACCTTCAATGCTGGCTCAATATGGACAGAAGCTTTGTGTCCTGATATGAATATCACTAATATCACCTTGATGCTACGGGGTTGAGAGATCTGCACACAGTGGACATACTTTAGGGGACATTTTAAAACTTGCCTCAGGGCTACTGTCACCTCACAACTATGTGTTAATTATATTAACCTCTGTAGTGGCTGAGAGGCTGATTGATATCTGGATGGGAAAGGATTTTACGCATACGTGTCAGATTGTTATCAGTTTTTTTTTTCTATACCAGTTTTTATAAATGCCATGATTTTTGCTAATATGCTGTATATACCATGCCTAAAGCAGAGACCCACATTGTCCTGAAAGCTTGTATTGTATAATCTACTAATTTAGTCAATAAAAGATACATGGAAACATATGGCAGCAAGAGTCAGACATCAGAAAAACAGGTTTTATTTCTAGAGAAAACTGTTGAGAGTTTAGTGGACGGCAAGAAACAGCATCAAGTGCTGGGTTAAGACTGTTGCTGGAATATGTTTTTGTTCAGTATACAAACAAATGCACTATTATTATATACATAGTTACATAGTTACATAGGGTTGAAAAAAGACCAGAGTCCATCAAGTTCCACCCTTCCTAGTAAACCCAGCACACACAACCTATACTTACCAATCTATACACTCACATACATAAACCATACAATATATACCAACATCAATACTAACTGTAGATTTTAGTATCACAATAGCCTTGGATATTATGCTTGTCCAAGATATCATCCAAGCCCTTCTTAAAGGAACAGTAACACCAAAAAATGAAAGTGAATAAAAATAATTAATATATTATATACTATTGCTCTGCACTGGTAAAAGTTGTGTGTTTTCTTCATAAACACTACTGCAGTTATATAAATACCCTGCTGTGTAGCCATGGGGGCAGCCATTTAAATTGAAAAAAGGAGAAAAGGCACAGGTTACTAAGCAGATAACAGATAAGTAGCATAGATTCCCATTTTATTCTACACAGTTTATCTGGTATCTTCTTATGTAACCTGTGCCTTTTCTCCTTCTTTCAATTTAAATGGCTGCCCCCATGGCTACACAGCAGCTATTTCTATTAACTATAGTAGTCTTTCTGAAGCAAACACGCAACTTTTACCAGTGCAGGGCAACAGTACATTATATTTTATTTATTTTAAAACATTTTTATTTTTAGTGTTACTGTTCCTTTAAAGGCATCAACAGAATCTGCCATTACAACATCACTGCCCTCACCATGAAAAATCCCCTATGCTGTTTCAAATGAATGTTCCATTCCTCTAATCTAAAGGGGGGGCCTTTGGTGCGCTGATCCTGTTTATGGAAAAAAAAGAACATCCCCTATCTGCCTATAATCCCCTCTAATGTACTTGTACAGAGTAATCATGTCCCTGCTTTAGTGCCTTTTTTCCAGAGAAAACAACCCCAACCTCGTCAGTCTAACCTCATAGTTAAAATCTTCCATTCCCTTTACTAGTTTAGTTGCACATCTCCGTACTCTATACAGCTCATTAATATCCTTTTTGAGGACTGGAGCCCAAAACTGCACTGCATACTCAAGGTGAGGCCTTACCAGGGACCTATAAAGAGGCAAAATTATTATTATTAACATTTATTTATAAAGTGCCAACATTTTCCGCAGCGCTGTACAATAAGTGGGTTTCATACATTGGACATACAGAGTAACATATAAAGCAACCAATAACTGATACAACAGGTGAAGCGAGCCCTGCCCAAAAGAGCTTACAATCTACAAAATTATGTTTTCATCCTTTGAGTCAATACATGACAGCACTTTATTTGCTTTAGTAGCCACAGAATAACATTGCTTGGAATTAGACAGCTTGTTATCTACAAAAATCCCCAGAGCCTTCCTCATTAAAGATCCCCCCAACACACTACCATTTAGTGTATAACTTGCATTTATATTATTTCTACCAAAGTGCATAACTTTGCAATTTTAATCATTGAACCTCATTTTCCATTTTGCTGCCCAGTTTTCCAATTTTGTCAAATCGCTCTGAAAAGTCACAGCATCCTGCATGGAACTTGTGGTTTTGCATAATTTAGCATCGTCAACAAAAACAGAAACAGTACTCTCTATGCCCACCTCCAGGTCATATTATGACACTGACAAAAAATGTACTTCTGTAAGTACAGAATACCTTGTTTAGCATGATTTGAATAAATAGGGATTATGCTGAACATACTTTTTCCCTATTGTTTTAATCACAAAATGTTTTTTTTTGTCAGGGAACAACAGGAAAATTGAAGCTACTTAGGGTGAAGACACACTGATTTGCTACTAGTAGCAGCTACTTGTCGTGGCTACTAAAATAGACAATGCTCATCATTTACTGATAACTGTCTTTATGTGTGTTTTAGCAGAGGCAATTCTCAGTATTGTCTATGGCAGGGTATTTTCTGGCATTAAAAAGTAGGTGCTACTAGTAGCGCTATAAGTCTTCACCCCTTAATGTTCAGTTCTTGAGAGGGAGATAATTAGATTACCAGTGCACAGATAATCTTTTTGTTGAACAAGGGGGTGTCCTGCACCTTTTATAGTGCGTTGGTGTTGTGCATTGCCACCTGTAATTCTGTTACATTATGTTCCATATCACCTGAAAGTCTCTCGGCTGTCATAAAGTGGGCTATAAAATATGTCTTCTTTAGGTAACTATTTTGCCTCCTCAAAAGATGTCCTCTATTACATTGAGTAATTGAGGAAACCTGATATCAAAGAACTTCTAATAGGACTGAAAATATTTCCCAAATTCTTAATATTTAATAGGGCTATTTATTATTAATACTGTGCTGAATTTTTTTAATGTCTGTGGATGTATTAAACAATGAGGCATCCAATTTACTGAGCAGTTTTACTGCAATCTGCAGTGTTTAAAAATACTGCAGTAAGCTAGTCATTTAGACACTGCATATACCATTTGTACAAAATGAATTCATTAAATACAATTTATTAAAGTACATTTCCATAACCTGAATAAGTAAAATAATTTTTTTTCATTATGAATTTATTTAGTAACATTTTAATCAATAACTAGTGCTTTTTAAAACCTTGTAGTAAACATGAAACATAATGGATCATTTTCAATTTAGTGACAAAGGTATATCACATGAAAATTTATGGACGAGATTCAATTTGACATGCAATTCAATTCAGAAAAACTTATCTCACAGTTTATCACATGAAAACTCAACATTAAAAAAAGTCTATGGGAAAAACTTGAACTGAAGTTTTTTCTCCTTGGATTGAATCTCGTCCATGAGTTTCCACATGATAAACCATGAGATACATTTTTCTCATGGAACTGAATCTGACCCAATGTTGAAAATTTGAAAATGCCAAATTGAGTTGAAATGCCAATAATTTTACAATGAGAAATGTTTAAATGTGCATCATGTGCAAGAGACCAAAACATTAATTGACTGGAAATTGAGGACTTGTTATTGTCTGCAGCTGTGTCCCTTTATTTTTATAAACAGATGATGTAGAGCACTAGTGAAGGCAATGTGAAGTTAACCATGCATTGGTTCAGGGGTAGCGAATGTAGTACCTGTCCCCTTGTCTATTAAATGGAGGGATCACACTGTGCTGCCTCTTTGGACTCCACCTGGTTCTAGGGTTGGTTGTGCTGGAAAGCATGAGGTAGAAGGCATCAGTTAGAAGATATTAGCCCTAAGGCAACTTAAGCTATATTGAAATCATGGATAAGGGACATTGTGAATGAAGCAGACCAAAAAAGAGATTAAAGCATTTGTTGGCTGGAAAAGTAATGTTTATTAATTTCTGCAACATTGTAGCTTTCTTTTTATAGACACAAACTATGGCGCTCAGTGTAGGGAAGTATCTTTCACTATCCCTACTATAAAGAGGTGTAATCTATGCATTAGGCAGAAAGAGGTATTACCAGTGAGTGTATTTTATATTTCTTTGTTTACATTCTTTTTGGACTGTACTGGGGAGCATGTGGTAGAAGGTCTTAATAAGAAGATATGGTCACTTAAGTTATTGTAAAGTCATAGATAAAGGGACATCAGGAATGAAGCAGATAGTCCCTGTTATAGCACCCTCTAGATATGGTGAAATAGACTTTCTAATGGGAGATATCCAGTGCCTAGTGTTGTGCAAGTCAGAAAAGACTCAACCCACACCTGACCCTAACCTTCATACCTATAACCTGCACCCAACCCTAACCCACAAAATGTTGTAATCAACCTGTATCAACAACTTTTTGCTCTATAAGCTACTTCTGTGTGCCCCATAGTTTCCAAGACAGGGACACTTTGGGAGCAGGGAAGAAATGTACTTGCCCAGCCTGACCTGCACCTAACCCAAACTTGCAATGGTTGCCTAAATTTTAATGCTAACTGGTCTGACCTAAGGGTAAATCGGCGGGTTGTGGGTCAACCTGCACATCACTACTAGTGCCCCATCTGTAGATAAATAATTGATGTGAATAGTTAATATAGATAGATAATAGATAGATAGGAAAGAAAGAGGTACATTAATACTGTTCAATACCATTACATAGCTTACATGGCATGATCTTGCATCATTGAAAACACTTCTTGTTGCCTATACTGATATAAGTGCTACTTTGTAGCAGAGCAGTGCCCCATCACATAAAATCACCAGTTAATAACTCTAGTCTAATGTCCAAGAGGAAATAGAGGTAAATGTATGACAACTGTGGTTTATTGTACAACTTAGAGAGCCAACCTGTATTTGCACTACTTTGTTTTAAAAAGCCAAGAGTAACAATATTCATACTGTATATTCAGCTCCTGTGTCTCCCTCTTGCAACAGAAGCAGGTGCACGGATGTTCAATGGCCGCAATCCATTCCAATTAACGTATGAAGAAATATCCGAAAGCCATGCGTAAAGGCTTTTTAATGGAGATATTAAGGTGTTGCATGCTATTTCTGTGTTAAAAACCCAAGAGAAAGTTAAAGCCATATACAAACATAAGCATGCATACACAGTTAAATACACAAATATAACAAAATGATTAAAAGAATGCCTTCAAATTAAGTACTTTTATTTGGGTGTATTACACTAAACTGTAGGCTTGCCAGAGAAGTATTTATCAAGGTAAAATGAAAAATAAAACAACCTCATAGAGTGTGTCATATCTCTAATCAGAGACCAGTGTTAAAAAAAACTGAATAACAAATAGGGGCATAGTGGCAGGTTCCCACAGAGTAACTGTCAGGACAGCAAAAGTCCCTTAAAGAAAAATGGCCTTTATTTTAGCTGGCAGCAGCAGGTTGAAAAGAAAACAAAGGCAGTTTTTTTCCATAAACAGTACAAAAATAGGTTTACAGACCCACTATCAGACAGCAATATGTATAGGCACATTGACTTGTATGCGTTAAATTCACAGACCTCACTTTCTAATAAAAACAAAGGCACATTTAGCTATTTTCTTCAGGATATCTACTTTCTAAGTATATCGCATTTTAGGGTAACTTTATAGTTAGGGACCATAATGACTTGTAAATGCAATTGCAGCTAAACTGTTAACTGCTGAACTTTTCATATTCCTGGGTCTCTACATGTCACACAGTTAAAAAGTCATATGCATACTGTATGTGATAATAAACCAGAAAGCTCCTGGCATTCATATTTACGTTTTAGCAGTACAAAAATTGTTGTGAAATCAACTTATGAATGATTATTGGTAATTTTATAAAATGTTGTAAAACCCAGGAATGGTTTGCTAATTAAAAATCTTTGTTAAAATAACGATTTCCACAAATCTTTCAGGTGCTCATGATGTTTTGTTCCTGTGGAAGAACACATGTTATAAAAAACAGAAGATACTGCAAAGTTCCAATTTTCAATGGATTTTAGCTATGATTTTTACTTTGGTGTTTTAAAGTAAAAAGTGTTGAGGAGCAAAACTGGCTTATTTCGCTTCACTGTAAAAATTAGCAAAATGCTGAAATTTCATTGGAGATGTATTGGAGTCAATGGGAAGGCAAAATTATATTCTAGTTAAGGTATCTTTAGTTCTGCAGTTGTATATACTGAAAAATCAGCTGAGGCTAAAAGGGTTTAACTGTTATTATACCAAAAGAAGAGATACATTTTTAAATAACTATTTGTTTCTTATGCACCTGTGAAACCAAGCAAGAAATTACTAGTACTGCAAACACTATAGTCCATTAGTCCATTAGCACTTGGAAAACATATCTGAATCTACTTATGACCTGTCTGACCACATCATTATTCACTTTCTAAACTGTAACAGACAAGACTTGTTCTCCATCAAAAGCAGTAACAGGAAGAGATGAAGGAATTAAGTATTACAGTAAAATGGGGAAAACATTTCGCTTATAATGACAGGAATGGATACACAGGCAAGAATTTGTCTCATTGAAAATAACTGCTTATTTAATGCCATTATTCTTTTCAGTTTAGATAGTATATGGAGGAGAAATGTTTTAGTTGAACTTGTTCCAAGGCGGAAAAAGACTAGGACCATTATGTTACACAACATTGCCCTTTGTGCTGTAGCTTCCTTTGGTTAGGAGCAATTACATAGTTACATAGGGTAAATCAAGTTCGACCCTTCCAAGTAAACCCAGCACACACAAACCTATACTGACCTATCTATATACTCCCATACATACATAAACATAAACAATACCAACATCAATACTAACTGTAGATTTTAGTATCACAATAACCTTGGATATTATATTATTATTAAAAAAAAACACCTATGCTGCTTTAAATAAAAGTTCCGGTCCTCTAATCTAAAGGGGTGGCCCCTGGTGCATTGACCATTTTAATAGGAGAAAAAGAACATCCCTCATCTGTCTATATTCCCCTCTAATGTACTTGTACAGAGTAATGATGTCCCATTGCAAGCACGTGGAATTAGATAACTTGTTATCTACAAAAATCCCCAGATCCTTTTTAAGTAAGGATCCTCCCAACACACTACCATTTATTGTATGACTTGCGTTTATATTATTTCTACCAAAGTGCATAGCTTTGCACTTTCCATTTTACTTCCCAGTTTTTCAATTTTGTCAAATCGTTCTGCAAAGTGGCAGCATCCAGCATTAAACAATTTAGTATCTTCAGAAGAAATAGAAACAGTACTCACTATGCCCACCTCCAGGGCATTAATAGACAAGTTAAAAAGCAAAGGACCAAGGACTGACCCCTGCGGTACTCCACTAAAAACCCAATCCCAATCAGAACATTTTCCATTTACCACCACTCTTTGTAATACATCCGTCAGCCATTTTTCTATCCAATTACAAATATTGTGAGGTACTGTATCAAACGCTTTAGCAAATTCAAAGTAGATAACATCCACTGCCATTGCAGCATCAAGGTTCCTGCTCACCTCCTCATAAAAGGCAACTAAATTAGTCTGGCAAGATCTGTTACGTATAAAACCATGCTGGCACAATTTATAGTATTGTGATTTGCAATGTATTTAAGTATGCTACCTCTTATTACCCCTTCCAAAGGTTTTCCTGCTACTGATGTCAGACTAACAGGCCTATAGTTTTCAGGCTGAAAACAGGATCCCTTTTTAAATAACGGCACTACAATTGCAATTCGCCAGTCTCTCTGCACCATGCCAGACCTCAATGAATCCTTTTTTAAATTAAGTTAAGAGGTTTGGCAATTACAGAGCTAAGCTCGTTTAATACCCTGGGATAAATCCCATCCGGTCTTGGACCTTTGTTTACTTTTACATGTTCAAGTCTTTTTTGAATTTTCTTATGTGTGATCCATGCTTCAGTAGTTATATTACTAGAAATGGGTCTATTAAAAAGGAAGCCTTCATTAGCTGGCTCCTCAGTTGTATAGATAGATGCAAAATAAAATTTCAGATTTTCTCTGTTGTCATCAACCAACTGACCCCCCCTGCTTGCTTAATTTTTTTTACTATTTAAATATTTAAAAATAATTTTGGATTCCTTTTACTCCTTTCTGTAATACCCCTTTCCATCTCTATTTTAGCTTGCCTGATAGCTTTTTTGCATGCTTTATTTGCTTCCTTGTATGTGATGAAAGTTTCTGCTGTTCCAGCTAACTTGAATGCTTTAAAAGCAGGTTTTTTCTTACCAACCTCAACGCTAACACTTTTATTCAACCATAAAGGTACATGAACTCCTAGTATAGTGAGATTACTATATATTGGGAAAATTAGTGTGTTCCATAGAGTCAGTCTGTTCCATATCTGGCACTGGCCAGAAGGACTTATGATCTTTTAAAAAGAGTAGCAGATGTATCTCAGCAAAAGCTGCCTGAAGTTTTCCTTATTAGGGCCTCTCATGATCTCTATCTATTTGTAGTACAGCAGGAACATTTCAGGATATTTGTTGGTACCCAGGTAAGTAAAGCAATATCACTGTCTAAAAGGTCATTTGAGGTAAAAAAAAAGGGCTGCATAAGGCAGATTTAATGCAGAGTTAAAGATCACCATCAACAGATATGTAAACCCTGAGAACAAATGAATTTAAACGAGCCCTTTTTTCACCGTGACGGCGCCCAACCCCAATTTGCCTCTGCAACCACGCCCAATTTTTCCTGACCGTGCCCAATTTTGCCACAACAAATTTTTTTACGCACGCCCAATTTTCACAGAAGTTTCGCAAAACAATTTGCCAATGGTGAAATGCGGAAATTCCGGATAAAGTAAATTTTACACCTTCAATGTAGTTAATTTTGTAACAACAGTGTCACCTGCTCATCCACTTGGTCATATAAACTGACTCTCTACAGTTGGGAAAAAACATTAACTCTGAGAAAAGAAAAGTTGTAAAATTAAGATAGGCACGTAATCTGAGGTTTTTATAGTTTATATTAAGCAGAGAAGCATCACAACACTGTCCTTTTCTCAGAGTTTATGTTTTATTCATATTGCATATTTGGTCAGTTGTCAAAAATGATCAGCTGGTGGCGCTGTTGTTTCAAAATTTCTTATATTAGCATTATAAAATAGTCTAAAATTGTCTCTACCTTGGAAACAAAAAAAATGAATGTAAATATGGATTTGTATTTATTTCAAGAAACAAACAGTAAAAGTCTATTTTGCTGATCAATGATAACTACAAATGTTCCCATCTACAATTCTTAGTATTTTTTTTCATATCAAATAAAAGATTAGAAACACAAATATTAGAATTCTATTTTTTTGCACTCTACCCAGCTATACACATGATTCCTATTCTTAGGAATAGTTACAATTAATTATCTGTGCATATTCATCTACCTTTGGCCAAATCTATTTTAACTGCTATTTCTGAAGGAGAGGCATGTTTTGCAATTAATTCTGGTGGCTTGCTTTAAAGAATTCTTATGGATTGTCACTCTGAACTCTATAGTGTACATTCTAAAGCCTGTCTTTCAATCATCCTTCCATTATCTTTTAGGACCAAGTGCCCAGATTGTCATCTAAATCAGCCAAGCCAATGGAAAAGGAATTGGAATCTTTGAAGGGTGCAAAGGAATCATGGAATGACACTGGAAATAAATTGGAAGTTACATGACAGCTAATAGTTAAACAGCAAAGCTCTCAAATAAAATTTAAGTTGAAAACGCCTGTGTTGGTTTGTACAAAAAGTGACTAAAGACATGCTTAAATGACATAGAACTATTTATAAATTCAGTTTGGAAACCTAGGTGACGACAAACAGAGTTTTCAGATAAAGAGACAAATACTGTAATGCCTTAACGAATGCTGTCAATATGTAAAAATATGTTGTAAGGTGTTTGGGAGAATAAAGTGATACATGGAAGTAACAATACCTTTATCCGAGAGTTTAAGATTATAAATGCTCACCCTTTACCCCTTTGCTGTACAAGTCTACAGTCAACTCTCTACTATCTTTAGTAGATATTGCTCTCTATCCCAGCCAGTCTCTTGGATGGGGTTTTGTGATGGAAAGGACTCTATATGAAATTCAATAAACCTGTTGTCTCCTGGAAGGGTTTTGTGGTGGAAACCATTTGCAAATAGACTGATGTGGCTTTTCAATCTTATGAATTCTCATGTGGTTGAAAGTCCCCATCAGCTGAGGGAGTTAGGGGGTGTCCTTTATCAGGTCTGTTGCTTAGTCAACTTGGACATAATCTGTATCAGTATTCCCCACTTAAAAGGTTATTTTCCAATATTTTTATGGATCTGAGAGTGCTTATTAATTTAAATGGCATGTTATATTGGTTATGGATGTTCTCATAATTTCTATAATTTTCTATAATTAAGGGATTATGTGTCATTTCTAATAAGGTTGTAGAATTTATTTTTAGTATTAAGTCTGTTTCTGGAAGTTCTATCTAGTGGAATAACGTGCAGTGTCCTTCAGGAATAAGCCATCTAACAATATTCATTTGTCTCCACCTACTGTATATGTTTATGTTCAAGAAATGAGCTGGGTTTCAAATCTTATTCACCAAATAAAAATGCAGTAGACCCTTGATATAGGACAGGAAGGATTCACAAAGCACTTCCATTCTGCTTCCCTGCTGTTTTCTGGAAGCATTTCTCCTGAGGAATTCATTTATTTTAGTGCTAAAGGCAGTTTGTTTGTCAACATCATCTGTCTGGATATCACAAACTTTCTGTATCATCCTTATATCTAACTGATTAATTCCCAGGGCATTTTAAAAAAGACCTTGTTTCTGAAACAAAATGAATTACTAATGAAGCATGGGAATCGAGAATGTACATCAAGCCCCCTTTTTGGTTTGAGGCAATTCTGGCTAGGTCAGTCTCACTTCCATACTTTAGTAATACTTTAATTAGCCTTGGAGTGTTCCTACTACCCCACCACTTTTATTTATGTTAGTCAGTACGAAGGCAGGCCAAGCTTTTATGTGGTTGTAGCATGGCCTTGAAGATCTCTCCCCCATATATACTGAGTAGGTTCACTCTGTGGAACCAAAGCTTTAAGAAACTTTTCCCAGAAAATGCAACCAACCAGGGAGATACTAGTCTATGAAAATATGGCCCATGGGAATGTAAGGGATTCCCCCTATTACCCAAAATCCTTGCAATATATTAGCTGCCTCACACTCAAATACAGATGCAGTGAATTTGAAGTGGATCAGTACATTTCCCAGTGGAATGTTACTGAATTGGTCGGTTTCATCAACCAGAAAGTAAACCAAAGAATTATGTGCACTGTTTGCATAATATTGATAAATCCACAAAGCCTGTTGTATATATAATGCGCAGGCAGCATAAATATATAATGTAATGGAAATTGAGCACAAGAAAGAAATATTGAATTTAGTGTTCACTTTGCTGTCAGCTACATGAACTGAATGATTTCTATTTATTTACCTTACCTTTAATGCTGTACATGTATTTGTCTAATACTAAATGGTGTCACACAACAGTTGTTTAGTTAGCAACATAACTCTAGATTCTTGGGTGCTAATTTAGAGTGTGAGCCATCACTGAGCATAACATGATTGTGCTTTGAATTTATATCAGAGCTAAATCCATTATAAAGAGTCCTGGAGCGTGACATCCCTCAGCTGCGGAGCTGGAGAACTGCAGTCTAGCAATAAAGGTAAATAAGTAGTTTAAAGATGTACTCAAGCCCTCTTGTGCTCTTGTACTCTTGTGTACAGTGTTAAATAAAATATACATTTTTATTTCTATTACAAAGAAGGACTTTTTTGTAGACTGTGGTGAAAAGTGGTTATCTGGAACATCTCTCCAATCCCTACCACACTTTTATATGGTGCTGTAACATTTGTAGTTATGGATAAACCTAAGGAGCACTTTATTGTGCTACTGTGGCATGCCAGCAGTAAATTGTATGCAGAAATATAGAAACATATGAGAGAAGCCACTTGTTTGACTGCTATTTAATAAAATCTTACCCTTTAGCAGCTCCATGCTAAAGATATGCATAATAGAGCCAGAAAAAAAGAAAGTGAATGCATAAACTAAGAAGTGTTAATGTTTACATACTGTATATGTCATCTAATAAAAGAGTATTTTTAATTCGGTCAGCATCAACTGTATCATTAATTTTATATGCTCATCCACCATGTATGTATTGTTTAGTATTAGTAACTTCCTTAAGTCGTTTTTTCAAGTTTAATGTCTGCAGTCTACTCCTAGGATCCGTAGTAAAGCTTATACTTAATATTTATGATATTATAAAAGCAAGGCCATATCTATTTGTTGTAGTTTGGCCTTTTAAAAAAAAAAAGTTCTAGCATTAGAATTTTTTGCTTTAGAGTATTATAGGGCAGATTTATCAAAATATAAGAGCTTAATATATAAAAACTACACCCTATTCATTTCAATGGGATTTTAGAAGCCTATTTATAATGGGTGAATGTTAGAATTCATAATTTGATAAATATTCTTCTAAAATCCCATAGTGATGAATAGAACATAGGTGAGTTTTTATGTATTAAGCTCCAAACTCACATTTTGATAAAGCTGCTCATCAGTAACAACATAATGATCAAGGAAGATAATTTTGCTTTAACAAAACATCCAGTAATGGGAAGGTTATAGCATTAGGTTGCTTGAGTAGGAGTAATAGGTGTGGGCTGAAAATAAGGATTTGTGGTACTGTTGGACAACTGTACTTATTTGTGATACTTTATTTAACAGCTACTAGATCTCTTTCAGTAAGACTAAGTAGTAAATGTTAAGGCATTTAATCCAAAGGCAGTAGCTTTTGGTGAATGTAAATGCTGTGCCTTATTTATTTTTGAAGAACTGATTGTAGATCACACAGAAAGATTGTGAGAGCCCCTTAGGAAGCCACTTTAACTAAAGGTAAAACCAGTATAATTCTGCCAAGGCGAGAAGGGGAATTGCATATTTGTGTGTATAAGTTAGAAACTCTTGCTACTGTAAATATTATTCATAGATATTAATCTGCATAACTGTAAACTACACACATCTCCGTTTATAATTGCCTAAGGGGAAGTATTGCATGGAAAGTAAAAGCGGTTTGGGTGCAGACAGTACCATCATTGTGTGGCATTACAATTTAGGGTAGACTAGACTTGCAGCATATAGTTTTTGTTTTTTTCCAGCAGATACCTAGTTTAACATCTGCTTATTTTAACTAAAAAAAGTGAGATTCAATCACTGATTCTACTAAATTCCTCTTAATCAATGCAAAATATAAATGAACTGCATGTGGCATAAACCACAGTAAACAGTAAAGCTGACAGAAATGCATAGGAATTTGGGGACATACTATAAAATACATAAGGTAACCCTCTCTTAATATGTTTGGGCATGCCCCTGATATTTAAGCAATGCACACCCACACACACACACACACACACACATAAGGCAGACACATCATTTAAATGGTAAGAATATACTGACTTGTGTGCAATCAGCTGCCAGTCTCCTCCACTGCTCACTCCCTACTTGCAGTGTTTAAAGCTTCTCTTCATCTCCACACCCCCTCCTCCACTCCCACAGCAGCCTCTATGTCATCTGCAGCACCGGGAGAACTACTATTGCCGCTGCCTGCACGGAGTGAAGACAAGGAAGGGGAGAAATGAACATCTCTCAGTATCGGTACACCTGCACAGAGCTGAAGGATTCTCCTGGCTTTTCTGGAAAACTTACAAAGAGGATATCACAAGCTACCTAAAGTTGGGACAGTCTCTTAGCTTCTTCTTCTATCCCCCTCCTTTTCCTTGATGATGAACTATGCACTGGGTATCTAAAGCCTGGCACTAGGGCTGACCTGGGGCACCTCAAGTATTTCCAGCATACAGACTGAATAAGCCAAAGCAACTTTGCTTCTCGGAAACATTAAGGGACGTTTCGAAGGAGCCTGACATTCCATCTGTTCTGCAGGATAACTTGTATAAGTAACCTGATGAGGAAATGATTATAGACAAGCAAGGAGCAGCCTATAGAATTCTATATGTGAATGTAACAGGGTATATTGTCTGTGCCTGGGAAAAAATTCAACTAGCAGAATGCAGGTGAATATAAAGTTATGCCTATATTCCATAGAAAAGCAATAACTGGAATTTGTTTGCACAAAGGGAACATAATGAAGCCAGAAAAAAATTCTTCCCTGGAATAACACTTATACAATTAAACAGCTAAATTAGCTAAACCTCAGCCATATATATATATTTTTATTGCCAGATTGTTGATGCATTGGTATGGATGTTGCGTAAGCAAACTAATGAAGAGTCAGTAGAACGTGACTTGATGCCAGCTGAAATAACCTGTGTCACTGCATGAGTGGAAATCTGTGTTTCAGTTCTATGATTTGGAAGGTCCAGTCAGAGACAGGATATTTATTTTAATACTCACTCTCAAACTTTTGAATCTATGAGCCTATCTAAACCTTTGTTTACTGGTCTGAACAATCAACTCATATATTGTGCATGAAGATAATATTTTGCCTTGAGCTTTAGACAGCAAAAATTATTGCATAACAAGTCACCCAGTGGATCAGAGAAACTGCTAGAGGACCCCATGAGATTACATTTTCACTTTAGCATATTGAGAGTGGGGAACTGCTAAAAATGGAACATCTGACTGAATGTCAAGAAGTTACTGACCAGCTGAATGTGTCTCAAACCAATTACTCCTTTGATGGTAGAAGTTGTATCACAAGTCTAGATAGCTATGGGCAGGAAGATGTGCTATCCTTCTCAAAGATCATCTTGACAGTTATCTTAGCTCTAATTACTTTAGCCACTTTATTGTCCAATGCATTTGTAATTACAACAGTCTATCAAACCAGGAAACTGCACACACCTGCTAACTATCTCATAGCCTCACTGGCATTTACAGACCTTTTAGTATCAATTCTGGTCTTGCCAATTGCTATTGTATATACCGTAACTGGTAAGTGGACTTTGGGGCAGATTATATGTGATATGTGGTTATCATCAGATATCACTTGTTGCACAGCATCTATCCTTCATTTATGTGTCATAGCTCTGGACAGATACTGGGCAATCACAGATGCAGTTGAATATACCAAGAAAAGGACTCCTAAAAGGGCAGTTGTCATGATAGCTCTTGTGTGGGTATTCTCAATCTCAATTTCAATGCCCCCTCTTTTTTGGCGTCAGTCCAAAGCAGAAGAGATAGCAGTTTGTGCAGTAAATACTGATCATATTTTGTACACAGTGTATTCCACTGTTGGAGCTTTCTATATTCCCACATTACTTCTAATAGCTCTTTATGGAAGGATCTATGTTGAAGCTAGATCTAGAATTCTGAAACAATCTCCCAAAACCACTGGCAAGCGACTGACAAAGGCTCATCTAATTACTGATTCCCCTGGTTCTTCATCAGTGTCCTCCACAAACTCAAGGACTCTTGAGATGCCTAGTGATGCAGGATCACCAGTGTATCTAAATCAAGTGAAAGTTAAAGTATCTGATGCTCTCCTCGAGAAAAAGAAAATTATGGCTGCCAGGGAAAGAAAGGCTACAAAGACTTTAGGAGTTATTCTTGGAGCTTATATTGTCTGTTGGTTACCCTTTTTTATTATTTCACTGGTTATGCCAATTTGCAAAGATGCCTGTTGGTTTCATCCTGCAATTTTTGACTTTTTCAATTGGCTGGGATATCTCAACTCTTTAATAAACCCAATAATATATACCATGTCTAATGAGGACTTCAAGCAAGCTTTCCACAAACTGATAAATCGTTTTAAATGTTCATCATGAATTTTGTTTTCTTCATTGTTTTTCTCAGTTTGACACTAATGCACTTGTTTGGGTTTGACTTTACAGGTAAGTTGACACCAGTTTTTCTTTAATTTCTAAATTATTATGAACTTTTTGAGACGTATATATTTACATTTAACAAGTATATTAAGTTTTTTTTTATACCAATTGGATATAATGTAGGATCCTTTGTTATTACATTATTCTTATGTTAGGAAGTGTAGCAACTAAAGTGAGGCTTTGGTTGGCTAACACAAAAGTGGTTTTGTGAATACTAATAGTATGGAAGGATCTATGCTATGCTACGACAATACTAATAGTATGGAATACTGTCTGAAATATGTTTCATCAGACACTACATTCTGATTTAACCAAAATTCCCTGTGCCAGATAATATATGTGACATTTGCCAGACAGGGATGCTACGTAGGTAGTACATGCTCATGTCTTTACAATAAGAGTTCATTGGATCAATGAGCAGATTTGTTTCACAGTTAATGAAATTCAATCACCTGAGTAAACGAAACCGATTTGCTGATTAACTGTGTAATTGGGATTCAATATTCAAATTGACATTGATAAATCAGTATAAAAATGGGCAGCCTATGAAGTCACTTCACCCTGCAGAATTATCTTAAAAGACTAGGTAGGTGAACTGTATGTTTTTATTTTAACTGCAAATTTCCATTTAGTAAGGCTGATGCTGGACTGAGGACGTGAGATATATAGACATCTAGCTGCCAATGTTTATCTGTTGTTTGAAAAACTTGATCTTAGTATATTTATGAGGTAGATAATACATAGGGCATGGGTATGTCATTATATCATATATGTACTGATTGGATTAAAGGTTTTTATGGCTCTTTAAGAGTGTCATTCAGAGCAGAGGCTCCAAATGGATGTGTATTAATCAAACACTGACCCAAACCCTTGAACCAAATGGCCACATTCTAATTCAATATGCAAAGTTTGATTATGTTATTATGAATTCCAGTGATATACACTGGAGTTGGCCATTTATCCCTACTATCTTTCCTTCTGATTTCTAATTGCTAAGAAAAAGCTGAACATAGCTACGTCTCTATTTGAAACCCAGCCTTTCCCTTACATTCCAAAATTGAAGATGGGTGTTATACGACAAGTAGCTATTATTTTAGTAAATATCTAAGTTGACACATTACCAATAATGCTCTGAATGTTTTCCTTTTGTCTGCAGAACCAAGTCGATATTGTAAAGAATCACTGCCTGAAAAACACCCCATCCTGAGTTGTCAGACTCATGAATTCTGCTCAGCGCAAACGTCAATACATACTGCCATCCTACTGTTCAGCTCTGCATTTCACTCTTATGACTCTTGCAATGATACTGCTTAAATATTCACTCATGTCAGATGCAAAAGGGGAGACTTCAAATCCATGCTTTCAATTGTCAACTGGATAAAAAATTTGACTTATCATAATCCTTGTTTGCTGTTCTGCTCCAGCCCTTGGTGGCTGTTCTTTTGTTTCCATTCTTTTTAACATATTTTGGGAAATTCAGCCATGCACGTTCTAGGGGAGTGCTTAATAGCACAAAATATGTTTTGCCTTTGACTATAATATGTCTGTGTTTGCTTGTCTTTTATGTCTGCAGAGAGAAGTATGGATGATAGGATATTTTCTTAAAATCAAAACTAGTAAAGCAGAGGTGTGCAATGCTATTTTTGTATTTTAAGATAAAAAAAATGAACACTATATTCTATAAGTGAATCAGATATATTGCACATAAGTATAATTTGTTGATAAAGCATTTTATAAAAATGTTATACTTTGGGGTATATTTATAAAGTTTAGTAAAAATGTATGTTACTGCTTTACAGTCACTGTATAAAATCAAGAGTATTATTAATAAATGTGTTTGATGATTTTATGTTATTGTGTAGCTATGTGTAAATTTTTGACAAAAATAAGGTGTTGGCCGAAAAAAAACAAGTGTGCAATAACTGGTGTAGAGTAAATGAACTTCTTACACAGCATTTTACATAATTCATCTTATCATTTCTTTGACCTATTGACTTCAATAGACTACATCAGGCTAAAGGAACAGTAACACCAAAAAATGAAAGTGTTCTAAAGTAATTAAATATAATATACTGTTGCCCTGCACTGGTAAAATAGTTGTGTTTGCTTCAGACACACAACTATAGTTCATATAACAAGCTGCTGTGTAGCCATAGGGGCTGCCATTCAAGCTGGAGAAAAGGCACAGGTTATATAGCAGCTAACAGAAAAGCTCTGTAGAATACAATGGGATTAGATTCCTATGTAATAACTAAACCCACTGTATTATACAAAGTGTATCTACAATCTACTATGTAACCTTTGCCATTTATCCCTATTTCAGCTTGAATGGCTGCTCCCATGGCTACACAGCAGCCTATTTATGTAAACTATAGTAGTCTTTCTGAAGCAAACTCATCAGTTTTACCAAAAGCTCACATTTTTTGGTGTTACTGTTCCTTTAAGACTACTGTAAAATAATGGCATAATATTGCGTTTTATATGGCATTAAAGACCCTCACACATTTATTACAGATTAGTTTTTTAATCAACTTTTTGATGATTGGAATGAATGACAAAAAGTGACTATTTAAATATAGGCCATGTATTTAACACATTTTTTAAATATTTTACATAGCTTTATAAATATGCCCCTTATGGTTTACATGTGAAATATTCAAACTGCAGCCCTCCAGCTGTTGCAGAACAAGTTGTTGAGCGAAAAATATTTCAAAGATTGTTCTTATTTACTGTTCCTAAAGCTCAATTACATTTTCATTTTTCCATTTGGGTTTGTTAGTGAAAGCATCACCACTTGAAAATACTGATAGGGTTAGCCCATAACATGATAACATTTCTGCTTGTCCAGTAAGTCATAGCCCAAATTAAAATGTTTGTGTTCAGTTTTCTAATTGTAGGTCAATAATTGCTACTGGTTATGGGCAAGGACCAATCGTTTTTTAAGTACTGTATATCCCACTCTTATGAGCACACATCATGGGAGCATACATAGAAATGTCTAGATGTAGGTTGGGGTCTTATATCCTTTGAGACACTTGCCACAGCCCTATGTTGAAAAACAATCCCCACAAGCCCATTGTACTGTTGAAAGTTGCTGGCAGTTGCAGTTCAACAGCTGGAGGGCCATCTTATGGTTTACATAAGGAAAGGCATTTATGTTTGTTAGTCCCATTGTATAAATTGCACAGTGATGTGTTTTTTCCTATACTGACTAATGCACACCCCTACCTGACTGAGCACAAAAAGAATGTATGGATATTTTGCCTGTATTTATTTTTAAACTACCTATAATGTATTGATTGTAAAATGTCCATTTAAATGGAAATATCTTTATAAAGTCACACACTTGCAAAATAAATGGCTAACATTCATAATAAACTCAGAGTATATCTTAATATTTCATTTTCTGTAGCCCCCATGTTTTTGTTAGATTTTTTTATTTTTGTGTTTTTAAAAAAAAAAAAAAAAAAAAAGCTATTATTACATTAGAAATAACAAATAGCTTAAAGTATTCATACAACTCGGTATAATGAGCGTTATTCCTATTGGCATTGCAAACAATAGATGAAGTTTAAAGTTGACAAAATTTCCTGCAGTGGCTAACCACAGAGGAAATGGATAGATTAATGGATAGAGACATTATAGCTTGCCTTCATATAAGACCTGAAGCCCATCAAGCCTCATTTTAAAAGCTCATAAACTACTTACAATTATATCTGCAAGCAGCCAATTGAAATGAGGCAACTTAAGAGATCAACAACATGTGCCAAGCAACCCTTGGCTGCCTCCCATCTATAAAGTCACATCAGGCAGCTAAATATTTGTGATCATTTTATCATTAGTGCTTGGGGACTCCCTCTGGATCATAAGGCTAGTTCATTTAAAGTGGATTGAATTTAATATATTTTACTATCTAAAGTGTGTATAACTATGGGAAATCATTTTTAAATTATAAAGTTTGCTTAGATTTTCTAAATTTCCGATTTCTGAAGTCTTATGAACACTCAAAATTGATATTATCTGCCTATGAAAAAGTTTAGCTCTGATTTGAGCATGCCACAAAACCACAAGATTAGACAACTATGTAGAAGAACATATAAAAATGGGTTAGAATGAAAGTCATAAAAAGAAAACTTGAGAGGTGCAGAGGTTTCAGATTCCACAGAAGCTTTGAAAAAGTGTTTGGATACAAAACTTGTTAGGATGAAGTAAAATAAAATACATACAAATAAAAATAGAGTTTGAAACTATTGCGGGCCTCTTAAGTTGATGTGAATTGGTGTGCTCCCACAAGCTATGGGCTTAGGACATACTAACATAGTAAGTTAGGTTGAAAAAAAAAATGTACATCCATCACGTTCAACCATAATGCCTATATTTAACCTGCCTAACTACTAGTTGATCCAGAGGAAGGCAAAAAACCCCATCTGAAGTCTCTCTAATTTGCCGCAGAGGGGAAAAAATTCCTTCCTGACTCCAAGATGGCAATCGGACCAGTCCCTGGGGCAACTTGTACTAAGAGCTATCTCCCATAACCCTGTATTCTCTCACTTGTACTGAGAGCTATCTCCCATACCCCTGTATTCCCTCACTTGTACTGAGAGCTATCTCCCATAACCCTGTATTCCCTCACTTGTACTATGAGCTATCTCCCATAACCCTGTATTCCCTCACTTGCTAAGAAGCCATCCAGCCCCTTCTTAAAGCTATATAATGTATAAGCCAGCACAACTGATTCAGGGAGAGAATTCCACAACTTCACAGCTCTCACAGTAAAAAATCCTTTCCGAATATTTAAACCGAACCTCCCTTCTTCTAAACGGAGTGTGTTCATTGGAAGGACCTACTGGTAAATAAAACATTAAAGAGGTTATTATATGATCCCCTTATATATTTATACATAGTTATCATGTTACCTCTTAAGTGCCTCTTCTCCAGTGTAAACAGACCCAACTTGGCCAGTCTTTCTTCATAACTGAGACTTTCCATACCCTTTACCAGCTTAGTTGCCCTTCTCTGGACCCTCTCTAACTCAATAATGTCCCGTTTGAGCACTGGAGACCAAAACTGAACAGCATATTCTAGATGGGGCCTTACCAGCGCTCTGTAAAGGGGAAGAATAACCCCCTCCTCCCGTGAATCTATACCACTTTTAATACAGCTCAAAAACTTGTTTGCCCTTGCAGCTGCTGCCTGGCATTGCTTGCTACAGCCAAGTTTATTATCTACAAGGATTCCAAGGTTCTTCTCCATTATGGATTTGCCTAGTGCAGTCCCATTAAGGGTATACGGGGCTTGCATATTTTTATATCCCAGGTGCATGACCTTACATTTATCCACATTAAATCTCATCTGCCACTTAGCCGCCCAGATTGCCAGTTGGTCAAGATCCTGCTGCAAGGATGCCACATCCTGGACAGAATTGACTGGTCTGCAGAGTTTTGTGTCATCTACATACACTGATACATTGCTTATAATACCCTCCCCTAAGTCATTTATGAACAAATTAAACAAAAGTGGACCCAGCAAAGAACCCTGAGATACCCCACCGAGAACCTTACTCCAAGTATAGAATGTACCATAAACAGCCACCCTCTGTACCCGATCCTGTAGTCAGTTTTCTATCCATGTGCAAACGACTTCACTAAGACCAATAGACCTTAGCTTAGAAAGCAGTCGTTTGTGGGGAACGGTATCAAATGCTTTGGCAAAATCCAAATAGATTATATCTACTGCATCCCCACTGTCCAGCTTCTTACTCATCTCATCATAAAAAGCAATTAAACTGGTCTGACATGACCTGTCCTTCATAAAGCCATGCTGATTACTGCTCATAATGGCATTCTCCACTACATAATTTTGTATGTGATCCCTTAACAAGCCTTTTCTGTATCCGCTGTAACCATATTGTTACTATAACTCAATGGGGCCACACCATTTTTACAATGCACTAAACCATGTAAAATAATGTAAAATAGAAGTAAGTGCTTTTATTTTAATTCCTTTGGGTTCAAATATGTCCATAACTTCTTGAAAACTGTGCTCTACCCAGACCTTTTGCAAGCTTTTGGTTTAGACCGGAAGCAATACTCCCATGTTTCATTTTGCTCTGGCTTCTGATTAGAGAGGTTGTGTATGCAGCTCTCATATAATGACAGTTTTAGCAGGTAAAATGTTTTCAAAACATCTTTCTTTCTTCATCATTTCACATTTTGAGGGAGTATGAATATTATAACTGAATATGAACTTTATATAAAATGTCTTCTTTAATATACTTAAAAAACTTTTTGGGGTTAGTTTTGGCCACTGCCGCAATGCACTCCTCATTTTCTATCTTAGCCTTCTGGAAACTTGCTGTTGCACCTGGGCCAGACAACTGGATGGGTGAGCTGTCTTGATCTGAATGATTTATTTGCTACTGATTAAGAACATATTCCATAGGAGGATAATGTATGGGTAGTGGGCACTCGGGAAAGAACTCTAAAGTGTTGAGTTAAATTCAGGCAGTTGTTCTTGTTCAGACATTAAACAGTGCTAATTTCTAAGCATTTCAGCACATTTCTCATACTTATTTTATTATCTTTTAAACAAGTGGGGGTAGTCTGTATTTGTAAATGAAACTTCATCATAAATGAAGTTTTCTCAGTGAGGAATAAAGCAACTTTGTGTTTATTTGCTCTTCCCACTGCTTTCTTTTAATGATGACTGATGCACAATATTCTGCACTTTAATTCATATTAAAATACCCACACATTGTCCATTATTACACTGGCAGCCCAAATACTTTTAGCTCTATTGCAAGTCTTTACCTTACTTAAAGTAATACAACTTATTAGTGATACATAAAGAACCAAATAAGGGTTCTTGCGTCATTATTGTCTTTATTCTTCTACAGTATACATATACCATATAAGAGGCCAGTGGCATGGTGTATCAGCAAAGGAATTTAATTTCAACAATATGAATACTATTCATGGCACAATGCTATAAGTTTTGTCCTCTCAACACACACATACCAAAAATCGTGTGTGTGTGGATTTTGAGGATTTTATTTTTTGAGGAACACCAGGAGCAGACACCAGAGAGAGACAAAAGCAATGCATCTAAAATAGGAATTCTGCTGGGAATAAACTGAATTTAATTTCATTGACTAGCAACAGATTTCAAGTAGCCCAATTAGCCATGTTGCTAAGTAGCTGAAACAACTGCAAACAAACTGCTTATATGGGTTACACAAAACGGATTGGCAAACGAAAACAGATGTTTATTCAAAATTAACACACACTAAATTCTATGACTAAAATCTGGCATAGTGAAAAATATTCGTTATTATCATGAAGACATTTAAAATATAAAACACAACCAATACTACGATAGCTATGAGACATTTACTGAAGAGATACATTTTTTAAAAGATAAAAGTTTAAAGGACTGCAGCTATCTTTCCTTGAAAAAAGAGTTGTTCTTCATTCTGAAGCAGAGTGAGTAATTAGATTGGCGTTCCCCAGTAGCTGCTATTGAAGATACAAATGACCAAAGGACCTGTTTAGAGGTCTGCCTACCTGCATTGAAAAATCTTCTGTCTATGTAACCGAGCAGCTTTGCTTACTAAGAGGAATTCATCTTGCTTCATGCAATTTATTTCCCATTCAGTAAATGGAGAAGGTAATTTTGGGATGGCCAGTGATGAAGGCTGATCTGTTAAAAGACCCTTACACAGAGGCAGTTATTCAAACTCAAGTAAAATAGCAATTATTTTAATTTTTGACAGCACATTTGACAGCATCTGTTTGAATAGTTAACAAGCCAACACTACTGACCTATGCCCAAGAACATTCAAATGCAAATTTATAATACAAGTATAGGATTTTTTACCTGAACACCTATTTTCCAAAATCCTCCAACATATGGAAACGCCACTTCCTATTAAGTCCTATTTAAGTAAACGATTTGAATTTTTTTACTGATTTTCATTCTTTCTGCAACTTTTTTTAGTGTTTCAATGTTTAAGGCTACTGCCTTAAAAGATTGTGTTCCATTCTACAAAAAGACCCCTTATTTGGAAAACTGCACATCCCTTTCTAAGCATTAACACCATAACGGTATGTGTCATGGGTAGAAATAACACACTCCTTAGGAATCTCATTGTAGATGTGTACATGCCAGCACTTCTGTTACATACTCTCTTTGGCAAGTCAACATGTTCCAACCAGCATATGATTTCCTGTCCCTTTTTTTAAATCTCCAAATGTATCCTTCACAACCCAACAGATAGGGTTGCTTTGCTCCAGCTATGTTACCATAGGTATAGCATTTGAATTGACTAGAGGCCATGCTTCAAAGTACAAAACATGTGTACTTTGCCTCTAGTTTTTCACTTTCCCCTTTGATCAATAAAATTAGCTGATTTCATTTATAACAATGGTAAATAAGCCAAAAAATTCTCAATAGGTTTCATATTAATGTCAAGTCATGTCAATAATCCTATTAACATTGTATGCAATTGACTGAAGTCCAGACAAACTTATGTATATTTTAATTGGCTTCTGACAATCCGCTGCAAGGTGCAGAGTGCAGATTGCACTGCCCAAAGGCAAGGCAGAAGTGTGTTGTGAATGATGCTCTAAGGGTGACATGTCCTTTATAAATGAACATGTTTTACTGGGCCTTTTGCTACCATTTACCATTTGATGGTTTCACATTAACTATAATTTAATGGAACAAATTGCCCCTATGAACAGAATTAGATTCTGAATTATTTACAGAAGGCTGGCAAGCAGATCAGTGATTAATTAACCGAATACTTTTATAAAATTCCCTTTTAATTCATTATCATTCTTTAATGTCTCCCCATCTGTAGTATAAGCATGTTATATTAAAATATTTAACAAATAGTCAGCTTGTACTGTCTGGTTTTGATTCAGTACAGTAAATTTATTTTATAGTCTCAGAATTTATAAAACTAAACTGTTTTCATAGAAATATAATTTTTTAGTAGTATGTGCTATTAGGTACCCCTAAATTAAAGAAATAGGGCTACCTCCTGGGATCATAGTATTAACAATGCACACAAACAAGCCAAGGCACACATACAGCACATGCTAGGCCACATCAGCCAATGAATAGACAGAGTTCTGCCTTTTGCTCCCACACTACTTCCTGTTACAGTTAGAGCTGCATTATTATTGGTCATGTGATCTCTGTGGGAGCACACAGCCCATCACTAAATGGTGGCTCAAGGGAAAGCATGTAAAAGGGCAATATTTACTGATTCACTGATTCAAAATGGCAATTGAGGGGAAAATTATCTTTTTCTCATTATTATTATTATTACTACAGGTAATGGTGTTGACCATATTAGCCAGTCAAAAAGTTATTGGGTAAAACTTTTGATAGGAAACATAAACTGCAAAGAAGAAACGTAAAGCTTAAAATCTGACAGCCAGCACTGTAGAGTTTGTGATTCATGGCCAGGTTGAGAAACATGCCTGATGTGGCAGTGCATGGCAAGTTATTAGGGGTGGCTAAAAGCTGTTTCTGGCAATGTTCCCTCTAATTTCCTTCTTGGCTGTGTGCGTAAAAAAAAAATGATGTGCACTTTTTAATACCGTGAGTGCACTTTAAAATACTGGTGTGCATAGTATAAATGTATGTGTTTTCATACGCAGTTCTGTCTGTGCACCACAATTTATCTTGTGCGCGCATACAAGCACACAACTTAGAGGGAATATTGGTTCCTGGTTACTTTAAGAGACAAAATGTTACTTTTTTTAACTTAAATTTCAGCTCTTCTTGTGCAGAGAGTGCAATTAAGCTTTTTAGACTAGCAATTTGGCTCTTTCTTGTTCCAGACAGTGCACAAAAAGTTAAGCATGAGGGGGTGTTATCATGGCAGCAGTGAGTGCAGAATTGCCTGTCTATGGCAGATAAGCAAGCTGTATTCACAAAAATCAATCTTTTATTGCACAGACCTTCCAAACATCAGCCTCGCCCAGGCTCCTATACATTCCAGCTGTAACCTTTTCCAGGCAGCCACAGGGTCTGCTGTCTTTATTGTAAGTGTTTAAATTAGAGGCGGCCATTAGTTATTATGCAGGTATTAGTGATGAGCGAAATCTCTCCCGAAATGCGTTTGTCGCACACATTTTTTGTCACACATGTTTTTTTTTCGCTGCGGCTGCGCCAATTTTTACGTGACGTGCATCAATTTTTTTGTGGTGGATTTTCGCTAAAGAATTTGCCAGTGGCGAAATGCCAAAATTTGCTGCAAATCCATGTCTGGCAAAAAAGTTTGCTTATCACTAGCGGGTATGACTGACCTGGAAAATTCATAATGGACCCTGGTCTGGGTGCACCCTTACCCCTTTCTGTTGCATGCAGAAAAGCTTAATATTTTATATAGGTACAGTTAATATAATTCACTTGAAAAACTGGGATTGTCTATCACACAGCTATTAAATTAGTTAGTGTTTGTATTTAACTCGCATTTACAGTCTATTTTTCACATTAATAAAGCTATTACATATATGCAAATGTTACCAAAAGCAATTACTATTCCTTGTATCCTTTTCCAAGAAGAGGTTTAATTATTCATCATTACAATATTTACTATTTAGCAACGACTGAATTCTGTTTAAAAGAGATTTAAACAAATGCAAAGGCATTAAGGCTTCATTCTTATTGCAACTTATAAACTTTGTATCCTATTTGTGATACAGAGAGTGATAGTGATAGTAAAACCATAAATATAATCATTTTGCCTTAGGGCAATGGAACATAGGGCACATTGTCACCAGTGTTAAATTGCCAGTTACTACGTGCCCAAATATACAGTGCCGATGCTGAATATTGAAATCACTGCCCTTAAATGCTTGTTGATGTACAGTATTTTTGCTTGATCTGACTAGGAAAAGGTGTCCAACAACCATACATCTTATACAATGCAATGGGCTGTGTATTCTGTTTTGTGGGTACCAGATTCAATGCTCCAGCAAGTGGAAAAATGTGTTTATAGTAAGCTATACAGTCAGAACCTCTTTCCTTACATTATTATTAGTGTTATTTAGAGCTCAGGGTTTTAGAGCCCTTTTAGTGTCTCTTTCCTCTTGCTAGTCTACAAGCTGTCCTTGGTTTATTGTGTTGCAGAATTTAAGGCTACTATGGCGTTTCATTCAGGCATTATTAGTATTATAGAGCTAGAGCTATAGAATTGTGTTGCATGTATTTTGTGATAGGGGACAAATATGGTGCTCCTGCTGAGAAGCTTTCTGTTCTGAAAAATATTTTCACTGCTCAGTTATATCAATGTGTGAAAAGCTTATTATTTTTCCAAGTTGGAATTGGCAAAAATAAAAACTATGCAAAATTTGAGATATTTTTAAATGACAGCAATAAAATGCTAGACTTTGCAAAAAGGCAAAACGGCATGAATGTGCTTGAAATATATTTTACACCTTAAAGATTCCAACCCAAATATCAGCATCTGGGAGTACGGCAATCTTAACAGAATGAGATACACCGGAAAGGTAATACTAAGCCA
This sequence comes from Xenopus tropicalis, assembly GCF_000004195.4. Taxonomy (NCBI): domain Eukaryota; kingdom Metazoa; phylum Chordata; class Amphibia; order Anura; family Pipidae; genus Xenopus; species Xenopus tropicalis. The sequence goes on from NC_030681.2 coordinate 90,219,779, forward strand.
GTGAAACCTACAAAGTGAAAATTAAATGCAGGAAGGGAATAAGCAAAATGCTAAATCTTTTTCCATGGTAAGCAAAACAGGAAATTATTTGTTTAGTCAATAGATGAAGTAAAAAACTAGAGCAGACAAACCTACAGGGGGCAGATAAGCAGAGAAATAACAAAAGGATAGAATCAGATCTTGAAAAAATAGGAGCATACATAATATTTCATTTCTGTGGTTGTTTGTTTTTTAATAACCATCAAACCAGCTTCTCAACCAAACTGCTCTCAGACATTGCAGCGGCAAGCAAACAGTATGTACAGACATAAAGCGTTGCTTCTCTTTAAGAAAAAAAACTTCTTGTTATTTATCTGAAGAATAAAATAACTTCACTTTAGGGCTAGGTTAGGCTATATTGATCCTGAAAACAATCTCTTCAAGGAATGAAATACAAATTGGTGTAGGTTCTCTAAACCAAATTACATATACAATCTGGATGTTCGGCACCTTTCCAATCTACCTGCCCTGATAGCCTCTGAAAAGTCCTTCATCTAAGGAGGGAGAATGAGTTTACTAAAATATTGTTGTTTTCTAGAAATGCTTTCTTTTTTTAAGTAGATATTCTTTAAAGTAGATATCCGCTTGAAAGATCTAAGCACATCTTTTCAATTTCTCCTAAAAGCCAAAACTTGTTAGGAAACGCTGAATGATCAATAACCCATTAAGACCTCATAGCATAGTGACTAAACAGAATCTATTAGCATTTTTGCTATTATTGGATGATTTAACAATATGTCAAAAACATCAAGAAACAGCATATTCCTTATTAAACCTGACTTCCAGCTTCCTGATCACTGCCCAAACCCCCCAATATCCATTTGTTCAGTCAATTATATCTGCAAATGTACTCAATTTAATGTGGGCTCTGTGTGTCTTCTTTGTCTTGTCTAGGTTGCCCCAGGTTTTGCTTCTGCTCCTAGTCATGTCCCAGACCATATTTGTTTTTGTGTGGCTCATAAAGCTGATTTCTGGATACTGATTCTTTGCCTGTTGAACTTTTTGATCATGTGACCTTGGTCTGCTCTTTAATACCTGTTGGTAACCAATTTTACAAGAATGTTACCTAATGGCTTAGGGTTGTTTTAGATACTACTCTAATGCGTTGGGTAGCCTTACACGGTATTTTTCTTTGTTATTTTTATAATGCCCATAATTATCATGTTCTACAGGAAATGACTCAGCCCATATAGCATGCTGATTGTACTTAAATGTGATTGTAAATAATAATAATACAAGTTTAAATCAATGCAATTAATGTTCTAGATCTGTCATTTCGAGGAGCCTAGAGCATATGACCTTCTCTCTTGTTTCTCTGACAGCAAGACATTAAAATCACAAAACCTCTCCAGGTCTAAATGTTAATTGTATCATGACTCCAGCATCTGATCTGGTAACGGTCAAAAAAATCCTTTATTGTCTCTTTATTGATATGTCATTGAGAAGTCTGTATTACTTTATAGTATGTTCTGGTGTTATATGACTTTAGAAATTCCAGTTTCATTTTGCTTAGTTTTTTTTACATTAACTTCTTCCCTAAAGTGCACAACGAGGCATAAAATATGGGAAGAAGCAAGCAGCTGCTGAGTTACAACTGATTTGTTGCGCATGGATATTTCCTTAGTTCCTAAGGGAAAACCCTCTTCACTTACAACCTGACACCTAAATCAATAACTAATATCATACAAAAACCACAAACTAACAAACCAGTATTGCTACCTATTGGGAACTCAATATAATAACAAAAACAGAACTGGATATTCAGAACAAATACATTATCATTACATTATCCTAAACATGCCCTTATATGACCAACAATTAATCATTCAATCCAACTAGTAAGAAAAAATGGGTTGGGGGGGGGGAGGTATATATATATAAAAAAATGTAGACGTCATATAGGATAATGGAGGACACCTGACACTGCAGGGCTTTGCTGCAAATTAGTGTTTAATATTGTGTTACACTACATGTTTCGGGCAAAGCCCTTTTTCAAGTGAACATATATAAAAAAAATGGTAAGCAGAATAAAAAATGCATATAAAAGGGTCTGCATAAAACATACATTTGGAATACATTCTAGGATTCTAAACCAAACATGTTTCTTAGTTTTAGCTACTTCTTGTGGTTAGGTAGAAATCTGTTACATCTTAAAAAAAATACATATAAAAAAATATTTTTGTCACTTCTATTGACTGCCCCAAGGTCATAACAAATTAACATAATGAATCAATGTTACATAAAATTGCTGCATTAAACCGTGTTTTTAAGTGTTAATTCTGGCCGGCCACATGCACTGAACAGTTGGAAAGCTTTGTTCTCATCTTTCTTATAGCAGGCACATGAAGACAAAGAGGTTTCAAGTGAAGTGCGGTAGTGACAACACTTAATCAATACCCTCATGACAGAAAATTTACCCTTGTGATTAAACATCAACATTTTAGTGACACTTTTTCATTAAAAAGGGGTTTCTTTGTCAACAGAGACACCTTTAACTATCTATCTATATGTCTAGTCTCTGATCATTATAGTACTGAGTTCAAAGGAAAAACACATTACAAGCAAAGGTGGATGACCAAGATTCTCATGAAAAATGGGTTACAAATGATGTGACTGGACATCCCCTGATGATGAGATCAAAACAAATGTTTTTTCTCAGTATACAACGTTAGCAAGATAAGGCTCAGCTCCGATGGACAAATAGACTGTGTTGTTTATTTAAAGTATACGTGAATACTTAACTACTCCCAATTATGTACAGGCATGGTATCTGATATTTGGAAACCAGTTATCCAGAAAGTTCTGAATTACAGGAAGGCCATCTCTTATAGGCTCCATTTAAATCAAATAATTCACATTTTTAATTTTTTTTCCCTTTTGCTCTGTAATAAAAAAACAGTAGCTTGTACAGGTATGGGGCCAGTTATCCAGGATGCTTGAAACCTGGGGATCTCTGGATAAGGGGTATTTTCATCATTTGGATCTCCATACCTTGTTTCTATAAAAAAAAAATTGAAATATAAAAGTAACACAAAAGGATTGTTTTTCTCAAATAAGGATTCATTATATCTCAGTTTGGATCAAGTGCAAGGTACTGATTTATTATCTATGGGAGATGGCCTTCCCGTTATTTAGAGCTTTCTGGATAACCTTCCCGTTATTTAGAGCTTTCCAGATAATAGATCCCAAACCTACAAATATTTTGCAGCTTTAAGCTGCTGTAGTAAGTTTAGTATATAGGGGCACAGGGCATTTCTACCCATATTTATTTTAAGGGTTTAGTTCTCTTTTAAGTGGTTGTCAGTGATGGTGTGTGCTAATCAGAAATGTTCTCGTTCATCATTAGCAACAATATCAGCGTAGAACTGACTTTGTCATACAGTATTTCAGATACAGATACATAACACAATAGCTAGTACTTACATTACATCAGTGTATGTATTATCAATATTGTAACATTAGTTACATTATTGTAACATTCGCTTCACCGAAAAATTCATGAATCTTTCAAATGATTTGCGAAACGGCGAAAAATTTGCGAAACGGCAAAAATGTTGCAGGGCAAAAAAAATTGTCGCCTGCGACTATTCTTTTGTGGCCCGCGGCTATTCCTTTGTGGCCCGCGCCTATTCTTTGGTCGCCTGTGGCTATTCTTTTGTTGCGTGGCTATTCTTTTGTCTCCCGCGGCTATTCTTTTGTCGGCTGTGGCTATTCTTTTGTCGGCTGCGGCTATTCTTTTGTCGGCTGCGGCTATTCTTTTGACGCCCGCGACTTTTCTTTTTTGATGCGCAACTATTCTTTTGATGGGGGCGACAATTTTTGGACGAGCAGCAAATTTTTTCTGCAGCAAACTTTTTCATCCAATTCGCAAAACAATCCACCAATGGCGAAACGCAGAAATTCGCCGCAAATCCATGCCTGGCGAAACATTTCGCCCATCACTAAATATTAGTTATATATATATATATATACAGGTATCGGACCCCTTATCTGGAAACCCGTTATCCAGAAAGCTCCGAATTACGGAATGCCCGTCTCCCATAGACTCCATTTTAATCAAACAATTCAAAATTTTAAAACGTATTTCCTTTTTCTATGTAATAATAAAACAGTGCCTTGTAATTGATCCCAACTAAGATATAATTAATCCTTATTGGATGCAAAACAATCCTATTGGGTTTAATTAATGTTTTAGTGATTTTTTAGTAGACTTAAGGTATTGAGATCCAAATTACGGAAAGACCCCTTATCCGGAATACCCTTGGTCCCGAGCATTCTGGATAACGGGTCCTATACCTGTATAGCAAAAAAAAGGGAAAGTTGTGCTCAACCACTAAATTTTAAACCATTAGGCGGGGGTGCAATGAGGTTGTGACCACGAAATACATAGAAACAACAACAAGAGATCCTCTGCACTCACCCATTATCAATATATAGAACATTAAGACATTCGGTGCATTTAAGCTACTAAGAAATGCCCTTCCCTTTAAGCAAAACAGGGATTGTTTGTCCATATATTGCAATATACTTCAAGCTGGCCAACTGCGTCAAAGTCATCCCTTCTGACCAGTTCCTACACTGACTTATGCAATTCATTAAGAATTCTACTGCTTCAATATACATTTAGCCAAGGGACTAAGTTTTACCTGCAACTTACTTGCTTTCAAGGTTAAAACCCCCAAATGGTTGCCCTTTTATTGGCTCCACTGGGATCACCTGACTGCAGCTGGGAAGGGTGGGAGCTACAACAAGGAGCTGGCCACTGCTCCGTATAAGCTATAGCAAAAAAAGGGAAAGTTGTGCTCAACCACTAAATTTTAAACCAATAGGCGGGGGTGCAATGAGGTTGTGACCTAAGTTGGCATGAATTACAAGACGAACTTATTGGTTAAGTGGTTAATTTATTTGATAAAATAGTTGTAGTGCACGCAAGCAATGTTTTGGATTTGTCCCAGATCTTTCTAAAGATAATGATTGGCTTGGCAGCCTATCACACAAATCAATCACTAGTTCATTAGCTTGAGCTGTGATCCATGTATTAGTTCAGTTTACTGGTCCAAATGAAAACACTTGTGAAACATGAGTTGCAGTTTTATTTTACCTGGAGAGGCAGAAAATCACTATAACCCATGCTTATTATAAAATTGCATCAAACAGCACATTACTGATCTTACAAAATCCCCAGTTAAAGGGATAATCAAAACACCCTGGCTTTAAAGGACAACTAAAGCCTAAAAAAGAATATGGCTAGAAACATTTAGATTTGTGTTTTGGGCCCTTGTACCAGCCCAAAGCCACCAAAGCTCTATAGAAATAAAGCCCCATGCCCCTGAAGGTTCCCACAGTAGCTCTCCATCTTTTGCCTTGCCCAACTACTGCACATGCTCAGTCTGCTCTTGGCTGATGTCAGTGACCTGAGCTTAGGGATCGACTCACAATATTCTTCTTTCCCCTGCCTGCTTGGTCTGGTCACTATTAAACATGCATACAGGCCAACCAATCACAGTCCTGTCTGGCTGCTCTCTAAAAAACTGAAGTCCTTTTGAGCTTGGGGCGAGACTTAACTGAATCCTTAGTGTGACTTTTCTTTCCACCTTGTAATGATTCCAAATACTGAGCTGTGTAACAAATATAAGTTACAAAGGTTGGAAACAGAGGCAGAAGCTGTGACAAAAGTTTCAGTCACTTTGCTATTACCCAACAGCCCATCCGGGAATAAAGGTTGCAAAGATTTTTCTATACGTAATACAGCAATTTACATATACACATAATTATCTCCCCCATGACTAAGGTCCAAAGCATTATTAACTTTAGTACTGAGATATAAATATAAGGTGTTTATGAAGCAGTTGCATGGGGGTTTGTGTGCATTACACACGGGGAGAGGCCAAACTGTGCCAGTAGGTGTATAGGCAGAACAACATGATATGTACAGGGGAACCTCTGCACAAACACTATGTTCCTTCCCAGACATGCTGATTTGCATATGCAAAGTGACTGACACTGAGTTCAGAGTTTGTGCTCTCACTATTATAAACAGGCTGTGTATGGAACCCCCAGTCTGCTCAGCAACCCTTTGCTTTGGTCAGTGTAATGCAAGTGTTAGAGAGTCATTTGTAGAAGGATAGAATTCAGAAAGTGTTTTGCTTAGAAAAAGCCACAATTATCTTCTGAGCTGATATTTTGGGGGATGGGGATATGGGAATATTTGGGAGTCTGTTGTAAACAAGTTATGTCTAAATACTAAGCTAAAGCTTGTTTTTATTGATATCCTGTAATAAAATGTGTATAATAGGGCAGCGCTAAAAATATATACACAAGAGCATTGACCAATGAGAATGCTAATTAGATTCCCAGCACTATATCAGCTATTGTGATGTTATCTTACATATAGAGATTAATTATGTCATTTTCCCCTCATTATATGGCACAGGAATCAGACATGGGGATAAAGGGACAGACTTGTTCAGTGCTGGGAAACTGTGCTTAATGCTCCCAACTCCAATTGCAGGAACAGAGAACAGGGAGCCAGATTTATACAGATCAGCTGGGATTCTCATTGGAGGATTCTTTTGCATATTTATGCAGCCACTGGCTTTGTGCTGTTGTTTTGATAATTTACTACGTTCCCTAAGCTCCACCTCCCAACAGCAGCCCAGAGCAAACTGAGCATGTGCAGGAGCCAGATCTTATAGAAGATGGTATAACAAAGTAACAAGATGGCAGCCCCCTGTGGACAACTTTGAAAGCGTAAATCATTACTTTAATTAGGCTTCTCAACCTCTGGGCTTGTGCAGTAAGTTCAGAATGTTTATGTTTATGTTCAGTATACAAAATACAGCATTTCTAATGATTTTCTATTTTAGACTTTAGTTCTCCTTTAAATATTAAAGGGAAATGTTAAAAGGTACGTTTAACCTACATAAGAACATTTTTAAGAAGTAAGGTTTGGTGTTTGATAATGTATTAAGCTGTCTTAAAAGTTTGAGTGATTTAAAAAAAAGGTTTTAGTCTCTTCCTCTATAAACATAACCTGTACAACCTGTATAAACAAAGACCAGATGCTAATTACAGATAAAGTTAGGTGCGTGCTTTTTATCTGGCGTGTATGGAAACATGTAGTGAGTACCTGAAGTGAATAGTTACACAGAGTATGAATAGTAATATATCCTGCAGCAAGTGGAATTCTGTGGTGTTAAATTTCAAGCTGTTGAACAAAAAACCCAAAGTGAGAGCTAACAGTGACTGCTTAGCATGATATTTTCATTAACACCCCAAGCTTATCTGAAGCTTATAAAGGAGAATAGATCAAATTATCCTCGGAAGAAATCTTTTTTTGAAGAATTTTGAAGTCAAGCGCTGTTTCCAGTAAAAGAGATATATAGCTTTTGATGAAATGACATTGTTTTTAGACAATAATTTTTTCCAGAATCAAGGTTTCAACACCACTGACACAACTTCTACAAGTAGTGTGATGTATAATATATGTGATATAGATAACCTAGAAATAGTGGAAAGATGAGTCAGTTCATAATTATATACTGTAAACTGTAAGGAAGACGACAAGTATGAATACTCTGCTCTAACGAATGCCTACAATTTAGACAGGTAGATCATAACTATTCAGTATAACTGTACAAATAACCACCTTGCTATTGAGCTGAGAAAGCATACAGTAAGTACTTTATTTATATCCATTTCATGATGCTTTCGAACACTGAAAATCTGCTTCATTTTGTCTTCTTGGCCAGGGAATGCAACCATTTCCAACACTATGCATTTACAGGGTCGGCACTTGAGTGACATTTGAAATCTTTATTGCAGTTTGAATATCTCAGTTTACTTTACATTTGTGTACACTAATCATTACTGTAATAGCTGCAGAGGTTTGATCTAAGCACATCAAGCCACATGCCTCATGGCTATTTAAGCATATAAATTACCTATTTTATGGTGCCAGTAGCACAATCTCTTAACTTAATAAAAAGTTCTTTGATAAATGATTGCCCTTTTATAATAATGTCGCAGCTATTGCTGTCAAGGTTTTCAGCTCTATAGAAGGTCTATGCTAATGAAATGATGGCCAGTACTGGTTCCATAAAAATAATTAAGAATCATAATGCTTTATAATTATAGCTCTCCTATATTCTTTTAGGCTTATGGCTTCTAATCCCTCCTAGCAAAGAAACTCTGTAATACTTTTACAGTTAGTATTTGATTCCTAAAGCTTGTGCAAGCATTTCCATTCTGTTGTATTCTGAAATTACGTAGGTTGTATAAATAAATATGTGGTTGTTAAAAAGTTAAGTTCAAATGATAGAGAATAGCAACAAATGAGTGCTATAGTTTTTAGAATATTTCACAATTAAAATATTGGGATCCCAATGGAACACCTAACAATTGCAATGGAAAGCCCTATATAAAATGACTAAATTACAAAACCTTCACTTTAAAGTATTTCTGCTGCCAGTAGCCTAAATAGAAGTCCCAGGGCTGCACAGCATACACATATACATTTCAAGTTTGCCTCACTCAGGACCCCTATTGGCTTCTCAACAGCCACAGGGTCAACTGCCTCTATAATTACAACCTTTACTGCAGGGTTTTAATTTAAACAGTATCTCAGTGGTTCCAATGAATACATTGACTTCGGATTTGATGTTGAGAGTTGTTTCCTTAAATGGCATCCACATTTTAAACATATCATATCTCAAGTATGAGGGAATACATGCCAGGCTGGAGTAATGGTTTGACCTGAGCTAAAGTTGTATTGATTTATATTGTACGGAAAGCAGGATGTTTGATCTCAAAGCAGCTGCAGAAATCTGACAGAGACCCAGCAGAAGTAGAGGAAATCAGTGCAGCCACATGTAAAAGGAAGGCAAGAGCTATCCTTCAAAAGAATTAAGAATTATAAAGAAATATGATTAGGATTTGCTTTACAATGTCTGACATCACAGTAAACATTCATTTGCATACCTACAATTTACACTGGATTTATGGCCCTGAATATAAGTTTATGTGCAATTAAACCAGAGATTACAAATACATGGTTGGCCACATGGTAAGCATCTTGTTTACCATGTGGCAAGACTATACTTATATATATATATTATATATATAAGCTACTGTGTAGCTATTCAAGCAGAGAAAAAGGAGAAAAGGCACAGGTTACATCTGTCAATAACAGATAAACTTTGTAGAATACAATGGTGTTTTACAGAGCTTATGTTATTGGCCATGTAATATGTGCCGTTTGGCGCTATATCAATTAAAATGACTGCCCTATGGCTTTACAGTAGCTTATTTATATAAACTATAGTAATATTTCTAAAGCAAACACACCTTCTACCAGTGCAGGGCAATAGTACATGATATATACACTTTTTATTTTTTGTTTTACTGATCCTTTAAAACCTAAATCTGTGTTCAACAATGCTTTTACACTTTTGGTTGGAGTTTTATTGTTGTACAAACTGTGGTTTGCTGGCAGCACCCTGTAAACATCTTATCTCATAAGCTCTCATAAGACCCCAATTTATACTACAGTATGTTAGCACTTATTAGTAAAGAAGGTCAGCTGGTTCAGAGTTGGCACATATGGTTATTTGTGCAGATTATTCTTTATTTTACTTAGTATTTTTCCTCTTTTAGCTATTCACGTAATTGCCCCTACTCTTCTTGAGTACACCTTTGCCTATATATATATATATTTATTTATTTATTCGCTGCCTTCGTAATCCATGCCTGGCGAAAAAAAATTGCTCATCACTAGTGTTCTGGCTTTGCACACCACATAGGAGTGATTTGATTCCAGTCAAAATTGTTTTATGTTGTTTTAAATCAATTAACAAATAGCACCACATATTCTTGGACAAATCCATTGGACTGAGATCTGGTATTGGCTGGGCCATTGTATGACATTCACCGTTTAGTTCTTCAGTCAATGCAGATAGCAGGTGTTCCAGGAGTTGGGTCTGTTCTCAGTACTGGCCTGTTAAAGGAAAACTACACTCCCTCTCTATCAAAATATATCGAATAAAACAGTTCATATGTAATACCCTGCTTTATCTAAATAAACCATTTTAATAAAATATATACTTTTTTAGTAGTATGTGCCATTGGGTAATCCTAAATAAAAAAAAAATACAATTTTAAGTACTAAACAAAAAAAAAACAAAAAAAAAAAATAAAAATAAAAAACAAACAAACAAAAAAAATATATATATAAAAGAAAGATTCAGAAAACCTCTTTTCTAGGCTGACCAATTGTTACACTGTGGAATGAGTCTAAAAATATTAGTATGTTACTTTTACAGAGGAATAAACATCATTACTGCCTGGGGATGCATTAATATTAATATTTGTTAGTTCTAGTCTCTCTATTGCATGTACATAGATTAAATAAATGATGTTAATGGTTGCTATGGGTAACTGCACTAGTGCCATTTAGAACTAATTTTAGTAAATTAGCACCAAAACCTCAGCTCCATTTCTTTATCATTTTAATTTAGTATTATTATTTGGAATTTAAAATTGTCACTTTAGTATTTGCATAGGATACATGTGCCAAGACATATATGATTAGTATAGTAATTGTAACAGTGTGCTAATATACATACTGTATGTGTACTGCAATTTGAAGTGAAATACTGATAAAAAAAAGGTTATTTAAATATGAAATGATTTCATACAGCAGTTAGTATCCATATATGTATTTGTTGCATTACAGTATATATCTGTATTTTTTGTGGCTTTAGGACACTAAGGGGCACATTTACAAAAGCACGAACGCTCCGAACGTATTTTTGCAGATTTTTTCGGGCGACGGCGCACGACTTTTTCGGACGTTTGCACGAAAAAATCGGAAAGGTTTTACCGCTGTTTACAATTGTTCGGTACGAAAATTTCGGGACTTTCTGATCACCAATACGATATTATCGTGACTAATACGATTTTTTCGTAAGCATTTTCGTGATATATGCGATCTTCCGAAATTTTCGTTTCCAATACGATTTTTTCCCATTCGTGATTCGGATTCGTGGATTAGTAAATGTGCCCCTAAGTGATTCATTATTCATTGGTGAAAATGTAACTTGAAAAAACTATTTGTTTCATGTGCCTATTATTTAGATACACTGCTTCATAAAGAACAGGTATATAACACACACACACACATACATACACACACAGATATAAATAATTATAAAAAAAATTCCCTCTGCAAAAAAAATAGTACCTTATCTCATTTGGTACAGAACCAACAATTTCTAGCATTCTATAAAATTAAATACATTTATAAATAAAAATATTATTCTGAACCCAAAAGCTGTGTTTAAATTGCCTATAACACTGTTGTTCTACTGAGTTGCCCTTTTGATTTCCTTTCTCAGCTGTAAGTGCCATGTGACAATCATCTCTTCCTACGTTCCGCACACTTAGCTTTTAATTTTTCCGCAGTCTGTGACTCATATGATATATGAATATAATTGCCAGGACTGCAAGTTTAATGTTTTGAGCACAAAGAACATTCCAGGTCTTGGAAATATTTTTATTTTTTAATTCAACAAATCTCATTAGGGTTAAGATAATTTCTTTATGTTGGCTTACCAAGCATAGCATGACCAATGCAAGATCAGAAAAGAGCAGTGTTGTACAAAGGCATTATGGATTAGTGGTTTAGAATGTCATATCTGGTTGACTGCACAGACTATATAAGGAATAACATTGTACGAATGCATACGCAGTACAGGACAGAGACAAAAGAAACATTTATATACCTATTCTTTCATATACAGTATATATGAAAAAATGTATGTGCAGTATTTATGTATATTTTTATTTCTATAGCACTACTTATGTATGCAGCGCTGTACAGTTGAATAATAGATTAATACAACAAACAGGGGGTTATCAAAATAATAGATAAATACAAAGTATGATAATAAATACAAATACATACAAGGTATGGTTGCAATAAGTTAAGAAACAAAGAGACAAGAGGAGGGACGTCCCTGCCCGATAAAGCTTACAATCTAAATGGGAGGGTAACTTACAGACACATAGGAGTATATTTGTGCTGCAGGATACAGTGGGGAACACTGCAATATAAGTGCAATGTGAGAGATTGGATTTATTGCAAGAGTGAGGAATCATTTGTACTTATTGCAAAATGCATATTAATGAGCCATAGGTGTATATACAACATAAGAAATGCCAGAAATGAATACATGTATTTATTATTTTCTACTCAGACTAATAAAATTCCTCAGATTGAGAGGAAATCATGAAGCTTTGCTTCTGAGTTCCACTGGCCATTTCCCCATCTTCCCTTGGGCTGGCAGAGCCATTTAACCCCTCCCTCCCCTTGTTCCATTTTGAACATTAAGGGGCATATTTAGGGCCTTTCAATTTGAGCAATCATAAATAAAACCCTGTGTGAGATAAGGAACTGATGCAAGGTTTTTGGGAAAAACCCTTATTCTTTGAGGCATTTTTTCCCCGAGAGGGCTTGTTTAAAGAAAAAAAAGTTTGGCAGCTTTAAGGTGCCAAATTTTCAAGAAAGCCTTTTTTCCCCCAAAACCCCATGTGAAAGTCCTGAGCAATCATAAATCTGCCCCTTAGATTCTGGCATTTGAAGTCCCACTGCTTTTTATGGTGGCAAGTGTACAGATTCTCTGGAAAGCAAAAGGAGACATATTTTCCCTTTAAAATAGCCCATAACATTTTGCTCAGAAGACTTGTGATGTGGTATGTCCATACTAGTGAGAGCTTCCCCAGTTATATCATACCACATATATCATCTATTGTCTACTAACACCCACTTTCGGCTTTTTTTAGGGGATTTATAACACTAGTGAGACATTAGGAGACGATTGCAAACGCTGAAAAAATAATGGCTTAGTTGACATTGAAAGTACTATCAGTTCTAAGACAGTAAATGTGTTACTGTAGTAAAAGATACAAAAGTTGCTGCAAGACTAATCACCTATAGCAACCAATCAGCAGGTAGCATTTACAGGTCACCCGTTTAAAAGCAAACATTTTTATTGTTGCTATGTGTTACTGTTCCTGGGCAAAATAAGTGCTTAAGTGAATGCAAGTTTTAAACGCAATCTCAGAAACAAAAAAAACTTGTTAATTTAAGAAACAATAATAGCCTACCATTAAATTATAGAAATGATAGAACATTATTCTATTCATTCTTCACTTAAAAAAACATGAATTGTAAAATGATTTAAATACTGAAAATACACCTCCCATTGAAGATTTGGCAAAAAGAGTTGCCAGCTGTCATTTACCAGCAAAAACTGGAATTCATACTTAAATGTACAGTATCTGTCCCATAGGGGCACATTTACTAACCCACGAACGGGCAGAATGCGTCTGATTGCGTTTTTTCGTAATGATCGGTAATTTTGCGATTTTTTCGGCGTCTTTACGATTTTTGCGTAAAAACGCGAGTTTTTCGTCGTCTTTACGATTTTTGCGTAAAAACGCGAGTTTTTCGTAGCCATTACGAAAGTTGCGCAAAGTCACGATTTTTTCGTAGCTTTAAAACTTGCGCGAAACGTCGCGCCTTTTAAGTTTTAACGCTACGAAAAAGGCGCGACTTTGCGCGCAAGTGTTAACGCTACGAAAAAATCGCGACTTTGCGCAACTTTCGGAAAGACGCCGAAAAACTCGCGTTTTTACACAAAAATCATAAAGACGCCGAAAAACTCGTGTTTTTACGCAAAAATCGTAAAGACGCCGAAAAAAACGCAAAAAATACGAAAAAGTCGCAAAATGTTCGTTTCCAATCGGAATTTTTCCAATTCGGATTCGAAATCGTGTCTTAGTAAATCAGCCCCATAGTGTTTAAAATGTTTCCTTCATTCATTCTGTCATTTACTCTTTCAGCGAATATTTTCATTTTCACTATGATTTTAAGTAGAATATACCCATTATAGATAATAGAGCACAAATATAGATTCCAACTGACATTTAAACATTATTAATACAGGAGTTAATTCTTCTTTTTGAGGTCTTCAGACGTGACTTGATCAAGCTACAGAAAGCTGTAGTCGATCCACAGTTAGAGGAACACTACATGGATGCTACTGTTATAGAACACCTAACACTATAGCAGTTTGCTTTACTATCTTAACTCCAGTCAGTATAAATAAAGTGAGAGATGAACCAGATAGTTGGTAATCTATTCTTGTTGTCAGCAATTAGATCTGCTTTAAATCATACCCTTTGAAAGCCAGTGACATTTGGTTCTGACGTAATTTAGCTTCAGTGGATTATTACATCGAAATCAGCAAGAATGCCACGGACATTTACATTTAGACTGTAAGGACTGAATACCAATCTTTATTCCTGCTCATATCCTGGGCATTGATCTTTGAGAAAAATTTTCCCATATGGGTTTCATTTAAATCTAACAGCTTATAATGATAATGAACACTGATTCTAGTGCTTTTGTCAGTTGGTGTGCTTCAAAGTGAGCACTGAGAATCCATCTGACAGCTAATGGTGAGGCTAGTGAACGTCCTTGACTGGGAATTTAAGCAAGGGAAACGTTTTCTTTATTTTTCTAAAAGACAGAATAAACTAAATGCCATATTACTCTCCTTAAAATTGAAATAAATAAAATATAAATATAATTAGCAATGTCAAATTTCTGTTAAGCACAGTACAATGAATGCAAATAGGGTACTGATGTCAGAAAGGAATTGTGCCCATAAAGTGTCTGTCTACTTTATTCTATCCAGGTGCACAATATATTCCACCAGCATTTTATAGGAATACGTAAAGGGAAGGAATGGAGTATGAGGGACAGCATTATAGAATAAAAATCAAAAGTATAAAAGGTGAAGTATAGTTATAACAATTAAAAAAAACAGCAACAAAGCAGTAAATATAATTGTGTGTAATAGTTTTTCAAAACATAGGTTATAAGCCACAATTACGATGGTTAGCAAGTGGTTAGCCATTGGGATTAGAGGTCTATTAATTAAGTTGTGAAACTGCATTTTATTACTCTGTTAAACATTTTTTTTTCTGTTTCAAATATTTTTAGTCTATATAAAGGAGTTTTAATCTAGAATTCATTATGTTGTTCCCTCATCAGAATGCTGTACCTATATAAGTATTCCTCAATGGCACAACACTGGACTTTTCACAGAAATATTATTCCATGTCATGATAGGTGTAATTCATTGCTAAACCTCGCTGTACAGGGCTTTCTCTATTTCTTAGGCAATAATGCCTAAAGCCTGTGCATAAAGTCATTTCACTCAAGCGTAAAGCTATTTGCCAAGGCAGAATGACAGTACAGCCAAGTGAATTTACTTTATGTGTTATTTAATGGCATTGTTCATCCTTTGTGTGACTTTTTTTAATATGATTTAATAAATGCCATTTTTCAAAACACAAAAATACATGTTTTCCACCTTGATAAATAAGGTGGATTACACAGATTTTATGAATAGTTTTCTGCAAAAAAAGCTGCATTGGCTTCCTAGTTATCATAGACTGTGTTTTAGGCTTCACTAAGGGCAGGTGTATGATCTCTTGAGCCTTTTTCTTTAAGAAAAATACCTCAACTAACAAGTGTTTTTGCTGCAAACCCTGTGTGAGCTCCTTAACTCACGGGGGGTTTCCTCTATAATTGCTCGAGCTGAATTGCTTTATTATAAATCTACCCTTTAAGTGATGCAGGTTGTTTACCCACAATATTATTATACCTGTGAATATATGTAGATCTACATATATGTAGCCACGGAAAGGGTAGATCTGACTTTTTTTTTTTTTTTTTTTCAATTCTTTATTTTCCAATTTTTGTATACGGGAAAGGGTACAGAAGGAAAAGGGGAGGGTATGGGGAGGGGAACAATGTTATTGTACATCTTTTTCGTTTCTAACAATTGAGTTTTTAGCAATAGCATTCAACAAGTCATGTCTACATATTCACTTATACAGTAAGAATTCTATATGCAATGTTCTGTAAAGTCAGGAGCTAATCTGAATGACCGAGATTAACCATTATAAAGAATCTAGAAAATTTAACCACGGTGTCCAAATATTCCAGTAGTGTGCACTTTTATTATGTATCATACATGTTATTTCCTCCATTTGTCTAATGTCATTTGTGTTATTTAGCCATTCGGTAAAGGTGGGTGCCTCTGTGGATTTCCACTTTCTTGGGATTAGGGATTTGGCTGATTGCAATAGGTGAAGGGTAAGTGGATCTGATACTAGAACGTTTTTACCTGGATATATATTCAATAATATTGGGGCCGGTTCTTCTATGGTAAAGTTAAAATCTGTAACTTTATTTATAGTGTGTAATATGTCTGACCAAAACTGTTGTAGCACCGGACATTTTAACCAAATATGTGTATGTGTGCCAATGTGGCTATTACATCTCCAGCAGGTATCTGAGGTATTAGGGTACATTCTCTTTAATTTTGCTGGTGTGTAATGCCATCTGGTAATTAATTTGTATATGGCTTCATTTGTTCTAGATGCCCTAGAGGATTTATTCATAGTGCTAAATATTCTAGACCAAGCTTTATCAGGTAGGTTGATATTGAGTTCTTTTTCCCAAGAGTGACAGAATGGTCTTGGCGGTGGGGATATGGAGTTTAAAAGAAATCTGTATAATTTGGATAGAGGTTTATCCAATATTTTTGGTTCGGCTAGTAATTGTTCCCAAGTAGTTAGAGGTCTATTCCACTGTTTGGATTTACTAATTTGTAGATAGTGATGGAGTTGATTATAATTCCAATTATCTCTTGGGTGTGGACCCCATCTTTTTTGTATCTCCGCCATCGGCACCATCCTATTCTCTTTGAGGAAATCGCTTATCCTAGTCTGTCTATTATCCCAAACTGCCCATCTATCAAAAGATCCCTTTTCTAGTCCTGGGGTGAAATTTGGGTTCAGTATAAGAGGTTGTAATACAAAAGGGGATTTGGTAAGCATATAAGTATCTTTGTTTCTTTGCCATATTTTTAAAGTGGCTTGTATCAACGGATGTCGTTTTAATTCTCCTATGATGGTCCCATTTTCAATACACAGGGTATTTTCTAAGGGAATCGGCGAAAATAATTGTTCTAATATACACCAATCTTTTCTATGTTTTTCAAGGACCCAGTTAAGGATTCGAGTTAGATGTACTGATACATAATAAAGGTATGCGTCAGGTAGGCCTCTGCCTCCTTTTTCTTTTGGTAAAATAAGTTGATTATATTTCAATCTGGGGTTTTTGGGGTAGATCTGACTTTATATATAGAAAGAAAATTTCTGTTTGACATGAATAGAGGTACACTCTTAATAAACTGAGACTTTATGCCCTTTAAATAGTGTCCTAACACTGTACAATTATATGGTATCGAAGGACATGCACCCCACAAATGAATACATTCCAGTCTGAGCTCATCAGTGCTGTATTCAAGCTGGGTGAGTTTGGAGAGGCATTTACGATTTCTCTATCATGCCCCCTACCTGCCTCCTAACTTTTGGGTCTTCCAAAAGCAAAAAACATGGCATGCCAACATGTATAGGGTGCTATGGAGCCCTGTACTTACTGCCTGCCATATGGTAGCAAATCAGTTTGTGTTTTGACCCTTTACTTCCCACCTGTGCTTACTAGTTCAGCCACAGTGCCTCATAATGACAAAAAAAATAAATTTGCTACTAGGGCACAAACTAAGCTGCTGCACATTCCATGTGTTTATATTGTTCATGTATTAAGATTGTACAATGATCTTGATCTTTAATCATCTCCAAACTAATCAAATTTAAGAAAATATTTTTGCTTTGATTAGGTTGCTTGATACCAGACTGGCTTATAGTCTACACTCTGGGATACATAGGGTATCTCTAAAACCCACAAATTCCACCCTCCCAAAACATTTCCCAAAACAGGAACAATACCCAAAGTGAGTGCAACTAAAAACACATGACTTTAGGTTGAGAATAAAATAAAGATCTGCTTTATTATCTTCTTTATTAATACCATGAGGGAAAACATCTACTGTTCTAATCTACTGTATGTTCTCAAAAAAAGGGTTTTATTTTTTTGAACTTTGCATGGTTTTAAAGATTCACCTTAGCTGGAAATCTACTTCAAAGTAAATTTATTTGTTTTAAATATGACTGTCCTCAAAACCAAAAGATTGCTGCAAAGATAAAAATGAAAAATGATATATTAGATTCTGGAGGGAGATATTGCCTGTAATATTTCACTAGAGATAATAAAAGAGAATATGGATAATCATCTTGCTTGACAGCCTTATCCTGGTTAATTAAACTAAATGCAGTTAACGGCAGGAACAGAAGTCTGTGGATTTTATAGCTGATATTTGCTCATGGATTAAAATGTGTGGATTTGTACAATGTAGTTGCAAATTCTTTTCAAAGAAAAAAAAAGAAGAACCTTGGCAAACAAAGCACTGTTCAATAAAATTAAAAAAGTAAAATGTGAAGTATGCAATAGTCTTATTATTAAAATACTGAAACACATATAAATATAGAGGAATTTACAGCAGGGGATTTTCATGCAGCCAAGCTCAGCTCATAGTGCAGCATGGCCCTGTACTTAAATGACATGGAAACCTCCCTACAAAAAAATATAATTAGTGAGCAGCCTTTTTGAAATCTGTAAATACCTGTTCAAAGGTTATTAGTATGGCTGCAGCTTCCCCTTAATCACTTACAATTCCTTTTTTGCCCCCTTCCCTAAGGAATTGCATTTGCTCTTGGCATACGGAGCATGCTCAGTTCTTCTGAACTCAGGTTACTAAACATGCCCACCAGTCTAGCAGCAAATGAAGAGATGGCAATGCTAGCTTTCATAGAAACTCTTCTCTAGCTCTGCACTCTGCTGGGAAACATGTTTTTTCTCTTAACTTCCTGTCCTGAGCTCAGTTTAACTGTTACAGAGCACCATCAAAGCAGAACTTTTTATCAAAGTAAGTTATGCCTGCATTCTTCATTGCATGAACAGTGCATATGTGCTGTTTGCAGATGTAAATGTCAATGGAGAGAAAAAATGGCTGCTATTTGTTTTAGGAAAATGTGATAATGCTGACGAACTGAGGGGATATATGTGATACATATGGTGTGGTTTGGGTGGGGCAGATGTGCACAATGTAAATACATGGTAGGAAAATGAAGCGTTTCAATGTCCGTTAACAACTATCATAGGTGAGGGTTTATGTAAAGCCTGTTGAGTTCTACCAGCCAGATTCCTGTGCCATATGGATCTGGAAGGTCCATGAGCTTCATTCTGTATTGCAATGACCCGTACCTGTTGCTGCTCAATACAGGGCAGGGTGCAAAATATAAAAACCATATTGATTTGTGCCTGTCTGTGCTAAATGATCCTGGAATAAATAATTGCAGTTATAAATAAGCCTCTATTTCTCACACATGCATTTCACTAGGGACAGCCAAGCAACCTAAATGGGGCTAAAGTGACTTCAAAATGCCCCAGGCTACACTACACATCACATGACTTTAAAGGGTCACAGTGTTGCTATAGCTGTTATTATAGCTTAACATACATCCAATCTAAACAATAGTTTTTTTTTTTCTTTCATTGGTTCATTTTTGGTGCCTAAGAACAAATTAAATAGTAACTTTTATGAGCAAAGGTATTATAAATGTATTGTTTTTTGTACAATTTAAAGGGGTTGTAAGCCCAATTGTACAATTATGCATAATGACAACAAATGACTTTAAAGTGAAACTGCTGGTCCTTGCTACCGCCGAAACAATTTAGCAGTAGTCAGCTCTTTTCCAGTCAATACCAGTTTCCCACAGAGCATTGCACACTGCTGTGTTTCTCTTTACAGGGCTGGTTATCCCAGACACTATTTCATTGCTACATATAGCCAGAACCAGCAGTGCAAGACATAGCAGAGGCCAAAGAGGTGCATCTTCCATTTGTAATTTACATTACAGATAAGTTTAAAATCATTAAACATTTGTAATTAATGTACAGGTTTCTTAACATGAGAACTGCTTTGGTTATGCAGCATTTTCTATTCTGCTTTACAACCCCTTCAATTGCTTTAACTCTGGTAAATAATGATCAACAATTTTCAGGGTGACTTTTATGCTGACAATGCCATTGTCTCTGATGTTGCAAAGTACACACACAGAAAACTTGCAACGTATAGAACATTTTCCATTGCCTTGAAATTCTGTTTTTACGGCCCATTAAACATTTTTTATGGATCAGCAGATATATTATTCGGTAATTATGGTAAGTAAACAAGATCCAGTTTGCTTGACAAACTCATAAAACAGACTTTCTGTGCAGTAGGTGATTTTGCAGTGTGGCGTATTGACTTTTTGTTATTAAAATGTAACCATACTTTTGACTGAGTTGCATTTCTAATATTTTAGTTTTGTTCTTTCTTTTAGAAGTGCACTTGCATTAGATATTGTTAAATCAGTTGCTTACCCAAAATCAGAGACACTTGAACACTCTCATACGAAGTTTAATCAGAGAAGGAAGCTTTACTGGTTTGATGCACCAAGCATAGAATACATCCACATTCTATATCATCAGCAATACTGCGTGCCTTGGGTAGCACTTACATACTTTGCGGAATCAATTTGTTTTTGTTTTTTGTTACCAGGGCAGCATACCTTTTAACATATTTCATTTCTATTTACTTCTCTATTTTACATTAGTATTGTCCTGTCTAAACTTAATATAATCATCACCCACTGCACACACGTGAAATTCTGATGAACTATTTAGGTTTTTATTCAAAATATCTATTGGAAATTGCAAGCTACTTAGTTGAAAGCATGATTGTATTGTGGGATACTGGGAGCTTCCACACTACTTCCTGTTACAGTTAGAGCTGCATTATTTCTGGTCAGGTGATCTCTGAGGGAGCACACAGCCCATCACTAAATGGTGGCTCAAGGGCAAGGATGTAAAAGGGCAATATTTACTTATATATATATATTCCAGTTTGGTGATATTGTATAATAGGTTACTTAACATAATATAAACTATCTGTTGGTTAAGTATTCATTCTGGGGCTATAGTTTTCCTTTAAGGAGAACTAATTTAAAATGAAATAGGCTAGATTTGCTACACCTTATGTTTGGGCTTGTTTACTATACAAAAGCCACCACAGCCCTTTGGTAATTATGATCTTTGCCTCTGAATTTGCCCCCAATAGCCCCCAAGTTTAAAAAGTAACAATATTCAATAAAATAATAAAAGCCACGAAAGGCTAATTAGCAATTAATTAAGATTTATCTTACATGGCAACTCATTGCTTTGTAATTTCCAACAACCCCTAAGTTTTGCTTCTCAACAGCTTCCCAGAGCCAAACATTATAAGTAAAAAAGAAATGTTCTATTGAGATCCAAAATAGCAAGCTCTTTGGACAACATTGAAGGCATTGATTATTACCGTTTCACGGCTCCTCATCTGTTGGTAGAGTAAGTTCACTGCCTTCAAAGAAAGTAACCCCTATTTCACCACCGGAATGTGATAATGTGGGGAAAATGACCTGACAAAATGTATCCTAATGCCAGTACAGGTCAGTTCATTTATGAATTTTCATCTATGCCTAGTGATTAAATAAGTGCCTTTTTATGTAAAACAAACATTTCATACAATTTCCTTTGCGGCTGACATGTTTTTGTATTGAATTGTGTTTATCAGAAAAACCCCAAAGAAACTCATCACATATGGCTTTGTTTATTGCTTTCTACTGAAGTATACAAACAGCTGACAATCTGTTTAGACAATTTTCATGTAACTCTTTGCTTGCCAGTAAATTCTCTGCTATTTTGATGAGTTAATAATGGTTATAAAGCTTATCCAATACAAAGTCTATGTCCTTCTTAATGATTTCAGTTTTAGTATGCGGTGAATACAGGGATTTTATTCAATTGATCTCTGGTAATTTGCTGATATTATTAACATCATTTTATAATCAGTAGACATTTAAAGGATAAGAGATGGTATTGAGTATTTTAACATCTCAGATCAGATTATTGGGCTTCATCAATCTGAATTTTTCCTCAGCTGTAAGGTCAAGACCCAATGACACCAATGCACCCCCATGGGCTCAGTGCTGTTTCCCCAGTGCCAAACTAAATAAGAATGGAAATAAGGGACCTAGGTTAATGTCTCATTGTAAGCCTTTCTTGGTAATCTTGGATGTGCTATTATTATCTGATAATTCCAGTTGCAGACTTCTTGCCTGTCCCTGATAATTCTGATTTCTGATTACTGCCTAACTTGAGCTCTGCCTGATTCTTTGAATACCTGCCATTTAGCTATTATCCACTGCCAGTTGATTTTCTAGTCCGTGAGGCTTTACGACCCCAGTAAATGCTCAACTGATTTGAATTTTACCCAAAACTTCTAAATGAAAAGGTACCAGATTTAGATATCCAGGCGATTGGTTGCCCCCAAGATTTTTAAATTTGATACATTTTTATTCTGCGGATCTACAATAGAAATAAAAGTAAGGAAGTAACAGAACCAGCATTATGTTTGGTATCTTGCTGAATACTAAACATATCAGCAACATGTTCATTCATAGGATCCTGTTTTAGAGAATCCAATTTCACTGACATATTTTCAATATAGACATACCACTGGACAATTAATATGAGGCATTCGCATATCCCCATTGCGAAAATATAAAGCAGTCAGAATAAATCTGTGTTAAGTTTTCAAATCTGTGTTAAGTTTTCATCTTAAAAACAATCATCAGCTTTGTTTTTGGTTAGAAGAAGCCTGATTAAAATCACCAGCAGTGCATATTATTTTTATATTCATAGTTTTGTTATTTACATTCACACAGTTAGTTTCGTAAGTGGCTAGGAAGTTCTGATAGGTGCATGTGTAGCTGCTATGAGGGTGTTTCTAAAACCTTTATCAGGAATGGTATAAAACACCTACATTCTACAGTTCTAATAGAACTCAATAGCTCCTCTTTAACAATAGCGTAATGTAGTTATTTTAAATTTTATTAGATACTGATACAGTATATTTTAATGTGTGTTAAATTTTACCAGCTTTAAATGGATCTATTCAACTTGTTCTAAATTCAGCTTTTTTATGTTAAATACCACTTGTTTCCTACTATCTAGAGCAGGTGTAGCAGATGGTGCACATGTGGTAATTCAAAGTCTTGCACAGTGTTGATATTCGCTTAAAGCATCTCTGTTATAGAGCAGTCTACCCAGTAGGTTAGCGGGTTTCTCACATCTGAAGCTGCCATCTGTGGCAAATTATTATTCATCTGTGAGGATTCTCGATATATACAAAATACTGTATTTTTTGGTCTTAACTATACAAGCATCCCAAGTTCTTTGAGATTACAGAACATGTTGGTGCTTATGTATTAATGTATATACTTATTATTATAAGTAACAACAACAATAATAATAACATAATTGCATTAAATGGTTTTAGGCATTTCTCAATATGGTTTTTCTCGTTGCTAAAAATTCTTCATCAAAATGCAAAAAAATGATAGCCCTTTTTCTATTCAAACCATGGTTTTCTTTTTATGCAAATAATCTAGCATTTTAGTGCAGTGATTTCCGTGTAACACAGTCGACATTGGAGTCTATGTAGCATGATAGAAGGTGATTCCAGTCGTGTTTTTGTGAGGACTAAAATATGATAAGCAAAACCTAAACATTTTCTGTTTGTCATTACCCTAAGAGAGTTTACCTCTCTTTATGGTTCCATAAAGAGCATCCAGTGATCAGCAATTAACTTATAAGTTATGTTCTGATCAATAGATTTGTGTTGCTTCACATTTTTATCAATGACGCATTTGAAACGATTTTTAGCACCCTTACAATACCACAATTGCCAAGTCCCGTTGTTTGTGACATTGCAGCTTGAGCCTTATCATAATATGTTTGCCTTTTATTCTCTCTGTTTGAACCTTGGACATTCTAATGGTGTTTTATATTTTTGCAGGAACAACTTTAAATCACCTGCTGTTTGGTAATTAGTGTAAGGCTTATGTTTCAAAGAACTCTATTCAGAATTCTAGAAAAACAGGTAGTGCGGTTAATGTCACAATGAAGTTACTTAGATAAGAAATAATGAAAAATATCCCTTGGATTTAATTTTCTTCTTATGCAAACAAGGGAGCTGAAGCAAAAGAAGTAGAAAAAAGAAACAGCGTGTGGTTTTATTATATTTTTGCATTCCTAATTATACAGTATTCTAGACTAAAAATCTGACTGCAGTTCTTATTTACACTGAGGTAAATTTATCAATATGTGAAATTAGAGCTCACCACAGAAAAATTCAGCACCTTTCTATTCATTCTTATGAGATTTTCAGAAGTGTGTTTATCAATGGGTGAAAGTTACCATTTGATAAATATGCTTCCACAAAATCCATAAGAATGAATAGAAAGCGGGTGAATTT
The DNA here is from genome assembly GCF_000004195.4 of Xenopus tropicalis. Lineage (NCBI taxonomy): Eukaryota > Metazoa > Chordata > Amphibia > Anura > Pipidae > Xenopus > Xenopus tropicalis. Next base: position 90,244,255 of record NC_030681.2, read on the forward strand.
TCTGTGGTGAGCTCTAATCTCTAAACATTTTCATAAATCTGCCCCTTTAATTCAGGTCATTTTCTATAGATATAGCAATATTAGCAAATTGGCATTTGTGCTGTAAATTATCTCAAATAATAATTTTAAGCACAATAGCCTAGAACATGAACAAAAGGGTGCCCAAAAGGGTGGATTTTATATGGATGTTCCTAAATAGTGATGATCAAATCTGTTACGTTTAGCTTCACTTAAAAATTTGAGAAACTATGGAGAGATTTGTGAAACAGTGAAAAATTTGTGAAATGTGGTTATTTTTTACATGACCGTTCCCTTTTTTGATGCAACCTTTTTTTTTGGGGGGGTGCCTTTTTTTTTTTTGAGCCCTTTTTTTTTTTTTTACATGCCTATGTCTATTTTGACACAACTGCACTGACTTTGATGCAATCACATCTTTTTTTGGCAAAATTTTGTGGAAGTTTTGCAAAACTATTCGCCGATGGCGTAATGCAGAAATTCACTGCCAATCCATGCCTGCCGCACAAAATTCACTCATCACTATACCTGTCTATCTTAAAAGGTGCATCATAATATACAACTTTGTTCTGCACTGTCAAAGTAAAACATTTACAACAAGGCACTATCCTACTGGAAATGTGTATGTAACCTTTTCTATGTAATCATGTTGTGGTAATAGTGAATTGTGCTGAATCATAAGTGTAAAAAGTACCCTTTTGTGTATAAATGGTGTACAGAGCATGTATTTTTGCTTGATGTAGTCAAACTGGTCAATACAGCCAGTCAAACTGTGATGTGATACCACCACTGGTCAAAAGAGAAAAGGACTTGATGTCTATGCCTGTAAAGAATTGGGGTAGTCTGTATATAACCAAGCTTGCATATCTGTGGGAATATTCATTCAGTTTGATCATCTGCTTTTGTTCTACATCATTTTTTTTTTTTACTTTTTACCTCAATTTGAGTTTTTTTGCAGCAAAAAACATACTTTCAAATTTGTGTTTCTGAAACTCAAATTCTGCGATTAAAAAAAATTTGAACCCTTAAATATAAAAATTTACCATCTAAAAGCAGCTAAATTCATGTAAAGGTTAATGGGAGTTGTTTTGTAACATTTAAGCTATTTTCAGTTCGAGTTCGAGAACTGCATGATTAAAACATCGTTTCGGTCCTGGTCTAGGACCTTGTTCATGATGCCAAATCCCAACAACAAATCAACTCAATTGAACTCTATATGGAGAAAACTTAGCCCCACCCCCATGACTCGTATCAGCCCTCTAGTCCCACAGCTCCAGACCAGCATACACTATGCATTAATCAAGGGAAGTGGGACTATTACATACACAGTCACTAGTATATACATGATTGTACAAAATACCATTGAAAATGTATTCCTTATTAAAATAGATTATAAATTTACATGAATTCATCTGATCACTAAAAAAAAGTTAAAGGAGCAATACTCATTAAGTCCCCTCGGTGACAAAGTGTCAAGTTTTTAATCCAAAAAGATACGCGCTGGAGAAGTAATCTAGACCTATCTCCTCCGCGTCTAGGCATGGGCACATGATCTATGGCTATATATCTGAAAGTGGGCAATCCATGACCAAATTCCAAGAAATGCTTATCCACCGGTTTTGTAGTTATATTATCACGGTAAGCCGTATTAATTGCTGACCTGTGTGCATCCATACGTAGGTGTAACATAAGATCAGTCTTGCCCACGTATGAGAGCCCACATGGGCACGTAATAAGATATATTATATGTGTAGTAGTGCAAGTGATGTGGTGCCAAATCTTAAAACGCTGTCCCGTATGGGTATGGGGATGGGTGAAATCTAAAGCAACCCGATTTGCTATTCATCAACTATGTTGAAGGGCCCTTCTCAGGTATATATATATATAACTTCTAACCGGGTCGCTTACCACTAAAAGATCCCTCAAATTCTTACTCCTACGGTACCCAACAGTCAGAGGGTTTGGGCATAACTTCCCTAATATATATATATATATATATATATATATATATAGCATTGTACTCTGCAGGTCTAAATTAAGAAAAAAAATTTATAGTGAAAAATGAGTGGTCCAACATTTCAGTCAGAGGTGTGTGACCTTCTAACTGTTTCTGTCTACATGCCTGTAATTGAGAAGTTTGCTGGCAGTATGCATTATCTATGTTCTAAATGTTAAAAATACGGTTCTTAGAATGCATTTTGCAATGCTAGCGAGGACTCAAACTTTCATTTGTACTGCAGTGACATAAACAATAAATAATATATCCTTCTGGACTTTTGTGTGCTAAACCTGCTAATTTATGAATATGCTACAAGGTGTATGTACAGTATAAATAGACAGCAGATTCCAGATGAAAGATAGAAGAAATGTGAGTTAAGTAATGCCATAGGGTATGGCACCAAATTAATACTTAATTAATACTGTGAGGCTTACCTGGATAAAAAAAATTAGACCAACAATTATTCAGATGATTGGGAAACATTTTCCAATGTCAAAGGCACAAGCAAACTAAGGGGAATGAATCTACATCTACAGTACATTAATAAATCTGGTGCACTGTTTAGAGTACAGAATTTAAGCGCAGGTCTTCCCTGTACCTTGTTTGGCCTGGAACACCCCCTAAACTAGTACATGATTCAGAACATCCAGGTGGCACCCATATGCCTTCACTTCTGTATGATGAACTTTATTTATGGTGGTATACAAATGATGCTAATAAGGCAAAAATGATTTCCAATCCATTTCTAATTATGGGTTATATTATCTGCTCAAAAACAAAGTGGCATACAGTCAGGAACCACTGGGAATCCAGCCCTGGACTGTACCTGCACTAACCTTCCATGTCACTGGGGGTCATGTGGTTGGTGCTGGTCATTTATTCTGAGGTATATCCATTATGTCTCCTTGATGTTCTTTCTTCTCCACCTACCTTGTCAATCTCATGTGGCTTCAATCTGAAATTAAGATCATTAAAGCTCTTTAGCCAGATATAGCCTGCATTCTGTTTGAGCTCCCTAGCCTGATCCATGCCTGTTCATGGTTCCTGAGTTCCCAAGTCCTTGTCTTGTTTCTGAGCCCTTGTCCAGTTCCATGCCTGCTTCATCTTTTGATCTCCCAGTTTTGAACCGGGGAGATCAGCCTGACTAAGCTTTGGCCTGTTTATCAAACATTCTTTGCTTGACTTTTGCCTATTTAACAGACATGTCATTGCTTACTTGCTGCCTGCCCCTGACTATTGGCCTGGAAAATGGACTTATGTAGTATCTTTATCACCTTGCATATATCCACTGTATTTCCTTCCTATTTTTCATTGTTAAATTATCTTCATACACCATGACTTTCACTTATAATCAAGCCAACTTTGACCAACTTGTCAGCCACTTACCTGAGCCCAGCCATGACAGGTACATGGGCATAATAAAGTAAATTATTTGTTTTAACTGCTCCACATACAAAAACTGAGGCATGCATTATTTTTATTTATACTGCTGTAAATGTTCTACAACCTCTGTACAGACAACACTACTCTATGTAAAACCGTTGAACAAGAACTGGTTTAATAAGCAAGAAAGAATGTTAAAAGTGTATCTACAACCTATCTGATGTTTACTCCAGCCCACTTCCAGCTAGACATTATAGCAGCAATGGCTTGAAATGATCTCAATAGGTTTTAGATTTTTGTATTCTGAATTGTCACAGTTTTGTCGCATAATAAATCTCAGGAAAAGTCAGAACAGACTCCAAGAGAAAGGTAAGCTCTGTGTATAAGGTAAAATAGTTTATAACTATTGTCAAGCTTTAGTTGTTCTTTAAATATTATATTTATTTGCAAAAGTGTCAACATCACTGTAAACGTTCAAATATAAAGTTTCATATTGCGGCATGTTGTTCTTGGTGCCCCAAGGAATCCCAAGTTTTGTACTCTAACTAGTTGTTTATATTCAATGGAATGCTATTCCAGAAAACAAGAATATTTCTTATATCAAGATATTTGCATATAAAATATGAACCAAATCCTAATGGAAATATCCTTTGCAGGTTACTGTGACATGTCGGTAATCTACCCTTATTTTAACTTGCATTATTATTTGGATTTGTATCTTTTTCTTACATTTAATACATAAATAATATATTCATGGGATTGGAAAATACATTATATTAATAATGCATGAATTTAAAATTTCCTTCCAAATTGCAAAAAGGTATACTGGAAAGGGAAAAAACGTGGGGAAATTAATGGTACACTTGATACATTGCATCGATCCTTTTTTTGCCTTAGTGCATGTTCACCAGAGATGTATAAATAATAGAAATCATGCCCTTTAAAAGGTAGTGTGAAATGATGTTACCCTCTCACAGCCTGCCTGCTCAAATTGCAGAAAGTAATTGTAGATATTCATTGCTTCCTCAAAATCCCACAGCAACTAGGCTAGGAGACATCTCTGGGCAATGGGGGCAAATTGGTTTGAACCCTTTGGTAATTATAGAAACCCGAACTACAAAGGATGAGTTATTTGAAAAAACACCCCCATTTATATACAAATTAATACGTATTCTGGATTGTAAAATAGTCCTTTCTTTATTGGATTTAAGCAGCAATGTAGCTTCAGCTCTGTCATGGAAATCTGTTGAGTAAAAAAAAAGGGGGAAAAAGAAGTGCAGCTTTGCATAAAATAATACTAAATTGCTTAACTAAGCATTATTTATAATAGAACAATTAGGAATGTTAGCAGGCAGTTATTATGATTATTTATACTTAAGGGATACCATATCTGTAATAAAAGAATCATAAATGGTTTTATTATAACTTAGAATTTTAACTAAGGCTTTTAAAAAATAAAAAAGATGTAATGAATTGGAAAATGCCATGCTGTTATATGAATAAAAATTCAAGATATTGCAATAAATGATTAAAAAATGTGATGTGATCTGCTTTTAATATTTAAACTTTTTATACCTTATTAATAAATATGATAAAAGGCACAATGTTTTCTACTGTAGCCAATAAAATTTTTAAACAGGTGACCACTAATTATTACTGTACCTGCTGATTGGTTCCTATGGGTGAATAGACCAGTTGCAAATTTGCACCTTTTATAACATAATCCCCAAACATTTAGTGGGGCATTTACTAAGATGTCAAAAAGATAAAGAGCCTTAATATGGGCAAACACTACAAGGAATGGTATAGTAGAGACTCCCCCTGTTGATTAATGGAGGGAGTCTATGATTAAGTGCTGGGTAAGCATGAAACGCGTTATGCATTACCTATAAGCAGTTATTGTTGTTTTTAATGGACTGAAATAAATTTGTACAATTCTTTAGTAACTTTAAGTGGTATTTGAGTTTATAATTGTGTTTGGGAATTTACTAAGGTTTGGTTTTTTTCTTAACAATTCATATTTTTTTTTTGTCAAAATACAATTGTCGCAGAATAAAACACAATGCTTTGAAAAACTGAAAAGGTAATTTACCTTTTGCACCACGGTATGCAAAGGTACATTTAAAGCACAATCGACATATTTTTTTCCCCCAAAATCCAGCGTTTTTTCTCATGCAGCATTATTCTCACCAAGGGTAGTTGTGCCTAACACACTTGAAGGCAATGTGTACAAATTGATGCAATTTGTACTTGCAAATAAAATGCAATAGTGATGGTTGGTGTTATAATGTATTTCCGAAATTCAATGTGAGAGTGATGTACACCCTATGCTTTAGGCACAACTGGGGATTGATGCTGGTATTGTGGAAACCCTGAAGTCACCACCTTGCTTGGCAGTGGCAGTACCTCCAGGGTTTTCCTGTATCAGTAGTCAAAATTGTGCAAAATTCAGAACGGAAGGTAGGAGGCAGTAGCAGAGAGTGCAACTCTATTTTTCTGAGAGAGGAAGTCAGACACCTGAACAACATGTTTACAAAAAAGAAGACAAGAAATTCTGTGTTTCTTTTGATAGAGGACTCAGTGCAGCATTTCTGTGAGTGCTTATGACTGTATTTACATAGACCTTTCTGATTCCTTGGTTTTCACCGTTCCTTTTCCTTTAACAATAAGTTGACTTTCCTGTAAGAACACAAATTATTTTTCTTATCAGTTTATAAATCAATCCCCAAAAAGAAAAAAATATTCCAAAAGTGATAGTGCGTGCAGATGCAACTTTGTTGAAGACATGATGTCTTCTTCTGTGAGAAAACAAAATATGAAAGTCTGCAGAGAGAGAGTGCACATTCCTAGTGTGATTTGGTGTGATATAGTTACGCCGCTCTGATTGGATGATTCCAGCAGCAATTGGCTTGGAGAACTGGTCCCATCTGTTTTTATGACTCCCACCTATACATTTTTACTAGGATTAAAACAAAATAAAAGTGACCATTTTCTGTTTAATTTTCACCAACAAAAATATGCTATAAAAACAGAAACCGCTGTTAGTGCTACAGAAAATAAAAATAATTTCCTCAATGTGTATTGCTCCTTTTAAGAAATGATCCGTATCTTGTAAATGGCTGTAGCCTATTTGTATTTACAATTTCTGAAAAAATGATGCTTTGTGCAGTGTACAAGTAAAGGAACATGCTTTTTGTCTAAAAATATTAAGTAAAATATTAAATGACTATGAATTCATAAAATATGGCATTAAATAATAATTTAGTAATGCACTGAAGCATGAACTGCAATTTTCAATCAGTCATTTTTCTCAGTTTATTCTTCAACAACTGATCAGGGAAAGGAAACATAATTAAATAAAATAAAAATTGCAGTCGAGTTTAGTCATTTTTCCCACAGTCGTGATTTTTTTCTTTCTATCATAGCAAGTAGCCAATTAAAGTTACCAAACTGGTATATATATATATATATATATATATATATATACATAAATATATATATACACATCTCTATAATCAGATCAAAGTGCTCCCTCAGACATCACTTGACAGGAAATAATGCGGCTCTAACTGTAACTGCTTAAAAATTCCCAAAACGGCAAAAAATTTGCAAAATGCATTGATGTCAACAGGCTACTTTTTTTACGTATGACAAATTTTTACACATGCAACAATTTTTATGTGCAATTTTTTTTCTTACTCCAAATGCATTAAAGTCAAAGGGCGTTTGTGATTTATTAATGTTTAGTTAACTTTTTTTGTCAAAAAAAAATAAATAAATTCAGGTTTGATCATTTGGGTACCATTGATTCCTATGGTGAGGAATAGAGGAATAGAATAGTCAGTGACAGCCTGTCCTTGAATGCTTCTAAAATGGCTTCTGGAGCAATTCTTGATTGGGAAAAATGAAGAAGATTCATGGAAACAAATGTCCATTTAAACTCATATTTTTTGAGTTTTAACAATACTTAGAAATTTTCATACGAACGATTCACGCATTATCGAGTTTAATTTGAATTTATACCATGTCGCGTTTATACAATTTTCAAGGCCAGAAAAAAACAAATTTTAGTAAATGTGCTGCCTGGTATTAATTTAAGCAGGGTCTTTACCTTTATATGTTTAACCTCAGCAGTTATTTAATCAAACACTCAACACATTTCAACTGCTTTGTGGATGTAATCATTGCTATGAAGAAGTTGATGCTTCATTTTTTCTGTACTGCAAATATCTATGAGTGCTGATATTCGATTTATAAATAGAATAATGTTTTTATTCAGCACCTGTATCATGCTGAAGGAGTCTCATGTGTGTTCTTGGTTTCCATTCCTATATATATTGTAGCAGTAGGCAAGAATTAAACCTAGGCTTAGATAAGAATACTGTGAATCAAGAGTATGTATTACTGTATGGTAATCATGAGAGGATATTCATTGCATTTCAACTTACTTAAAATAACATAAATACATGATACAATTTATGCATAGCACAAATACATTTTATATAAATTTAGTTGCTTTGGGAAGCCTTAGGAACTATGAATTCAATTCTATACCTTTTATAAGGCTATTTTAAAGGAAAACCTTGAGACTTTAGAAAGAGGCTTATCATCCATACTGACATGCCTCCAAGCAGCTCTGGTAATATATATTTTAATACAAAATAATAAAAACTTGGCATTGTTATCTATAAATATGTAGGGATGACTCTAGAGACATGCACATATTTCTAAAGAAACTTCCATATTGCCTATATAATATTATATATAATATATAATATTATGAAAACCTACTTTATATTGTTTTTTGTGTGCCTCATACATGGAAAATATAAGACAAAACAATATGTATTCTCAATGGTGCATTTTTGTTATTAAAATTAATTTGGGCTATAGGTGATATATGTTTAAAGATTTATTTATTGCTGTACTGCATAGTATTTTCTTTTGAAAACATAATTATGGACTTTCCTTTTTGGGATGTTTTTACTTGATATTATTGTGCACTATTAGCCCATGTCCTACTTCTTCATCATGCTGCACTTGTTTTCAATGGAGACATAGGCAGGGCAGGTTGTGTTTTTTCTGAAAGTCTGGAATGTCTTTTCCTCAGGCCATAAGCTTTACTTGGGTAGAATGTCTAGACCAAAATTTTCTGGGTAAAAGGTCTTCTTCTATGGTCTCAAGCATTTCTGTTACTATGCAAACTGGGAGCACTATATACAGTAAAGTTACTTGATGATGATGAGGATGATGAGGATGATGATGAGGATGATGATGAGGATGATGATGGGGATGATGATGATGAGGATGATGATGAGGATGATGAGGATGAGGATGATGATGAGGATGATGAGGATGAGGATGATGAGGATGAGGATGATGAGGATGATGATGATGAGGATGAGGATGATGAGGATGATGAGGATGAGGATGAGGAATTATTATTATTATTATTTACACATATTTATAAAGTTCAACATGTTCCGCAGTCCTGTACAGTAAATGGGTACATACACTAAATAGTCAGATTTACATACTAGGCAACCACTAACTGATACAAGAGGCAAAGAGGGTCCTGCCCGGATAATAGATTGATTAGAATTAAGGTCAGGTCACAGGTCTCCCTTAACTTAACCAGTTAACTTATGCATAGTATTAGTTCAACAACTCTGACTTTGTCTGTACAGCCACATAAGAATTAATGCGATTAAACAGCTGAATAGCGAGCTGGATCAAATACTAAAGACAGAACACTACAGATTATGTTTGTAGTGTTTGATCCGGCCTACAAACTGTAATATTTAATGTGTTGCTTTGAGAAGATATTACCTAACAAATACAGAGCATTATTGTTCCTTTATACCCCTAAAGCATATAAATGGAATCAGAATAAAGAAACTGGAAGGAAATTTATGAGAAAATGTTGTCCAAATTGATTTTTTTCTCATTGGAAAAGATGTATAGCATGTATACATATTGTAAATTTGGCAGGCAGCACCCCCAGCCCCTACGGGAGTTCTAAACATGGGCAAGTAGCCTTCCTGCTCTGTGACCTGCTTAGAGAGACATTTCTAACATTCACTCTGCAATTAAATACCTTTCCACAGGAAGGCTGTCCTGTGGAAAGGTATTTAATTGCAGAGAGAATGTTAGAAAGGTCTCTCTGAGCAGGGAACAGAGCAGGTGAACTCCAATATGTGAACTAGACTAGTGAAATGGATTACCTGGTCTACCTGTTCATTTCCAAACACTATAGGTTTCCAGACCAGACCGCAAAGTCCTTTAAGCAGAGAAAGCATTCTCTGATTAGCAACATCTACCTTAAAGCTTACATCTCCCACTATGGAGAACTTAAAGAGTAAACTCACATTTTTACCTATTTTTTTTTTTTTTTGGTCACTCTACCACAATATATAAAGGGTCAATATAATAACTAGTCTGCAGATCCTTTTCTTTGAAAGCGCTTCACAAAGTACATAAGGAAATCACTTGTGGTTGGAAGAATGGTCCTTTCATCTTTGGTTCTGTAAAGGGTATTTCACAATAAGGTTAAAGATGTGGAATGCTCTTTCAGTATCTGCAGATTCATTGGAAAGTTTCAAAAAAGGTTTATATAATAGTTTCTAAAGGAATCATACACGGTGTCACTGAAATTTTGCTGTTAAAATGTTTCACAAAGAACAATAATGCCAATGTAGAATCAGAGAGAATTTTCCTCTGACAGATGATAATGCTCTTGTCTCTGTCTACATAAAGGTGATTATTGTTAGTAAATGAAGGTCATTGGTTGAATTTCCTATAAGAGGTAAAAGTGCCTTAAGCTATTATAGGGAATGAGTCTTTTTGGAGCAGGGCACAATAACCGAACTGTGTTAACCAAGGGCTTCCCTAAATAGGTTCTAAGATAAAGCACTGTCTCAGAAAAAACCCCCATTATCGATCCAGAAACTGAAAACGCACAAATATAATCCTGGGCTTATTCTCAAAAGCACCACTGATAGTTATGTAGCATAGGTTATCCTGTTGCAGTATTTATTTACAGTATAATAGTCCCTGTCAGGCTAACAGGTATATCTATGTAAAACAGATTGCTATTTCTAGTGTCTGACATATAGGTAAGTCGACGAGGTTCACAGAAGCCAAATATATTGGAAATTCATTAAGATGGTATAAGGCTTTGAATGTTATTTTACTAATACTTAAGTGCTGTTGACTGATATTTTTTAACTTACTGTTTTTCAAAATCTTTCTATTGTTGTACAAGGGTCAAACTAACTGACTTCTTAAAATTCTGGAGTTACTGTAGCATTCTGTGTGGTAGCCATTTATGTCTAATGGAGCATGGAACTCTTCAAAGCCCAGTGCTATCCAGCAGTGATAATTGTTAGAGTTTGGAAAAGGTCCAAGGAAAACCCTCAGGAGGATGCCATTGGAGCTGCATTGAGGCTTCCTACTTCAAGGCTGTGTTCTGACTCATCCTAGAAGCTTGAAGCCTAGCTGCATCTTCAACAGAGACGCACAGGAATCTGTTGCTAGATGAATTTCCATCAGAGATGCATTCCCTTTTACACATAAGTATACAAATATTTGCAACATATTGTTCCTCAGACTAAATAGATTCTCTTTGCACTGATACTAATAAACATTATTTTACTTTTATCATTTTAGTGCACTTTGGCTCAAATTCATGCCTTTCTTCATTATATACGGCTTTTACAGATTATATGACATTGTTGTTATATCTCAGATTTCCATTTTCCCGCATAGCTGTCTTATCAAGGTCTATGAAATAAATAAGGGCATTCAGGAAATCAAAATGAACTGAAGAAATAGAGGAAAATAAAAATTAATTTAGATGAAGAACAAGATGGCATGTATGCACTGGGTGATTTCATATTATAGTCCTAAACTGAAGCTTTACTAATCCCTTAACTGGTATTAATGAGCTAGGGAGAGTGCAGAGACGTGCAACTAAACTGGTTAAGGGGATGGAAGATTTAAACTATGAGGTTAGACTGTCGAGGTTGGGGTTGTTTTCTCTGGAAAAGAGGCGCTTGCGAGGAAACATGATTACTCTGTACAAGTACATTAGAGGGGATTATAGGCAGATGGGGGATGTTCTTTTTTCCCATAAAAACAATCAACGCACCAGAGGTCACCCCTTTAGATTAGAGGAACGGAGCTTCCATTTGAAGCAGCGTAGTTGGTTTTTCACGGTGAGGGCAGTGAGGTTATGGAATGCCCTTCCTAGTGATGTGGTAATGGCAGATTCTGTTAATGCCTTTAATAGGGGCCTGGATGAGTTCTTGAACAATCAGAATATCCAAGGCTATTGTGATACTAATATCTACAGTTAGTATTAGTGGTTGTATATATAGTGTATGTATGTGAGTGTATAGATTGGTAGGTGTGGGTTGTGTGTGCTGGGTTTACTTGGATGGGTTGAACTTAATGGACTCTGGTCTTTTTTCAACCCTATGTAACTATATAACTATGTAACTATGGTATTGCAGACCACTCATGCTCACTTACATGCTTTATGAGTAAATATGCATGTGATTTATATCTTTTCTACTAATATGCAGACATCAGTATCTGGCAAGTGATAGCCCTAGATGAAAAAACTGGGAAGCATTAAGGGGCCATTTTAAGATTTATTTCAAGACATATCTGAGATGTGTCAGTGTATTGTGCAAAGCAGTGGTTATGTGTTAAACATATAAAAGAAAAATATATTGTTCTTGCTTCGGGTATACAGTAACCTGCTATTTGAATGGAAGTCTCAGTTTCTTTCTCACTATTTATACAAGGTATACAAGCCCATTCCTCGGGCACACAGTAACATCCACCCTGTTCAGATTTTTACGGATATGGGGTTCTTTCGGTAATTTGTAACTCCATACCTGGTCTACTAATAAATTATTTAAACATTAAATGAGTGAAGTAGGATTGTTTTGCATCCCATAACTATTAATTAATCAAGTACAAGGTACTGTTTTATTATTACAGAGTAAAAGGAAATCATTTTTAAAAATGTGAATTACGTGATTAAAATGAAGTCTAAGGAAGATGGCCTTCGTGTAATTCCTAACTTTCTGGATAATTGGTTTCTGGATCTATCCTTTAGCTATCATCTATTTGTCAATGACTGCAGTAAAACTAAGGCTAGCACCATGCTAACCCTGATTGGTTTAGCTCAAACTACATCCCAACAGCTACAGGTGTGGGATTTGTTATCCGGAAACCCGTTATCCAGAAAGCTCCAAATTATGGAAAGGCCGTCTCCCATAGACTTCATTTTAATCAAATGGTTCAGAATTTTAAAACTGATTTGCTTTTTCTCTGTAATAATAAAACAGTACCTTGTAATTGATCCCAACTAGGATATAATTAATCCCTTTTGGATGGAAAACCATTCTATTAAGTTTAATTAATGTTTTATTGATTTTTTAAGACTTATATGGAGATCCAATATACGGAAAGACCCCTTATCTGGAAAGCCTTGGTCCCGAGCATTATGGATAATGGGTCCTATACCTGTATTTGGAAAAAAAAATTCTTTATATAAATGATGTGGGTTAAATAAGGAATTCATTTTTAAAAAAAATATTAATTAGATTGATTTTAAAAGAATGGTTCACAAGAAAAATGTATATGCAGTTTTCCAGTAGTTTTTAAATAAATATTTTTGAAAAGTACATTTTTTTACCTTATTAACGCACCCCCCCCCCCCGCCTCTGAAAGCTGTCAGCAACCTTGTATACTGTTAAAATTGTTTCAGTATGACATGTCTGCACTGCCAAAGTGATACATATTGTTATGCCATGTGCATGTGCATTGACATCTGAGGCATGTAACACTGTGTCAATGCCATGACACTTCTGCTTGCAAGGTTGCCTATCCATTTTGCAGCAGTAGGCTGAACATAAGCAAGGTAACAGAATGCATTTTTTAAGCCAATTATAAGGAAGAAAGTTAAAAAAAATAGCAGAACCTATTGGAAAAGAATTTATATTCATACATAGGCTGCATGAAGAAACATTTTATAGATTGAATGAGGTCAAGGATGTATCTTATTTAGTTCCTAAAGGGTATGCATGGGTGAACAATCCCAAAGTTATATTAGTTTGAAGCATTAGAATAATTCTTTTAGCACATTAGCTTTGAATGAAACATTTCATATGAACTCTGTCTGGATCTCAAATCCAGCAGATTTCAATTTTTATACAAGGAATTATTATTGATATTGTTTTTTAATAGCACTGATGTGTTACGCAGCACAGGGATAAAGTATCAGGTAATATGCAATAAATAATGTGCATTGCTTGCAAAACATGTTGGATATTTTAATAATAAAAGAAAGAGAATATAGTTTACCTTTACCATGGTTTTTGTTTTGAATATTAATTTATCTCCACTGTTACAATGAAAATGTAATATTTACTAAAGTTTGTAAATCAGGCTTTTAAAATTTCAACTGACATTGTAATATTATCATTGCTAATTTAGTTTCTATTTATATGTACAGTCTGTAGACACATAAAATAAAGGAATGAGAAAGCCAAATATGTTAATTTAATTGATTGCCAGATAAATATATACTAAGGGGCTTATCTAATTATGGTGTGTAAAACAAAATTAAATTGCTGAAAAGCAGTTTAAAAAGCTGTGTAAAATAATTGGTGAATATTGTTGTCAAAATGCCAGATTTTACAGCATTATTTTACGTAAGTTCTGGCGAGAAGAAAAACACATTAAAAAGCATGCCTTTTTTACACAGTAAAGCACACGGCATAATAAATAGACCCCATCCAGTACTTAGAAATGGAAGATCCCGCACTTGCTGCTTTTCAGTTCAAATAACAAGTCCAAACAAGGGACAGGTACATTCTGTTGAATTATATATTATAAAGGTTATGTTGTTTTTGATAATGACTGACTTTGTAACATCATATTTTGTCATTATTTGCAAATGTTATCCCCTCTTTTGCAGTGCTAGGATTATATTTAATGCTGCAGGGCTACCTAAATTCTGTGACTTTCTCCATTCATACAGTACATATGCCACATAAGCAGCAAAGGTATTCATCAACTAAAAGGTCAAAGACCATGGTAGGTCAGAGTGGAAGCTAAACCCTGTTGCACCTGTCGGTGCAGATTTTCACCAACAGGTGAGCTAAACCTAAGTACAACACTGTTATGAAAATGTGATTAACATTTGATGTCAAGTGACAAGCATGATGGAGGGATAGTCCAGTTGCCATGTCTCAGTTTATACTAGCAAACCAGACTCATATTATCTACATTTCTTTTACCAGTAAACTAAATTTAAATCTCTTTGGGAATAATGTTGGATACAGAAGTGCTTCTCAGAGCTAATGCTGTTGGCAGAATGATGCGGATGCTGGAGAGCTAATACTGCCTGAGGCGGCCTGAGCTCACGCAGGAAGAAAGGCAAACACACCAACTATATACAGAATTCAAATGAGGATAACATAACAGCAAATCTTACCTTCCTATGAAACAAGGACAACAAGCAGGGTCTTGTAAAAGGTAGGATTTGATGGACATGCTTTTTTTTTCAAAATAGATGAGAATAAGCTTATTTAAAATCATTGCTAACTATTGCATGCCTTTTAAATAAGTATAAACATCAGGCAGTTCAATTTTCTCAGTCAGTGACATAAAATAACATGCCCGCATTAAAGAGGATCTCCAGTCAAATTTGCTTTAAACATACAAAATATATATATATATATAACTGCACATTCCTTGCGCCAGAAAGTAATTAATTTTGTGAAAGTGCACACATTTACAAAAAAATGGGGGTTTTAGTTGAAAACAACCCTGTATTTTTGATCTTGCATAATGAAAGAAAATGTAATTTTAAGCAGTTATCTGCTATACATTATTTAAAAATGTTCCAAAGATTTAAAGTTATTTGGAAATGTAATTGCAATTGAAAGCAAAATTTGTTTATCCCTTTCTGTTTTCTCGTTCTGACTCTTGAAAAAATGTAGCAGAAATAAGTTCTTTCTAAGGTATATTAATCACCTGGCTTCTGCTACATCTAGAATCTGAGTGAGGGCTGTGACACACAGGGAGATTAGTCGCGCCGCGACCGGTGGGATGGCATACGCGGCGGCGCGATTTGCCGAAGTCACCAAAGTTTCCTCTCAAGGCAACTTCGGCGACTTCTGCAAATCGCACAGCCACGTATTCCATCCCACTATAGACTAATCTCCCCGTGTGTCACACTCCTAAGGAGTGCAATAGATAAGCACAGCCAGATACTGCTTTCAGGTAATATTAGATTTACAAATAAGTTTCTTTCCTAATACAAAAATAGTTTGTCAGTGGAGTTACCTTTATTTATTTATACTGTTCATGAATTTAATATTATTCAATTATAATCAAGATGTTCTTACTGCAGGTATTCTGATAAGATATGTAAAAAAAACTATAGAACACATGCTTTTAATCACGAATGGTCTGTTGCCTTTTCACATATTTTACCTGAAGAACTGAAGTGTTATTTTAGGGAATATTTTACCATTAATTGTCCCTCATGATATTTATTTCCAAGTGGTTCATTTTAGGTTTTATAGAGTAATGCAATGTTTATATATGCCGTTATCAGTTTTAATATGCCTACACACCATCTGCATTTGGCTAAGCAGTGTAAAGCAGGGTGTGTTGCTTAGCAAACGTTTTGTAGTATGTCTGTAGAACTGATCTAATTTGTTGTTTTAACCGTTTTTCTTTTTTTTAGAGAAGAAGCAACAAATGATGTATAGGCTAAATTTGCTGCATTTTCTACTTTGCATAGTATTGCATAGTGTTACTTAATACAATAATAGGGAGGGCACTTTAACTTACAAGCAGAATATGTGGCCAATATTGAAAATATAAGGGTATAAAAAAAAACAATACAAACAGGGGGCCCAGACCACAGGGGCTGCAAAATCATAGTTCCACCTCCCCATTTTAGGGTTTATGGTATAAAAGTCACAAGCATTGCACTCTGGAGATCTGGTCAGCAGTGTTAAATGAGAAGGAAAGGTTAGTAAAGAGTTAATCTCAAGCTGCAGGCATACCTTCAGTTGTCTCAATAGTGCCCTTAAGTCTCCCCATATTTCACTTGTTCAGAAGATCAGAAGCCAAACAGGTAGAAAAAACGCTGAGCTGGGTAGAGAAGATTCCCATAATGTAATGCTCCTTCCCAGACTTGGCGACTTGGGACTGTAGGCGGCGCATGCGCACCCCCCCATGCGTCTGGTTGCCATGGCGTGGATGCAACGGCAGCGGCACAGAACAGAAGCGGCAGCGACACAGAACAGAAACAGCAGTGGCACAGAAGAACAGACAGGCGGCAAGCAGGTGCTGGTGGGGGGAGAGGAAAGGTGGGGAGAGGCAGGGGGGGAGAGGCAAGCGGTGAGCGGGTGGTGTGTGGCAGCGGCAAGCAGGTGCTGGTGGGGGGAGAGGAAAGGTGGGGAGAGGCAGGGGGGGAGAGGCAAGCGGTGAGCGGGTGGTGTGTGGCAGCGGCAAGCAGGTGCTGGTGGGGGGAGAGGCAAGGGGGGAGAGGCGAGCAGGTGGTGTGTGGCAGCGGCAAGCAGGTGCTGGTTGGGGGAGAGGCAAAGGGGGAGCGGACCGGAGACAGAGATCGGACGGGGGGGTAGGGTGCTGACAAAACGAAGCAATCGGGTGCTGGTGGGGGGAGAGGCAAGGTGGGAGCGGACCGGAGAGAGAGTTTGATCGGGGGGGGGGGGTTGCTGACAAAATGGCGGCACCATTCACTGAAACAAGTATGTAGAATGTAGCAGGTGTATCTCTGTAAATCTTTCATTAGGCAAGCCAGAATTATAGCGTTTTTACACAGCAATAGTAGTACTATTTAATAGTGTGCTTCATAGATTTTGACTTTCCTTCTCCTTTAAGGTTTGCTCTCAATAGAGCCTTAATGCTACACTGTACACAGTGATATTTCTGAGAATCCCATGCTTCCTACTTTGTGGCAAAAAGTTGGGAAGTCCTTTCTGTTTCAGCACAAATGAGGTCTATATGTTGAGATGGTGTTGGAAGAACACAAGTTGCATGAACCGAAACACCAGCTGAGAACTGGCTGCATACATATACCCTTGGTTTTGGAATGAGATGAGAAAGTGTATTTATATTGGTCCTTTGGCTCACTAACAAGTCAAGGGATTTTGCACCAGTGCAGCCCCAGTCTGTTCAGATGAATCACATGCAATGTGCCTATTGACACTGGGGAACCCTGGAGGTACCACCACCTCAAAGGCATATCATTGTATCATTTTTAACAAATAGAATGCAATTGTGCCAAGTGAAACTCCACTTGATGGACGCAATGACACTGCAATTATGGGGTAATGTTGCAAGGTGGGTTAAAAACATAGTGACTTGCAACTCCAAATTTCACTTAGAACACTGCATTTGCAGTTGTTAATTAGCCCTATGGCATAGCATTATTGGCCTAATTCTTTGTTGAGCATTAGTACTCTTTTAAAGTATGATCTGTGTCACTCTCTGTGGTGGTTTGTTATATCTAAACATACCCTGAGGAAATTTGGAGGACTGCAGGCTGGGCAAACTTTACTTTTAGTGACCTACATACAGTATTTCCTTATCACGCATAAGGCATAATGATGGGATCATATTGATTTAAACTGAAAAGAGTGAGGGATGATTAGAAAAGCAGGGAAATTGGGAAATACATAGGCGGAGGGTGATTTTTTTGTTTGGGTAGGCTAATGTCACGTGATCAATTTCTTAACCAGTGATATACACTGACGCATCACAGAGCATACAGGTGGATTTTTGCATTGGCTAACATAAGCGCTAACAACTGAGGGGCCCACGGGCTAATTGGCTAAGTACTGAGTATTTTTGAAAATGATATGCATAGCAAACTTGTATTATATACATTTTATTTATAGGAGATCTTACATATAGTGTAGATAAATGTTGGCCTTCTTGCAAAAAGTAACACGTATAATAATAGATGAGGTTAAAAAGGACCTGCATCTAACCATTAATTCAAAGATTTGTCTAAGTGAATTTCTTCACTGCTCTGCCAGTTGAACCAGAGGAAGGTGAAAAGCTGTAGCCTTAGATGGGGGGGAAAAAATCCTTCCTGACTCCAAGAGGGCTATCAGACCAGCCCTTGGATCAAAGTACAATAAAGCTGTTGTTGCATAGGCATGCTTAAAGCTGGCCACACACGTGGCGATCTGACGATGTTTCGTACGACCATCGGTCACACGAAACATCGTCAGATCCGCCACACACCATTCAGGGCTGAATCGGCAGGTAACGAGGTAGTAACAATAGGATTTCTACCTCCTTCTGCCGATTCAGCTCTGAAGGGAGAATTTTGGTCGGGCGCCTTCTATGGCGCCCGATCAAAATTTTCTAACCTGGCCGATCGGCGAGCCGACCGATTTCAGCAGCTTCCTGCGATATCGGTCGGCTCGCCGACATACCATACGCGCACCGATTATCGTACGAAACGAGGTTGCTGTAAACAGCTGAGTAATCACAAAATATGGAAGTCACATCACAAATGTATAGCCTTTGTCCATTACTGTTAGAATTAAATGTACTATGGAAAAAGGTTCATTGCAGCCCTGGGTGCACACCCAGTCTCTGTCAGGGTGACAATACAGAACAAGGAAAATCAGCAGCATGAAAAGCCTTTATTTGGTAGGTAGCTAAGGACATAAGGACTTTAAACTTTATAGTCACCAAAAACCCAATCACACTGGCTCACATTGAACTATACAGGTATGTGTTAGTTGAAACTCACTAGAGAACCATATTGACTGGATCACACTTTCACACCTCTATGAGTTTCAATTAACTCCTAACTGAATAAGTTTAATGAAACCATTATGATTGGATTTTGGTGACTATATTTCTCTTAAGGGTTTTTCTTACCATTCCAGTTGAACTGAAGAATTTGTTTAGCTGTTAAATTTGTTAGCCATGGAACATTTTGAAGAACTCAGAAAGTCCAACTGCTTTAGATTTAATACTAGATACTGTATATATTGACCTGGATGAATAAAAATCTTTAAAGACATATTTAAATGTTCTGTTTGTATGACACTGTAATACATTTTAAAATATAACAGGGTATTAGATACACATTGTGTATATGTATTACATGCTGTAGCACGCTGCCCAATGCTGCCTCAAAATAAGAATTGCCTAGACACTGACTGCGGCTGCATTCCATTTACTCTCACATAAACTGCCTGCTATTCCCTCCCAGTCATTGCAGGGACCCTTAGATGCAGCATTAGAAGAGGCAACTTTAATGGCAACTATGACAAGAGCTTCAGTTATACTGCCTGCTGCTAATCCATTTATTGCACATTCACACTGACTGCTTTAGCAGACACACTTTTTTTTATGCTAATTTAAATAGTAAGACCCCCAGCACACACTGTCTTAATCAGGAACTGTGTTTTACACAAGGGACCCCTAGTAAGTATTAACAGTTTGTGCCAATAGCTCCTTGCAACCCAAAAGCACATACCCAGGATGAGTTCAGCTCATGTATGTAAATAACAAACAATCTCCACATACCATGCGAGAAGATAGAGGACCAGCAGCTGCTTTGTCTCTTGCCCCCAGTACCCAACACAGCCAGCCTGTGTAACCCTCTGTCACACCCACTCCCTCACAGTGCTTGGCGCGCTGACCGGCTCTCAAACTTTCCTATCCAAATCTCGCGAGATTTCGTACTCAAGATCTCAAGAGACTCTGCACAGGAAAGCTTGTTCGAGCTGTTGCTGGAATCACTGTGAGCTGGCAGGGGTGATCTTTTTCTACAGGTACTAGGCAACACTACCCCAACAAGCACAAGTAGGCAACTTAGACTTTTTTTTATTTTTTTTTTGGAGTGGGATTTTTTTTGACAAACAGGTTTGGGGAGGCTTAGCCTACCCAAGCCTTAATGAAAATCCGCCTATGGGGAAATATAAACAAATGCATTTTAAAGAGTGAGTTTACAGAAAAATAGAATATACACATACACATAAACATATCTCCACCTGCTAGTATTCCATGGTTTTTTGTATAGGCTGGATCTTTCCATTTGTAAATGATAGTAGTTTTTCAGAGTATCATATATTGCAGCCTGGCTGGGGATTCCATCAGACGTGGTAGTGTAAGCTAATTAACACTAGTAAACAAGAAATACTTGTCATATGAATGAAAATTAACACTTGTTATATTCCTATTAACAGGTCATGACTGAAGATATATAAGAAAATTCCCCATCAAAAGCAGAATTAAAAAACAATAATACATAATATATGGGTGTCAATGAGTTCATCAGATTAGGTTCACAGGAAAGAGGCGTAAGAGACAATCCCAAAGTAGCTCCTCTATGCCAATATACTAGAAATGGTGTGAATAGGTACTCACAAACACATCATAAATTGCAGCACATATCAAACAACTGGCGGTCCCAATACATGATGTCAGCTTCTTATATGAGACAATCTCTTAACAGTTGCACCATTGAAGTGCCTCTCTTGTGTGATGGACACATATGATTTTAACCATTTGTAAATTAAATACGTTTTAAAAATAATTTGTTAAAAAAAGGTTTTACACCATTAGTGTGCTATTCCTGGTCCTGTTTAGAGATTGTCTCATTTACACTCTTTCTAGTATATTCACTTAGAGGAGCCATATTGAATTGTCTCTTACACTTCTTTGTGGTGACCTCACAGACACCCATATATTCTGTATTAATGTTTTTTTTTTAATTCTGGTAAAGTGCTTTGATCACTGGATTCTCTTTTTATGAGTGAGAATTTCAGAAACCTATTGATTAATGGAGTTCACCATTTGATAAATATGCTTCCAAAAATCCCATAGGAATGAACAGAACTGATGAGATTTTATGTATTAAGATATACTTCAACATATATAGCAGGCAGTCACAGATCCTATGAGCATGCTAAAGTCCATAAAATCAAAGGGGCACTTAATCATAGGCTAGGTAAGGGGGACTTACAACAATCAGAGATTGGACATATCCGAAGGGGAAGAGGAAGTAGAAGGAAGTTCGATACGGAAGACACAGGAAAAGAGGATGCCATTTTAAGCCATTCTCAAAAAAAACATTCAAGTTTGGAATTGTCAGTCTTTCCTTTACCCCTACAGATAGATTTGATTTGTTTGAAACAGTGGTAGATGTCAATAACTTTATTATTAAACTGTTGTTGAAGAAATATTTTCTGAAGAAACAGGGTGAAGGTGATTATGTGGGTTATTATCTTCCTCTTCCCCCTCATTTTTCTCCTTTTCTTTCTTCTTCCCACCTGTTGATGTTTTTCCCCTCTGCAGGAGCAGGTATCTAACCATGATGTCTTTGCACTTCAAGATGTGTGTTCAAGAATAATACTAGAAGAAAGGTGCTGTAGTAGAAACACAAACTTATTGGGCCTTTAAACCAAAATCAGTTTTTTATCCTATGCATCTTAGAACATCTACAGTTACCGTATTTCAGAACCAAGTGGAAAGCGAATTGGTGAAGTTGAATGAAACGTTGCACTTTAGAAAATAAAAGAATGATTTAACTCTCAGAGAGAAATGTGTCTGACCCCTCCATTGTTATATGCAGTGCTGACAAGTGGGGTTGTATTGTTATTCTGGATAAGTCAGACTATATCAGGGAGGTGGTTAGGAAACTCTCATTCAAAAAATCCTACTGTTTATTTAAAAAAGGTTCTTTCTGAGTTTGTATAACGAGGTGTATAACGTGTATGAAATGTGGGAAGCAGTATGTGGGGCAAAATGCTAGAATGCTTAACCCTTTAAGTGCCAAGGGACGTAGATTCTACGTCCCAGGTACCAAGGGACCAAAGTGCCATGGGACGTAGAATCTACGTCCAATGGCACTGTCGGGTTTACAAGCGCTGCGCTCGCTTTTAAAGCAGCGCAGCGCTTGTAAAGCCGTCACAACCCCCTAGGCAACGAGCGAACAAGGACATACTCACCGATCCGGTCGCCCAGCCGCACCGATCGTCGCTCCAGCCAATGACAGCAGTGGACACGCATTGATGACGTGTCCACTGCTGTCCCTTTAAAAGTCGCCGCCTACTGTCGGCTCCCTCACTCCTGCTGCGCACGTTGGACCGGATGGAGCTCCCCTGCTGCCTTCCTGCTGGATTTATCGCCCCTGATCGCCTCTGATCGCCTGCCTGCCTTGGGTAAGCTGAACTACAACTCTCTACCACTGTTTATTTTGCTTATTTCTATCTCAACTGTCTAAAAATTTTTTTATTTTTTTTTTTTCAATTTTTTCTTCTATCTTTGTTATTATTACACTTTTGTACACATACACACTTATTTACAACTTTCCCAAGCACACACAGACACTTACACACACACTTACACTTACACTTTTTTTTTTTTTTTTTTTTTTTTTTCTTTCTTTCTTTTCTTTTCTTTCTGTCTTTGCTTTCTTTGGCAGTCTTTTTTTTTACTAAAACTTTATTTCTGATCTTGCTCTATAATTATCTGATTTATTTGGTTGCATTTTAGTGTTTTTTTGGCATTTTCATAATTGATTTCTGTTTTTGAATTATTCTATTGCACTGTAACTTTTTTATTGCTATTGGGTGCTGAATTTGCAGTGACGTTGGTGGATCCAGGGCTCTGACCACCGATTTCATTGCAATTATTGTTCTTCTGTTGGTTTAGGTGGTTTTATTGGATTTTACTGATTTTATGGTGTTTTATCTTTGCATTGTTCTTTGTGTGTTTAGTGCCCCTAAAAGGTTGCTTTTGCAGTGACATTGGTGGATCCAGGGCTCTGACCACCGATTTCATTGCAACTATTGTTCTTTGATTGCTTTTAGTGGTTTTATTCCATTTTAACTTCATTTGATTTCAGTTGTTCTAGAAAGGTCCAGAGGTGCTAAGATTGTTCTGGTAGTTTCTATTGCCAAGGGTTAGGCTGATGCCACACATGGCGTAGGGCTGATTTTTTCAGCAAGTGGAAAAACGCTTGCCGAAAATTCAGCCCTACGCTTGCTACTTGTGCCTGCACCCGAATGAATGGGATACGCTCGGGTGCAGGCACATGTAGCCGATATACGCATGAAAACGCGAGACTTTGCATTCTCACGCGTTTTCATGCGTATATCGGCTACATGTGCCTGCACCCGAGCGTATTCCATTCATTCGGGTGCAGGCAAAAAAAAAGGGGTGCATAGAGTGCAGCCCCAATATTATGCATTTTCAGGTTTGGTGGCCATGTACTTATGCGCAACCAGACATAGGTATCGTTTTATTCAGGGGAACTTGCAGATTGATGGTTAGTAAGTTTTTGGTAGTTGCCATGGAGATTTTGGGGAGAAATCTAGGTTTTTTATCTGGTTTTTCCTTGATTTCTGACCAAAGCGCTGACTTCTGCAAGGGACTGGGGCCACAATTTTTCATGTAGAAAGAGGAGAGTGGCGTCTCTGAATAGCTGAAGGTGTGCACTTTTCAGAAATATATAGTTTGCGGGGGTTATTTCACAGGTATGGGGGTGTTTAGACTAAATAACTGCAGATAGAGCACAGCCCCCCCTTATGCATTGCCCCGGTTTGGGGGCATTTGGTGGCCACGTCTTTATGTGTACCCATACATATGGGGTATCGTTTTATTCAGGGGAACTTGCAGATTGAGGTTTAGTAAGTTTTTGGTAGTTGCCATGGAGATTTTGGGGAGAAATCTAGGTTTGTATCTGGTTTTTCCTTGATTTCTGACCAAAATCTAGGGTTGTATCTGGTTTTTCCTTGATTTCTGACCAAAGCGCTGACTTCTGCAAGGGACTGCGGCCACAATTTTCCATGTAGAAAGAGGAGAGTGGCGTCTCTGAATAGCTGAAGGTGTGCACTTTTCAGAAATATATAGTTTGCGGGGGTTATTTCACAGGTATGGGGGTATTTAGACTAAATAACTGCAGGTAGAGCACATAGAGCACAGCCCCCCCTTATGCATTGCCCCTGTTTGGGGGCATTTGGTGGCCACGTCTTTATGTGTACCCATACATATGGGGTATCGTTTTATTCAGGGGAACTTGCAGATTGAGGTTTAGTAAGTTTTTGGTAGTTGCCATGGAGATTTTGGGGAGAAATCTAGGTTTTTATCTGGTTTTTCCTTGATTTCTGACCAAAATCTAGGGTTGTATCTGTTTTTTCCTTGATTTCTGACCAAAGCGCTGACTTCTGCAAGGGACTGCGGCCACAATTTTCCATGTAGAAAGAGAAGAGTGGTGTCTCTGAATAGCTGAAGGTGTGCACTTTTCGGAAATATATAGATTGTGGGGGTTATCTCACAGGTAGGGGTGGTTAACACTGAAAAACTGCAGGTAGTGCACATAGAGCGCAGCCCCCAAAATTTCAACTGAAATTGCCCTTATGCATTGCCCCTGTTTTGGGGCATTTGGTGGCCACGTCTTTACGTGCACCCATACATATGGGGTATCGTTTTATTCAGGGGAACTTGCAAATTGAGGTTTAGTAAGTTTTTGGTAGTTGCCATGGAGATTTTGGGGAGAAATCTAGGTTTTTTTATCTGGTTTTTCCTTGATTTCTGACCAAAGCGCTGACTTCTGCAAGGGACTGCGGCCACAATTTTTCATGTAGAAAGAGGAGAGTGGCGTCTCTGAATAGCTGAAGGTGTGCACTTTTCAGAAATATATAGTTTGCGGGGGTTATTTCACAGGTATGGGGGTGTTTAGACTAAATAACTGCAGGTAGAGCACATAGAGCACAGCCCCCCCTTATGCATTGCCCCGGTTTGGGGGCATTTGGTGGCCACGTCTTTATGTGTACCCATACATATGGGGTATCGTTTTATTCAGGGGAACTTGCAGATTGAGGTTTAGTAAGTTTTTGGTAGTTGCCATGGAGATTTTGGGGAGAAATCTAGGTTTGTATCTGGTTTTTCCTTGATTTCTGACCAAAGCGCTGACTTCTGCAAGGCACTGCGGCCACAATTTTCCATGTAGAAAGAGGAGAGTGGCGTCTCTGAATAGCTGAAGGTGTGCACTTTTCAGAAATATATAGTTTGCGGGGGTTATTTCACAGGTATGGGGGTGTTTAGACTAAATAACTGCAGGTAGAGCACATAGAGCACAGCCCCCCCTTATGCATTGCCCCTGTTTGGGGGCATTTGGTGGCCACGTCTTTATGTGTACCCATACATATGGGGTATCGTTTTATTCAGGGGAACTTGCAGATTGAGGTTTAGTAAGTTTTTGGTAGTTGCCATGGAGATTTTGGGGAGAAATCTAGGTTTTTATCTGGTTTTTCCTTGATTTCTGACCAAAATCTAGGGTTGTATCTGGTTTTTCCTTGATTTCTGACCAAAGCGCTGCCTTCTGCAAGGCACTGCGGCCACAATTTTCCATGTAGAAAGAGGAGAGTGGCGTCTCTGAATAGCTGAAGGTGTGCACTTTTCAGAAATATATAGTTTGTGGGGGTTATTTCACAGGTATGGGGGTGTTTAGACTAAATAACTGCAGATAGAGCACAGCCCCCCCTTATGCATTGCCCCTGTTTGGGGGCATTTGGTGGCCACGTCTTTATGTGCACCCATACATATGGGGTATCGTTTTATTCAGGGGAACTTGCAGATTGATGGTTAGTAAGTTTTTGGTAGTTGCCATGGAGATTTTGGGGAGAAATCTAGGTTTGTATCTAGTTTTTCCTTGATTTCTGACCAAAGCGCTAACTTCTGCAAGGGACTGCGGCCACAATTTTCCATGTAGAAAGAGAAGAGTGGTGTCTCTGAATAGCTGAAGGTGTGCACTTTTCGGAAATATATAGATTGTGGGGGTTATCTCACAGGTAGGGGGGGTTAACACTGAAAAACTGCAGGTAGTGCACATAGAGCGCAGCCCCCAAAATTTCAACTGAAATTGCCCTTATGCATTGCCCCTGTTTTGGGGCATTTGGTGGCCACGTCTTTATTTGCACCCATACATATGGGGTATCGTTTTATTCAGGGGAACTTGCAGATTGATGTTTAGTAAGTTTTTGGTAGTTGCCATGGAGATTTTGGGGAGAAATCTAGGTTTTTATCTGGTTTTTCCTTGATTTCTGACCAAAGCGCTGACTTCTGCAAGGGACTGCGGCCACAATTGTCCATGTAGAAAGAGAAGAGTGGTGTCTCTGAATAGCTGAAGGTGTGCACTTTTCGGAAATATATAGATTGTGGGGGTTATCTCACAGGTAGGGGGGGTTAACACTGAAAAACTGCAGGTAGTGCACATAGAGCGCAGCCCCCAAAATTTCAACTGAAATTGCCCTTATGCATTGCCCCTGTTTTGGGGCATTTGGTGGCCACGTCTTTATGTGCACCCATACATATGGGGTATCGTTTTATTCAGGGGAACTTGCAGATTGAGGTTTAGTAAGTTTTTGGTAGTTGCCATGGAGATTTTGGGGAGAAATCCTAGGTTTTTATCTGGTTTTTCCTTGATTTCTGACCAAAATCTAGGGTTGTATCTGGTTTTTCCTTGATTTCTGACCAAAGCGCTGACTTCTGCAAGGGACTGCGGCCACAATTTTCCATGTAGAAAGAGAAGAATAGTGTCTCTGAATAGCTGAAGGTGTGCACTTTTCGTAAATATATAGATTGTGGGGGTTATCTCACAGGTAGGGGGGGTTATCACTGAAAAACTGCAGGTAGTGCACCTAGAGCGCAGCCTCCAAAATTTCAACTGAAATTGCCCTTATGCATTGCCCCTGTTTTGGGGCATTTGGTGGCCACGTCTTTATGTGCACCCATACATATGGGGTATCGTTTTATTCAGGGGAACTTGCAGATTGATGGTTAGTAAGTTTTTGGTAGTTGCCATGGAGATTTTGGGGAGAAATCTAGGTTTGTATCTAGTTTTTCCTTGATTTCTGACCAAAGCGCTAACTTCTGCAAGGGACTGCGGCCACAATTTTCCATGTAGAAAGAGAAGAGTGGTGTCTCTGAATAGCTGAAGGTGTGCACTTTTCGGAAATATATAGATTGTGGGGGTTATCTCACAGGTAGGGGGGGTTATCAATGAAAAACTGCAGGTAGTGCACATAGAGCGCAGCCCCCAAAATTTCAACAGAAATTGCCCTTATGCATTGCCCCTGTTTTGGGGCATTTGGTGGCCACGTCTTTATGTGCACCCATACATATGGGGTATCGTTTTATTCAGGGGAACTTGCAGATCGATGTTTAGTAAGTTTTTGGTAGTTGCCATGGAGATTTTGGGGAGAAATCTAGGTTTTTTATCTGGTTTTTCCTTGATTTCTGACAAAAGCGCTTACTTCTGCAAGGGACTGCGGCCACAATTTTCCATGTAGAAAGAGAAGAGTGGTGTCTCTGAATAGCTGAAGGTGTGCACTTTTCATAAATATATAGTTTGTGGGGGTTATTTCACAGGTAGGGGGGGTTAACACTGAAAAACTGCAGGAAGTGCACATAGAGCGCAGCCCCCACATTTTTAGCTGTAATTGCCCTTGTGCATTGCCCCTGCTTTGGAGTGTTTGGTGCCCATGTCTTTATGTGCACCCATACATATGGGGCATCATTTTATTCAGGAGAAGTTTGTCTTTCAAATATGCCTTTGTTAGAAAATTTTTATGAGATTTTTTTTTGTCAAATCCACATTTGATCATGCGTCCAAGTTTACGTTTTAGAAAAAAAAAAAAATGTCATAAAAAGTTCCAAATTTCACAATGCACTGACAAAAGGTATTTGGCTTTTGAGTGAAAACTACATTGCACCTAGAAACCTGAAGGTCTGTAGTTTCTAAAGATACCAAACATGAGGGGATATTTTAGATTTACATATAAGTTATGCTGCATTAACTGTTACAAGCGCTTTTCTGCTTTGTTCTGGTGTGATATTGTACTAAGTATTGCTTTAGTTTGGGGGTTACTTCTGGACAGGAACTGTGGGGTACCACCACATATTTGGTATCGTTGGAATTGGGAGTATCAGGGCTTTTACAAACAATAAAAAAAAGTGAGTAAAATTAACTTTTCTATGGAAAAAAACCTCAAAATATACAGAAATTTTTCATAATTTTATTTTTTTTTTACATATTTCACCCAAAATACACATCATATCTCCAGAAAAGTTATAAAATTTGGTATGTATGTCGAAGCCCAATTAGTGACGAAAAAAACGATATATAATTTCCCTAGTTTCGTGGAGGTTTTCCTACCAAAAAACATTGTTAAAGTGAATGAGTACAAAATGGTTAAAAAACGTCTGGCACTGGGGGGAACCGAAATGACGAATTCGGCTGGCACTTAAAGGGTTAAAGAACACATTCGAGGACTTTTACTGGTTTACTGGATATAAGATGGCAGAAAGGGACAAATGTTGCTGAACATTTCTCTTCCTGTTTTGATGGTAATTCCAACTTTCTTTCAGTAATAAGAAAAGAATGAGTCACATTAGGACCCAGAGAAGGAAATCTGTTTATTTGTTTAAATAGGAGAGAGGTGAAATGTATCTTTATACTGGGGACTGGGCAACCTCTGGGTCTAAATTCTACATTTGATGTCTCTTGCTATTATGAATAATGCTTCTGTAATGTTGTCTACATTTTAAACTTATATGTATTTATATATGTATCTATATTTGAACTTCCCCTTTGTTTTTAAAGGCCCTCCCCTTTCCCTGATCTTATTGGCTAATGAGCCTGTGCTTGTGATTGGTGAATAGAGGGTATATATTGTGTATTCTGTATCCTGTTTCCTAGTCTATGATTAAGTGCCAAGTGCACGAAACGTGTAAGGCTACACTGCGGTCTAATTGTCTACAATAAAGCTTCTTTGATTTTATCTACTTTTGCCTGCTCATGGGATCTGTGAGTACCTGCCATATGGATTATATATTTTATATATATATATATTGTATATAAGACAATGGATAATAATGGATAATAGCCTTTATGGTATAGACTTAATATATATATATATATATATATATATATATATATATATATATATATATATATATGGTATATTTAGATGAAAATGTACACATAGGTTAGCATCACAAAATGAATTAATAACTCATATGTTTGTCTGATGTTGCTTTCCCACCTTCATCTCTACAACTATAACCTAACACACAATATTCAAGCAGCAAAAACAAATAATCATTAGCATTAGACAAAATGCCATTGCATAAATGAAAAGTTCAGAGCTTTCACCAGGTACTGAATGTCAAAACACAATACCCACCAAGCAATAAAGCAATATTATGACTTATAGGATGGCATCTCCTCAAGATGCAATTTTGTTTATTTATAATTTGAAGAAAAAGCATTGAATTAACTATTGGGCTAATTTTCAAAGCTGAAAACATCTGTTTCAATCCCAAACCTAATTTGCTAATTAAAAATTGTGAAAAATATAAATAATACATGATCAGTGAAATGAAAATGTTGCCTTGTTCAAAAGTTGTTCAGGGACATAAAGTCATATGGGTTCAGATTTAATCCATCTGAATACGTATGGGTTTATTTATCAATTTTCGAGGTTATGATTTTGAGTTTATTTTTTAAATCAAATAAATTGCATATCCAATGCTCGCTTATTTATTAATAAGGAGAATTTGTCCAAATAGAAAAAATAGAAATATCTCAAATACTTCAAATTTTAGAAATGTGGAACAGGGATTATGTTAAGTGCTGGCATCTCAATTCTAATGGTGTCTATTTTCTTTTGGAACTAAAAAATGTAAGAGCTACAAGAGAGGAAGGAAGGTCAGCCAGAGGTGGGAGGAGAAAAGAAGTGGAACAGGCATTTTGGATGCTAAGATAGAAAGTATGGGAGCCAAACTGCATACTTATCCAGAAACTAAGTTGAGCTCCTTAAGGGTATAATATTACTGCCACACAGAGGGAGAAATGTAATGTATGGGTCTCAAGCTAGTTAAAGAGATACTGACACCAGAAAATTAAATCTTTTTTACATCTATTATAACATTGTCTTTGCATACTATTTATAATTTTGTTATAAATGTATTTACCCTGTGCTTTTACATTACCTAGCAGATTCCCCATGTTTCTCTATGAGGGGGCTGCCATATTTGTGCAGCAGTAGTCTTAGCATTAGAAGCTGTAACTGACAGGCTAAGAAGGGGCAGTCAGGTTGGCAAAACAGTCAGGTTTAGGAAGCAGCAGTGAA
The DNA here is from genome assembly GCF_000004195.4 of Xenopus tropicalis. Lineage (NCBI taxonomy): Eukaryota > Metazoa > Chordata > Amphibia > Anura > Pipidae > Xenopus > Xenopus tropicalis. Next base: position 90,274,879 of record NC_030681.2, read on the forward strand.
AAACAATCAACATAGCCTATAGGTAACTTTAAATGTACATTTATATTTTGAAGGGTATTTTTTTGTGTCAGTATCACTTTAAAGGAGAAGGAAAGGCTAAGTCGCTTGGGGTGCCAAAATATTAGGCACCCCCAAGTGACTTAAATTGCTTACCTTTTACCCCGGGCTGGTGCCCCTGTTAGGAGAAAACAGCACCAGCCCGGGGTAGCAGCGAGCGCTTCCTTGTTCCTGTTTTTCGTGCTTGCGCATGAGCAGTAGAGTGAAAGGCCGAACTTAAACAAGAAAGTCAGCTTTTCACTCTACTGCGCATGCGCCGGCCCAGGGATTTTGCCGCAGAAGAAAGAGGAAGAAGGAAGCGCTCGCTCAAGGTACCCCGGGCTGGTGCGGTTTTCTCCTAACAGGGGCACCAGCCCGGGGTAAAAGGTAAGCGATTTAAGTCACTTGGGGGTGCCTAACATTTTGGCACCCCCAAGTGACTTAGCCTTTACTTCTCCTTTAAGAAGAGGGAAAAAACAGCAGGTAGATCCTGAGAAGTTTGTCTATAACCAGGTCTAGGAATGACAGCCCACCATTTGTAGGTTCTGCAGGAGATGCAGTGTCTTTGGATGTGGCCCATGCATGTGAGCTAACAAATTAAGAAAGCCAGAAAGCAATAGGTCATAAATGACTTAATACCAGAGTGCTTTTTTTACACATCTACAGTATTTTATTCCAGTGCTGACTTGAGTGGGTGTGTGGAACCTGCAACCTGTGTTTGCCAGATTTGGAAACTGGTTGCAGCATCCTGATTTTTCCAGTATTCTAGATAAGGAGATGTGGGTGTAACAGCTCCAGTACATGTAATATCAACCCTTTACTTGCACTGCACTACTTCATCTATAACATACATAGACTGGGTCTCCAAATTATCAAAGTCGTTCACATTGCTAAAAGTCAACTGTCTCTTTTGGGAGTCTATGTAGTTGACTCTGCCTAAGGCTGGGGTCAGACAAGCAATATTAATGTGGTATTTAAATCCCACAACAAAGAATTGCTTTTAACAAGTGAGTGTCACCAGAGGCATTTTCTGGAGAATGCTGCAGGCAACCTTACAGCTAGGTTTGTTTGGGAAAGAAACAGACCCCTTACTTTAAATTCTCAGGATACATGTAAAATACTTGATAATTCAATTTAATATTCTGCAATTATAGCTCATATTACAGGCTCTTAATGAATTCATTAGGCACCTTTAATACCATTACTACCAATCTTTGGTTAATTATTTAAGTTGTCTAATAATATTTTGCAACCCTTTGTCTTCACTGTGATTTAAAATACCTTTTAGCAACCAAAAGAGCAACTGGGCTGCTGTTTGACTAAGCACCATGCTTCCTTGCACACCCCTTACGATTTCACAGGCTGTCATTTCAATTTGACTTCCTTTCCTCCAATAACATGTGGAGCAAATTGATGCTTTCCGAATTCTCTGCTTCTGAGACTGTTTGGGGCAGTGTGTGGAGGCCTAACATAGGAGCTTAGCAAGTGAACAACAAGTATAGTGTTGGATGTCTGCCTCAAAAGTTTCAGAAAAAGAACAGAAATGTATTATTTAGGAGATGTATGAATATGTTTGTGCTTTTTTTTATAATTTAGGAAAACATTTGTGATGTAAATAAGAATAAAGCAAGCCTAATTAGTGTTTAGCATACAGATATTAAGCGGTATACCAAATTTGTCAAATTACAAAGCTTTTTTGTTTATGCATTGCAAGGAAAAAGTGACAGCACACTTATAGAAAGCATGTACTTTGAGCTAACCTCCGTGGTGATAACATTTTACATGCTTCTCTTACAGCTTCAACAGTGGATTTTAACAAGCCATCTGTACATTTAAATTGGATAAAAAAAAGCACTAATCTTGTTTCTTTTTACCTCTCAGTGCAAAACTCCTTAGTGAATTGTATGGTATGGAGTGTTGCCTTTTACACATTTCTACAATAAGTAGCTTCTAGTAGGAAATGCTTTGCTCTTCATCCAGTACTTACTCCTTGTATTCATTATGTACACATTAAAATGTCCAAGGTCATTTATGAATGATGTTCCATATATTAAATCATACTTAGTTCTCAGAAGTTGTCATTAAAGTCTTAACCAAGGTTACAGCCGTCAGATAATGACATCACAAAAGTAGCAATGTCATAAGTTCAATTACACACACTATTGTTATTTTCCCAGGGGACGACTTTATCTTCATTTTAGAAACCTTGGTTTTTTGTTCTACAGCATTTACCTTGTGTTGGGTGTATTGGGGCCTTTCATTGCTTTCATTGTGTTCTTTGCTTATTTATCTAGAACATGAGGTTATTTGCTAGCAGTCCACTTTCAATCACTTTTAGAAATGTTACTAATTTACTCTTGCCTGACTCAATGCTTTGTTGGCTTTTTATTTTCCTCTTTTGGCCCAGTCACTTGTTTTTGTGCTCTTTTGATACTATCCGCATGGTGTTACTCCTTCAATCACTTACCTGTACGGATTACTGCCTGTATAGCACCCTACACTGAACTTGTGATATTACAAAAGCTGACCAAGCATTTGTAACCCCTTTTTGGCTGTAAAACAAGGTTATAGGTGGGTTATAGGGCATGGGATACACTGCACTTTAACACACAGGACCCACAGAAGCTGAACTGAGACAGCACGCTGTGACACAATGTAGTGAGCCTAGGGTAATTTTATGTCATTCCTAGGGTTTCAATACCTCATGTTTTCTGGATCCCATAGAGCAGACATGGATCAGGAAGATAATCTAAGCCTGATTCTGATTCCCTCAGTACTGTAGTCCCTTCACTTGGGCAAGGAAAGCCAAGGGGAGAACTACTCCCTGCTACTGATCCTGGTTGGAGCCCAACCTGTTCTAATTAGCTAAATCTATCTGATTCACTTTTCTAGAAAGTGTTATTAAAAGCTTCATTCACAGGCTCCCTGCTCTCCGACTTCACTAGAGGTAGGGCCCCTCTAGGGCAGCACAGCTTTACTTTTTGTTGATCCCAGGCTCAGTGAACACCCACCTGGCTCAACAGATGCTGGCTAAAGAGGAAGGACCACCCCTTGCCAAACACCATATTAAAGTATGGCAGGAAGTAGTCATAAGCATAAGGGCCAATGATAGAGATATTCTAAATATCAAAAATAAATACATGGGCATCTGCACAGCAACTGGAGAATAAGGAACTGTGGGAATGCTAACCCTATGGGTCCCTTCACATTATTTTAGAATAAAGGCCAATTAAAATTAGAATAAAAACCATTAAGAAGGGCCACGCACCAAGCTCAAAAAACAGGAGCAGTTTAGAACTGCCACATGTCTAACACCACATTCAGAGGGGATGGCATGTAGGCATCATCCTCCTGACCCCATCCCTCCCCTAACTTGCACATCATGCAGTTTACCACAGCTATTAGCACAGTAGATGTTAGTATTCCATGAGGTAATTATGGCAAAAGTTCTGTGCCATTGTTATTAGTTACCCATAAACCTTTACCTTAAATGGAAGGAATGGTTCATGGCTAACTGAATGCAACATCTATACATTGCAGACAGTCAAACTGACTGAATGGTTTCAGGACAAAGCTGGTTTCTAGAAAGGGGACATTGGTCTGGTATATCCCTCATATGGGTGCCACTGGTGGCTCTACAGTCTACAAACTACTGCTAGTTCACAAACATTTACAAATTTCCTGGCTATGATTTTCTATATTTGCATAGGCCCACTTTAGCTCATTTCAGTGCATGCAAAACTGTAGTGTTCACAATGAATAGAGTCATTGATTTACAGTATTATTTCTTGTGTCTTTGGGTTCAAGCAATCAGTTAATAAAACTACACCGGGATTCCTAAATTCCTATGTGGTTGCTGTATCCGTTTAACTAGGCTTTGTGGCAATCATTTTTGTTCCCCTGAGCAGGTATTTGAGAAAAAATCTAAGACTTAGCAGGGTTTAGGTGCCAAGCTTTTTTTTTTTCTTTCAAAAACACACTTGGGGAAAAAATAAACTGTCCAACAGAAAGTTAAGGTAATCAGATACAGTTACCACTCGTTTAGGAATTCCCTCTTTGTTTCAGAAACTGATTATTTGAGTCATGAGCAATCATAAATCAGCCCTGTCATAAAACAGCAGTAAAATTCAGATTTGCATATACAGCCACCCTATGACAGGATACATTATAAAGATAGTTGCTTTGCTGTTTTATTTCATTTCTTTGTTGCTTTTTAAACTAAACAGAATAATGTGCAACTGAAACTCATGTCACATTCTGCTTTCCGACTCAATCAAAACAAATCATCATCCATAAAGAAGCCCATTGTACAAACAAACCCCTCCTCCAGCTTCAGCCTGTTATGCTGGGAGAGAAGAGGCTTCTCATTATATAATAATACTAAGCAATATAATAATAATATAGTAGTGATAAATTTGACAGGGAAGGGGACAACTGCAGACCTTCTCACTGTATAATGGGCTTGGGATGCCAGCACTCACTGCTTCAGGAGGTCACGTGGGCTACTGCCAGGCGCAGATTTGTGGCAAGGCCACAAAGGCCCAGGCCTAGGGGGCACAAATTTAGGGGCCGCACAAGCCGCACTGAAATTTTGCTCAAATAAGGAGCAATGGGAACCAGACACAGAAATTTCAGTGCGTCCTTTCTCCACTGCTCCATATGTGAGTTAAGGGACTCCAGGTTCTCAAATCCCTGGCTACTGCTCTAGGGAACCTGTTCATGGCCCAGTTGAAACCCAAATGACAATGATGCTATAACAATAAAAAGCCTGTTATACAAATGTAGAATTATTAAACACTAGTTGTAAAGTTGGGTTAGTACTAATGGAAGCATTAATGAATGCTGGTGCTGTAGTACATACATAAAATTGTGGCCATAATACAATACATGCATTATAAAGATTGTTTAAATATACTTTCAAATTAGAGCTGTGCTGCTGGTTCTCAATTTGACTACAGGGCCCAGATGTGATTTCTGCACAGGCCCTATTTTGTCTAAAACTGTCCCCTTTTTAGGTGAGAGAAAAGCCATTTGTGAAAAAAAAATAGAAAAGATAAGGTGTGAAAAAGCCTCATTTACAACTGTGGTGCAGTGTGCAAAATTCAGTTTTTACTTGTAAATTGGCAGCACTTCATCTCATGGCAAATGGCAAGATGAGTTTGACACACAATTGTGCACAGTGCATCAAATAAATTCTATTCAACTTACATTTCTAAAAACTGGGAGCAATTTGTATCTAACACTTGAATTGATTTTTAGTGGGGATTATGTCACTTCCAGAAAACCAATGCACACAGTTTCAAAACCAGCAATAGCATGCAATTTATTTTTATATTTGACACCAATTCTTCTACTGATGAAACCCTTTTTGGGGATCCTATAATCACTGCCATTGTCAACTGGCAGACAAACTAGAAGGATGAAGTGGCACTTAGCAGAACTATGCAGAAGCACAAGAAGCATGTTTGTGGTGCCAGTACCTTTAATGAATTCATTGTAAATAAATGCATTCCTTTGTGTTCATATTGCCATATTGTATATGTCATTAACTACAACAATGGCTTACATGGCAGTCATATTGTAAGGTGGAATGGCAATAACATAAATTATGTCAGTAGTGGTGGTAATGAACATATTGGTAGATTTGCAAAAAGAGTTATGCTTGTGTGTGTAAATTTCAATAAGCTGCTTAATATATTATTCTCATAGCTCCTGCATCCCATGCTAATGCAAGTGCTAAAAATGCATGCATTGGTTATACACAGAAAAATTGCTGTCTCAGTTGATACAGCCCAGTTGATAATAAAGATGTCAATCTCACACATTTTAATTAGATATTGCATGTCATGACAAACCATAGTAACAGTTAAACAATCTACTCAACCTTCTTCTTAAAATATAAATATCAATTTGTCAATCTGTATTATTTGCCTTGGGTCAACAATGAATGTCGTGCCTCTAATGCATCTGTCTATAAATATATTGCTCATTGGTGCTCTCTCTCTTGCTGGATAGATAGATAGCACACCATCTTATACATCCTTAGATAAAAATAAACTATAATTGCAGTCACTGACTATGGCTGTATCACCTACAAAATCAAGATGATGAATGATGGAGAATTTGTTAAAATGTAGCTGCATCATAAACATTTTTAATTTAGAAAAAAAGCCCAAAAAATAAAACAATGAAAATGTAGAACCCTGAGACACTGTATAGATATACCATATACCATCTGCTGAGTTCCTTAATGAGGAAGAATAATTTGCTACTCAAAGGAAATATTTTTTTAAATATGTTCTATACAGTTAATTAACTACATTAGTGCTGAGAAATAATGGGACTGGTCTACTGCCAAGGATAACCACTTTATACTTGTATTAATCAACAGCATTTAAGAGGTAAAGCAACTATGTTGTTTAGTAACAGCATGTATCACTAAATACTATAATCCCAGTTTTATAGCAAGCATTAAAATGGAGACAAATATGAAATTCATTAACTTTAGGCCTATAATAAATATACTCTAGCTGAAAAAGATGAGAAAGATTTCCCCACAGGTCAAGCAGGTTTAGACTGCAAAGCAGGCCCTGCAAAAACATACAAGCAGGATAATTAACTTCTGATGAACTAACTATCTGAATCCTTATCCAGAAAGCTCAGAATTATGGGAAAGCCATCTTGCATAGACTCCATTTTAATTTAATAATTCAGATTTTAAATAATGATTTCCTTTTTCTCTGTAATAAGTATGTTGTAATCGATCCTAACTAAGATATAATTTATCCTTGTAGGAGGCAAACAATCCTACTGGGTTTATTTCATGTTTGAATGTTTTGAGCAGGTTTGAAGTATGGAGATCCAAATTATTGAGCAGAAAACCCCTGGACCCAAGCATTCTGGATAACAGGTCCAATACCTGTATTGTAAAATCCACTGATCCAAGCACTGGTGTGAATGCCAAACATTTCCTGCACAGCCCTAAAAAATGTGCTCAATATAAAGATAATAAATGCTGAAGTTGAGTGCTGGTTGGAACTAGTGGGTTCAGGTTGAATTTTTTCTGACCAGCTCACCGTTGCCAGGGCAATTTTTATAGATAGCATTTAAAAAGGAGTAACCTGTCTTCCAATAACTACAATGCCCCCATCCCTTCCCAAACAAAGAGGATTTGCCTGGATCCTTTAGGTCAGTATTGCAATTACAGAAATACTTAAATACTTAAGAACAACATAGATCTCACACAAAGAACATAAAGGAGCAGTGCACCATTATTTATATTTTTTTTTCAGCAGCTCTCCAGATTGTAATTTCAGCAGACATCTGGTTGCTAAGGTTCAATTTACTCTTTAAAACAGGCAGTGGTTTGAACAAGGGGATGATGAATAGGAAAGGGCCAAAATAGAGGCACAGGTAATAAAAAGTAATAATACCAAGGACACTGAGACCTCACAGAACAATCAGGTTTTCAAATATATTTTAAGTCCAAGCTGGAAAGCAAAAGAGAAAGACAGATAATTAAAACGTATAAAACATAGCCACTTTCTTCACTTCTAGAGGGATGAGTACTGTCATTTTCCTAATGGCACTCCCTTTTCTTTGATGTTAAAAACAGTATATTGATATATTATACAGCTTGTGACTAAAACAACAACATCTTTTTTATTTTCCTTTTATTCTTTAAGAGTGGTGAATTCATGTAATGGTGAAGATGCAAAGCTTTGTGTAGCACATTGTAGCACAAAAATGTCAAAATAACAGTTACCATAGTATTATAATCTAGTCAGCTGTCTAAATGCTTTATTTGTCTAACTGCTTCATTTGCTTCTAAATGAAAAAAAATATTCATCAAGTAGGATAAGTCTGAGGAATCAGCTTGTAAAATACAGATATGGGATCCATTATCTGTAAACCCATTATCCAGAAGGATCTGAATTACAGGAAAGCATTTAAATAATTCACATTTTCAAAAATGATTACCTTTCACTTGCTCCCAACTAAAATAAAATTAATCTTTATTGGAGGCAAAACAATCCTTTGGGTTTAAGTAATGTCTAAATGATTTTAGTAACCTTAAGGTATGGAGATTCAAATTATGGAAAGATCCCTTATCTGGAAATCCCCAGGTCCCAAGCATTCTGGAAAACATGTCCTATACTTGTAGTTTATTTAACTTAAACAACCAAAGGTGTTAATTTATATTTTTCTTTTGCTCAAAGTGATGGGTACATGTTGCTTGGGTTTGTTTTTCTATGCATGCATAGAGGTCAGGGGCACAGCAAAAATGGAGGCTAAACTGAAATAAACTAGGATGAGGAATAAGGAGAGCAAATAGAGAAAAAAGAAATAGAGGAAAAAACAAGAATAAAATGGACGCAAATGTACCAATAAGAGATTGGGGAGGACAGATAAGTCAGATGAGATGAGGTAATAAATGAAAGGGGAGAGGAGTGGATGATAGGAAGAGAGAGAAAAACGACTCTAAGAGCTAAAGAAATTATGATGTCATCCAAAAAAGGAGAGGATAAGAATGAAAAAATATAAAGAAAATATGTTTGGAATTCTTCCCTGGGTTCTGGTTCCTTGATGGTCCACAGCTTGCAAGTATTTCATATATAAATAATCCAGTAATATGGTGTCTTTGCTGAACAGTGAACCTGATGCAACCTCTTCCCTTGTGTTATAATAATACAAGGCTTTGAGGGTTTATGATGGTAACGTGCAGTACCCAGATAACTGGCAAAGTGGCATCCACTTTTCAGAAGCATTCTTGTTTGAAAATGTTGAGCACCAGTTTAAAGGCTTAGTTCACTTTAAGAATTAACTTTGAGTATCATACTACTAGATTTATTCACAGTCGTATTTTTTTTCATTTCCCTGAATCAAGCTTTTAAGCTCTAAAAATTGTGCATTGAGATAATTACCCTAAAACACGAATTTGTCTTTATTTATCAGGTATAGAAACCATGAAAAACTTGACCATCTAAAAGCTGACGTCATGAAGAAGGCAGTGGGCTCTTGATTCAACAAAGATTTTAGAAGGTTTTGTCAAATTGTTAAAACTCAAAAAATTTGAGTTTAAACGGACATTCGTTTCCATGAATCCTCTTTATTTTTCCAAAACCGAAATTGCTCCAGCAGCCATTTTAGAAGCATTGGCACTCTTGGAAAACAATAATGTGTTTAAGTTTCACTTTACAGTAGGTGAAACTGGAAACAGTGATAGGATTAACTCCCTTTGAAAAGTGTGAAATAGAAAACAACGACGGAATTAAATTCCCCTTGAACTGGATGAAACTGAAAACAATGAGGGGATTAATTTGTCCTTGAAGGACAGGCTGTCACTGACTATTCTATTTCTCTGCTATTCTAAGCCTCCATAGGACTCAATGGTACTCAAATATCAAACCTGTCGAATTTTCATTTTATAACTAACTAAACATTAATAAATCACAAATTATGGGAGTTATTTTCAAAAAAAGTTTCTGGGAATAATAACAAAGAAATCAAGTTCTGGTGAAAACCCACTTGTAAATCTTGAAATTATCTAGAAGTAAGAAAAAATCCAACTTTATCTCATAATTGCTTAGTAAATGTGCCCCATAAACTGAGCACTAACAGTCTGTCTTTTGGTTGTCCTCACAACTAGATAGCATTTGTTTAGTTATAGGCTGGAAACAGATAGAATAGGAATGCTAGTAATGCAAAACTTATTCATAAAATACATCATAAAACAAAAAAGTCAATAATGTGGCACTTGCTCATTATGGCTGCTCGCATGTTTCCCTAAACTGGAGTGCAGGCTCTATTAACCCACACCTCTGGTGGGGGAGGGTGGTGGGTGCCCTTTAAGTCAGTAGAGCAATATAAACCTCTGTACTCTTCTTAAAAAGGAAGTACAGTACAGAAGCCAATGATTATTTTTAATTATTTTTGCACATATTCATATTAAAATATTACCCTGAGTGCAGCAAATGTTTGTTTTTTTCTTCTCTATGACCAACTTACTTTTTACCTGCTTTATAAATCAGATAGTGACCTAAGTTCCAGCCCTGGTATCTAAACTGCAGCAAAAAGTCCAAAAGGGCAATGGGATCTTTTGTAGGTTTTGGCCAAGTTCAACCTTTGTATTACAAGTAACTGGGAAAAGTTCAATGCTGCCTAAGTTAAAAAAAAGTAAGAAATAATTTCATGGATACAAAACATCAACAGAAGATGAAAAAATTGGTACTACTTATAAGCATTACCAATCTATGTTAGAAAGATACAACGCTTTTCATACTGTTTTGATGTACGATTCATGTTCCTCTGCACTCTAGCTCTACGTGGTTTTACATGCATTTGAAACCCTATGATTATTTTGCAGAATATAGTGAGCTTACTTGAAAGATCATACTTTCCCATCCATTATCTGTGAATAGGCTAGATGTAATCTATACAGTAACTAAAATATAGCTTGTTCCTCTGTAATTTCAATTCTAACCCATATATACATCACACGGTTTTGCAAGTGCAGAATATTTTAATTGCATGGTCTATTTCTGTAGAGAAAAAAACCTTTGCACTCCTTACTTCCTGCTAAATAAATGCCTGCTGTGTCTTTCATTGACTCCTATTGTTAAGTCATGGTTGAAACACAACAAGAGAGAACCCTAAACACCCCTGTGCAGAGGAAAATTGATTCCAATCAACCTGTTATTATGTTGCTGCTTGTGCAGCCTGATAGAAAATACTTTTTCACATAGATGCTTCCTGCACATTACTTATTATTTCTATTATGCCAAACAGATGAAGAAAGCAAGAAGGCTTTTCTTAGTGTAGGGATCTGGTACAGCAAAATGTGTTGCTCAGACATATCCATTTATTGTAGAAATAATCTCTTCCAAGGAAGTCTAATATTGATGCATGAAGTTACAATTATTGCTTCACTTCAAAAACAGCTGACAAAGGAATTACATTTGTCATTGACTCAGTTGATAATATAAGCCAACTGCATTGTACTCACACATTTAAGGATTAAATATTTTACTTTGTGACCTGAGAAATATTTGGATTTTAAATTGGCTTTCAGCAGGAATGGGATTTGCTTTGGTACCCTCATCCTGTACTTTTAATGGGATCATTCATTGTTGGTTTGATGGCTTACACAGGATTTATTTTTTCATGTATAATAACCAGAGCGTAGGTCTCTCTCTGATTAGCCAAAATATGATTAATGCACATTAGCTATACGTTATCAGCTTAGAAATTGCAAATTGAATACAATAAAAACCAGAAGATTTAATAATACATGTAAGATAACAAGAAATGCCCAGTTACCACATTAACATCAAGCTTAACCCTATATGATGGTTCTTTCAAACAGTTGGTCATGGTCCATGCTTAGCTGATTGTTGTGGGAAAAAGTGTTGACTTAAAATCACAATCTTTTTGGGCCCTGAAAAACACTGCATAGCCAAATGATAAAATGACAGTTTGAATTAATAAATAAATAGACTCTTCAGTTCTGTATTTTGGCAACATCTATGGTACAATATGAAACACTATGTCCAAGGCTATAGTTATCGTAAGATTTACAGTTAGTTTAGTATACAGTTGTGTGTTGTACTGTAGATCTTAAAGGGGAACTATCGTGAAATTTTTTTTTTGATATAAGGTAGATTTCATTACAACAGTCAACTTTGTAAATATGATTGATTAAAAGTTATAAATCGTTTCATTGCTATAGTATGCTTTTCTGTATCTGACTGGCTGCACACATTCTGTGACTCTGTATCTCACTGAGCTGTAAGTCGGGGTCGGGTTTTGATTGACAGGTGAAGCTCAAATTCTTATTGGTTGCTAGCATCTGCAACCAATAAGAATGTAACGGTTTTTCTCAGGACTGCATGAACAAGTAGTACTGCTACAGAGATGAAAGGTCGGCACATCGGCTGACACATCAATCACACAACCCCCTCTATTTCTTGCTTGTGCTGCTGCTCCGTGCCTCTTGTGCTACTGCTCCCTGTCTCCAGTTTCCCAGCCGATAAAGCCACAGCCTGGCGAGCACTCGGCCAGTGGCACTGCTACTGCAGCTACCCCCACCCCCCTGCTACTAAGATGAATTGTTGCTGCATCGCTAGCTTCACCCCCCCCCCCCGCGCTGCTACTGAGATGAAAGGTCACATCGGCCGACACATCAATCGCACACACCCCCCCCCTCTATGTCTTGCTTGTGCTGCTGCTCCCTGCCTCCAGTTTCGCAGCCGATAAAGCCACAGCCTGGGCAGCCCTCGGCCAGCGGAGGAAGGAGATGATCCCGCCGAGGTGGCTCTGCTACGGCTCGGTGCCCTCAAATGATGTGGGACCTGTGTAGAACTATCACCAAAGTAAAAAGTGATACAGTCCTTATCCATTGGCATTTTCTTTCCTGCTCCATTAGTACTTATGCCCTTGTTATTCCTACTTGGCAGCAGTTTTTTTTTGGCACTTTATGGCAAGGAATGGAGGAAACAGCTATATAAAAGATGGCTTTCTCAGTCTGTTTTTATTAGGGATTATTTTTTACAAGGTAATACCCTACAGCTGCATATTGGAAGCCGCAAGACATATTCAATATATATGGTTTATACTTTTAATTTGCCCTTAGTAGAAGGTGCCAGGATCCACTTACCCACCCTGCATTCTTTACTCTGTTCCATTCAGTTCTACTCCATCTGCTCTCTCTGTTGCATTGCCATGCTGACAAACTAAATCACCTCATAGGCTGTATTCTCTTCTGCCTATAAACTGACACCTCTTATTGTTATTGCTTTGCTTGGCATATGTTACAGAATGGACTGTATCTGCGTTATACCTGCTTATATCAAACACATGTGTATCTATACTGCGACACAGTTTGCCAGAGCAGCTTGTATTTATTAACCTTGCCCTAATCTGCCTGGGCTCTTGTTGGGAAGAGTTCATGTATGGGTTCATGTACTAGCTCAGGTTCATGGGGCTTCCTGCTTAGTGCACCGCCTCCATGCTATGATTATATTCATAGATATATAAGTGCCTGTCAGTGGCAACTCTCTGGCTCTGAGCCCTTCGGGATACAAGATGCGTTCCTATTTGTGGCTGTGGCCATGTACCCCCCTCTGGCACCAGGATGCCTCCCTGGCACCAAGAAATCCTTTCCAGTCTGACTTTGCTAACATGTCGTGATAAGGGGAATTCTCCACCCAGCCACACAAGCATCCAGGCTGTACAGCAGCACCACCTCCGCCGCACACCTCCTCCTGCCCTTCCCACCCGGATATACACTGGCCCGACCGCTGCCGATTGCTAGCTCCGCAGCCTCCCTGCTCCTGCCAAACTGTCCTACCGCCAGCAGCACCCAGCAAAGTTTCTTCTACTAATTCTTTCTGGCAAAACTCCTCAGTTATCCTTACCACATAACAATGGGTGTTAAACCTGCATACTGCCCTGGCTGAGGAGATACTGAGGAGAAATCAGTGTGAAATAATTGCCAATTTATGAGCAGCTAGATGTGTGTCTTGGACTTGAACAGCTTGATGTGTGTTGTGTGGGGAGAGGGCATGGAGAATAGAGAAGCTCAGTGGTGGGTTTTGACTAAGCAAAGCTTAAATTTAAAATGGAAAAAAATAGATATCTTTCTGGCAGTGTACAAGCTAACAAGGGTGGCTGTGAAGTAGACTTGGAATCTGGATGCTCCATCCTGGACCAAGAGCCATGGGAGAAGTTATATATACAGTATAAATATATATTTATACTGACTGTGTGTATATATATATATATATATATATATATATATATATATATATATATATATATATATACACATATATATACAGAGAGAGAGAGAGAGAGAAAATAACATAAATTGTAAATACCACGGCCATCACAAGTAGCTCATACAGCGGAGTGATGGAAATTTGTGACAAGAGAGGAAGTATAGGGGGGGCACAAACCAAACAACACAAGCTACACATCCAACACATGAGAACTACATGATATGGTTGGAATACCAAATTCTTACAAACTATACTTAGCCCACGGACTGCTTCTTATTTCAGATTTGCAGGAAGCAATAGGGCGGCTACAGTAACTAGTCAGTAGTAGTTCATAATTGAGAGGTCAGTGAAGTTCATACACAAGTTACGTAACGTAAGTTTTTGCATAAGTGACATAAATTGTGTAAGCAGAGAGCCTAACATAAGTATTTGCATAAGTTGCGTAATTGTCGGGGCCAGTGATGTTGCTGTGGGGCCCAGTAACCAGCAATTCCCCTGCTGGAAAGTTCATGTAGGAAACACTCATATCATTCAGAAATTAGATCACAATACAAACAGCTGATGTGACACTATCGGCACTATCACGGTGGGACACATCAGTAAAGGTGGCCATACACGAGCAGATCCGCTCGCTTGGCGATGTCGCCAAGCGAGCGGATCTTCCCCCGATATCCCCACCTACGGGTGGGCGATATCGGGGACCATTTAGGTAAAAAAAATAATAATCCGATCGTTTGGCCCTGGGGCCAGACGATCGGATTATGTGGGCGGCAATGGGGCAGTCGGATCGGGGACCGCATCAACGAGCCGATGCGGTCCCCGATCCGACCAGATTTTCTAACCTGGCCGATCGAGATCTGGCCAATTTCAGGCCAGATATCGGTCGGCCAGGCCGCTCTGCTCTCCCCATACACGGGCCGATTAGCTGCCGAATCTGTCCAAGGGACCGATATCGGCAGCTATAGTCGGCCCGTGTATGGCCACCTTAACACGGTGTGACAAAACAGTAGCACCCCCCCCCCCCGGCCCCGCTGCTACTGAGACTTATGCTCGGCACGGTGGTACACATGAGTAGCACCCCCCACCCCCGGCACTGCTAGTGAGACCAATGGTCAACACAGTGGGACACATCAGTAGCAATTGATTTCTAACAATTACATGGCACTTGACTGATTCAATACAATCAGTTTTTTCATCAAGAGACTGGCACAGTATAGTATGTATTGTTTGCTACAAAAGTATGTATCACTTTGCTACAAATGTATGTATGCTTGCTTGCTACAAAAGTATGTATCACTTTGCTACAAAAGTATGTATCACTTTGCTACAAATGTATGTATGCTTGCTTGCTACAAAAGTATATATCACTTTGCTACAAATGTATGTATGCTTGCTTGCTACAAAAGTATATATCACTTTGCTACAAATGTATGTATGCTTGCTTGCTACAAATGTATGTATCACTTTGCTACAAAAGTATGTATCACTTTGCTACAAAAGTATGTATTGTTTGCTACAAATACTGTTTCCCATTCTTATTGTTTGTATATAAACTTGTATGGAGTATACATTTTATTCTAAGACTTCCAAACAAGAAAAAGATCACAATTTTGCAGACTATTTCTACCCATAACATAGTGCCTTGTGACAATATGCACTAGGTTATTGGGGAAAGCTTGTTTAGTTTTGTATACATTTTCTTTATCATTTATAAAGTGAGAAGAGGTATTTATGTCATTTCCAAAATTTACTGTCCTTTCTGCAAAGAAAAATGGCACAAAATGAAATTTTATGCTTACAAATTAGGCTTATCACTCTTGATAATTTACTTGAGTAAAAATCACTCAGGGACCAATCATGGTTAATTTGTATAACAATTAGTAAGTGAGTCAAAACCCACATTGCTGGTTTTAAAGTGCCACTTGTATAGGTCAAAAACTACCAAATTTCCTAAGCACTGCTTCAGAAAGCTGCATACTTTAGAAGGTTCATGTATATGAAGAGAACCGCCTTACATTTCTCAGAAGGAGCTTTCAAAATAACAGTTGATGTGAGGATGCTATTCAGTATGGAGGAGGGAGGGTGGGACTTTGCTAGTTGCTAAGTGACATCACAGCAAGGGTGTAGCCACTCCCATTCAGCAATTGCTTGAACTGTCTCTCAGAGAAAGAAGCCTAACTCTATGCAATAATATCTAATTTTTTTAAAAAAGTAAGCATTTCTTATAAAGAAATATATTTGAAGATTTTAATATTTTCATCTGCACTATCCATTTGGACAATTTGATTTTCATGATAGATCCCCTTTAAGATCACTATAACTTCACTTACACTGTATAAATTATATAGTTTCATTTCTTTTAGTCCTGGAATTATACAATCACAGCAAGCAGACAGGTGCCATTTTGTTGAAACTGTTATTAAGACCACCTTTCCATCATCCTAAAATCTTGTGCATATGTCAGAATGGGGGGCCTGATGCACATGTCCATGCACTGGCCACACAATTAGATGCTGAATAAAAAGGTCAATAATTGTCTGCCCCACATCTATGCCTAATGCATAGAGACGGGGCAGGCAATATATGACTGACAGCCGGGATTTTTAATGCTTTTATAATGAGTATGGATATGGTAATAAAAATAGGAATTTGGGTTTCATGTTTAACTTGACTTTTATTATACAGCTTTTTATGGCTGGGTGACAGGTCCCCTTTAACTATTATGAAAACCCAATAGGATTAGTTTTGACATGGATTTATGCAACTTAATTTATAATTACCATCAAATATAAGGTACTAATAAATGTAAAATTATGTGCTCAAAATTAACAGTCTTACATACAACAAACTATTTTTTTTTTTAAGTTTTTTAAAAGTTAGTCAGTGCTTACAAACACATGTGTGAATGTTCTGAAACCATTTTTGTATTGGATCATCTATTTTAAGTTGCGTCTCTTTCATTATCTTATCTCTGTGAACTTAGAATAAGTAAGGATGGTAGTTGCTGACTTAAGTAAACTGGATAAACTATTTTTTCTAATTTCTGGCCATGTCAAGGATACAAAGCTTAGATGCAGCTGTCTGCAGTGGATTTCTCCTTCAGCTGACTGCTACATTTATTGATTCCTTTTTACATTCTATTGTCAAGCAATTGTCTCAGGACACTACCAATTTTCTCTGTTAAATGCATAACATTTAAGAACCCAAACAGCATCAATTGTTTTGCCTTTTTTTAATATTATTTCAGAAAGATATATCCATAATTTATAAAGAATATCATTCCAGAACTCCATTAATATTTTATTTACTGAAAATGTTTTATCTGTGGTTTAAATTTTAAAGTACATGTTAAAAGTATATATATATATCATTTAAATTATTTTTTATGAAGCCTATAACCTTTAACCTCATCTTATTAATGAATAATGCACTTACTCTCTGCTTTTTAAAGCACACATCTATCTTCTTCCTTTATAGTCAGTGATTATTCATATGTTAATAAATCCTGCACTTTTATCCTAGTTTGCAGGAAATACTGAATAATTAAAAGTTCAATAGCTAGTCTGATATTGCTTATTCCCCTGTTGGGATCTAGAACTTATTTACAATTACGATATATATGTACTTTAGAGAAAATACATCATAGATTGGTTTTGCTAACGTACTTATTTACTGTACATAATAAAGTGTATTTGCCACCATTCAGCACAAAATGAATCTAGCCAAGGCTAAGAAATAATTACAGTTTGTATCTACTTTGTGTCTTCATCAGTTATTATTTTTTATTACAGTTTACTGCAGAGTACATAGGAGGTGAATTCTTCACTGAACGTTTGAGTTTGTTAGCCTGTATAGGAACATGGGCAGCATTATCACACCTCTAGGTTTAGGTGCATTGAGACACAGTACATGATAGAGCTTGCTCAATTATAAAAATATAGATGTACCTACCAGGATCAAAATAATATTCTGTGGACCCAAAGGGGCTGATTTACTAACCCACGAATCCGACCCGAATTGGAAAAGTTCCGACTTGAAAACGAACATTTTGCGACTTTTTCGTATGTTTTGCGATTTTTTCGGATTCTTTACGAATTTTTCGCTACCAATACGATTTTTGCGTAAAAACACGAGTTTTTCGCATCCATTACGAAAGTTGCGTAAAAAGTTGCGCATTTTTCGTAGCGTTAAAACTTACGCGAAAAGTTGCGCATTTTTCGCGTAAGTTTTAACGCTACGAAAAATGCGCAACTTTTTACGCAACTTTCGTAATGGATACGAAAACTCGCGTTTTTACGCAAAAATCGTATTGGTAACGAAAAATTCGTAAAGAATCCGAAAAAATCGCAAAACATACGAAAAAATCGCGAAATACCGATCATTACGAAAAAAACGCAATCGGACTCCATCCGACCCGTTTGTGGGTAAGTAAATCAGCCCCAAAGTGTTAGGAGTTAGGCGTCAAGAGATGAAGAGTGGCCACACCCTTAATAATAACTTCAAAGCAGTTAGTCTCTAGGAGAGGTATCTTTGGCAAAAAAACATTCTTACTTACATAAATCTGGCATTACAAGGACAGATCTAAATATCAGGTGAACTTACTAGCGAACCCTTGGTGCTAAGAGATCATTTAAGTTCATGGGCTGGCAAAAGTGATGAGGTAAATACAATTTAATAGAGCAACCCTAAAAAACTTGAAACAGAAAAAGAAAGGAGCACTCTATCCTGAATACATAATTGCTGAATGATAAAAGTTTTGAGTGTGTATTAGTTCTTAAATTGTTTTTACTATCTATGTTTCGGTTCTTTCAAGATACACACATTCACAGTAGATAGCCTGGAAAGTTTGGATAAAAACTACCAATAAATCCATAACTCAGCATTCTTAGAATTACATGAATTGTGCTCTAAATTAACTCCAATACTTTCTTTTGAATGTTTAACGTTTTAGTGATCTGCGTAAAATAAAAAGCTATGCTGTGTACTGAAAGATTACTTGCTTTGATGTTGGCTCCCTTCTCTTATCCTAACTCTCACAGAGCACTCATTTCCATAATTTAGAGTAGTTGGAAAAACATTGTAACGTATAAAAAGCCAGTCTAACAAAATAAACATTGTGTTCCCTTCAGTTTGCTATTTGCTATAATTTTTTACATTTGCTTTAAAAGTCATAGACACTTTTATGTAAAGAGATTATAAAAGGCCTGACATGCTTTTTTGTGCTTTATGGAGCCTTCAGAAAGTTGCTTAGTAGACCAGATTTTGACTCCTTGAAACATACAGGGGGAAGCAATAATGGTAGTTACCTGCATAGGTAATACTCACACACCAGGGGGCCTATTTATTTAAGCACAAATTTTCGCTACTAAAAAGCACGATTAGAAAAAAAAATGTTTTAGTAACCATGATAATTTCTTATATGCGAAAATTGCATGAAAATTCTTTTCTTGGTCATATGAAAATATTGTCACACAAATTTTTCATATCCGAACGATCGTAAATGGCGCAAAAACCTTTCTGGCTTTGAAACAAAATGTATGATGTTGGAAGCCTTCCATAGGACTCAATGGCACCCTACAGACCAAACCTGGAGAAAAGATAGTCATGATACCAAAGCTTGAATGAATAACGAAATTTTCGTAGTCGTGAAAAGTACGACTTTTTTGTGGAATAACAAACGTACCACGAAAAAAGTCATGAAATATTAACAAAATTATTGTGGATATTACGAAATGTTCTATAAGTTAGAAAAAATACAATTTTTTCTCAATCGTACTCAATCGTGCTTTAATAAATGGGCCCCCAGGTATCCAACTCCAGCCAGTATACATTCATTTTATATTTTGCATTTTCAAGGGCTACCTCATGAGTTTTTTTTACATTCACAACTTTTTTTATGCATGTGACATTTTTTCCACACTCTAAATACATTTCCTCACTCTAAATACAAATCACTAGGCATTTTTCTCAAGTTATTTCCCTTAATCCAAATGCATTAAAGTGAATGGGCGTTTTCTCTCTCCCACCATGTGACTTTTTTTTCTCACTCCAAATACATTAATTCAATGGGTATTTTTTCTCTGCAAATTTGTTGTCGCGGCAGACTTTTGCCACAGTTTTGTAAAAAAAAATTGCCAATGGCTAAATGTCTGCCATTCACAAATAGTTTCAAAACCAGTAAATGTTTTTAGGGACAGTATACTGTAATGTTGCTTAGAATTATACTTCCTGTCATTATTAACCTTTATATTATAAAGTAATGTTTGAATGGCGTGTTAAATAGGTTGTCTGAAAATACTATTCAGTATATAATTGTTTTGCTTTTTTCTATTTTAATTGAACATGGTCCATCTTCATTGTTATAGGGTCATAACATGTAGACACTAAACTGTGAATGACATTATTTTAGAATTCACTTACGTTGGTTAATAAGTCATGATTAGGAGCTGTGAGAGCACATGACACACTACTACTCTACAAGGAGTAGCCTTGAAAGGATAGAACTCAAAGGAAAAATGTAAAAGGGGTCTAGAGAAGTTGAAAGACTAAGGATGAGGAAGACAGGAAAATAGATTTGTTCATTGGGTATTATTGAGAGGTAATGAAAGGGAGGAGAGTTAGTGTGTAGTTATTGATTTGGAGAATTAAGAAACAGAGGGGTATTGATTGGAGGGGGTAGAAGTGATTTTAAAAATGAGAATAACTGTTGTATTTACATTAAAGGAAATCTAAATACTGAATGAAAGCGAGCTTCTTGTAAAAGTATACATGGAAAGAAAACCTTTTGTAAAATATTATAAGTGGTTGTCATATCTCATAATTAACAGGAGACAATTAGGAGCAGGAGACAATTAGGAATAAGTACACGTGTTTATAAAGTGGTATATAGTGGTTACATAATGAGGTGTATCTGAACTCATGACATGCTGGAACTCATGTGCCAGATAACAAGCACAATATGGAGTTTGTGTGACTGTGTCATGGGAGTGAAGTGGCAGATTTTAGTGGTGTATGCTTGAGAGTTCATGTTGGGGTTATAAGTCAACCTACTCATTAGCCTCTGACCCTGACAATGGGCAAGAGAGTTTTAACCTTGGAAAGTTGCAGGTAAAACTTAGTCCCTGTTAAAACATTTAATGAAGTAATAGAATTCTGAATGAATCAGATTAAAGTGACTGGCCAGATCCCAGACCCTGTGATGACTTTGGTGTAGTTGGCCAGCTTGCATATTGGCAATATATGGACAAGAAGGAGGACATTTTAGTAGCTTAATGCATAAAATGTTCTTAATATATTGATAATGGGTGAGTGCAGATGATCTCTTGTCTTTGTCTTGATAAGCAGAGAATGATTGCCTCATATTGAGGTAGACCATGGATATGAGAAGGCAAAAGCTAGTGTAAGTCCAGTAACTGGACCTGACATGCAGCATATATTATGTGGAGCCAGAACAGTGGAAAATGGGGCAGACAATAAATGGAGTTCAATATTAGGCCAGTGGTCAGGACACGTGGCACACAATAACTCAGCTCAATAGAAAATCCTTGGGTCAGCACCAGGTTATCTACAATATAAGGGAAAGAACTGTAACAATCATGAACCAGGCAGAACATAAAACCCAAATAGGATTAAGGAACATGATGATCATGATTACTCACAAGTAAAACAGGTTGATCACAGCAAACTGACTTAATAAAGGATCACAGTCAGCAGGATAAAGCAGGCTTATACAAGCCATTGATTAAGCAAGTTCAACATGCATGAATTGAAAGCAGATTACAGATCAGTTATTTACAAATGCAAGCTCAAAATGTTGATTCATTCATGGAAAATCCAATAACCTGACACAGCACAAAACTGGATGCCAAACTTGATGGGTTCTGACAACTTGTCAATTTTGCCATGGGCTTTTGCTCTGTCTCAAATTAGTACTGGTGCCAACCCTTCATGTAACAAAAAAAAAAAAAAGAAGGTATTTTATTATTATAATTATTACTAAAAGTATATATAAATATATTTACAGAATACATTTATTCATTTATTTCCATTTTGACTTTGGCTGCAAACTTATCATATTTTATCAATCATACATTCTGAGAGGATACCAGTATGGTATGTTGAAATTGATGCCCAAAATGTCAGACCATATGGTTGTCCAATCTCTCCAGTTAAATCTGAGCACGTACTGTATGTCCAATTGCCTCAGTGACCTCACTTGTAGCAAATTATTCTATTATTTTGCTATTCTAAAATTCTTCAGTAGCAATAGGCATTGTATGAGAATTCTGGTGGAATCTCAAATGTAAAAAACAAACCAAAGAAAATAAAAACTCTTACTGGCTCATTTATTTACGTACAAGTACACTAAAATGGACACAAAGATGTGTGATCAAACACATAGTTCAACTGAGCACCAATGCACCTGCCCATAATGATGCTGGGGGACCCCAAGAACTACTCTAAGCCTGGATGTGGCAGTAATTACAGGGTTCCCACAGCAGATAGTGTCAATAGATACTGTAGACCTATAACTGGTGAATTGCATAGCATACCACGTAATTGTATCAGATGTAACTCTGCATGTGGCCACAATGACACTGAGGGGAATAAAAAAACAGGGTGAATTGGGTCCAAAAACTGTGCTGTGTCTGTAAGTAAATCGGTCAAACTGACAAGTAGGGGTTAATATTTTGATTTCCCACAATGTGGTAAGAGGGAGTCAGTATCCTGACAGAAATTTGATTTTTTCTAGTTACTCTTTTGTTTCTTTTTTGTATACAGTAGATTAAATTTTTGGGTTAATTGACATTCTTTGCAATATTGCAGTCTGAAAGTCTCTTGTATCTAATTTCACAGAGATACTATACATGTATACATAACTGAAAAATCTAATATTGTATATATGTCATCTGAAGTTTGAGCTAACGGAGAGATACACAGTGACTGTGAGGGGGGGTCCAGCATGAACATATAAGACTTGGATATAAATGAATTTGTTGCTCTGGATACTCTATAGCAGGGCAAGTGTTGAAGTATTTCATGCTTCAAAAACCTTGTTATGAGCTAAGGCTGAATGAAGACGTGTTGGACCACAAAGTACAACCATGAACTCAAACATTTTGAAAATATAGTATAAAATGTTTTATGACTGTTAGCTAAGGTCATGGTATTCAGAACATCACATTCTCAGAAACCATTTAGCAAACATTTCTTTCCCTGACTTATTACCTTGTCTATGCATTTAGATGCCCACAAGAGTCACACATTACAGTAGTAGAATGTATGTGCCATGAAATGGAAGAATGTGAACAACGACAAGCAACTTAAAGATTTTTACTTTCAGTTTGCTTTTATGTCCAAATATTTTCTAATGCTGCTTTATCTTTTTAAATGTACCTTGTTACAAAAAATATCAACATAGAAAGGAACTGTATGTTGGGACTTCTTATTGTACTGTTTTACTTTGTTTTTATGTTAAACTACCAACATTTTCTATACATTTGAAATACTTTTATATAACTTTGTTTTGCAGATTACACTAGATGCAAGTAAAAGCTGGAAACTTCAATTTACCTACTTTAGCCATTACACCAGGGATCCCTAACCATTGTTTACTTGCGAGCCACAGTCAGATGTAAAAAGTGTTGGTGAGCCACACAAGCATGAAAAGAGTTCTTTGGGGATGTCAAATAAGGACTGTGATTGCATATTGGGTAGCCCAATGTAGACTGCTAGCCTGCAGAAGGCTCTGCTTAGAGCAAAACTGTGTCTTTGCACTTCCAAAACTTGCCTCCAAGTCAGCAATGTAAAAATGGGCACCTACTTTGAGGCCACTAGGAGCAACATTAAAGGGGGGGTATGACATTGTTTAAAAACACATATTGGTAATTTTTTGTGTTGTTGAGTTGTACAGTTTTCTAGAGCATGCTTAGAGATGTTTGAGATAAGCAATTTCTTTTTATTATAATTTATTATTGAAATCTAATTTTTTATTGACCCCCTGCAGTGAATAAACAGTTCAAAAGGAGTCGTAAATTCACAAGTGATCCTGAAGCTATCTTGCTCAACACATTTTCAGGCATTGACCTGTGCCAGATGTGGTAGGATATCATATAGAAGATGAACTCCAATTCGAATTCTTCTCGGCACATTTGATATTTCTGTAGCAGTATCCCTTTTAAACTGAAACCCATTATATGCGCAAGCTGTATTCCTGTTTGTGGCATAAGTATATTTCAGTAGATGAGTGAATCTGTCCCGTTTCACCACACCGAAAAAATTGACTGTAGAAAAATTTTGCTCATCACTATAGTTCAGCCCTCGGCCACATCAGGTTTTCTTAAATGCATATAGGAATGGTCTGGCAAACTTATGTGCCACCAAGTATTCTTTCTTCTATCTTTCATTCTTCTTTTCCTTTTTTTTCTTTGTAAAACACCCAACTACCATGAAAATCAGACCATCTCAGTATGAATGAAAGCAAGAGACATGGCATGGATTATTTCAGACAGTAATAGTTTATATCTTGGAAAAGCTACACCAGTAGCTACATAAGATCACATTATTTGAATGCAACGTGCTGTGGGTCTAAGTGATTTTTTTTATCATGTTTATATCTAAATATGTTTGTCACATGCAAATGTTCATATATTTAATTGTGATCACTGCATACATTGCAAACCCTGCCAGAGTTGACAGTTAGTATGCTCAGCGAATGATTATATATTAAAAATTATATCAATTCTAACAAATTGTGGCATTCCCCTTAAATCAGCTGCACATTGCACCATATCAATCACAGAGGTGACCTTGTCTAAGTCTGGTGGAAAACATGCAAATTATTTTAAATAAGGAGAAATCACAAAAGGGGACATCAAAGTGAGAACAGCCTTCTCTTTTTTTTCAGATGCATGACTGATATTTAGAAAAATGTTGCATTAGAGGAGAAAACCTCTTTAGCAATCATTTATAACTGAAATAGTTAAAATGTAAAAATATATCTGTTTTAGGTAAACAAAATGGGTATTGGGGATCTTTACTCATTAAATATATTGGAGACCACATTCCCAGCAGGGTCGAACTGGGCTGGCGGCACAGACCCGATCCCTGTTACTGCTCCCCGGCTGCCGGTGTCCTCCCCTTGCGCGTTTCACTTGCATGTTCAGTGGAGGATGTCGGGCGAGTGGGGGGGACACGGCCAGCAGGGGCACCTAGGGGGGCCCTGCACCCCCCAGTCCGACCCTGATTACCAGTGAACTTAAATAGTAGAAATGAAAACTATGGGAGTAATATAATAAAAGTGGCAAAGTCTATACCAGGTCTAACACTAATAAGATGTTCAACTAATTAGGTGACTGATAAATGCTATTATTAGTGTACTCAGGGTAAGGAAAACATGAGAAGTAGGCTGAAAATGCTGCAGATTTGTTTTTCTCAACTCTAAACCAGCGGAAGGCAACCACAGCCCTTTAGCAGGGAAGGTCGGTGCCTAGACCACGTCATGTGACACCTCTAACAAAATCTAAGATGGTGATCCTCTGTGAACACTTTGAAAACCTTAATTATTACTGTTATAGAGATTATAAAACTTTATGCTGGTTCAGCCAGTTTAGTATGTAAAATATTCTAGCCATATTTGTTTGTAGGGTTTAGTTGTCCTTTGAGGTCATCCACTAATAGGTTTCTCATTTCTCCTCCAATGTAAAAATAATATGCTAATGAAATGCAATGACAAATATAAGCATAGTCATCTCCTTATAATAAAATACTGTAGTTCAATCTGGGGCAAGGGTTGGGAATGGTAGCCTCAAAACATTAGGGCTGATTCACTAAGGTGCGTTAAAACCAGCGCTATTTATAGCATGTGTTAAAAATTCTATCGCGTCTAATTTTTCGCGTTTTAACGCGCAATTCACTAAAAGAATACTTGCGTTAATTTAGATGCGATGCTGTTTGCGTTATTTAAGTTGAGAAGACTATTTTCGTGTGGTATTTGACACAACGCACGCTAATTAATGCAGCACGCACAAATTGTCACTGCGTGCAAAAAACCGCACGCCATATTAGCCATACATGCCATTACTTTTGTAAAACTACTATTCTGAAAATGCCCATTTCCCTGCAAACTGGAGGCTACATCACTCTAGGGCCAACACAGACTTGAATAAATCCCACTGCAAAGTCCTTATTGTGTTGCCAAAAGCTCACGAACCACATTTTCTTTAAGTACCGCCTGCCCCAAGTAGGTGTTAATTTTCACATAGACCAATGCGATATTTAGCGCGTCTAAGGGGCAGATTCATGAAATCACTAGTTTGAATCCCGAATGGGATAAATTCGGATTGGATATGAAAATTTCTGAAGATCGGAAATATCACGAAAATACTTACGAAAAATTTGTATTAGTCACGATAATATCGTACTGGCGATCCGAAGTCACAAAATTTTCGTACTGAATGATTGTAAACAGCGGGAAAACCTTTCCGATTTTTTTGCGCAACCATACCAAAAAGTCGCGCAAGTGACGAAAAATTCGACGAAAATACGCTCGGAGCGTTCGTGTCTTAGTAAATCTGCCCCTAAGTGTTTGTGAATCATACGTTAGTATTAATTCTGCGCGAGAATTAACGCAATGCGGTAAAATTAACGCATTCTGTTGCGCGCTATTTAACGCATGCGATATGTGACTTAACGCATGCAATAATACTTTAACAAATCGCGTGTTTTTTTTTGCGTCAAATTTAACGCAAAAAAACATGCGATAACTGTTATCGCACTTTAGTGAATCAACCCTATTGTATATATTGGATTTTGAACATGTAAGCCTTTTTTTCATAGAACAACTAAAGCTGACTGTACACAGGTAGATTTTGCCACCACCCTGCAAATAATTCTGTTAATCTGTTAAACAATTGCTTTTATGGACGATTCATTCATTAATGGTTAACAACAGGAAACTTTTATTAAAGGAGAATGCAAGTCAAAATTTAAAAAGCATACTGCCCAATAGTCCTTCTATTGTTTAGTAAAAACGCCACACTTTTGGCTCCCCTAATCATATATTTACTCAGTCACACTTACTTCACATTTTCTAGAACAGGCAGCCATCTCTAAAAAGGTATTCTCCCTTCCTTTCCCTCCTTGCTTCATACTGCACATGTGTTTCATTCCCTCCCCCCCTCCCCTCTGCCAGATCCGCTTCCGATTGGCTGGTGGGCATGTGTAGCTCAGAACAGGAGACAGGATCAAGTTACACACATGCTCAGAGAATAGGAAGGCTGCCGCTGGCACCTACAGGAAGGGAAGAGAGATTTCAGTGATGTCACTGTAGGCTTCACACCGCTGTAGGCTGCCAGCACCATATCTCAGAGAAGCAAGCAGGGATCTGGGAATTTAGATATGCAGTAAGTACTTAAAAAGAATGCCTTTAGACTTTTAATTTATATTAACCTTTCATTGTCCTTTAAATCTTTGTCATGTTGGCAAACAGGGGATCAAATCTGGGTCTCTGTCATGAGATCCCATTAAAGGTTGATCACTTAACCTCAAGTTACTGTTTTACTGTCACAAAGAATAAACTTTTGAATTATATGATTAAAATGGAGCCTGTGGGAGATTGCTTTCCTGTAATGAAGAGCTTTTTTGGATAATGGGTTTCCAGATAATGGATCCCATATCTGTATAAATGCATTGTTTTACAGATATAAAGGAAGTGATGTTACTCCTAAACTCATTTATCTCACAAGGTAATGCAACTTCACCCTCCCTTTGTTGCCTTTGTTATGTTAATTTTTTTTTGTAGATTTTCGATCAAAATTACAGAAAAAAACCCTCTGAAAAATGTAAAAGCTTAAAGCTTTCTAATTCTGCCCTATTTTGTACTTATATTTGGATCTCTATTCCTAGTATACTTCATCAAATAATTACTAGATTTTCAACTAAATACCAGACTTTCTAAACTAACAAGGGATACCTTCTAATCTTTTATCTAAAAAACAAAAGCTTAATTAGATATACAGCTAGGGAATAGAAGCAACCAGATCTCTATCAGTATTCAGTGCCTGTGGGGACAGCATATCTAATCTATAAATCTATAAAGTTTCCCACTTTCTTAACCTTCTCATTGAATCACCCCCCCCCCCTGTCCACGTTAATCTAACATTTGGAAACAATTTCATGCTATTCCATTATACACTCCTAATATCCTAATATCCTAGTCCTAAACAGTGAAAACATTGTAATTCAATTCTAAATTCCAAATGCAGACAAGGTATCAAGCCTGCATCAGCAGTTTCTTTAGCCTGAACAGCAAATACAAAA
Organism: Xenopus tropicalis; assembly: GCF_000004195.4. Lineage (NCBI taxonomy): Eukaryota > Metazoa > Chordata > Amphibia > Anura > Pipidae > Xenopus > Xenopus tropicalis. Next base: position 90,303,012 of record NC_030681.2, read on the forward strand.
TATTAGTGAAGGAGTCACACCAAATCCTCCCTTAATTATAAATCTCTCAAAAAATAGTCCAGCATTACAACAGCAAATTTCCACAGTTAATTTTGTGTGCCCCGTTGCGAAATGGCAAAATATTTGTCAAATGCGGCTTCTGCAGGATTTTTTTAGCTTCTTTTTACACAACAAATTTTTTTTGACGCAACCACAATGTATTTGACGTGACCTCGACTTTTTGGCGCACCTGTGACTTTTTCCTCTCAAATTTTTGCGCCCATTTTGCAAAAACTTCTTTTTACGCAACAACAACTTTTTTTTGACGCAAACACAATGTATTTGACGTGACCTCAACTTTTTTGGCGCAACTGTGACTTTTTCCTCTCAAATTTTTGCGCCTATTTTGCAAAAACATCCACCAATGGCGAAATACGGAATTCCGCAAATCCATGCCTGCCGAAAAATTTCGCTCATCACTGCTGTTAATCTTCAAATACACACATGTATAACCACTCACTTACAAATCAATACTACATGTAGCCTTATTGTTTACTGTAGCTTTAAATATTTTGTCTGTCCAAGAAGATGCCTCTGTGAATCTACTAAAGTGAATCTGCCATTACAACATCTTCCTGCAAGGACAGTCTGAATCTGAAAGCTTGGTCAAAAGTTATATTCTTTTTTACCCCAAAACCTCCTCTTATCTAATCTCCTGCATTCAGCCAAATCTCCCACTTCTATGATCTGCCTAATTTAATTTACTGACCTCAAAGATAAATTAGGTGACATTCTTGTTGAATTTGGATTGGGAACTTATTAAATAGGGGCCGATTCACTAAAGGTCGATAAAACAAGCGCTATTTATAGCATGCGTTAAAAATTTTATCACTTCTTCTTTTTTGTGACTTAATGCTCAATTCACTAAAAGGGCACTATTAAGAAGTGATGTTCTTTGCGTTTTTTATCTGGCGATGACCATTTTGTGCGTTATTTTTCCGCTGCGGCGTGCAATATATTTCACATGTGATGTTAACGGACGATATTCTGCACGTAAGCATAACACGTTGTGTACCACATAAATAATGCCATTTTGTGCAGTTCCGCTGTGAGTGTAGAGATGGAGAGTGGGGAAGGTGCAGGGGCGCAATTAGCAAAGCAAGGCAAGGCGAGGCAAGCGATGGAGAGCTATGTTGAAGCCAGCAATGGCAGTCTGAAAAAGGCAAAACTGAGGGAACACCAAGGTAGGCTGGGGCATGAGCAATCTGAGAGGAGACACAGGCACATTGCAGAACACCAAAAAGGAAAATTGAAAGCCTACATGAACCAAGCAGGTTCTACATGAGAGATTTATCCCACACCGCCAAAGCTGCAGAGGAAGGGACACTTACAAAACCAACACCTGCAAGTATTCCTGCTTCTGTCCCAGCAAATTTATCCAGCAGTGACAGTGAGGATGAGAGGCCAGGATACATTATCAGCCCAGATGTGTCTGATATTGAGGGCACAGATAAAGATTATCAGCCAGAGGAAGCCAGTGAGTTGGAAAGTGAGGAACTCCCCCCCACCTCCTCACCCAAACCAAGCAAGAAACAAAAGCACGACTCTGAAATCTTACATTTTCTGAATTTGAGAATGAGGCTCTAATTGAGAAGCTAGTGCCTGTGTACGACCGAATCATCGGAAAATATGCATCCAAAACAGCTATAGCTGTTAAAAACAGAGCATGGAATGATATAGCTGACCATGTGAACAGTGTCGGGGTCTGTCTCAGGAGTGTCCAACATTGTAAAAAAAGATATCAGGATGTCAAAAGGGTCCTGAAGAAAAAGGGGAAGACTCCAGATACAGGTAAATATATTACATTCATCTTTCTATTTAACACTTGCTCATCTGCTTTTCTCCTCTATCTGCTTTTCCTTTTGGCTTACTGACTTTCCTTCCTTTTTTGGCTTCTTTCCTGCTTTCTTTACTTTTATGTTATGTTATGTATGTATGTATGTATGTACATCCGTACATACACATGCCTATCATTATGTGCGCTACTTATGTACCAAAAGCTGTGGAGTACAACAATAAATTAAGACAGTAAATAGGGGGGTCATTAAAATAATATTTCCCAAAATAGTTAATGCCCTGTACTCTCCTTTATGAAGGAGGATTATTGTGGAAGCATTGTTTAATACAGAATAAAAGGGAGAGCCCTGGGAGTTAGCGAGGCCACTTAGTAGCAACTTGCAGCATTTAAATAGGGTTTGTGTCAGAGCATGCCTTAGTATTGTTACACTTGAAAAAAAGGGGATTGATTGGGGCAACAATAAGTAACAAAAAGTGACTGCATTGTTATGGGCTTGCTTATTATTTGGAACTGGAGGAGCAGCTTCTGCTGTTTATCCAGAGAGACAGTGTCACTGGTGTCGCTGGGATCTGTGATTCGGACAGGAATGTCGGCAAAGGTAGGTGTAATGATGTGTCAAATAAATACAAGTAAAATACAAGTGTATTTTCTCTTGCAGAGTAGCTTAATATTAATGGAATACGTTTTGTAAAACAGATTCATCCTTACCACCACCTGTCAGAAGCAAAGGCAGACAATCCTCAGTTTCTACCATTCCAGGTAATATTGTTTCCTAATTTTGGAGGACACGTGTTTTGCGTTAGGCTTGTGCAATGGCATGAGAGTGAATTGTGTCCGTGTATGTTGCAGGTGTTTCAATTACAGAAGTGCAGTGTATTGCTAATAAGACAAGTGTCTTGGACAAGTGTGTCTTGCTGGGTTAGGTGCAGTCAGTAGTGATGAGCGAATCTGTCCCATTTTGCTTCGCTATAACATTCGCGAAACGGCAAGAAAATTCACGAAACAGCAAAAAATTTGCCAAACGCATTTGTCATGCGATATTTTTTGTCGCTGTCATGTTGGAGCAGTAAGGCTCCCCATAGAAAAGTCTGGTTAAAATCCACATTTGAGGGAAACCCTTCCCAGTAGGGGGTAATTCACAAATATCCCCTAAAGACACAACCAGGACTGTGGAAGGTGACAACATAAACAACTTCATCAGACAATGCGGAACCAGCCGTTGGGGCAGGAAGCTGGGGTCTTTGATCTGTTGATCAAAGAGAGGCAAAGTGTGGGCCTAGGAACAGCAGGGGGGGACAGCATACAGAAAATATGGATTATAGAAATGGATCCATATCTCCGCTGCTTTAAGGTCCACATCCTCATAAATCACATAGGATTTATGAGGAGGCCCCAGGCTTCCCAATGATACCAAACAGGGGCGGACTATACCCGCCAGTTAGGAGAAATGGGTTCTGGGGGACTGGGACATGAGACCCCCCTCATGTTTGGTATCATTTTGATCGCCCCCATATGGGTTTAAAGAATTCCCTACTTTCATAATAATATTGAGTACTGGCAAGTACCAATATTATATGAAAAGAAACTGGATTGAGAAGTACAGCTCTCTAAAGAGGGTGGGTGGGGACCACCCAAAGGGGTCATGTGACCAGTTCCTGGGCACTCCCTCCTCATGCATACGGTAATGAGGGAGGGGCCCAGTGGAGAATAAAAGCACACATGCCCAATTATTCTTTAGCTCATTCTGGAGGCCGCAACTTATGTTGGGGGATGGGCTCAGGACTTTCAACCTCTTGCCTCAGAGGGCACAACAGATCACTCGGTAACGTACTAGGGTTTTCTCTGTGTTTTTATCCCTGTTTATTTTATTGACTGTTTTGCATGTATGTTTCTCTTTTGTAACATCCTTTTGAAACTGCACTGTTTACCCTGGTAATATTAAATATAAAATTTAATAAGTTTAGTCCTTTGGCTCTATTCCCACGTACCTCGTATGCCTGCTCAGGCCTAGGTGTATTAACGGTTTGGTGTGTGTATGTGTATTGGGTAGAGGGCAGATTCTGTGTAGATGCTAATTAACTAGTGGGCTGCTAGCAGGGGGGTAGGTTTGACTGTAATTTTAACCCTGTGGCTGCTAGTGTGCTGTTAAATTAATGAGAACTAACCCTAACTGCAGTAAGAAAGTTTGTGTGCGATATATTTCAGTAACTAGGTTTCTATTGCCTGTTCCACTCATTTCTATTGGTGGGAAATGAAATGTAATTGGCAGACACCAAGCATATGGCATCCAGGACCTGGCCAAGGCACCGTGAGAACGTGGGCTGTGACACTCCCCTGTAGACCATTCCAACCTTCTGAAAACTTCCTGTGGCAAAAAAATGCAGGGAGCACAGAAGTTTGACCATGCCAGGAACAGCATGGCTTCTACGTGTCATTGGCTGCAGGTAAGGCTCCAGGACCTCATCCAGTACCTCATATTATTTAACCTATAGTGCCTCACTATTTCCTCCTCTGTTAAGCCCTCTAGAGTGGACCTTTCCCTGAAAACTGTAGGATGCATCACTTGAGGATGTTCACATACTTGCTGATCCTCTTCCAAATCCATCAAAAATCCCAGTGCAAACTCCATATTGTCTTCAGAAACGCTCAAAAATCGCAATGTTGTTTAAGTACTGCCTCCCCCAATTAGGTATTAATATTAGCACAGATTATTGCGATATTTTGCGCGTTTACCGCTTTATATGCTGTTGTGAATCATGCGTTAGTATCCTTTCCATTTGATAATTACCACAATGCGTTAAAAATAATTCATTGCGTTAATCCGCTTTTTAACACATGCGATATGAGTGATAACGCATGCGAAATTACTTTGATGAATCGGTACTTATTTATCACATGCTTTTTTAAGCGTTATTGACCTTTACTGAATCGGCCCCATAGATCCTTAACTTGCATTTTCCCCTGCTTTAAGTTTAAGCATGTCTTTGTAGGTCAGTTTACATCACCTACAATCCCAAATCTGGTTTTCTTGACCAAACTATAGCTTGCTTTTAAATACGTTACAGGTAATCCTACTTACAGGAGAAATGGGGAAAAGCCACTTGCTGAGCTTATTCCTTTATATCAAAATTGTAAACATTTACATTTTGTCACTGCTTCAGATATTCATAACACCATAAAACTACACTTTACTCAACTTGACCTGAGTGTGATGCTTTTTACATGTAATACACAGAATGCTGGGTTTATACACCTAATATAATAATTTGCAAATGTAACTTGATTTTAGGTCTCATAGGTGACCCCTGTGTTACAGAAGCTATTACTCACCCCTTGTACCTTAGGTTTGTCATATCGAAATAATCAATGAGGTACCAGCAGCCAGAATGAGGACCTATTCACTACTGTACTATTTAAAGTATGAAACTATCTCGACCAATATCTACCAACTGATCATTATTAAAATCAGCCCTATTACTTACCAGTAGCAATGAGCAAAATTTTTCACCAGGCATGGATTTGTGCTGAATTTCCATGTTTTGCCATTGTGGGGTTATTTCATGAAACAGGAGCAAAAATGCACAGTGGAAAAATTTGCGTGTGACAAAAAAAAGGTGAAAAAATTCATTTTCCATGTTTCGAGAATTTTTAAAAGTTTTGCCAATTTTTGGGCGAAACGGGACAGATTTGCTCATCACTACTTACCAGACCATAGTGTGTGTGAATGTGACAGGAATGTTAGGTTGCAAGCTCCCCTAGGGCAGGGACTTATGTGAATGATATATAATCTCTGTAAAGCACTGCAGAAATGTGTGGTGCTATATAAATAGTAGGAAATAAGAAGAAGAAAAAAAAGAATTCTAGGTGGACATTCCTTAACTCTTTTACTGCCAAGCACGTATGGCATACGTGCTGGCAGTAAAAGGGCTTAAACGCCAACGACGTGTCTCATACGTCGTTGGCGTTTAAGCGCTGCCCTCTGCAGCGGCGGCATGTGCCGCCGCTGCAGAGGGCTTCTAACAATGACAGCCCCCCTGGGCAATGTGCCAGGGGGGCTGTCATCAGGGTCCTGCGAGCCGATCGCTCGCAGGACCCTCCAGGAAGCAGCAGACGCGATCGCATCGCATCTGCTGCTTCCTGCTTCCTCCCTCTCCCCCAGCTCCGGCCCAACTGAGCCAGGAGCGATCGGGTCTTCAGGAACAGGTAAGGAGTTTTTTTTTTATTGCTTTTACACACTTTTACACACTTATACACACATTTACATACATTTATACACACTTACAGCACACATTTTAGCATTTTTTTATTTATTTATTTATTTATTTTTTTTCATTTTTCACACTTTTATACACTTATTTACACTCATATACACACTTACACACTATCACACAACTTTTACACATGTACACACATGTATACACAAACACTTTGGTTTTTTTTTGTTTTGCTTTTTTTTTTTTTTTTTTTTTTCATTTTACCACTTTGTTTTTATTTTCTTTTACCTAAAAACTGTTTATTTTGACAGCGTAACTATTGGATCAGATATTCTGGCCACTAATTACACTGTCATGTGACTTATTTTGTTGTTTCACTGATTTGCACAATTTTTGTGGTTTTATCACATTTTATCCCTATATAAGTGTTCCTAATCTGTTTTTAGCGTAGCTTTGCCAGGTGTAACTTTGGTGTACAAAAATAACTTTACCTATTTTGAATTCATCAGAATGTGTACTTTCCAAAAATATATGGTTTTCTGGGGGTCACTGTATAGTTAGGGGAAGTTTTGGCACATAATACACTGACTGGAGGCTCTGTGTGCAAAAGCTGAGCTGGCAGGCGAGAAATCCTTATGCGCTATTTTCATTTAGGGTTCAGTACATACTGCAGACTTTGGTATATCTATGCATATTGGGCATCAAACTGTTCAGTAGGCCTCTGGTGTTCCTATTTGGGGTGACTTGCCTTTGTACGCAAGAAATTGTGTGAGATAAATGCGACAAATTGCAACATTTTTAGGCAATTTTCTGAAATGTCATAAAAACCAATAACTTTAGGAAAGCTCTGCAGATTGGTACTTTGGTGTAGAAAGGACTCTTTACCCTTGTTGGATTTGTCAGAATGTGTACTTTCCAAAAATATATGGTTTTGTGGGGGTCTCTGTATAGTTAGGGGAAGTTTTGGCACATAATACACTGACAGGGGGCTCTGTGTGCAAAAGCTGAGCTGGCAGGCGAGAAATCCTTATGCGCTATTTTCATTTAGGGTTCAGTACATACTGCAGACTTTGGTATATCTATGCATATTGGGCATCAAACTGTTCAGTAGGCCTCTGGTGTTCCTATTTGGGGTGACTTGCCTTTGTACGCAAGAAATTGTGTGAGATAAATGCGACAAATTGCAACATTTTTAGGCAATTTTCTGAAATGTCATAAAAACCAATAACTTTAGGAAAGCTCTGCAGATTGGTACTTTGGTGTAGAAAGGACTCTTTACCCTTGTTGGATTTGTCAGAATGTGTACTTTCCAAAAATATATGGTTTTGTGGGGGATCTGTATGGTTAGGGGAAGTTTTGGCACATAATACACTGACAGGGGGCTCTGTGTGCAAAAGCTGAGCTGGCAGGCGAGAAATCCTTATGCGCTATTTTCATTTAGGGTTCAGTACATACCGCAGACTTTGGTATATCTATGCATATTGGGCATCAAACTGTTCAGTAGGCCTCTGGTGTTCCTATTTGGGGTGACTTGCCTTTGTACGCAAGAAATTGTGTGAGATAAATGCGACAAATTGCAACATTTTTAGGCGATTTTCTGAAATGTCATAAAAACCAATAACTTTAGGAAAGCTCTGCAGATTGGTACTTTGGTGTAGAAAGGACTCTTTACCCTTGTTGGATTTGTCAGAATGTGTACTTTCCAAAAATATATGGTTTTGTGGGGGTCACTGTATGGTTAGGGGAAGTTTTGGCACATAATACACTGACAGGGGGCTCTGTGTGCAAAAGCTGAGCTGGCAGGCGAGAAATCCTTATGCGCTATTTTCATTTTGGGTTCAGTACATACCGCAGACTTTGGTATATCTATGCATATTGGGCATCAAACTGTTCAGTAGACCTCTGGTGTTCCTTTTTGGGGTGATTTGTCTTTATCTGATCTTTATCAAGAAATTGTGAGAGATAAATGCGGCAAATTGCAACATTTTTATGCGATTTTCGAAATGTCATATAAATCTGCAAACTTAGGAAAGCTTTACAGCTTGGTACTTTGTAGCAATAAGAAATATTTACCCATTATAGATTCGGGGGGATGTGTATTTTCCAAAAATATATGGCTTTCTGGGGTGAATGTACTTTTTTTGTAGCATTATCCCACATAAAGGATGTAAATGTGTTGATTTTGCAGGAGCTGAAATGATAGATCATATGGGGGTATGTTCCCATTGGGGCCCCTACATGCCACATACTTAGGTAAACCTATACATATTGGGCATCAAACTGTTCAGTGGACCCCTGGCGTTCAAATTTAGGGTGTTTTATCTTGGTACCTAACACTATGTGGGAGATAAGATGCTGCAAAGTGGAAGCTTTGAGGGGATTTTTGGAAATGTCATCAAAATTGCTAACTTTAGAAAAGCTGTGCGGCTTGGTACTTTGGAGTAGAAAGACATGGGTACCCATTTTAGATTCGGGGGAATGTGTACTTTCCAAAAATATATGACTTTCTGGGGTGAGCATACTTTTTTGTAGCTTTATCCCACATATAATGATGTAAATGTGTTGATTTTGCAGGAGCTGAAATGACAGAAATGACAGTATATATGGGGGTATGTTCACATTCGGGCCCCTACATGCCACATACTTGGGTAAACCTATACATATTGGGCATCAAACTGTTCAGTGGACCCCTGGTGTTCAAATTCAGGGTGTTTTATCTTGGTACCTAATGCTATGTGGGAGATAAGATGCTGCAAAGTGGAAGCTTTGAGGGGATTTTTGGAAATGTCATCAAAATTGCTAACTTTAGAAAAGCTGTGCGGCTTGGTACTTTGGAGTAGAAAGACATGGGTACCCATTTTAGATTCGGGGGAATGTGTACTTTCCAAAAATATATGGCTTTCTGGGGTGAGCGTACTTTTTTGTAGCTTTATCTCACATATAATGATGTAAATGTGTTGATTTTGCAGGAGCTGAAATGACAGAAATGACAGTATATATGGGGGTATGTTCACATTCGGGCCCCTACATGCCACATACTTGGGTAAACCTATACATATTGGGCATCAAACTGTTCAGTGGACCCCTGGTGTTCAAATTCAGGGTGTTTTATCTTGGTACCTAATGCTATGTGGGAGATAAGATGCTTCAAAGTGGAAGCTTTGAGGGGATTTTTGGAAATGTCATCAAAATTGCTAACTTTAGAAAAGCTGTGCGGCTTGGTACTTTGGAGTAGAAAGACATAGGTACCCATTTTAGATTCGGGGGAATGTGTACTTTCCAAAAATATATGACTTTCTGGGGTGAGCATACTTTTTACTAGCTTTATCCCACATATAATGATGTAAATGTGTTGATTTTGCAGAAGCTGAAATGACAGAAATGACAGTATATATGGGGGTATGTTCACATTCGGGCCCCTACATGCCACATACTTGGGTAAACCTATACATATTGGGCATCAAACTGTTCAGTGGACCCCTGGTGTTCAAATTCAGGGTGTTTTATCTTGGTACCTAATGCTATGTGGGAGATAAGATGCTGCAAAGTGGAAGCTTTGAGGGGATTTTTGGAAATGTCATCAAAATTGCTAACTTTAGAAAAGCTGTGCGGCTTGGTACTTTGGAGTAGAAAGACATGGGTACCCATTTTAGATTCGGGGGAATGTGTACTTTCCAAAAATATATGGCTTTCTGGGGTGAGCGTACTTTTTTGTAGCTTTATCTCACATATAATGATGTAAATGTGTTGATTTTGCAGGAGCTGAAATGACAGAAATGACAGTATATATGGGGGTATGTTCACATTCGGGCCCCTACATGCCACATACTTGGGTAAACCTATACATATTGGGCATCAAACTGTTCAGTGGACCCCTGGTGTTCAAATTCAGGGTGTTTTATCTTGGTACCTAATGCTATGTGGGAGATAAGATGCTTCAAAGTGGAAGCTTTGAGGGGATTTTTGGAAATGTCATCAAAATTGCTAACTTTAGAAAAGCTGTGCGGCTTGGTACTTTGGAGTAGAAAGACATAGGTACCCATTTTAGATTCGGGGGAATGTGTACTTTCCAAAAATATATGACTTTCTGGGGTGAGCATACTTTTTACTAGCTTTATCCCACATATAATGATGTAAATGTGTTGATTTTGCAGAAGCTGAAATGACAGAAATGACAGTATATATGGGGGTATGTTCACATTCGGGCCCCTACATGCCACATACTTGGGTAAACCTATACATATTGGGCATCAAACTGTTCAGTGGACCCCTGGTGTTCAAATTCAGGGTGTTTTATCTTGGTACCTAATGCTATGTGGGAGATAAGATGCTTCAAAATGGAAGCTTTGAGGGGATTTTTGGAAATGTCATCAAAATTGCTAACTTTAGAAAAGCTGTGCGGCTTGGTACTTTGGAGTAGAAAGACATGGGTACCCATTTTAGATTCGGGGGAATGTGTACTTTCCAAAAATATATGACTTTCTGGGGTGAGCGTACTTTTTTGTAGCTTTATCCCACATATAATAATGTAAATGTGTTGATTTTGCAGGAGCTGAAATGACAGAAATGACAGTTCATATGGGGTATGTTCACATTGGGGCCCCTACATGCCACATACTTAGGTAAACCTATACATATTGGGCATCAAACTGTTCAGTGGACCCCTGGCGTTCAAATTCAGGGTGTTTTATCTTGGTACCTAATGCTATGTGGGAGATAAGATGCTTCAAAGTGGAAGCTTTGAGGGGATTTTTGGAAATGTCATCAAAATTGCTAACTTTAGAAAAGCTGTGCGGCTTGGTACTTTGGAGTAGAAAGACATGGGTACCCATTTTAGATTCGGGGGAATGTGTACTTTCCAAAAATATATGACTTTCTTGGGTGAGCATACTTTTTACTAGCTTTATCCCACATATAATGATGTAAATGTGTTGATTTTGCAGAAGCTGAAATGACAGAAATGACAGTTCATATGGGGTATGTTCACATTCGGGCCCCTACATGCCACATACTTAGGTAAACCTATACATATTGGGCATCAAACTGTTCAGTGGACCCCAGGCATTCATATTTAGGGTGTTTTATTTGGTTACTTTATGACCTGTAGGAGATAAGATACTATAGACTAGAAGCTTTGAAGCGATTTTTAAAAAAAATCACAAATTTTGATAAAAACCAATAACTTTAGGAAAGCATTGCGACTTGATAGTTTGGAGTAGACAGACAGTTGTGCCTATTCTGTATTCCCCAGAATCTGTTCTTTCCAAAAATGTACAATTTTCTGGGATAAACCTTCTGTTAGTGGAATTTTGGCCTTGAAATCCAAAGTATGCAGTTTTTTTGGAGCAGTGCTTTGGGAATTTGGTAGTGTACTGCTGGGAGTTTTTGACCTATACAAGTGAGAAATCTCCATAAAACTATATATATTTGGTATTGGCACGTTCAGGAGACATGGGACTTTCCAAATCAGTTGTATATTCATGCATAAAATAATTTTTGTTTCTAGTATGTGTGATTATATTATGGAAAATTTGATTTTTTTTTGCATTTTTAGACATTTAGAAGCCTATATCTTGTTACAGAATTGGAATTACACAAAAATTCTACCATATTTTGAAAGCTTAGGTTGTTCTGAAAAAAACGATATATTGTTTTCCTTGGTAAACTAAAAGTCCCCCCGAGGAAAGGCCCCTAAAGTGAAACAGTGCAAAATGTTCAAAAACTGTCTGGCAATACAAGTTCCGCTTTGACCAAAATGGCTGGCAGTAAAAGGGTTAAACCTGCAGAACATCAGTTGTGATGACGTTCCAATATTGTAAATGGTCAAGGCCTTCAGATAGGTAAACAAATTGCAGTAGAAAACATAAAAATGTATCTATTAAAATAGTAACAACTCAATTTTCACTTTTTTGGATTTTAGTTAATAGCCCCAACATGCATCTTACTGCATTTTTCACCCAGCAATCAATTGCAAAATGTAAGTAATATATAAATAAGGCTTGTCTGTTTGTGGGGGTAAACTTTTTGCAGTTATGGTCACAGTATGACTGAAATTAATAAACTTAACTTCATCCACAAGGATGTCAATTTTTGATTCAAAATCTGCCATGCATTTCCCCAAAATAATATATCTGCATTTATCAGATCAGATTAATCAGATTACTCCCTTTCATAATACTGGAAAACAACTCAGTAGAGCATTGTGGCAAAGGACAAAACTTGTATCTAGTTTTTTTCTATGGAAATTAGCCTTAATAACCAATCTGTTTACGCCAAAATCACATGCCCGACCATCTGACCATTGAGATTATGTCATTCCATAGTATCGGAGAACTACTCAGTAGTGCAATGTTGCAAAGGAGAATCCATATATGTAGGCGTTTTCAAGAATGCTAAGCTTTGTCATGCGGTCTATTTGCTTGCTAACCTGATTGATTTAACAGTCAATGCTTAGCACATGCCAACCTTCCTTTGTGATCAATGACATTGCTTTATTCCATAGTACTAGATGCACTCAGCAGCACATTTTTAAAAATTATTCTATGTTATATTAACTACAGTATCTATTATGTAAATTTCCCAGGCATCAGGTGGCTCAGCTAGTTATTATATATTAATGAATTAGTTGTTGGATAAAAGTAGCTATACATGGCATAAAGAATATAAGTGGAGTTATTTATGATAACTGGGGGAAGAAGTGCAAGCGTGTCCCCCTTAATGCTCATTTAGTCAATATTTGTTCCTCTGGCCTGTCTGCAGTTGGCACCTTGCACCAAATAAAAAAATCAGACACAGGGTTTCATTGTATCAGGGAGTGTGGCCAGCCCTGTAAAGGGATAGGACAGGGTTCCATCACAGCCTACATCTTCTGCAACTTCTTAACTTGACCAAATATCTGAATAATGCTAAAGCTCATAAATACAGTGGTGCAGAATGCAGGCAGCGTCATGCTCATAGGGGTAGCCACAAGGCACTACGCTCTGTGAATGTAGATTACTTTTTACATGACCTCCATTTAAAAAGAGATAAGATCTTCCCATAGTTTAGGCTAAACTAAATAGTTTTCTGTTCTTTTTTTAATAAAGGAAGAGGTGGTGTAGGGGAGTCATTACAATTTAAACTGGGGTGATGAGGTAAGAAAGTGTTGGCTTAGTTTTTACCTTTCCATTGTCATTGTATAGTCATTCTACTACAGAAGTAAGCAGCATTATCAGCAATTGAAAATAGAGTCATTCTGTTAATTTCACTCTTTTTACACTTACAAAATACCATGTAGCACATAAAAAAGCTCTATCAACCTATGCTCACATTTAAAAGAAAATTGTACTCTTTACCCTTCACTTCTAACAGCTGTTAGAAAACAATGTTGTCCTTTATGACCAAAATAGTAATGCCTAGTGATGGGCGAAATGTTTCAGCAGGCATGGATTCGCTGTGAATTTCCGCGTTTCGCTATTGGTGGATAGTTTCGCAAAACGGATGAAAAAATTGGCCACGGAAAAATTCGCAGAGCGTCCAAAAATTGTCAACTGCGACAAAAAATTAGTTGTGGGCTAAAAAAAGTTTTTATGTGCGTCATTTTCGCCATTTCGCAAATTTTTCGCCGTTTTGCGAATCTTTTGAAAGATTTGCGAATTTTTTGGCGAAGCAAAATGGGACAGATTCGCTCATCACTAGTAATGCCATTTAAATACTTTTCCAGGGTTAACTAGGATTTCATAGCTTCACTTGTTCACAATAAAGAATGTTTGCTCCTAATATTATGTCTGTAAATATATCTACACTAGTAGTCCCTGAACCTGTAGTCAAATTGTCATATACCGTACCCTTTTAAACTAAATGGGTTTGTGCAAAATCAGAACCTTTTGTTTTAAGTGGATATATCTGTGTCAATAAATAGTCAATAAATAGTGCTCTAGAAAACATAGCGTGCACCAGAATATTGATTAGAGAACTTATGTCATCATTTCCACTCTCCACCATTATGCTTTAAAGCATATTGTGCATGTCCATTTGTATACGTGCAAGTAAAAATGAGTACTGTTATACTGCTTCCAAGCAATGCAATGATTTGAAATAAATAGTGCATTTGCATTGGAGAGAGTTTCCTTCTTACTCCAGGCAGTGGTTCTTGAATTGGTTAATATAACAATTATCTGTGTCAGCACTGTCGGATGGAAAAATGTAACTTTATTATTTACCTTCTTCCCCGCCAACTATACAAAGCTAAACATTGATAAAAAAACAAAACAAAACATAAACGATAAGAATTCTAAGAACTCAAGATGATTCTAGTTAAAAGTATTTTGTAAAATCTGACTATTTGCGGGAAAAGCAGAAATATTTTAAAAAAATGTAAAAACAAAATAGGCAATTTTAGATATAATAGGTTCTACTTCTGTAAACACACAGACTATTCAATTCTATGAGACGTACTAAACACTTTCTTTTCAATGTAATTGCTTCACTATGCAGTTGTGTGGGAGTGTATTAGGCTAGTTTCACAAAGAGGAATCAGTAGATGCATCCCACACTGCAAAAATGTACAGACATCTCAATTGGCTCCTCTTTAAATTGATATTAGACAGTGTGGTCATGGTAGGGACCTTAGAGTGTAAGCTCCAATACAGCAGAAGCTGTACTAAATCATTAGTTGTAAAGACTATGTAAAAAGTTGGGGCTATATAAATAAAGGGTAATAATAAACAATTTCTCATTAGTTACACAGCGCTCAATATACTAGTCACCCAGTGTGGCACTGGCTTTATTGCCTCTCATTTATAAAATAACAGCAATTAAATTCAAAGAAAAGTAATTCTTTTCAAAGTTGCAGCATGAAAAATATTTTAAAGAGAATGATGGACGTGTCTGAAATGTGATAATGCAAAAAAAATGCATAAACCTAGCTTCCCATGCTGTTTTATGCCCATCATGGCTTTGTTCTTTAGTGCATCCTTTCATTTCAGCCAAATGGAATGTTATTTACATATCTTGTGAGGTAAATTTCCATTGGTCTCCGGAGAACCTTAACTCAGAGTCTTTACCATTAAACCATATAATGAACTAAGAAAACTGACTTGGAATTATGGGGTTTATCAAGTTTCTATGGAAAGCTGAATTATCCTTGTGTCTTGAAGGATATATACAATTCAAAATAGCTCCTTGGTAACATAATAACATAATAACTTGAAAAAAGGACCATATCCATTGAGTTCAACCTTCATGTTTACATAAAACCTGCCATACACTAGGGAGTCTGTAAGATACCCTGACAATTAATTTACTATCTGTGAAAAGCTCTACCCATAAAGTTCAGCTTCCTCATTTTCTATCATCACTTCTTCTTTTATATTGGCCTTTAAATCCTGCTTAACAAACAGACACACCCTCCTGCTTCTCTATTTCCCCTGTCCCTCCGAAGCAAAATATAGCCTCCTATAATTACTGCCCAGTCGTGTGACCCATTCAGCCATGTTTCAGCCACACCAATTACATCATATTGCTACTCCAGCGCCAGTACCTCCAGCTCTCCTATTTTACAAGTCAGGTTTCTCAAATGTTATAAACATAGAATTAATACAGACAGATTGTAAATTATTTAAATACAATTTGTAGTCCTCCCTGTCATTGTTAATACCCCAGCAAAGCATCCACCCACATTTTCCCATACTATGCCCACTTTTTCTAATCAATCTTCCATGGGATTACCCACTGCCCCCTCCCCCAATGCCTAGCTTTATATCTTCTCCAACCCTTTAGCCATCCTATCTCCCAAAGCAGCTGCATCATTGAGGTGCAGCCCATGCCTGGCTGTAGGTGATTGGAAATCTAAAGCCCTCCTCTCTACACCAATCAGCCACATATTAATCTCTCTAAGCTCCTGCTGCATTCTTTATGAATTTATGCAGCTTAATTAGGATCAGGTTTATTATACTGTTTTATTATTACAGAGAAAAAAGAAAAAAAAAATTTAAAATGAAAATTATTTGTTTCAAATAGACTTTTAATTTGGATCTTTCTGAATAATGTGTTAAAGTCACAACCAGTAGTCCAGATAATATAAATAGCCAGCTGGGTGCTGCTCTTAATTACATTTACAAATAAATAATAAAACCCATTCAAAATGTGCACTCATAACTTGCCTAGAATTGCATTTTATCCATAATTTAAAAATAGTTTTATGGGACCTCTTTAAATTATTTGGCTGCTAAATAGCTATTAGAACAATTTGCTTAAAATGACTTGATGTATTACATATGAGCTGTGCTTAATCCATTATATTTTTATCCTTTTTTAGAATGGTCAGTATTAAATTATAATCTCATTTATTTATTGGCTCCTCCCTTTTAACTTTGAATGCTCCTCAATAAGAACATTTTGCTACTTTAGATCTTTCCTTTCTCTCTAAACCTATCTTTCAATATGTCTAAACCCTCTGTGCTTGGGTCACTATTATTTTAGATAGACTCCAAATTGAAATCCTTAGCATTAATGACAAAGTTTACAGATAACCTACTTTTTCTGTATTACAATGCCATTATCTGTTAAGCAAAGCCATGGGAAATTAGCACTTCATGATGTTTAACTCTTACCACTAGTCTATGTGCATTTGTATAGATAGCCATACTTATTATTATATAATAAGTCCTACAGACTTATTTAAAGATTCACTGTATATCACAGTGTTGTTTTTTTATTGTACAGTGTTGAAGAGTGGGGCTTTCCTATTATCCTCTTTTGTTAAGTGGATTTCAGCATTTTTATTGATATTTACTGAACATTTACACCTTTTTGAAATTAAGAAATATATGTTCCCACAGCTGAATTAAAGGAAAACTATGCCCCCAAAATAAATACTTAAGCAATGGATTGTTTATTTCATATTAAGTTACCAAACTGGAATATATAAATATATATCAGTAAATATTGTCCTTCTACATCTTTACCTTGAGCCATGATTTAGTGATGGGCTGTGTGCTCCCTCAGAGATCACATGACCAGAAATAATGCAGCTCTAACTGTAACAGTAAGTAGTGTGGGAACAAAAGGCCGAACTTTCCCCATTAATTGGCTGATGTGACCAAACATTTATTTGTGCTCTTTGTAACGTGAATTGTATGACCCCGGCACTTAAATTGGCAATTAGTACAATAAGTAAATTGCCAATTTTTCTATTTAGGTTTATCAAGTGTCACATACTACTTAAAAGTACATTTTAATGAAAATGATTTATTTAGATGAAGCAGGGTTTTACATTAGAGCCGTTTAATGCAATATATTTTTATAGAGCCCTACATTTTTAGTGAGTATAGTTTTCCTTTAACATAAAAGTATTAGGCAGTGTGAGTTTATTTAGGTTTACCCAGTGTCACATACTACTAAAAAGTATATTTTAATGAAAATGGTTTATTTCAAGATGAGTTTTAAAAACTCCTTAAATTGATATTGCATGGTTACTTGTAAAATGGTTTTAATGTTATAACAGTGAGATGTGTTTGAGTAATATTATTTACTATTACTATCCTATCAAAATGGCTTGGGACTGTATTTTTTATACATGTTATTTTGTCATATATATAACTTTACAGCTGCTGTAAAGGGAATTGTACTCCATAAACATCAAGGAAATCTTAACAACCCTTTCGTTTTACAGGACAAGAAAGCTTACAAACATACAACATACAATTGCTCTAGCAGTTTATGGACATTCATTACCTTTAAAACTCTAATTTTACATTTACGAGACATGGTGTAAGTCAGTTGGAGCAATTCAGGCACCAAGAAAATGACTGTGGAACAAGCAGCTTAAAATATGGCTTAAAAACAGTGATGGAGTTTTTTTCCAAAGAGTTTCACTGCTTTCTATGCTATTATTTTAAACAGATGTCATATAATCTAAACTACAGTTTAAAATCAGAACAGCTGAGCATAAAAATAGACACAGAGAAATGTAATGATAATAACATGGAAATGCACGTACAGATTCGATCACGGGAAAAAATGAGTAGCTTTGTCAAAAAACCCCCGATGAATAGACTTTGAAAATTTGCTTTACAAATGAGTTACAACTAATTACTTCAGATCAAGATTTAATTAACTACCCACGTTCCACGGATATTGAGTCCTAAAAAAAATCACTATATTTTGACAAGTCTATTATTTTCCCATTCATGTTTAATAACAGAAAGACTTCAAATGAAGAAATAAAATAAAAACACATTTTTTCTGATTGAATTAACATCTGTGTGTATCATGCTGCAGGAGTGTGAGAAGTGTGTGCATTTACTTGTTTCATTAGAAAATGATTTCATTATTGTACATGCCATAATGAAAAGTGCGAGGAAGAATAATAAACATCACAAGCAGAAAATACTGGAACAACTCTGCTTTATTGAACTATAAAATGCCACAAAATTAAATCCTCGAAAAACAAGATCATTGTAAAAGGGAAACTGTAACTAAAGTAAATTATCTGTCCCTGTAGTATACATTGTAGTTAATAGAAATTTGAAGCATATTAGGTGCTGTAATTCAGATTTTTCCACTATACTAGTATGACATGTTCTGTCTAAACATCAATGAACTCAATTATTCCTCAATTATTCCAACAGCAATAGTCTAAGCTGCAAGTGCACCTGCGGGTCACCAAATGCTCTGGGAACAAAATGGCTTGAATTGCCCCAAGTGGCATTAACCTCTTTTTACCTGCCCCTCCCTCTTTCTTGTGCTCATTCAGTACTTTCTGTGATTTGGCATACTGTAAGTTTCCTGTTCCTGATTCTCTCATATCACCTTCTCTAGTATATGCTCTGTATATGGACTTGCCTCTCAGTCTTTCTCTCTTCTCTAATGTTTATATTTTATTGAAACTGTATTTTAAAACATTCATTTTATGCAACAATTTTGCATGCCCCTAACATCTACCCACAACAAGGTTGGAAAGTACTTCCAGCTGATGCAGTTCCTCATCTTAAATTCTTGGCACCGCAATAATAATAAGAATAATAATAATTCAGCCACAATATCACCTCAGAATCAATGTGCCAGAGCTAAACATTCTTGTCTGTCTGATCTTTCACAAAGAATAACTTAAGAACTTAAAAGCTGCCAAAGTTTTTCTTAATTTGACAGAAGTTGCTGAGCTTTTCCACTCGCAACCCAGCATGAGTTAGCAAACTTAGGCAGATTTCCTTTATGATTGCGCAAGCATTAATCTGGCTTTAGAGTAGCAAGGTGGTTTTTCTCTTTAAAAAACTTCAACCTCATGGTTGGACATAGGGCACGAAAGTGACAACATAATATCCTATTTAGATCCCACTGTCTGGTGGCTGGTAGTGATGAGCGAATCTGTCCCGTTTCGCTTCGCCATAAAATTTGTGAAACACCAAGAAGCACATTTGTTGGGCAAATGTTTTTTGTCGCCCGCAGGTTTTTTGTCTCCCATGGTTTTTCTGTCGCCCGCACGTTTCTTGTCGCCCATGGTTTTTCTGTCGCCCGCAGGTTTTTTGACACCCAATTTTGACACAACAGCACCCTTTTATTCTGCGGCCGCACCCAAATTGACAAGCAACAAAAATTTTTTTACACGTGGCGAATTTTCACAGAAGTTTTGCAAAACAATTTGGCAATGTCAAAATGCAGAAATTCGCTGCGAACCCATGCCTGGTGAAAAAATTTGCTCATCACTAGTAGCTGGAAGTGTCTAACCTCATACACTTGGATAAAGGGATGGGAATATGAGAAACCCTAAAGAGAAGGTATACTAATAATGAAATTCTCTACAAGACATAGTGGACATGCCAGATGACAACAGCTGTGTTTACTCAGGCTGTAAAGCTAATACAGGTGCAGATAAATGGGTAGGTATAGCATTGAGCTCTCTGCAAAGTGAGACAAGCTGGTGCAGCTTTTTTTATCAGTAGGCAAATTTGCACCCGGGAAACTAAATGTTAACTTCCATTGTTCTATCTGCAGATATTTGGTTAGTAATTATTGATTGAATGCTATGGGTTACAAAAAAAATTTGCTGTGAGGAAAAAGTTGTGTGCATCAAAAAATCATCCGGGAAAGATTTGCTCATCACTACCTATGAGGTAAATATTTGAAATCACAGGTCTTGCCATTGCTATTGATGTGAATTCACACTATCTATCTATCATCTATCTATCTATCTATCATCTATCTATCTATCTATCTATCTGCAAGTGTGGTATATTTTGGATATTATACATGTCTATAGAAGATATGATTTCAGGTCTTTCTGACATTTTTTTATATTATGTTATGCACAGGAAATTGAGCATGCTCTTGACTGTATTCTATGCATTTTCAGTACATTACATTGCTTTAAATTTATATTAGATTTCAAAATACTCGTAAAAACTGAACATCTTCTTTTGAAAATGATGCATATTTTTATATTTTTATGTTAAAATACCATCTCAGTAAACTGGATTATGCCTTTCCTTTTTTAGAAATGTTCTTTTGGTAATGTAAATTATGCTAGATTTTAGACCGCAGGAAAAAATAATTCTCCACCTGTATATAGAGGGAAATATATAGGATATCTTAAAGGTATTTTTAACATTAAGCCAGCACTGCAGCATAATATATACAGTAACACTGCTCTGTACACCTAAGTCTAGCTTAGTCTCTTTAAAAAATGAGTTAGTTATCTGAAATCATGTTTCATATAACAGACCGGTAGTCTGATCATTTTTTGACACATCAAAATTACATGAAAAATGATAAAAACATAATTATTCTCATAATAATCAAGACCACTGACAAATTAAAAAATGTAGCGACTAAATTAAAACTGAAACCTGTTACAGGTGCTATGTAACAGTGTACGAAAAGTGACAATAACACTTTCAAAATGAAAGCCTAACATATAAGGTAAGCATCTGGTGACTATAATCCAAGTACACATACACCTATACTTGGGGACAAAATATTTACTCTACCAGGGAATGAAAATCACTATTGGATAATTCTGTGTTGGGCAAATATCTCACCTGGGAATTCCAAAGAATGTGGCATTCTAATCTATCACATGTTGTTGTGTGTAAGTTCTGACTGGATAATAAAGAGGGCAAGGACCCCTGAAATTTAATGACCTTTGCCGTACACTTGAATAAAAATACATGCACTGTTACAGTGCACTTTACATAGTTACATAGTTACATAGAGTTGAAAAAAAGTTCAACCCTTCCAAGTAAACCCGGCACACACAAACCAATACTGACCTATCTATACACTTACATACATAAACTATATATACCAACATCAATACTAACTGTAGATATTAGTATCACAATAGCCTTGGATACTATGCTTGTTCAAGAACTCACCCAGCCCCCTCCTAAAGGCATTAACAGAATCTGCCATTAAAACATCACTAGGAAGGGCATTCCCCAACCTCACTGCCCTCACCGTGACAAACCACCTACGCTGCTTCAAATGGAAGCTCCGTTCCTCTAATCTAAAGGGGTGGCCTCTGCTGTGCTGATCATTTTTATTGGAAAAAATAATATCCCCTAGCTGCCTATAATGCCCTCTAATGTACTTGTACGGAGTAATCATGTCCCCTTGCAAGCACCTTTTTTCCAAAGAAAACAATCCCAACCTCCACAGTCTCACCTCATAGTTTAAATCTTCCATCCCCTTTACCAGTTTAGTTGCACGTCTCTGCACTCTCTCCAGCTCATTAATATCCTTGTTAAGGACTGGAGCCCAAAACTGCACTGCATACTCAAGGTGAGGCTTTACCAGGGGCCTAAAAAGAGGCAAAATTGTGTTTTCATCCCTTAAGTCACTGCCATTTTTTATACAAGTCAGTACTTTATTTTCTTTAGTAGCCACCGAATGACACTGCCTGGAATTAGACAATTTGTTATGCACAAAAGAACCCAGATCCTTCTCCATTAAGGATACCCCCAACACACTACCATTCAGTAGATAGTTCGCGTTTATATTATTTCTACCAAAGTGCATAACTTTGTCCACATTGAACCCCATTTTCCAGTTTGCTGCCCAGTTTTCCAATTTTGTCAAATCACTCTGCACCTTTCATGTTTAAGTATGTGGACAAAGTTTCAAGAATCAGACCTCACTTCTCCTTCAGGTTCTTCTAAAAAAACGCAAATTACATGATCTAGAATTCTAGATGATACACAAATGTACCTAAATATAGGCTTTGTCATGCCCAGCAAGTAAATGACTTGGATTTAATTAATCACTCACTATTAAAACATTAACATCAGCTTTGCCATTTAATCTAGTTTATCTAGTATCTAATAGTTTCACCATAAATGAATGCTTTGACACACAGTTCATTAATGACATTTATTAATGCAGGAGCTTTCCACATCCAACCTCAGGTCTTCTATTCCCAACAGTGCAGGAGCACATATGGAGCTGTCAACTTTATTATACCTTTGACTTATCCATTAATAGTTTTCCTTAAAAATGACAGTGATTTTAGAAGGGGGAGGGTTGAACACTTTGAAAGTCAGGGCTGTAATTGCTCAGTGAGAATGCCTTATTTGTATGTTTATTGGAAGAAATGTGTTTTAGTTCTTTCTTAAGTATCAAATGACTATAAGATAATTGTGAAAATACTTTGTAGATGTTAAGAATATAAACTATATTAAATACATTTTTGAACAAAACATGCCAAATGTTTGTAGCACCATTTTTTTTCTTATTTAATGTTATGCAAACTGGGTTCATATTCAGTGCACTTTACTGTCACAGTGGCCTTTTCCCATCTCCACTGTCTCTATGCTTTTGGACATCCATGTACACACAGTTTAGCATTTTGACCAAGGACGTAAGCAACAGTCAAAGAACTACATCTGCCATAAGTCTCTATTCGTGTTTTAATATTAGTTAATAAAAAAAAATGAAAATCCATAATTCTGTTTAAGTTACATCACTCATTAACAATTGACATTCTGAACCTGGATAACAAAACATGCAAGAACCACCTAAAACTACAACAAAACAAACAAGAGGTAAGAAATCACATACAGCAAACAAACCCATGCCACTCTCCTACCAACCAAAGAGGAAAGGAAAAGTAAGAAGCATATCCGCAGCCAAGAAGTGACATCAGCACGCATGGACCCCCCTTCTCCCCCCTCTTCCTTTCTCCCCCCTCTCCCCCCCTCCTACTTACCTTCACTATCTCTCTTCAATCTTTATTCCCAATATTTTGTTGTGTATTACATGTAAAGGAAAAATAAACAACAATTTTCAGTTAAAAAACAAACAAAAACAATACATTCATCAAGCCTTTCCTAATTCCTAAGGGTGAAGACACACTGGGCTACTAATAAGCAGCTACTTTTTCAAGGCTACTAAACGTCAAAAAACACCCTGCCATAAACAACAGTGAGAATTGCCTCTGCTAAAACACACATAGAGACAATTATCAGTAAATGATCAGCATTGTCTGACTCTTACTAATAAGTTAAACAAAGGTAGAATTGTGTTAGGAGCCCTCAAATCAAATCAGTTCCATTTGAACTTTACTTAGCATTACATCTTTTCCTGCATAGACTTAACATAGCCATACTAAACAGAATCTGACAATTTTACTTTCCAAATGTATTAAAGATGAGGGGACACATACACATGTGCAACAAATATTTCAGGGTTTTCTTACTTGAGTCACGGTGCTCACAGCTGTTGTGAAAATCTATGCAGTTCTTCTCCTCTTTATAATTGCTTTTGCTATTTAATTTTTTTACCATAGCTATTAATTTTATAGCAAAAGCATACAATCAGAAGAAAAATATATTTAAATTACATTTTGCTTTATTAGAAACATATGAAATTCATAGTTTTTGAAATATTTTGGCTTAAAAATTCAGATATACAGGTATAGGACCCGTTATCCAGATTGCTCGGGACTAAGGGTATTCCAGATAAGGGGTCTTTCCGTAATTTGGATCTCCATACCTCAAGTCTACTAAACAATCAATAAAACATTAATTAAACCCAATAGGATTGTTTTTCATCTAATAAGGATTATTTATATCTTAGTTGGGATCAATTACAAGGTACTGTTTTATTAAAGGAACAGTAACACTAAAAAATGAAAGAGCTTTAAAGTAATAAAAATATAATGTACTGTTGCCCTGCACTGGTAAAACTGGTGTGTTTGCTACAGTAACACTACTATAATTTATATAACAAGCTGCTGTGTAGCCATGGGGGCAGCCATTCAAGCTGGGAAAAAGGAGAAAAGGCACAGGTTACATAGCAGATAACAGATAAGTTCTGTAGAATACAGTAGTGTTTTATCTGTTATCTGCTAAGTGCCTGTGCCTTTTCTCCTTTGAATGGCTGCCTCCATGGCTACATAGCAGCTTATTTATATAAATTAAAGTAGACTTTCTGAAGTAAACACACAACTTTTACCAGTGCAGGGCAGCAGCACATTATATTTTAGTTACTTTTATACACTTTCATTTTTTGGTGTTACTGTTCCTTTAATACAGAGAAAAAAGGAAATCAGTTTTAAAATTCTAAATTATTTGATTAAAATGGAGTCTATGGGCGACGGGCTTTTCGTAATTCAGAGCTTTCTGGATAACGGGTTTCCCGATAAGAGATCCCATACCTGCACTGCACTTGCAACAAATACTAATGTTTTGTAAACTGAATCAAGAATTTAATTTTTTGTGATGTTTGGTAACCACTGTTTTCTTAAAATCCTTGGACGAGGTTAATATTAATGATGTAAAAGACCACAGTGATTATTCCTGGGCTGCTGTACTTTATCCTGTGTTTAATTGTATGGCAGGCACGTTTGTATTGATAGATAATGCTGGCTGCCAGTCGGATATCATATGCCAGTTGCTTGAATAAAGACAATAGTGATACATTGTAATTAATGTAACTCACATTGTGGCAACAGAAAAATATTGGCATCCCAAGAGCACAGCCTCAAAGGGATAATGTATTTTAGATGAACTAGAAATTATTGTTATTTATTGAGCATGCTTTAACAAATGTTGTCTCTTTTAACCACACCAGTCTCAGCCTCATCTTATGTACAATAACCTCAATATTATTTATTTCTTTATTTGCAGTTCTTTATATACTGTATAGAGCTCTGTTCCAACCTACAAACCACAGTTACATAGCTATACATTTTTTTCCTCGAACTTTTAGTCTCAATTCAGTCTGCTTTCTTTGACTTTGACCCTCTTTGTCTGCAATGACCTTCATGTCATACTATTACAGTTTCTGCTTGGTACCATCAGTTTCTTCCTATCTATAAGAGTACCCATTCACTAAATTCTGTCAGTTTATAACCCCTACAGGTAAAGACTACTTGGCAGAGATCCACAGAGATCCAGCCTCATGGTAGAAATCAGTTTTCAGTAAGCTGATTATGAATTTAAGCAAGTTGAGATTCAATTGTATAATATATAGTTTTAACACTGACAAGGTCCCATGTACAGTTTTGGTCTCAAGTACATATACTAGAGAGAGTCATCATCAATTGTCTTTATTTTTATTCTTCATTGAAGTCTCCAGTGAATCTATGGAAAATACGAAGCAACCATTCTTTGTTTTTTTCTTTGGGCTCTATGGTAGCGGTGGGATTTTCTGTTTGTTCTGAAAGCTGAGCAGAATATTCTCACACTTTTGTTCTTTAAAACACCTACTGTATAATATATGACTCTTTCAATCTTCTTAGTGCTTTCATTATAATCATTAATGATTTGAGGTCAGTACGACTTCTTCTGCATTCTCTATGACATTGTGCTCATGTAAAAATGAACACAGTGGTTTGCGAGCATTGACACCATTTATTAAAGGTACTTGAGCCTAAACACGATTCCTGCATGTGTTTGTATTTTTGCCAAGCACAATTGCGCCTGCCAAATCAATCCCAAATAATTGCAATCAGGTGCACTGGGGAACCCTGGAGCTACCGCCACCCTGAAGGGAATCCACTGTCAACAGACAGAGCAGACTAGTCAAAGAATCACAAGTAGATGTCATTTTGACAGTGAACATGTGACAGAAGCATCACTGGGATTTGCCCTGCCCCCCCTGCCAACCATTCACTCACCCCTCCCATTCCTCCAATCTCCAAAAACACACAGATACCAGTTTTGAATGAAAAGGCTGCAGAATATTTATTATCAACTGAAGTTTTAATTTGAACATACCATAAAGAACAAATGAAATATCATAAACATATCATAAACATAGCCCAACATAACATGAATGTTTGTAAAACAAACAATTAACTCTTGAACAACCATGTACCATAACAACCCTATAACTGTGCAATGCAACTAGCACCGCCAGCTGCCATTGTAACCACCTACTCCCCAACAAAATACACTTCCTAGTATGCTTCCTCACCCCTGAAGTCCCAAGCAACTCCCTTCCTAACAAAATAATTGCTTCCCAGACTCAACCACCCTGCCACCAACACTTCAACACCAACACACGCATTTTCCTGTACTGCCTAACATGGAATAGGAAGCATGAAAATCCTTGCTCACTCTTTATACCCTTAGTGACATTCCTGTCCCTGCGACTTTCAAAACTACCAATCCCCCACCAACTGGGATTGTCTTTACAACCCCCATGGCTCTGTCACGCCCCTACTTCCCTACACTATGTAAATCGTATCGGAAACGAAAATGTTGGCACTTTTTCGTCGCCGTCACGATTTTTCGTATTTGTTGCGACTTTTTCGGCGCTGCCGCGACGGCGCCGAAAATTTCGCAAAAATACCGAACATTACGAAAAAACGCCTTCGGACCGTTCTTGGATTAGTAAATTTCCCCCTACGTCTTCATAAATAAGGCCTTTCACTTAAATAAAGTCAGACTTATGTAATGCAACATTTTTATTTTAGTATTTTCTTACAAACATAAATAGTTACTGTGTGTCAAAAGTTAAATGCACATTTCTAATTACCAGACCATATATCAGTTTCTCATGTAGAAACAATCTCATTAACATTTAACAGTGTGTTCTAGTAAACATGCCCAGTGAACAGTTTAGTCCCCCTGGGCCAATGTTTTAGCTCTGTTCTTTAGTTATAATATACATTGCTGATGTTACTTGCAAAGTTATAGAATACAAATAGCAAAATTGCCTGAAAGTGTCTGGCAATTATTCAGCTTTGACATTGTTGGTAGCAGGAAAAAAAGCAACACATTAAAATGTAATATTCAGTATTCATAAACTACAACATCTGCATAGAATTGGTACAAATTTACGCTTCATTTAGAGAGTTCATAGCTTTGTTTTTCTTTGAGTCACTCTTAAGTAGCATATAGATTGGTGTTAGTCATGTAAGTCAAAACAATTTGGAATAAATAAAATAATTTAAATTTCATTCTGGATACTGATGTCAGAGTGCAGGCAACTGAAATTATATATATATATATATATATACACACACACACACATAGTAGAAGGAGGGCACACTCCATAAAAATCTTCCGCCTTGGTGTCAGGTACTTGAATGTGAATTGCAGAACAGGATCAACTCAGCACTCACAGGACTTGTACATTGTAAGAAATCAAAAAAACATTTATTTGTGCAAAATCAATATGCTGTGTATATATATATAATCATTCGTAAACCATATTGAATGAAAATGAAGACCAGTGGCAAACTGCTCTAGAATATCACTATCGACATTAAATCATTATTATTATAATAGATAGATAGATAATTTATCATGAAGAAATTGAAAGTATTCATATAACACAATGTCTGTTTTATATTACAATACAAGTTCCAACATGGATTTTCATGCTCTTGGTATTAAAATGCTTTTCTCAAAGCAAAAGCGAATGTCTTTCCATTAATTCTCCATTAATCCCTTCCTAATTTTTCCTTACTTAAAACACTTTTGATACATTAATAGATCATTGAAACAAAAATAATTTGCATCATCAACTAAGACAAAAATAAATAAAAAGCTTGTAAAAAAAACTTAATTTAGCCCTAGATTAAAGTTGGTAGTCTTTCTACAGATCACCACCCTGTTAATAATATCTATAAACAATTAGACCAAATAATAGTGTTGGCAACAAAAAATAAAGACCACAGTAAACCCATTTCAAATGGCTAGAGTCTTAAATAAATATGTAAATGGTCACTTCTATAGCTTAGTTTGTCCGTGCAGTACCATGTCCCATACCAATATTCAACAATAACAATTTACCTCCAGCATTCTAAAGGGCAATGACACACGGAGCTGCTTGTAGCAGCTACTGGCAACTGCCTCTCTATGGGGTTGATTCACTAAAGGTCGATAAGTGTTATCGCATGGTTTTTTGTGTTCAAATTGTTGAGATAAATAACAACCGATTTGTCAAAGTGATTTTGCATGCGTTAAATCGCGCGCAACTGCAATGCGTTAATTTTCACAAACACATATAGAGCTAAATATCGCATTAGTCTGTACGAAGATTAACACCTACTTGGGGCAGGCGGTACTTAAAGAAAATTGTGGTTGGTGAGCTTTTGGCAACACAATAAGGACTTTGCAGTGTGATTTATTCAAGTATGTGTTGGCCCTAGAGTGATGTATCCTCCAGTTTTCAGGGAAATGGTCATTTTCAGAAAAGTAGTTTTACGAACGTAATGGTTACGCGTGGATCGTGCGCTAATATAGCAAGCGGCACAATATATTGCGTGCAGCGGGAATTAACACGCACGGAAAATAACGCAAGAAATACACTCATCGCAACTTAAATAACGCAAACAACATCGCGCCTAAATTAACACAATAATCCTTTTAGTGAATCGTGCATTAAGTCGTAAAAAATAAGAAGCTACATTTTTTTAACGCATGCTATAAATATCACTCGTTTTAACGCACTTTAGTGAATTAACCCCTATGTGTTTTAGCAGAGACAATTCTCAGAATGCCTATGGCACTACAAGTGGCACTATGTGCCCAAAAAAGACTCTAAGCTTTATTTAAAATTAATCTCAGTTGAATACTTCCATATAGTATAGTTAATGGTACTATTACAGATGTAATTGTAAGCATGTTCTATCCACATTTATTACTTGCACATGGATAAGAATGTAATTATATGTGAACATTCCAGATTATTTTTATATAATTACAAGCCACTATCTCATTGTTGATGAAACATTAATTAACATTCTTTCACATGCAAAATATGTCTGTCAACTGTACACCTGAAAATGTAAAATCTGTAAAATCCAATTAATGGTGCTTTCCAGCACATCTAGCAGCTCCAGCTGCAAGCTCTTATTAAATATTATTTCTGACTCTTTTGTGTGAGATGAAATCTAAATTAGGGTTGAATTTTCACTACATTTGTAAATCAATGCCCTTTCCAGTAAGCAATGTGGATTATGTTGGCATGGTTTTCCAATCATTACTTGCTTGTGCACAAAAACTGCTATATGCATTCATACTGAATTATATGCTTTACAGTCAATTGATGGAAATTGCTTTTATTTGCTTATATAGATTAGCTTTGCTGTATACATAACCAATTGGAATTAGAATAAGCTGTCAAGGTATTTCTAGATTTCCATCTCTTCATTACTTACTTAAGTGAACTAAATGACCACTCATCTCTGTTCTGATCATTAATCTCCCTATGCTGACGTGCACTTGTAGCCTTTGTCTCACTTATGCCTCCTCTTCTTATAAACCATGTACGTAAAGGTATATCTCTACTTTCCCAATTCTGGTATACAGGGAGTAGTTTCACGTATTGTATGTAAAAACCACACTCTGTGATAATGTTAGATTTCTTCTTGTCAACCTTGGTATGCTGAAGAATCCTATTTAAGGACATGTTAATGCATATATAAGCAGGATC
Source organism: Xenopus tropicalis (assembly GCF_000004195.4). Lineage (NCBI taxonomy): Eukaryota > Metazoa > Chordata > Amphibia > Anura > Pipidae > Xenopus > Xenopus tropicalis. The sequence continues at coordinate 90,332,928 of NC_030681.2, forward strand.
TCTTCCTTAAAAAACTATAGGAAAGATAATATTAAGGCTTTACTATAAGGGTAAAGACACAAAGAGCTACTTAGTAGCAGCTACCTGTCATGACTATTAAACACCAGAAAATACCCTGCCATACAATACTGAATATATATATATAACACAGAAATGCCTCTGCTAAAACACACATAGAGACAATTATCAGTAAATGATCAGCATTGTCTATTTTAGTAGCCATGACAAGTAGCTGCTACTAGTAGCTCCGTGTGTCTTCACCCTAAGGGGCCCATTTACTTACTCACGAACGGGCCGAATGCGTCCGATTGCGTTTTTTTCGTAATGATCGGTATTTTGCGATTTTTTTTGGAAAATTATCGCGACTTTTTCGTTACCAATACGATTTTTGCGGAAAAACGCGAGTTTTTCGTAGCCATTCCAAAAGTTGCGATTTTTTTCGTAGCGTTAAAACATGCGCAAAAAGTTGCGATTTTTTCGTAGTGTTAAAACTTGCGCAAAACGTCGCACCTTTTAAGTTTTAACGCTACGAAAAAAGCACAACTTTCGGAATGGCTACGAAAAACTCGCCTTTTTTCGCGCAAATCGTATTGGTAACGAAAAAGTCGCGATAATTTCCGAAAAGTCGTAAAGGCGCCGAAAAAATTGTAAAATGTTCGTTTTCCAATCAGAATTTTTCCAATTCGGTCGGAATTCGTGTCTTAGTAAATCAGCCCCTAAGTCTGGTACAGAGTAACTTGGGTATAAGGGCAGGGGTACACAAGGAGATTAGTCGCACCGCACCAAATCTCTGTTGTTTGTGGGCGACTGACCTCCCCGCAATGCTATCCCACCGGCTTGAATGGAAATTGCCGGTGGGATGGCATACGCGTCGCTGCAATGTCCTGCAGTCACCCAAAGTTTCCTCTGTAGATAATTTTGGCCTACGGCGGGACATCGCAGCGACGCGTATGCTATCCCACCGCCAATTTACATTCAAGCTTTACATTCTTTAGATGAAATAGATGGAATGGATTGAATTGATGGAAGAGATGCCTAAGAATGTTTTTGTATCATATAGAATAGCTAAATCTCTGGTAAAGGATTTAAGCCTCCATGACTAAGTTGGAAGACTGACCTTGAAGTATTTTAATGCAGGTTCCAACCCAATCAAAACAGTCTTTTATGATAGCAAAAATAAACTGTAATCAGGGGCGGGCCAAGCCGACCGGGCGCCCTAGGCAACCCGGTCGGCCAACTCCGCCCACCTCCCCGCCCCCCGAACGGCGCATGCGCGTTAATGCACAGGAGTAGGTGCAGGGGGGCGGGGCGGTTAGTCGGTCATTGCTTCCGCCGCTAATGACAAGCGGCGGAGGCAATGATAAATTAGCACTAGGGGTAGGCAGGAGAGGCTCCTGCCTGGCGCCCCTAAATCGTTGCGCCCTAGGCAGCTGCCTCTTCTGCCTACCCCTAGTTCCGGCCCTGACTGTAATTGACTGCTCAAAATAAATCTGTCTTGTGTCATAAGGTTTATTTCTATAAACTAGCACTGAACTCTTTAAAGGGATCTTTATTAATACCAGAATTAAAATAGCACTCTGGTTCCATAATGTATTTAATGCAGACTGGCAGTTAAATGATTTAATTGCAATGGAGAACTTGAATCTGAAAATAATCTCCCACTAAGGGATGTTGTTACCATAAATGAACAAATAAGTATCCTGCTTTAAAATAAAGGAGCAATAACTATGTTTGTCTTCAAGTCTAGGGGATTGGGAGAAAACCAAAAAAGGCTCATAAGAAACATTAGTGATCTTATTTTAGTCAGACATCTCGGAAAAAGAAAAACTGATAATCAGTGGATTCTTGGAGCAAGGGCTATTTCTTATATTGCCATATTGTACAAGCATATGCTATTGCTTAATTCAATATTAAACACAACCTTTTATCACTGTGAAGTTTATGCATGAATTATAATTTTCTATGTAAAATCAACTTAAGTCAAAGAAGTTGTGATGAAGCATTTGTTTAAATGAAATCCAGGTGTCTGATGCTTTGTGCGTGTACGTGTATATGCATAAACTATTGATTTATGTACTTGCTTGCAGTGAATGTTGTTGGTTATATCGACTTTTACCCCCCACGTGTATTTAGAGTTTTTGGTGCACTATGTGCTTGTTTGTGTCTTTCTTAGTCTGATACTTTTTCACTGTATCTACATAAACTTTACTGTCTTGCTTTTTTAGTAGTTTTACTCTTTGGGGTATGTATAAAGCAATGTTTAAAGAGCATAGAAAAATAGTTCTGCATCACTTCTTCCAGTGCTAATCCTGCTTGGCCATAGATACTGATAAATGGCTGCAATGCTTTGTGTAACGGGGCGCAAAAATTAGAGGCAGAAAGAAATAACATGAAACAGCTTTGTTTGATGTTTGCAGCAATTTTTTTTGCCAGCGCGTGAATCTTTTCAATGATTCCCTAGCCAAAAACGACAGATTCGATCATCACTACAGATGTGGAAAAAAATAACTGCGACAAAACTTGTGCGACTTTTCTTCTCGAAGGCTAGCTTATTTAAGATAAATGGGCGACAGTATATTCCCGTACGCGTTTTGTCTCAGAAAACAAGTCACACACTGCCAAGAATCCCATTGTTCATTTTCAATGAGCCTAAAAAAACTCAAATGTTTTAATAACTGGGAAAATAAATAAATACAATTGTTAGAGACAATTCTCATTGATTTCAATTGATTCTTGCCAGTTTTTACTTGCAGAGTTTTTTCTCTGAGTTTTTCTTTAATAAATAACAACTATCTGTGGTTCTTAAGGATTGTCACATTTTTCATTGTGTTTTTTTCTCAAATAGTGAAAAGTACATAAACTCAAATTTTGACACATCGGCCCGTTGGAATCTATGGGGCTGATTTACTAACCCACGAATCCGACCCGAATTGGAAAAGTTCCGACTTGAAAACGAACATTTTGCGACTTTTTCGTATGTTTTGCGATTTTTTCGGATTCTTTACGAATTTTTCGTTACCAATACGATTTTTGCGTAAAAACGCGAGTTTTTCGTATCCATTACGAAAGTTGCGTAAAAAGTTGCGCATTTTCGTAGCGTTAAAACTTACGCGAAAAGTTGCGCATTTTTCGTAGCGTTAAAACTTAAAAGGTGCAAAGTTTCGCGTAAGTTTTAACGCTACGAAAAAAGCGCAACTTTTTGCGCAAGTTTTAACGCTACAAAAAATCGCCAGATTTTACGCAACTTTCATAATGGCTACGAAAAACTCGCGTTTTTACGCAAAAATCGTATTGGTAACGAAAAATTCGTAAAGAATCCGAAAAAATCGCAAAATACCGATCATTACGAAAAAAACGCAATCGGACTCATTTCGACCCGTTCGTGGGTAAGTAAATCAGCCCCTATGCCTTGATAATTTGAGATACTATGACAGTGATTTGGGAGATACGGTTTCCAACTTATCCCTTAGCAATGCTTACAAAATATATGAAGTTCAGGGATGCAAAACCCCTTCAACCATTTTTTTTCCCTATCAGGCCCTCATTCCTCAGAGGGGCATGATTTCTGTTGGCAGCCCTAACCCATAACTATCACCTGTTGTAGAAAAAAAGCTTCCTCCCACATGATGAAATTGAAAAGTCAGGCTGATGGAGAGAAGACAAATATGTGACAGTAAATGGCAATTGGCCGTATCCTACCTTTGGTAATAATATAGGACCTTTTTCCATTATTGCCTTTTATTGCATAATCCATCATAATTTGTTTACATGTTTATTATACTATATTTATAGTATTTGAGCCTAATGCATCACAATGTGCTTAATTGCACGTGGTCATTTTGAGAAATGAAACAGAATTACAATAAACGATTTTGGATTCTGGATTGGATCATTGTCGACACGTTTTGACGTCAAAATGAATCTGATTGTCATGCACATAATGACAAAGCCCACAGTAGGAATAACTAACACCCTCAGATTGGCATTAGTTCTACGGTGTCCCTTTACCAATAGGAGCCCTTGCATGCAATTCTTTTGGACTGATTTGAAGGACACAATAGAGCTTGGCACATAAAGCACATGTGCATGGAGTGTGTTTAGTAGCAAGTAGTAATGAATGGTGTCAATATGTGCACCAATTGTGTCCATTATTGCTCTACTGCAATTGAAGCTGCAGATTTAAATGAAGTCAGGCATATGTGAAAGCTCCTGACCTCTCAATTCAAGGTTATTTTTGCCTCTCCTGTTTTATCTTCTGCTGGGAGACAATCAATTTTCTTATATTATGATGGAATACCAAACAGTTCATACAGACAGAGCTTGTCATTTAACATATTTTTCTACTTGGCATATAACCTTGGGAAAGAAAACACAATAGCTACCATCAATATCAATTAAGTGCAGAATTTATTATTAATGTTGCTAAATATAATATTTCAGGGCTAAGAAAACATGAAACTGCCATGTTACCAGTTTACTTGGCACAGGTTGCTTTCAGATATTGTGCAACAGTTCCACTGTAGATTTGAAAATAGTTCATGTTATCATAGCTGCAGAACAAATGCACTTCTCTAGAAAGGCACTTGTATCTCTATGAAGATGAGCTTAAAGGGGTATTATACACATATAAAGCCCCTTTATCAACAGCAAAATGCATTCTTTAAGAAAAAAAAATGTATATATATTTATTTCTATATTTGTAAATTAGGAGTGGTTTTGTGTTCACACTTCCCCCTATATGTAATAAAAGGCACTAAGTTTGCCCAGGAGCAGTAATCCATAGCAATGGTATTGCTTTCAAACTGGTAACAAGCAAATGCTAGCTGCTGATTGGTTGCTATGGGTTACTGCTACTGGGTAAAAGTGCTTTTTATTACATAACCCTACTACCTTTGCTGTGATTAGCTAAGTTTGGTAAGAGATAATGACCTCTGTATAACAAATAAGCAACCCTCTTCCGTAACCATTTTGACTATTTTTACTTGAGCGATCTATTATGCATGAGCTTTAATGTAAGCTCTGGTAATATGATTAACAGCCTGACATAAGCAAAGAAGATAAAAAGAATGATTTATCAGCCTTCCCTCAATTCAGCAGAACCAGAAAGTGAAAGGAAATGCAAAAGTGAAACTACTTGCATTTTTTCTGTTCAATTGCAAATATAGGCAAGGAATATGTTCAACACAAGCCCTATTTGTTGATATCATGTTAAAATGGAAATATACTGTCCCTTTAAGGCTGTGCTTCATGTGTACAGTTTAGTATTAAGTAGACCTACACATTTATCCAAAGTCCTACCACATAACTTTGTTAGCATTCCACACTAAGAAACAGCCAGATCTGGTAACACACATTGGCACACAGTAAAAAATATAGACCAGTGTAAATTATTGCTACATTAGTACATGTGGATCATTTACTAAAACAGTGGCAAGCGTTCCAGGTTTAGCCCACTACACACCAGTCATTGGCAGGGTACAGCTACCTATCCTGGTGTAGAGTAATGTGCTGTGTGCAGGTTACGAAAGTAACAGTATTATAAATACCAAAAGTATTTGATACATAATGATACCCTTCTGTAGAGCAATATAAAAAAATAAGCAGTATTTAGGTGCATATGTCTTTAAAACTGTACAGGCTGCTTCATCAGATTGAAAATGCAAATGGATAAATTCCGCACAGTACATAAACTATGCTATATATCCTTATTATGCTGTACTTAAATTAAAACATTAATTACTTGTATTTTTTTTATATGACAAATAACAATAAATGTTTGTACACTGTATTTCATTCTCTATACCTCAGGTAGGAAATGGCAACAATAAAACCAATGAGTAAGTAGATGTTACATTCACATAAATAATTCATAATCACTTCACTGCTCTTAGCTGTCTTAATAGAAAAGCAATGAAATTGGAACTGTTATATAGGGAAATCCTCCAATATAAATGAGTAAGCAATCATAAATATGTCATTCGGATGAAACTAATAAGCAGGTAACTAATGTACAGCATTCCTACACAGTGGAATAAAATATAATATTCATTCATTATTCACAGTATGGTCAATGAATATACCATACACAATAATCCTGCTGAGTAGAATGAATTGAGCAAAACCTTGAAATTCCACTTAAGATTTAATATTTAGGAAAGTAATATAAAAAACATTTTGGGAAATAAATAGTCTAACAAACACCCTTGCACACAACATTCTTCCCTATGTTGCCTATAGCCACAGCACCTCACTGAACATCTGAATGCAGATGCAGCACCATACAATGTGTCTCATTTGCATTCTGTTATTTAGTGTGGTTCTGGGGTTACTGTCAGTATATGGCAGAATGAAGTCTTTTAACTCATGCGTTCTGGAGGGGTTGAATGGAAAAAAAGTCACCTCTCGGAAAGAAGAAAGATGTGTGCATAGGCCCTAAGTGTGATAAGGTGGGCCTCTTCCTGAAATAATTTCTTTCAATAAAACAGGGTCAGACTGGGGTGTCTGGGGCCCATGAGGGCTTTCCCCTAAGGAACCCCCCACTCACGTCACAGACCTTCATCCCCCCAGTTGTGAAATTCCACCCCACCCTCCTGTGCTCTGCATCGCTCTACTTGCAGCCTATTTGCACGGTGAGGGAGGAGCACCTGGGTCAGAAAATGTGCAGGGAATGGGACTGGGTCGGCAGGGTTCAAAAGGGCCAGACCCACAGGGTTTTTTCGCGGTGTCCTGCTGGCCCAGTCCAACCTTGCTATAAAAATAGGCAACACTGCAAAGAAAAGTGCTCACACCACCACATTCAGGTATTTATCTGTGACTTAACTGTGTTAAAAAATCATTAAAAAGCATTCAGTATCTATGGTTCACACATTAATCAGGATACAGTCCCCAAAGGGGTTCATTTTACAATCCAAAGACATGCATAAAGATTTAATCTAAGACTACAACGATTAATTTAAAAAGTCCCAAAATAAACCGAAGGGAAAAAAGGATTACTTTTACTAATATTGAAGGCAGCCTTTTCAAGGGAAGAAGCATGTCTTCAGATTATGATATATCAGCACAGCCTGTATTGACATATGCTTCATTATATTATGTTCTCATTAATCCTATAAAAATGATTACCTTTTAAATTATAGACAGTCTATTTTAGCATATCTATCTATCTATCTATCTATCTATCTATCTATATTTTCTATGTCAACCTGGAAGACATTCCTTTTAATCAGTAGCCTACATCATAGTAACATAGTAACATAGTAAGTTGGGTTGAAAAAAGACATACGTCCATCAAGTTCAACCATAATGCCTATATATAACCTGCCTAACTACTAGTTGATCCAGAGGAAGGCAAAAAACCCCATCTGAAGCCTCTCTAATTTGCCACAGAGGGGAAAAAATTCCTTCCTGACTCCAAGATGGCAATCGGACCAGTCCCTGGATCAACTAGTACAAAGAGCTATCACCCATAACCCTGTATTCCCTCACTTGCTAAGAATCAATCCAGCCCCTTCTTAAAGTTATATAATGTATCAGCCAGTACGACTGATTCGGGGAGGGAATTCCAGAACCTCACAGCTCTCACTGTAAAAAATCCTTTCCGAATGTTTAAATGGAACCTCCCTTCTTCTAAACGGAGTGGGTGCCCTCGTGTCCGTTGGAAGGACCTACTGGTAAATAAAACATTAGAAAGGTTATTATATGATCCCTTTATATATTTATACATAGTTATCATGTCACCTCTTAAGCGCCTCTTCTCCAGTGTAAACAGACCCAACTTGGCCAGTCTTTCTTCATAACTGAGACTTTCCATACCCTTTACCAGCTTAGTTGCCCTTCTCTGGACCCTCTCTAACTCAATAATGTCCCGTTTGAGCACTGGAGACCAAAACTGAACAGCATATTCTAGATGGGGCCTTACCAGCGCTCTGTAAAGGGGAAGAATAACCCCCTCCTCCCGTGAATCTATACCCCTTTTAATACAGCTCAAAACCTTGTTTGCCCTTGCAGCTGCTGCCTGGCATTGCTTGCTACAGCCAAGTTTATTATCTACAAGGACTCCAAGGTCCTTCTCCATTATGGATTTGCCTAGTGCAGTCCCATTAAGGGTATACGGGGCTTGCATATTTTTACATCCCAGGTGCATGACCTTACATTTATCCACATTAAATCTCATCTGCCACTTAGCTGCCCAGATTGCCAGTTGGTCAAGATCCTGCTGCAGGGATGTCACATCCTGGATAGAATTGACTGGTCTGCAGAGTTTTGTGTCATCTGCAAACACTGATACATTACTCATAATACCCTCCCCTAAGTCATTTATGAACAAATTAAACAAAAGTGGACCCAGTACAGAACCCTGAGGGACCCCACTGAGGACCTTATTCCAAGTAGAGAATGTACCATTAACAACCACCCTCTGTACCCGATCCTGTAGCCAGTTTTCTATCCATGTGCAAACGGCTTCACTAAGACCAATAGACCTTAGCTTAGAAAGCAGTCGTTTGTGGGGAACGGTATCAAATGCTTTGGCAAAATCCAAATAGATGATATCTACTGCATCCCCACTGTCCAGCTTCTTACTTACCTCATCATAAAAAGCAATTAAATTGGTCTGACATGACCTGTCCTTCATAAAGCCATGCTGATTACTGCTCATAATGGCATTCTCCACTACATAATTTTGAATGTGATCCCTTAACAAGCCTTCAAATAACTTGCCCACCACGGATGTCAAACTTACAGGCCTATAATTGCCAGGCTGAGATCTTACTCCCTTTTTAAATATGGGAATGACATTCGCCTTCTTCCAATCCCTAGGTACCATACCTGATGAAAGCGAGTCTGAGAATATCAGAAACAAGGGCCACTGCAATTCTGCCCCTAGCTCTCTCAGTACCCGAGGGTGTATTCCATCTGGCCCAGGTGCCTTGTTTACATTTATCGTGTGTAACCCTTTAAGCACCATATCCTGTGCCAACCACTGTGTAGTTGGAGCTGAGGCAACAGTGAAGCTATTGGGTGGGACTTGGCCCACTGGCTCCTCTACTGTATACACAGAAGAAAAGAACTGGTTAAGCACATCTGCCTTTTCTGTATCCGCTGTAACCATATTGTTATTATAACTCAATGGGGCCACACCCTCAACCTGCATCTTTTTACTATTAATATACTTAAAAAACTTTGTGGGGTTAGTCTTGGCCTCGGCCGCGATGCGCTCCTCATTTTCTATCTTTGCCTTCCGGATTGCTGTTTTACAACACTTGTTATAGTGTTTATAATCATTAAACGCATCTACTGTCCCCTCTGACTTATATTTCTTAAAAGCTTTCCTTTTTCTCCCTATTAACTTCTTTACCTCAGAAGTTAAACTTCTACTTTTTCTTATTAATGGAATAAATTGAGAACAGTAATGATTTAATATCATTTTAAATGACAACCATTTCTGCTCTGTGTTTTTATCAGAAAACATAATGCCCCAATCTATGCCCTGAAGCGCTGCCCTTAAGGAGCTAAAATTTGCCTTCCTAAAATTCATTGTCTTTGTTGCCCCCGTGTAAATTTGTTTCCTGCACCAAACATTAAATGAAATAACATTATGGTCACTATTACCCAGGGGTTCAACCACTTGCACATTTGCTATACGTTCTGGGTCATTAGAGATCACTAGATCTAGTATAGCATGGTTCCTGGTTGGCTCCTCAACAACCTGTGACATAAAGTTGTCATGCAGTAAGTTTATAAACTTGTTCCCAGTTACTGTCCTGGCAGTACTATTGCCCCAGTCAATATCAGGGTAATTAAAATCCCCCATTATTATACATCCCTTTAAAATATCATTACAGGGAATGTTATATATGTTTGCAGCTTATTTCACCCCATTCTTAATATTTATAAATATGAGTTGACCTTACTTTTTACAGACCCTTTGCTAGCATGAGCCACCAAAATGCCAAATCCTGGTCACCTAATCAAAGTAAAGGAAGAACTGAACATTGGTGTGCACCAGTGAGTCACTGAATCCCATTTAGTATTTAACCTATGCACATGGCTTAAAGGACAAGTCAACCCAAAATATAAATTTGGCCTAATAATTGCCTAAAAAATATTTGTACGCTGAAGCTGGTATTTGCCACGCTAGTGGATATCTGTTTGTAAGGTTTAGGAGTTCAGTAGATACTTGGAAGGGCAGTTCGATGTAATCTCTTCCCATAAATGCATTAAAGAGGTGTTCATTGTTCTGTCCTGTTTAATTAAACCAATATTAAAATCCATATTCGATCAAAACAACTGATAGTCTTTTATATATACTCTGAAATAACTGGTTTTTAAATTGAAATTAAGCATTGCAGCATACTAAGGAATAATGTGAGGGTAGGGGCAGTATTACCTTCAGAAAATGGTCATAATTGTGGTTTTGAAACCTCTTCAGTTATTACATATATTTTTTTCAGCTATTATACAACAATTCCTGGGTTCATTGAAGACTCAGACAATTCAATTTAAAACATTGTTTAATATTGAAAAATGCACTGTACTTAAAGTATATGTGGATATATTGCCGTACATTTGCCCATTGAGAACTAAGCAATTAATTATTTCATACAGTATCTGTATGAGTCATCCCCTGGATGCAGATATTAAATTCACATTCTTATCTCATATACAGGATGTTATTAAAAAATCTTTGACAATTTCCAGCTTTTTCTAAGAAGGTATAAGTAATATGTTTTATTCATAATAATTGACTATGAACAAGAAAGAAAGAAAGAAAGTGAAAGAAAGAAAGAAAGAAAGAAAGAAAGAAAGAGAAAGAAGAATGGATGTATTTCCAGTTTGAGGATCTTGTCAGGACAGAAGTCATCTTATTGTTTGAACATAAATTTGTAGATCTGACTTGTTTGCCCAACAAATTTCTTATCCAACTTTTTCCAGGTGATCAAATAAATTATAGTAATATTTTTACAATGATATTGTTCACATTCCAAAGACTTTTTAGTTCCGTTGGTTTCAGGTAGTACATCAAAAACATGGACAAAGACATTTTTCAGTTGCTTTCTATTTTTTACTTTTTCTTTTTTTAAAATAAAGATGTATTTATCTAATATGGAAGTGGAAAGTTTCAAGTTGTTGCAAAAGAAAGTGAATAGGCAGGTAAAAAAAGGAAAACTGGACTTGTGCTTTATTTATTCAAATGATAAGCAACTGACTGTAAACCTGAATCATGTGTAATGCAATAAAAAAAGATACACAACATCAACTTTAAGATCCTTTCTTTTTACAACAACTAAGTAAAAAATATCAAAATGTAGTTTTGCCATTGTAATTGTGCTTATTATTGTTGGGTTTTAGACTGATAATTCTTGATTATGCTTTGGGTCATCTTTTAGCAATGTTGTTATTGTTTGTTTATTACTGTTTGGATCTCCTGTGTGTATTAATGAATTTAAAATGATTAATTCTTGGCTGTGATTTCTTCATTGTATTTGTTTACTTACATAAATAACTGCCTATGTAGTAGTGAGTCTTTCTTTGCCAAAATATCTCTACAACTTATGGGTATAATATTTTTACCCAATATTATTATTACATATTGATATGATTAATATAAAATGCATTCAGCATCAGTTAGGAGATGAATCTATTTTCACAAGCTTAGTAATTCAGCCAATAAATCAGCCCCAGTGTGCTAAATAAGGTAAGAAGGTTATTGGAGATAATATGTGAGTGCAGACACTTTGAATTAATGTGAAAGATGTTTAATGTACAGGTACATCCTGCATAAACCTCAAGTTAATCAAGAAGAAGTAAAAAAGACTCATCTAAAGTTGCCTCAGTAGAGGAATAAATTTACTTTAATATAGCCATGGATCAGTCCCCAGATCAATACTGCTATTGCACTTACAGTATTAATAACAGCAATGCTGTGCTGTGTAAAAGGGAGGCAAACCTTTAGTGAAATGAACCTTCCATTGCAACTGGTGTTTGGAGATAATCCACAGCATCACTCTTGTTGTAAAAAAACACTTAAGCAACTACAATTTCTAATCCACAATATCTCTTGTAAAGTACCTAGTCTAGCGTAGTCAGCCTAACGGAGATCTTCCATATCCTTTTTATGTTTAGGCACCCTTCTGTGGATTCTCTCTCTTTCAGCAGTAGGCTTTTGGCTAATGACTAACAGCACTAAATGTTTTTGATGCTGCAACAGTTTTTAAACATAAAGAAGTACCCTATCCTCCTGAGGCCACCAGACGGCCAGTGCAAGATCTTGAGGATTTCTCCAAAGCATTTCAGTAAAGAGTCAACCTATTATGTGATTATAGATTACATAACCACAGGAATATATTTTACCACTGCAATATAGCACTTCAATTTGCTAGCCTGCCTTTGCTAGTTACAGCACCTGAGCAATAGAGCTAATATACTGAGCATGGGCGTCCGCAGAAAATTTTCCAAGGGGGGGCAAGTAAGCTAGCATCATCCTGCAACAGATAAATATATATATATATTTTTTTTTTTTGCAGGATGATACTAGGGGAGGCTAAATATGGCCCATACACAGACTGACCTACAGCTAATGTGACACTTAGTGGATTCACTGCTGACGTAAAAAGTTAACCTCCCAACTACCTCTTGCCGTTCCCACTGACTCCCAGGGATACTGTACAAAAGTGTGGGTGGGGGTGCTTTTTTTTTTTACCCTAAAATGTTTAGTATTAGTAGTAAAAGTATTCATACGCGCACTTCTGTTAGGGGATCTGCAAACATTTGTGTTTGGGATCAGTTAGCTTAAAGGGGTAGTTCGCATTCGAATTCACTTTTATTTTTAATGGTTTTTCAGTTATTTAGCTTTTTGTTCAGCAGCTCTCCATTTGGTATTTCAGCAGCTATCTGGTTGCTAGGGTCTTATTTACCCTAGCAACCAGGTAGTGATTTAAACAAGAGATGGGAATATGAATAGTTAAGGGGCCTACTTGGAAAAATAAGTAATACAAAATTATAATAATAATAAAATTGTAGCCTCGCAGAGCAATATTTTTTGGCCCCCATTTGAAATCTGTATAGAGGCAGAAGAGAAAGGCAAATTATTCAAAAAAATTAATTAGGAAGACCAATTGCAAAGTTGCTAGGAATAGGCCATTTTATAACATACTAAAGGTTAACTTAAAAGTGAACCACCCCTTTAGATGTGTTTATGTTAGTTTTATAGCAAGAAAGGCAGTGGGTACTGACTCCCCGTATTTACAAACCCAGCACATTATATGCCATGAGGAGCAGTGGGTACAGATGGCAGATATTCAGGCCCTGGCACTATAACACTGGCACTGATACACAACATTGGCCCCACTGTAACTTACTATAAATGAACAAAACAATGACAAAACAAAAAAAAATAGTAAGTGCAAAAAACAACAACACATATATAAACACACAATGAGCTTTTTCAGAGGGAAAGAGTTAACTTACCCTCCATGTGTTAGGGTAGGGGATAGATTATAAATTAAACAATTTAATGTCAGCTAGTGATTCTTTAGAACTGTATAGTGCCTGGGTGTAGTGCCTGGGTATAGTACCTGTGTATAGTGCCTGTGTATAGTACCTGGGTATAGTACCTGGGTATAGTACCTGTGGGATGAAAACTGCAGCAAAAGTTGAGAGTTGGTTCTTAGGTAAAGTTACAGCTGCAGATTCTTCTTTTCAGTCTTTATTTCTGTTTCCAGTTTGCAAAATCTCCCGATCCCTGTGTGCATCTGTGCTCTGATTGGTCAATTTTACTGTCTGTCAAGGAAGCTGTGCTCTGATTGGTGAATCCACAAGAAGAAAGATCCAATCGGAGCACAGCAAAAACGGGCTTGAGGGGAAAGTGCAGAAACGGAGTAAGGTTTTTGTTTTTTTTGCTACTTTTCCAGGGGGGGGCAAGTGCCCCCTCTTGCCCCCTTCTGTGGACGCCCATGATACTGAGGATGCTGTCTAGCTGGTTGTTCTTTTCCCTGATGGAGTTAAAATGCTAAAAAACACAAAATGGTGAAGACAATGCAGAAAGGTCGAAGCTTAAAGGAGAAGGAAAGGCTAAGTCACTTGGGGGTGCCAAAATGTTAGGCACCCCCAAGTGACTTACATGACCTACCTTGTACCCCGGGCTGGTGCCCCCATTAGGAGAAAACAGCACCAGCCCGGGGCACCTGTAGACACCGCTTCCTCCTTCCTTTGCGCGCTGCTGCCGAAATCCGTGGGCCGGCGCATGCGCAGTAGAGTGAAAAGCCGACTTTAATGTTTAAGTTCGGCTTTTCACTCTACTGCGCATGCGCGCGCAAGCGAGGAGGAGGCAGGTAGCGCCGGCAGCTGCCCCGGGCTGGTGCTGTTCTCTCCGTACGGGGGCACCAGCCCGGGGTACAAGGTAGGCGTTCTAAGTCACTTGGGGGTGCCTAACATTTTGGCACCCCCAAGTGACTTAACCTTTCCTTCTCCTTTAAGGCTTTCTGTACCTGGTAAATTCTTGTAATAAACAATTTGTTTTTATTGACTTGTGATATTTGTTAGTATCTGCCATATATCCTGAATATTACAAAGGTGTAAGTGGGGTACGTGCACCTGAATTACAAGTTTTTATTACTCAGCCTCTACGCTAACATAGATAGTCTACTTGTGGTATGGTTATGTTCCTACTTCTCCCCCTGTGGTAATATAGTCACCCTGTGTATTTCTGCTAATACCTCCTTAAAACGAGTTAAAAAATAATGGAGGACGAAAAAGATGCTGTCAGAATTAAAGATGGATGCCATGCATATCACCCATGAAAATAAAAGGCTTTGGTTATACCACTGGGCTTCTCCTTCTTCTCCATAAACACTGATGATATTATTACTGCATTTGTCATAACATTTTAAACAAAATTGAAAATGATAATAATTGCACAGAAGAATGTCACTTTAAATGAAGCTAATATAGTTAGGGTTCCTGACCGCCGACTCTAAATGTAGTAATCCGTGGGAGCCCTCCTGCCAGGACAAAGACGTATATACGAGAACAAGAAGGACACGACCATAATGGAAGTTCAAACTTGTTCAGTTTATTCGTTTTAACTTTGGCGCATGCAGTAGGGGGGCAGTAGGGGGCGCCGAATGGGGGCGGCCTCGGGGCGCGTCATTTAGAAATCCGGCGCTGCGTGCAGATACAAAGGAATCATTATAAAAAATAGAGTAGAATCTCATTATCTTCAAGGATGGCCTTTTACATAGGACACGATGAGTAGAAGAGGCGTTAGTACATAGATACAAGATAAAGTTGTTTTTGAAGGCTTATATTTCGTAAGGTGCAAACTGTGCAAGGGCACTATTTGGGAAAAACAACTATTATGGGATGTTCAAGCCCTGCTGTTTGCTGTTACAAAATGGAGATACATTTCTAAAATGGAGTATGATATGCTAAGCATCATAGTGTATCAAAGTATCAAAATACATGCAAATATGAATATATGATTATATGAATATGAGAGTATAGGATATTATGTCAAACCTCACAAATATGGGAATATTTAATATGACAGAATTACTCCTCTGAAGAGCATTTGATGTGTGGTAGATGCCAGGAGAAAAGTTCAATGACATTTTGATTAATGTACTTGGTAAATGCCTGTGGTGCCTTGAATCTTGCATCTGTCTACTGGAACTACATACATTGGGAACGTTTACTGAGGAGAAAACCATAGTAATTTAGTAATTTGCCACTAACAGGTAACAAAAGTGATTGCACAATAAAGAAGTCCTTCACTCAAAAATGTTTTTTTTACACAAGTTTAAAAGTTATTTGTAATTGATTGCTGATATGTTTTTACTATGCACATACAAACTAGGGTGTAGAATGTGACTTTGCTTTCAATTTTAGATATTGCCCTGTTTACTGCAAAAAAATTACAAAAGCATACATACTTCTTAATTAAAACAATAGTTATTTATTGACCAATGAAGTATGCTAACCTATTACTCAGCTTGCTGGCAGCATTATTTCTGGATTCAGAGCCAGGAGAACAGAGAGTTTAAAAAGCCAGACAGGTGCTGCCTCAGTAGCAATTACAACTTACAAAAAACTATAAAACTGTTAAAAACTTGTTCAATAGTGATGGGTGAAATAATTCGCCAGGCAAGAAATAACATGTGCAGCAATTTTTTTGACACACAACATTTTTGCCAGTTATAAATTTTTTGCCATTCCGCGAATCTTTTAAAAGAAATTTTCAGCAAGGCCAAACAGCACAGATTCGCTCATCACTAGTTATCAATGTACGTTGGAAAGTTGCCTAAAATTAAACTTTTTTTTGACTGTGGAAAGAACAGTTTTTGGTTGGACCCCAGTTTAGTTGAAAAACGTATATTACGCATTTTGTATTTTCTGTCGTTAAAAGACCAGCAAAAAAAAAATATATATAAAACCTAGTATTGTATATATTAATGCCTCCTTTAAAGTCATTTGTGTGTGTGTTCTTTTTTATGTTGTGTCTTTGTTTTCAGCTTTGGTATCCGCCATTTTTTTACCTTTGATCAGTCTAAACCAGTGATCCCCAACCAGTGGCTCGTGAGCAACATTGTGTTCACCAACCCCTTGGATGTTGCTCTCAGTGCCCCCAAACCAGGTAGTTATTTTTGAATTCCTGACTTGGTGGCAAGTTTTGGTTGAATAAAAACAAGATTTCCTACCAAATAAAGCCTCCTGTAAGCTGATAGTGTGCATAGAGGCTCCCTAATAGCCAATACTAGCCCTTATTTGGCACCTCCATGAACTTTTATGGTGCTTGTGTTGCTCTCCAAGTCTTTTTACATTTGAATGTGGCTCACGAGTATGAAAGGTTGGGGATCCCTGGTCTAAACTCTATCTAAACTCTACTTCACTACTTGAGTTAGGGGCCCACTAAATAACTCTTAAACATAATCCAGGTATTTTATTTGGTATTTTATTTACAGGTCCCTGAATTTCAGCACTTTAGCCACAGCCTTTTGTATTGAGAACACACTTATTGAACTTCATTGCAACGTTTTTTGATTTCTAAAATAATTTAGATGGAACATATGACATTGCAATGTAATAAATAATGAGGCCTTTCTGGACAGGTAGAGTGATGATCACCAAGCTGAATGCAGTAGTTTTGTATAAAAAAAGAGTGACTATGTGTCATCACTTTGCAGAGTAAGCACAATTTGTTTTTTGCAAACAAAACTTGAAAGAGGCCCTACACATTTTTGTTGAAAGGGTATTTCCCATGTAGTCTTTTAAACAAAATTCACAGTAAGTAATGATTCCCTCATTAACATTTATGAGATCAGCTGAAAATGATGATTCATGAAGTTTCTATCTTTACCTACAAAGCCTTTTGCAATCGTTCCTGCCAGTATGATTTTAGGAATGGCATCACCTCCTTCCACTTGTTGGATCTTCTGGAAATAAATATGTCAATGAAATCTTTCATGTTATATATCTTTATACTTAATGAAGTGCTACAGACACAGTTGGCAACAAACATCTTATTTCCTAATATCCTGCTGCTTCATTCTCTTTTTATGTTCAGGAAATTTAATGTAAATATAAAAAAACATCCCAGCTATTTCTTGTAATTGCCTTGTGAATTATTTGAATACATATCATCAGAGGCTTCATGAAATTTATTGATACTTTCCTTTTGAGGCAAGATTTTTCAGGAACAGTCTGTTAATAAAGGAAGTTTTGCTTTTATATAAACACTGTCTTATACAGACAATGGAATGTATGGAAAAAGTAAAAGTCACAATAATCATATTCATATAAACTAGTACCCATTCAATAAACTAGTCACCCAAAATGAGTATTTCTTTTAGTGATAACAGAATTTTAAGAGAAATGAACATTTTATTAAACTTGTGCTACATGCCATTTAAGAATCCGCTATTTAAGTTCAAGCAAATAAATGTAAAACAAAACAAAAAAATCAACGTATGCAGATTTTTCCTTAATATCACGGAATGTGGCATTTTAGCCTACAGCCTGTTGCCCCATCTACTGCATATCAACCCACAGTACACACCAAAAATAACTGTTTGTTGAAACAGATGTATGCATTCTCATAGATATTGAACAAAAGTACAAAAGGTATCGTAGCCATTATCCAGAATGCTCTGAATTATGATAGGGCCATCTAACATAGTTCCAGTTTAAAGGACAAGTCAACCAAAAATATATATTTTTGCATTATAAAAGTAAACATAATTCTAAACAACTTTGCAATATACATTTTGTATACATTTCCAATGGTTTTTGAGTTATGTGTATTTATAATTGCTATTAGAAGCAGTGTTTGTCTGTCCTTTTCTATTCTCTGCCCTGGTGGCTCAGACTGTTGAAACAATGTAACACAAGGCAGCAGACTGACAGACTTGACTTGCTGGAGGAGACTGACCTTTGCAACATTGTTTAAAAAGTAACAACCAGGAGTTCAGCAAGTGCTGCTTTCAATAGCAATTACATTTACAAATAACTTTTAAAGCACTGAAAATTTTCACTAAATCCACATTGGAAAGTTGCTTGAATTTATGTTTTCTTTTATTAGGCAAAAACTTATTTTTGGGGTTGACATGTCCTTTAAACAAGTAATTCAAAATTGATTTACTTTTTCCTGTAACAAGTACTTTGTTCTTGATCCCAATTTTTTTTTTCTTTTTTAGCAGACTTAAAGTATACAGATCCAAATTATGGAAAACTGGAAAACCCCAGGCCCCAAGCATTCGGAATAATAGGTCCCATAACTGTATATACTGTAGTATTGCCATTTAAGCAGCTTTAAGTAGCTACTAATCTGCTTCCTCCATACACATGCAAAACACATGTTTTAATTTCTTCAATCACCATGAGTAATTTAATGCTAGTCTGACCAACTGATTTCACTGATTTTCCAAACACATGCTAAAAACTTTAAATCTATGGTTGGATATACTTTATAGGTCCCATTCACAACTATTTGCACAAGAACAAATAATGTGCGTCAGGTGGGAGAAGCTTCATTTCATTTGTTTGCATGGAAAGATCATGCTAGAACTATAAACAAGTATCCGCATAAATGAATACAAGAAAGCTAAGCAAAAAGCAATTGAATCCTTACTACTTCTGTATGTGCTTTAACAATCCAGCAATAATCTACCCTTTCTAGCTATAATGCATTTTAATAAATGCATACAAATTGGATATGATTATGGGGCTTAGAAATGGTCAGTAGAATATTTCCTGGGTGGTATCATAAGTAGTACCAATTTTAATCACTTCAAGATTACTTTTCAGTTTATTTCCTGTATCAGTTCCTGTGTACCAAGGTCAGTTGTAGACTATGGTGAAAAACTGTAGAAATAGTTTGAGCAGTTTGTACTCATTTTTGTTAATGCCCAACTATTAAACAAACCATAATACACTCTGTCAAATACAGAGCAAAGCAAAGTCTTAACAGAGCTGATATGAACAATCATACCCTAGATAGGAGACTGACTTATTCTAGGCATAATTTGGACAATGAAGCAGACTTACATACTGGATATGAATTTGAAACAGTCAAACCAAACACATATAAAAGTGCAGTGTGCGATGAAGCACTGCTGTGATATTATCAAAGTAAATGTTCTCAAAGCTCGTATCTTGTATCAGTCAAATGTGAAACATCTTTCCCTTAGAGTTCTGAATATGAAAATAATCTTGTTTTAATCATGCATCCGTCTCCTTTGCTGGATAAATAGATGTGATTTAATTAAACAGAAAACTGCACAGCACTTTACTACAAAGTACAGATATATCCTTACTGGTTTCTGCCACTTATAGGGCAGCATGGTGGCTCAATGGCTACCTCTTCTGCCTTGAAGTGCTAGGGTGTTAAGTTTAATTCTATCACTATCTGGAGTTTGCATGTTCTGCCTTTGCCTGTTTTGATTTTCATAAACATAGAGGCAGGTTAATTGACCTTATTGTATGGGAACCTTAGATTGTAAACTCTAATGATGCAAGGACTGACATGATAAATAATCTTTGTTTTGGGCTACATACCGTAAATGGATCAACATGGTATAAATAATGGCTAAAATCAGTAGTAAATAGAGGGCCAGTAGCACCAAACCTGTAATAATTTTGCTCCTCAATCAACTAGTAGTTAGGGAGGTCCTTGGGCAAAAAGATTAAACTTGATGGATGAGTCTTTTTCAACCTCATTTAATATATTACTATGTTATATATAATTGGTAACCAGGGCCTGAATGCTACATGATTCTTACCACAAAAAAGCCTTTTCCTTGAGTGAAACAATGCATCACGGACAAAGACTGAAAAAAATAGACAAGTTTGACATCTGTATTACTGAAAGATCATGTTCAGAATATGTCCTGAAGAAAAATAACACAAGCAATGGTTAGCATGGGTTTATGAGAGATGGAACTTGTCAAGGAACTTGTATTTGCTCTTTATGATGAAACAAGCAGAAAAATTGACAGCTGGGATTTTGTATAGATCTTCCTTAAAACTGCAAAGACCATTGATGCCACATAAATAATTGCTATATAATTTATGATTCATCGGTCCTGGGAATATGATATGTCACTGGACAAAAAAACTAGAAGAAGAATTATATTCTAGCAGTAGTTATCATTTATTCATCTTCTAATTAAACTTAATAGCGCTGAATCACAGAGGTCTTCATTGGCACAGCCTTCAACAAAATAATTAACAAAAGATGATATTCATAAACTAGTGGTTGGGGGGTTTTCATAGCATCTAATTTTGCTGGATATATATGCAATTTATCTTTCATATTATGCCATTCCACAGAAAGGCAAGGGGCAGCAAAATCCAGAAAGTTTAAAATTATGCAAAGGCCATCTCCCATAGACTACATTTTAAGTTTTCATTTTTAACAATGTATATATAAAATATAGCTCTTACAGATATGTTCTATGCTCTTGGATGAAATGACAGCAAAAGTTACACACTAATGGTCATTTTCCCCATTTCGCAAATCTTTGCAAAGATTCACAAATTTTTCAGCGAAGCGGCGAAAATGACAGTGTTTTTTATGTGTGTTATTTTTTTGACATGAGCGGCAATTTTTTTGACGTGAGCGACAATTTTTTTGATGCGGGCAACAATTTTTGCCAATGGCAAAACACAGAAATTCACTACAAATCTATGCCTGGCGAAAAAATTTTGCCCATCACTGTTACACACTGGTAAATACTTGTGTTCTCTGAGTATCCACCTGCAGGATAAAAGGTGATTTGTCTGCCAAGCACACATTTTCTATATGTGCTGGCAGGAAAAGCCTCCAACTGCAAAGCGTGTATGTAATACATGGTTTGCAGTTAGAGCATTTCCCTTTGCATCAGCAGCTTTTGCTGGCTCTGCAGACGGTTAGGAGTGATGAAAATCACGTTGCAGGACCAACCTCCAAGCAGCAGACACAATCAGATCTGCGTCTGCTGCTTGGAAATACGGAATTTAAATGCAAAATCCATGCCTGATGAAAAGATTGGCTCATCACTAGTCTTTACCCATTTCAGTATTGAAAAAATAGTCTGCAAGAGAAGTCAAAAATTAAAAATACACATCTTTATTATAATCCATTAAAAAATCATGCCCCATGTATGCAGCCTAAAATACTAAATTTACTTAGATTTTTTTCCCAGTTTGGCTATTTATGTAATTTACCCATTTCAGCTCTAAAACTCACAGGGAAAAAACTAAGAAAATAAGAGTACAGTTTTATTCCAGTTTTTAACCCCATATCATACTGTGATACATACATTTAGCAGCTTCCCTAGGGAGCTGAATTGATGTGAAACAACATGTTTTACATTACAACTCAACTACATAGTTCACAAAATGTATCTCTAGTTACCAACAGTTGCCAGAAGAAACTGGCATTGATATTAGCCAGGATCAAAATTCTCCAAGAGGACATTTAATAACGTTTGGAGTTAACTGTCCTAAGAAAAAAAAATTCTCAATATAATATTAAAGAAGAATGAAACCCCATTAAACAAATATGGGCCCCTGCACAGCCCTTCTCCAACCAATCACATCACTGAAACGCCTATGTAGGCCTATCCTTCCAAAATTATTTGCCAAATGCAGAGCTGAGCAGTGGGTTGCCTACAGTTTTTGCCACCAACACATCATGTCTGAGTCTCAACAGATCTCATTGCCCTTCAAAAGCATGAGCACTGAAAGCATATGGGTATTTAGTGTGCATACTCCTGCTTTAAGGTCAGAGCAGAGAAGATTTAAATAAAAAGGGCATGGCCTGTCCACGTGATTCACAGCTCTGCTTTCTATTTTTAGTTAAAAGGGCTCAAATATGAGTTTGGGTGATGTAGCTGTAGGAAAAACTGTTAGGCACCTCCCAGTGGCAGTATTCACTTACCTGATACCCAGGGTTTGTGTTACCAGAAAACTGTACCGGCCAGGGATACTTCTGCATTAGCACCATGGAGCGGCACAAAGAAAGAAGCAGGAAGAGGATAACTTACACAAAAGTACACCAGGCCAGCTCAATTTGCTGCTAACAGGGGCCCATCGGATCAGCTAAGTGATTGCAATTACATTTTATCTCTTTTAACCAAGAGATACCATAGAAAACATGAGTTACCAATTCAAACATTCAGAACAATATCTAATACAAGAACCTCCGTCAACAGTATTCTCACAGCCAACTCTCCTTGGACCACTATGAACAGACTGAACAAGATTCTCAGACCTCAACTTGATGGTTCCTGCCTGTATTAACGCAACAAGACCAGAGAATAATAACGGACTATAACATGAAATGCCTGAGCAGACTGACTTCATAACCTTTTTTACTTTCTCTACTTTCTCTCTTTCTAGTTATTGTTCTAGTTAATATGACCTACTGTCTTCTTCTCTTATACTTCCATATACACCTATCTTTAACCTTGATTGACTAAGTAGCACCAGGCAGCACACCATTGCTATTTTCTAGCCTGTCAACCAGTAAAATGGACCCAGGAAACATCACCAGCACTGAGAGGCCAGGACTGGCCCTCACCGATGGGAACCCCCATATACTGATGATAATGGTTAATGTTTTCATGCACTGCTATTTTGGTATGACTAATACTTGCACAGACATTGCATAATTTGATTTACTCTTACTGTCAAATAGGAACATAATATGAGTGTGCTGTCATGGTTTGCAAAAATCAAAATGAAAAAAAAAAACAAAAAACATGAGTTAAAAGAACATTTTTACCCCCCAGTGAATTAACCTTTCCTTGTCCTTGAAATAATTATTTAGGGAGTTTCTCATGTTGAAAGGATTATTTGTACAACTGCATTATATTAGTTTACCAAGTAATATTGAATGTTCATACAATCTTATTTATTATGAGCCTGGGAGATTTTTAAAACTTGGAAAAGCTATCGAAGAGGGCAGTTTATAGTTCTTCATAATGTGAGATAATGTATACAATGTTACATACAGTGGTACATTCGTAATCTTGGTAATTCTGCCAGTTGGTCATACTCTCTACAGCAGGGATCCCCAAACTTTCTAACTCGTGAGCCACAGTTAAATGTAAAAAGACTTGGGGAGCAACACAAGCACCATAAAAGTTCATGGAGGTGCCAAATAAGGGCTAAGATTGGCTATTAGGCAGTCTCTATGCACACTATCAGCTTACAGGGGGCTTTATTTGGTAGTAAGTCTTGTTTTTATTAAACCAAAACTTAACATTAACTGTAAAATTAAATGGATGAATACCTTTTTAGGAATTTAAAGAAAAAAGAGTCAATCACATTATAAGCAAATAATTCTAATTTTTAAAAATAATTTTCTTTTTCTCTGTTATAATAAAACAGTACTTTGCACTTAATCATTATTGGATGCAAAACAAGCCTATTGGGTTTATTCAATATTTATATGATTTTTTGCAGACTTAAGTTATGGCTATCCAAATTACAGAAAGATTCCTTATCCGGAAAACCCCAGGTCCCAAGCATTCTGGATAACAGGTCCCATACCTGTATGAAGAAGTAATTCATAATGAATTAGATCTAGAGAAACTTTCTTTCCACAAAAATATTATCACCTTTTATAGGGAATTTTACCAAAAAGCCTCTGGAATTACCAAATAAAGGAGTATAGGTAAGTAAGTGTTTATTTAAAAAGGTTAACCCTCTATGGACCAACCATGCATATTTTAAGAGATAATAAGCGGAAGGATAAATCACGACCCGTGATTGCTATTTTTTTTGCATGTCTGTGTATTTTTGTATGTATTTTAATTAAATGCAGCATATATGTAGTCATTATAAATGCTTTTAAACATAAATGTATGATCCATATGTTATTTATTTCTGTTCTAGGTTGATTTTTGTTCCAGTGGGTCAGTATATGACCTAGGGAGCACAAAACAAATATTCATTAGGAGAAAGATGGACTTCTTACATCTGCAATAAGGTATTAAAGGTAGGTCACATGTGAACCTCTATGATTAACAAATATATAACATATTAGATCAAAAGCCTAAAAATATTTATATTTCCACTTTTGATTTAAACATGTTTCATTCAATTATGTATTCTACATGAAGTAAACTGTAAGAAATGTTTGCAGCAAAAAAAGTTGTAATTTAGTATCACTATTATTAGAGTGGGTATGTGAAGATTTGAGATTTTTGAAGCTTTTTTAAAGCTCCTTAAACTTTATGTTGTTTCCTATCTCTGTGTAACAGAAAAGGCTCGCAGTATAGGCTGTTTAGTGCCTTTCTTTAGAGTGAAACCAACAGTGCATTACTCCTTGAAAATGTTTTATATCAGTACAAAGTGGGCATTGCAATTTCATTACTAGTGTTTGGTGCGTATAAATGGAATCATTTAAGAATAAAATTTTTAAAAAAAAGCAAACCAAAACTGAGTGGTAGAGAATGCCTGGTAATTGCTTACTAATTTGATTGCATTTGATCCCTATCGAAGACAGCAGCCAGCATCCCTAGCTTATCTAAACAGCAGTCAACTCAGAAAGACTCAAAAAACAGTAAAGTGCATAAATACCTGTAAAACACTTTATAGGGGCAATATTGTCAACATGTGTTCAATGAATAGGGCTTGTGCTGAACATACTGGTTATTGTTTTGTTTTTTTTTCAATTAGCTTTTTATTGATTTTTGACAGGTATATAAAGGATACAGAAAGGTAAAGGAAGGAAGCAACGGGTAAGTATAGTTTACACAATAATAGTAATGTATATAACATGACTGGTTATTGTTAAATTTTACATTGTTCAACAATAATATTAGTTCAGTTAGGATTTAGAGACATATTTTAATGATAATGAAAAATGTACTCAGTATTATGTGTAAGAGATGTTCTTAATACAGAATCGTAATTCCCATTGAAGATAGTTTTATTTTGTTTTAGAGGTGTACTCCAGGAAGGGAGGTTCCCTGGTTTCTTTGATTAAGATCTATATATTCAGACCAGGATCTCCAGTTTTGGAAATGTTCAAGTATATTTCCATGTTTATATGCAATTAACTCTTCCATGTTTTTAGTTTCTTCTATTAAATGAAACCACTCTGATATTGTTGGTGGGCCTATTGTTTTCCATTTTCATGGAATGATTGCTTTTGCTGTTGTAATAATATATTTGATCAACAAAATTGTTATTGTTTTATTTTTCTTATCATATAATAGTAGTATTACTGTGGAGCTAAGTTCAAGTTCTTTTGGAAATATTTTCTCAATTACTTCTTGGATAAAATTCCAATAACAATCTAGTTTTTATCGTACCATAAATGTTCATATGACCCCCTTCCTGCGTTGCATATATGGTTATTGTTTAGCTAAACGGAGCAAAGAACAAGACTAAAGCTGCTGCATGTTTGGTCTTTCCAAGGAAGATTAACAGAGCACATTAAATTACCTGTTCAGCTCAAAACTCTATCCATTACACTCATCAAAAACTAAACAATGTTCAGCACAAGCCCTATTCATTGCACTCATGGTGAAAAAAGGGGTACTCAATATTATCAAACTTCTTTGTTCAAACCAAAGCCTTTAGTAAGGAGTTCAAAACTGCAATTATAATGTAATAATGGGCAATTAATTACTCATGTTGCAAATTTTTGTCCATATTGCAATATTTTATTTTATTTTATTTTACTTTTTTTTTACATTTCCCATTTATATTAATGATCTGCTAAATAAAACCCCAGGCATATTTGATTGGGCAGTATTAGTACAAACAATCTGAAACAAACTAATATGGATGTGTAATGAAAAGAGCAACGTTTGCTACAGGTCTAATCGCTTATAACAACCAATCAACAGGAAGTGTTTATTGTTCACCTCTTTAAAAACATTTTATTGGTTTATAAAGATTACTGTTCATGAAAAATCTTATGGGGTAAGTATGCAATGTAGGTAAATATTTTGTGGATGAATCTGAGAAACTGGTAAAAATAGTATTTCCTTATAAATACCAGTTTCGCTTAGCTATAAAATACATTGCAGAGCGCAATTACTAATTAATGAATTAATGATAAAAATTCATAATTAATTTATCTTTACATTTAACATGCGCAGCTGGCAAGTCTTGTCAAGCAAGAGGATATGGTATTAATAATAAATTGTATGGCGGATATATATTCTTGTTTATCTGAACATGATCACTGTAGAAACAAGATTGCAGAATGATGATCAAAGAATTGTATTTAATATTTCATTATATTAAATGGCTTTTAACATCAAGCAGGGAAAGGAGACACAGGGACAGTGTGAGGGAGGAGTGGCGCCATTTTAGGCAGCATCTCTCCCACCTGCCCTATAGGTGAGATCATGGTAGTGACCTGTGGGGGCCCACTTGTGTCCATAGTGTTTACTTGTCACAGTGGGCGGTGGAATGCTTGCTCTGGGGGTTCACATGCTCATCTGCCCCCTACGGTGTTGGGTGTCCGGCATGCCAGGCAGCCCAGGAAGTGGTATAGCAGTGGTTTTGGGCAAGCATTGCTTGCATATGGTTCTTTTCTCAAAGTTGTAAAACATCTTGGTTGATAAGATGATGTTAATGTACATGTATTTTAATCTGTAATTAGGGCTCAACCCCCTTCCCTATCCCAAAACCTGGATGTCATTATTTGTGTCTTGGGGAAAAAGGGTTCCAGAAAATGGATATATGCATAAGGTAAGTGAAGGGTTGAGTTGGTGGTTATCCTTCCTGTGGGGGCTTGAATCCTCATGAAGTAGGATTAACAGGAGGGACACACAGCCACACAATTTTTCCCATTAAAAGTTAGGGTGGACCAAGTACACCACACTGTAGGCATCATAACATCTGCTTCATATGTATCCATTGTCTTAAATAAACTTGTATAAACTTGTATATATTACTTTCTATTGGTTGCATCCAGTATTTTGGTTTGTGTCTGGTTGCTGGCTTTTAGCAGGAGGATTAGGATATTAACTCTCATGTATTGTGACAAGTATCATACATATTGGTAAGCAGCAGCTAGATGAACCCTACTGTATGTATGCTTTGCCCCTATAAATTCCTTTAGCTCAGATTCACATATTAAGAAGTATATAGGAGCAATCTGCTGCAAGGTCCTTTAGGGGAGCAGCAAAGATGCAACTGCAATTGCAGTATTTAGCAGTGATTTTTTTTCTACTGTTTGTTTTTATTGTTTCATACATCTGTTGGCACCTTTTCAGATTTTGTTGATTAATTTTACAAACAATTAGGTTCAAAGTAAGAAACCAAAAGCAATGAAGATGAAAACATCTTTATAGTTGAAAAGATAAACATCCTTGTGTACTTAAGCAAACAAAACTATAATTTCCTGTCAGATTATACACAAAAAAGAATGAAGTACAGAATAGTATCTCTGACAAATTATTTATGAGTATGGGATCAGTTATGTAAAATACCTAAAGGATTCTACAATTTGAAGCACCATTATAAGCTACTTACAGCATTTTAACATAAGGATTGTTTTACCAACAACATGGATTCATACAGCTTTACAGTATTATTTGCGTAGAATTATTTGTTTATATATAGCATTATTGTATTTCCAGATATTGGGTTCCTGGATAATAGATCCCATACTTACTTTTCCATATTTACATTTTTTTATATTTACTGAGCTAATTCAACAGAACATGGAAGTGATTTTTGCTGTGATCTGATAAAAAGATTTGTTGATCAGATCTGTAGCTTTAAAAATATTGAGGTTTAACTCTTTTACTGCCAAGCACGTATGGCATACGTGCTGGCAGTAAAAGGGCTTAAACGCCAACGACGTGTCTCATACGTCGTTGGCGTTTAAGCGCTGCTCTCTGCAGCGGCGGCATGTGCCGCCGCTGCAGAGAGCTTCTAACAATGACAGCCCCCCCTGGGCAATGTGCCAGGGGGGCTGTCATCAGGGTCCTGCGAGCCGATCGCTCGCAGGACCCTCCAGGAAGCAGCAGACGCGATCGCATCGCGTCTGCTGCTTCCTGCTTCCTCCCTCTCCCCCAGCGCCGGCCCAACTGAGGAAGGAGGCAATCGGGTCTTCAGGAACAGGTAAGGAGTTTTTTTTTTCTTGCATTTACACACTTTTACACACTTATACGCACATTTACATACATTTATACACACTTACATACATTTTCACACACTTACAGCACACATTTTAGCATTTTTTTATTTTTTTTTTTCATTTTTCACACTTTTATACACTTATTTACACTCATATACACACTTACACACTATCACACAACTTTTACACATGTACACACATGTATACACAAACACTTTGGTTTTTTTTTGTTTTGCTTTTTTTTTTTTTTTTTTTTCATTTTACCACTTTTTTTTATTTTCTTTTACCTAAAAACTGTTTATTTTGACAGCGTAACTATTGGATCAGATATTCTGGCCACTAATTACACTGTCATGTAACTTATTTTGTTGTTTCACTGATTTGCACAATTTTTGTGGTTTTATCACATTTTATCCCTATATAAGTGTTCCTGATCTGTTTTTAGCGTAGCTTTGCCAGGTGTAACTTTGGTGTTCAAAAATAACTTTACCTATTTTGAATTCATCAGAATGTGTACTTTCCAAAAATATATGGTTTTCTGGGGGTCACTGTATAGTTAGGGGGGGTTACTGCACATAATACACTGACAGGGGGCTCTGTGTGCAAAAGCTGAGCTGGCAGGCGAGAAATCCTTATGCGCTATTTTCATTTTGGGTTCAGTACATACCGCAGACTTTGGTATATCTATGCATATTGGGCATCAAACTGTTCAGTAGGCCTCTGGTGTTCCTATTTGGGGTGACTTGCCTTTGTACGCAAGAAATTGTGTGAGATAAATGCGGCAAATTGCAACATTTTTAGGCGATTTTCTGAAATGTCATAAAAACCGATAATTTTAGGAAAGCTTTGCGGCTTGGTACTTTGGTGTAGAAAGGACTCTTTACCCTTGTTGGATTTGTCAGAATGTGTACTTTCCAAAAATATATGGTTTTGTGGGGGTCTCTGTATAGTTAGGGGAAGTTTTGGCACATAATAAACTGACAGGGGGCTCTGTGTGCAAAAGCTGAGCTGGCAGGCGAGAAATCCTTATGCGCTATTTTCATTTAGGGTTCAGTACATACTGCAGACTTTGGTATATCTATGCATATTGGGCATCAAACTGTTCAGTAGGCCTCTGGTGTTCCTATTTGGGGTGACTTGCCTTTGTACGCAAGAAATTGTGTGAGATAAATGCAACAAATTGCAACATTTTTAGGCGATTTTCTGAAAAGTCATAAAAACCAATAACTTTAGGAAAGCTCTGCAGATTGGTACTTTGGTGTAGAAAGGACTCTTTACCCTTGTTGGATTTGTCAGAATGTGTACTTTCCAAAAATATATGGTTTTGTGGGGGATCTGTATAGTTAGGGGAAGTTTTGGCACATAATACACTGACAGGGGGCTCTGTGTGCAAAAGCTGAGCTGGCAGGCGAGAAATCCTTATGCGCTATTTTCATTTAGGGTTCAGTACATACCGCAGACTTTGGTATATCTATGCATATTGGGCATCAAACTGTTCAGTAGGCCTCTGGTGTTCCTATTTGGGGTGACTTGCCTTTGTACGCAAGAAATTGTGTGAGATAAATGCGACAAATTGCAACATTTTTAGGCGATTTTCTGAAATGTCATAAAAACCGATAACTTTAGGAAAGCTTTGCGGCTTGGTACTTTGGTGTAGAAAGGACTCTTTACCCTTGTTGGATTTGTCAGAATGTGTACTTTCCAAAAATATATGGTTTTGTGGGGGTCTCTGTATAGTTAGGGGAAGTTTTGGCACATAATACACTGACAGGGGGCTCTGTGTGCAAAAGCTGAGCTGGCAGGCGAGAAATCCTTATGCGCTATTTTCATTTAGGGTTCAGTACATACCGCAGACTTTGGTATATCTATGCATATTGGGCATCAAACTGTTCAGTAGGCCTCTGGTGTTCCTATTTGGGGTGACTTGCCTTTGTACGCAAGAAATTGTGTGAGATAAATGCGACAAATTGCAACATTTTTAGGCGATTTTCTGAAATGTCATAAAAACCAATAACTTTAGGAAAGCTCTGCAGATTGGTACTTTGGTGTAGAAAGGACTCTTTACCCTTGTTGGATTTGTCAGAATGTGTACTTTACAAAAATATATGGTTTTGTGGGGGATCTGTATAGTTAGGGGAAGTTTTGGCACATAATACACTGACAGGGGGCTCTGTGTGCAAAAGCTGAGCTGGCAGGCGAGAAATCCTTATGCGCTATTTTCATTTAGGGTTCAGTACATACCGCAGACTTTGGTATATCTATGCATATTGGGCATCAAACTGTTCAGTAGGCCTCTGGTGTTCCTATTTGGGGTGACTTGCCTTTGTACGCAAGAAATTGTGTGAGATAAATGCGGCAAATTGCAACATTTTTAGGCGATTTTCTGAAATGTCATAAAAACCAATAACTTTAGGAAAGCTCTGCAGATTGGTACTTTGGTGTAGAAAGGACTCTTTACCCTTGTTGGATTTGTCAGAATGTGTACTTTCCAAAAATATATGGTTTTGTGGGGGTCACTGTATGGTTAGGGGAAGTTTTGGCACATAATACACTGACAGGGGGCTCTGTGTGCAAAAGCTGAGCTGGCAGGCGAGAAATCCTTATGCGCTATTTTCATTTTGGGTTCAGTACATACCGCAGACTTTGGTATATCTATGCATATTGGGCATCAAACTGTTCAGTAGACCTCTGGTGTTCCTTTTTGGGGTGATTTGTCTTTATCTGATCTTTATCAAGAAATTGTGAGAGATAAATGCGGCAAATTGCAACATATTTATGCGATTTTCGAAATGTCATATAAATCTGCAAACTTAGGAAAGCTTTACAGCTTGGTACTTTGTAGCAATAAGAAATATTTACCCATTATAGATTCGGGGGGATGTGTATTTTCCAAAAATATATGGCTTTCTGGGGTGAATGTACTTTTTTTGTAGCATTATCCCACATAAAGGATGTAAATGTGTTGATTTTGCAGGAGCTGAAATGATAGATCATATGGGGGTATGTTCCCATTGGGGCCCCTACATGCCACATACTTAGGTAAACCTATACATATTGGGCATCAAACTGTTCAGTGGACCCCTGGCGTTCAAATTTAGGGTGTTTTATCTTGGTACCTAACACTATGTGGGAGATAAGATGCTGCAAAGTGGAAGCTTTGAGGGGATTTTTGGAAATGTCATCAAAATTGCTAACTTTAGAAAAGCTGTGCGGCTTGGTACTTTGGAGTAGAAAGACATGGGTACCCATTTTAGATTCGGGGGAATGTGTACTTTCCAAAAATATATGACTTTCTGGGGTGAGCGTACTTTTTTGTAGCTTTATCTCACATATAATGATGTAAATGTGTTGATTTTGCAGGAGCTGAAATGACAGAAATGACAGTATATATGGGGGTATGTTCACATTCGGGCCCCTACATGCCACATACTTGGGTAAACCTATACATATTGGGCATCAAACTGTTCAGTGGACCCCTGGTGTTCAAATTCAGGGTGTTTTATCTTGGTACCTAATGCTATGTGGGAGATAAGATGCTGCAAAGTGGAAGCTTTGAGGGAATTTTTGGAAATGTCATCAAAATTGCTAACTTTAGAAAAGCTGTGCGGCTTGGTACTTTGGAGTAGAAAGACATGGGTACCCATTTTAGATTCGGGGGAATGTGTACTTTCCAAAAATATATGACTTTCTGGGGTGAGCGTACTTTTTTGTAGCTTTATCTCACATATAATGATGTAAATGTGTTGATTTTGCAGGAGCTGAAATGACAGAAATGACAGTATATATGGGGGTATGTTCACATTCGGGCCCCTACATGCCACATACTTAGGTAAACCTATACATATTGGGCATCAAACTGTTCAGTGGACCCCTGGTGTTCAAATTCAGGGTGTTTTATCTTGGTACCTAATGCTATGTGGGAGATAAGATGCTGCAAAGTGGAAGCTTTGAGGGGATTTTTGGAAATGTCATCAAAATTGCTAACTTTAGAAAAGCTGTGCGGCTTGGTACTTTGGAGTAGAAAGACATGGGTACCCATTTTAGATTCGGGGGAATGTGTACTTTCCAAAAATATATGACTTTCTGGGGTGAGCGTACTTTTTTGTAGCTTTATCCCACATATAATGATGTAAATGTGTTGATTTTGCAGGAGCTGAAATGACAGAAATGACAGTATATATGGGGGTATGTTCACATTCGGGCCCCTACATGCCACATACTTGGGTAAACCTATACATATTGGGCATCAAACTGTTCAGTGGACCCCTGGTGTTCAAATTCAGGGTGTTTTATCTTGGTACCTAATGCTATGTGGGAGATAAGATGCTGCAAAGTGGAAGCTTTGAGGGAATTTTTGGAAATGTCATCAAAATTGCTAACTTTAGAAAAGCTGTGCGGCTTGGTACTTTGGAGTAGAAAGACATGGGTACCCATTTTAGATTCGGGGGAATGTGTACTTTCCAAAAATATATGACTTTCTGGGGTGAGCGTACTTTTTTTAGCTTTATCCCACATATAATAATGTAAATGTGTTGATTTTGCAGGAGCTGAAATGACAGAAATGACAGTTCATATGGGGGTATGTTCACATTGGGGCCCCTACATGCCACATACTTAGGTAAACCTATACATATTGGGCATCAAACTGTTCAGTGGACCCCTGGCGTTCAAATTCAGGGTGTTTTATCTTGGTACCTAATGCTATGTGGGAGATAAGATGCTTCAAAGTGGAAGCTTTGAGGGGATTTTTGGAAATGTCATCAAAATTGCTAACTTTAGAAAAGCTGTGCGGCTTGGTACTTTGGAGTAGAAAGACATGGGTACCCATTTTAGATTCGGGGGAATGTGTACTTTCCAAAAATATATGACTTTCTGGGGTGAGCATACTTTTTACTAGCTTTATCCCACATATAATGATGTAAATGTGTTGATTTTGCAGAAGCTGAAATGACAGAAATGACAGTTCATATGGGGTATGTTCACATTGGGGCCCCTACATGCCACATACTTAGGTAAACCTATACATATTGGGCATCAAACTGTTCAGTGGACCCCTGGCGTTCAAATTCAGGGTGTTTTATCTTGGTACCTAATGCTATGTGGGAGATAAGATGCTTCAAAGTGGAAGTTTTGAGGGGATTTTTGGAAATGTCATCAAAATTGCTAACTTTAGAAAAGCTGTGCGGCTTGGTACTTTGGAGTAGAAAGACATGGGTACCCATTTTAGATTCGGGGGAATGTGTACTTTCCAAAAATATATGACTTTCTGGGGTGAACATACTTTTTACTAGCTTTATCACACATATAATGATGTAAATGTGTTGATATTGCAGAAGCTGAAATGACAGAAATGACAGTTCATATGGGGTATGTTCACATTGGGGCCCCTACATGCCACATACTTAGGTAAACCTATACATATTGGGCATCAAACTGTTCAGTGGACCCCAGGCATTCATATTTAGGGTGTTTTATTTGGTTACTTTATGACCTGTAGGAGATAAGATACTATAGACTGGAAGCTTTGAAGCGATTTTTAAAAAAAATCACAAATTTTGATAAAAACCAATAACTTTAGGAAAGCATTGCGACTTGATAGTTTGGAGTAGACAGACAGTTGTGCCTATTCTGTATTCCCCAGAATCTGTTCTTTCCAAAAATGTACAATTTTCTGGGATAAACCTTCTGTTAGTGGAATTTTGGCCTTGAAATCCAAAGTATGCAGTTTTTTTGGAGCAGTGCTTTGGGAATTTGGTAGTGTACTGCTGGGAGTTTTTGACCTATACAAGTGAGAAATCTCCATAAAACTATATATATTTGGTATTGGCACATTCAGGAGACATGGGACTTTCCAAATCAGTTGTATATTCGTGCATAAAATAATTTTTGTTTCTAGTATGTGTGATTATATTATGGAAAATTTGATTTTTTTTGCATTTTTAGACATTTAGAAGCCTATATCTTGTTACAGAATTGGAATTACACAAAAATTCTACCATATTTTGAAAGCTTAGGTTGTTCTGAAAAAAACGATATATTGTTTTCCTTGGTAAACTAAAAGTCCCCCCGAGGAAAGGCCCCTAAAGTGAAACAGTGCAAAATGTTCAAAAACTGTCTGGCAATACAAGTTCCGCTTTGACCAAAATGGCTGGCAGTAAAAGGGTTAAAATGGACTTGGCATTGGTGTTTCTGCTACCACACAGCTTTTTACTTCATGGACAATTTGCCAAACACTTTAATATTTATTTTTTGGGTCTCTATATTTTACAATTGGATCAATCTCATGGCCCTAGTTATGTTTGATGAAACATTTAATGGATCAATAAAAGCACGAAAGTTGTGCATTCTGTCGATTAAATATAGATTTTCTGCATATAATATGCACAAACTGTACCTGTAAAACATGCAGTTTAACTCACCAAATTGCTGTGAAAAAATCTCTAGTATATATTTTATCATTGAAATTCCTCTCTGACCTTTTGAGAAGGCCACAAAGTTTGGAAGTTTTGGGTGCATATGGTCAGAAAATGTGTCCTTTGCTTGAAAATGCTTCTGGCAACATCAGTTATGCTTCTGTCATTGACAAATACTCTCTAAGTTCATTCAGTCAAATGGCAAGGTAATCAGTCTTGGTCCTGTGACTTTAAGGCTAATACCACATTCAGTATTTTCTCCATCTTGTTTTTAAAGTGTGGTCTAAAGTTTTAAATGGCAGAAAGATATATTATTTAGAAAAATGTTATATTCCATGTGCTGAACAGAAAGCTTGAGACATAGGGGCTGATTTACTTACCCACGAATGGGTCGAAATGAGTCCGATTGCGTTTTTTTCGTAATGATCGGTATTTTGCGATTTTTTCGTATGTTTTGCGATTTTTTCGGATTCTTTACGAATTTTTCGTTACCAATACGATTTTTGCGTAAAAACGCGAGTTTTTCGTATCCATTACGAAAGTTGCGTAAAAAGTTGCGCATTTTTCGTAGCGTTAAAACTTACGCGAAAAGTTGCGCATTTTTCGTAGCGTTAAAACTTAAAAGGTGCAAAGTTTCGCGTAAGTTTTAACGCTACGAAAAATGCGCAACTTTTCGCGTAAGTTTTAACGCTACGAAAAATGCGCAACTTTTTACGCAACTTTCGTAATGGATACGAAAAACTCGCGTTTTTACGCAAAAATCATATTGGTAACGAAAAATTCGTAAAGAATCCGAAAAAATCGCAAAACATACGAAAAAGTCGCAAAATGTTCGTTTTCAAGTCGGAACTTTTCCAATTCGGGTCGGATTCGTGGGTTAGTAAATCAGCCCCATAGTGTGTATTTTTAGGCAGTGGAGGAAACCTTCCAGTAAAGCTATAAGAATAAAAAAAATTGTGGTTCCCACAACCCTTGTGACATAAGGAGAAAAATAATGAGAAAATGCAGTTTGTGAATATGCCTTTGTGGTGCCATTAAAAAGAGATACCACAGAACCATATTTTAGTTCAGTGACTTTTACAGCTTTTTTTATTTTATCCAGTATATAATTCCTGCAAGAGAGGAGAGAAGTTTATAGACCATGTTTATGATAGCAAAACTTTAGGGTCCAGCATATCATATTGTTAATGTTCAATGAAGTTTATGAAGATTTTCCTTTTCTCAAAAAGATGTACCAACTGCAGTTTCATTTTAATAAAAAAAGGTGTATCTTGGGGGGGGGGGGGTTTACTAAAACTCTATTTTTTCAAGTTTATATTTTTTAAAACCACGAATAAAACTAATTTCCATGATTAGCAGTCATTTATGAAAATATCCAAACTGAAAAAGAGTTTACAAAAAAAGAGTTGTTCAAAAGTCATCAAAATTGCGTCAAAAAACCCGAAAACCTCTAAAACCACGTAGCAAAAAAAGATCTTCCAGTTGTAAAAGGAACATTTTTTTTGCCATTGACTTTTATATGATCTCAAAAGGTTTTATATGGTGTATCTATGCATTCAGAATTGTCAAAGTTTTCTCGCATAACAAAACGCAAAAAAAGTGGGGTTTTGGTTTGGTTTGGTTTTGGGTTTTGTTATCAAAAACCCCAAACCAAAAAAATCAAGTTTTAGTAACCCCTGAGAAATTCACAAAACTTAAATTTTGCCAAAATGTACTGGAGTAAATAGAAAGGTGAAATTAAGTTGCAGTTGAGGTGTTTTATACATTGCTCAACATTGTTTGAGAAGCTCCATTCCATTCTGCAACAACTGCTTTTCATAGAAAAAAATATCCAAAATTGTCCAATTACACTTACCATCCCTGGAGAGCACACTCCAATCAATTTTTATTTTGGCATACAATAAAGCTACAGCAGTAATCTATAGAAAAATACATTAATGCCAACATTGACTTATCTTCTGAACAAACATTTGCTGGATTGGTGCACTGTCTGAGGCTCTGAAGCTCAAACTATGTACTTTATGAAGTACTTGTTGAAGAAGAAATATGACAACTGTCTCCTCAGGCACAAAATAAACTGGAATATAGGGGGAAAATTTAAGTCCAGAGACTGGTCAGGCTTGAAACTGAGAAATAACACGATGGTGCATGAAATTTCCATTTGCATTTACTGGAAAAAAAATAATGCAAGAAAATAAAACATGTTTGACAAAAATGTAAATATTTATTGTTGAGACACGGTGTTGTTCAAAATAGACATTGTTTAGGGTTACTAATGTAACTTTTAGCCATAGGCAATACTTGATGCTATATATAGAGAGAGAGAGACAAACATTTTTGTATTAAGTGAAAATGTATGTAAAACCATTGCTTTGGCCCATTTTGGGAACCTCCCCCCCCTGAAATGTTGGATATACATAAATTTTCACTTGATAAAAAACTTATTTTAATTACGTCTCTTTGTTGCTGCAGGCAAAAAAAACATATTTCACCACAAAAACATTTTTGTTTGCTCATCACTATTTAACTTGTGTATTGAGATGGTTGCTAAAGGCAAGTTCTTAGCATGAATACACCTTGAATCTAATGATTAATGTCAACTGTGTTTTGGGTCTGAGAATATTAAAGTGAAGTTTTCCTTTAAAGAATAGATTTCAAACCTCTGGGATGTCAGGTCAGTATATTATGTATCAGGTGTCAGAAAGCCATTTGATATATCATTGTGGTGATGTTTAGATAAAATAATCTCCAAAAATATTTTTATATGCATTTGGCTTTCTGTATTAAGAAATGTTTGCTACATTTATAAAGGAATCCCATAAATAAATTATAATGAGCATGATTATTCAATTGATCATCTGATTGGAAGTCCCCTTAAAGCAAGTAACCCCAATGCATTGACAATGACAAAACCCATATTCAATATTTTTTCGATAATAATTGTTACAAAAACAAGGTGTCAGTATCACATTTTGGCCAAAATATGTAAGCTCACATGCCATGCCAAGGCCCCTCATTGTCCTACAGTGCATATTAGCATTCTAAGTCTGTAGTGCATTTCAAATCATTAGTTGGTAACAATGTTGATTATGACAAGGGGACTCTTTAATTGACCCTTCTAACAGTGTAATCTGGCTGCTGATCCTTTGGATCCCCTGTCATATATCCCCTGCCTTTATAGCTCCAGGGCTTTCCTTTTTTAAAGGCAGAAAATGTGTGCTGGCAATCATTTTCCTACTTCTCCATCCTTACATGTTACCTAAGGTAAGTAACTGAAAATCACCAAACTGCATGAAATTAAATAATCAAGGGAGAAAAGGGTCACAAGTTCATGGTCATACTTATCATAATAAATGAATTGATTCAAATGTAAATGAAATGTTCACAGCTATGGGTCAAGCCCTATTTTACTTTAGTTCACCTAAAGTCTGATACACAGATTTGTCCTGTTCTACTCTGTTATTGACCTCTGCTAACAGTATGGCTATGCTAAGAGATGCTTGAAATTCATTCACATTTATTGCATACAAGTAGACTGGGTGGAACTGTAATATAGCCTAGACTGAGGCCTAGTAGTAATATTATTGGCAAGGGCTCAAATATATAATAAATTTATGTCATATCACAGAAGGGCTTGAAAAACTTGCAATAAGAAAGTGCTGAGTGGTTGAAGATATATTTGCAATCCAATTAGAAATGCACACTTCTGCTACACTGTAGTGAGAATATGTGATACTAGCCAATATCAGAAACCAGTGGCTTGAGACCTAATAATTTTGTTAGGAATGGTGGGTTTCACTTAGTCTACGGCCACACCAAGCTTATTTTTGGCCCCTGTGTTCCCATTACTCTATCCCTGTGACTGCCACTTTGTTGGACAGGGTGCAGGCACACAATGTATTTCAGCAACAAAATGTGAGGATATGCATCTTGGTGCTGCAATCCACTCCTTGTGCCTGAACCCAGGATAACAAAGTGACTCCAGGTGCAGGATAAGCTGATTGGAGCATATTGACTGATTCTTGGCCTGTGTTTATTTGCAGTCTGCGAATCAGGCTGGTGTGGCAATAGCCTTAGACTGCATATAATGCTATAAATACATGATGCACCTTGTCCTTACAAGGACTGATTCAATTAAATTTGACCATTAGAACAATGTTTCTGTGCACTGTTATAGCAGGAGCACCACTCTTCAAGTCTCCTAGTTCAATCTTTGATGGGTGGGGAAATGTTGGTTTTAAGATGGCCCTACATGTACTAATAAATCTGTACAAAACTGTGTTTTTTACTATTTCTGGCAAATATATGCTGCCCAAGTGATCCCAACTGATATCTATGTACCATGGATATTGGCTGTTCTAGCTACAGCTCCTTTTCACTTCCTTCTGTTCTGATGTTCAGGCTGTTGGCCCAAATAAATGGAACAATAGAGGAGTTGCCATACTTGTATGACCTGTGGGCCAATTGGTCTGATACATATGGGATCGGCCCATGTATGGCCAGCTTTCCTCTTGCTTTATCAGGACTCAGGGACATGCTGTGACTGACAGGTTTGTGTCTTAGCAGGAATGGCAGGAAATTATGTTCTTTGTGGCTGCTGCCCAATCTTTTTTTTTTTTTTTTTACTTTTAAATACAGGCAAGCAGAGAACTGTTTTCTCAATTTCAGCTTTTATATTCCAGGTTATAACTCAATTTCAGGTTATATTACAGTTAATGTGCTTTCCACTAAATCTAGGTGAGATTCCCAAAAAACGCTGAGCAGCCTTTACTGACCTGCAATGTTTTAGCTTGTCACAAACACTCCTTCAAGTTAAGTCCATCTCCATTACCAGCGACAGTTTAGATTCCTTAGCTGTCTGCCAGATGTCTGCCTTTTTATCACTCTGAATCTCTTGTTTCCTTTACAAAAGTAAAAAATTCTGGTCAGTTCCAGGTGTTTTTGCCAAATATTCTGCATCTTCCTTATTACTTCCAACATGTGGATTAAGTCAGTCATTTATGAAATGTGCAATCTTTTTCTGGCATTTTTTGCTATTTAGCCATTAAATAAACAGCCAATGGGTTGAAAAAGAATTCTACATTCACTGTATAAATTATATAAATCTAATTTCCTTCATTCTTTTGGGAATCAGAATTAACGCAAGCAGATAGGAACCAATTTGCTATAACTGGTATTAAGGAAAGCTTTGCATCAACCCCTAAATCTAATATATATGCCAGAATGTGGGACCTGATGCCCATGCACTGGCTACACAATTATAAGCAGTGAGGAGAGATGGGGAATGTGAGGAGAGCAGTGATATTAGAGAAGTACAGAATAGAAAGAAAAGGTGATTGCTATGCCAGAGGCACAGAGGTAGGGCAGGCAATGTATGATTGATAGCTGATATTTTTTTAATGGGGTTATAACAGGTATATATGTTTTAATTTAAAATAAATAATTGGGGCTTTATGTTTAATTTTAGGAGGACTTTTATTATGCAGCTTTTTATGTCTGGGTACAGGTCTCCTTTAAAGAAGAAGGAAAGGCTAAGTCACTTGGGGGTGCCAAAATGTTAGGCACCCCCAAGTGACTTAGATCGCATACCTTCTACCCTGGGCTGGTGCCCCTGTACGGAGAGAACAACACCAGCCCGGGGTAGCAGCGATCGCTTCCTACTTCCTTTTCGCTTGTGCGCGCATGCGCAGTAGAGTGAAAAGCCGAACTTAAACAAGAAACTCGGCTTTTCACTCTACTGCGCATGCGCCGGCCGACGGATTTCGCCGGCAGAAGAGAGAGGAAGGAGGAAGCGCTCACTACAGGTACCCCGGGCTGGTGCTGTTTTCTCCTAACAGGGGCACCAGCCCAGGGTACAAGGTAAGCGATCTAAGTCACTTGGGGGTGCCTAACATTTTGGCACCCCCAAGTAACTTAGCCTTTCCTTCCCCTTTAATGTCAGCTTTTCTTAAGACATGCACTTTATACTGCTGTCATGCCAATTTTAAAGGCACTTGGAACTCATTTATAGATAACTAGGGTCACATGCAATCTCACACATTCTTACTCTTAAACCAAGAGGCCTGTCTTCTTTAGTTTTACCCAGGTATGCTTGGGGGCCACTTTGTGGCATGAAGTGTTTAGTATAGCCACAATGGTTGTGTCAATTGTTTTGCCACACGCTACATACAGTTAGTGATACACCCTTTTTTGAGTGTTGGGAGGTATGCAGTGATCTTTCTGGCATGTCTGGGGCAAATTCAATAATCTGAATCCATTTCTTAGTTCCATTTCTTGTATGTTTTATGGTTTTATTGTTTTACTGTGAGCTGAAGCTGGCAAGGTATGTTGAATAGTGATAAGTGAATCTGTCCTGCTTCACCATAAAAAAAGACAGAGGGGATTGATTACATTCCCTGCTCCCCTGCTTTCCAAGAAATTTAGTATTTATGCCAATGCATGTATTTTTACAGCCAGTGTAACATCTATACCAGAAATAATGGACATGGTGCATCCCTAGTATTACACTCTAAACTCACTTTTTGATAAAGCTGCCCCTTAGTGTTATATTAAGATAGGCAGAAGGCATCAAAATATGTTTTCTGTAGGTATTAAAAGAAAAACTATACTTTTAAAATTAAAACAATGCAAAATGTATATCATAATGTTACCTAATTAAAATCTTAACTAATTGCCATACATATAAGTAAATATTGCCCTTTCAATCTTTTACCCTAAGCCACCATTTTGTAATGTTCTATGTACCCCCTCAGAGATCACCTGACAGGAAATTATTCAGATGCTATCTGCTAACATGGAAGAAATGTGGGGGTAAAAGACTGATCTCTGTCTATTCTTTGGCTGATGTATCATAGCATGTACAGTATTTGCAAGCCTCATATAATCCAGGAGGGGGGCTTTAGTATTTAAAAGGTTTTTTCTGTTTGGGATTATGCAGTGTAACGTACTATGATAAAATGTAATTTTTATAAAACTGGTTTATTTAGATGAAGAAATGTTTTACATATGGACTATTGTATGTGATATATGTTTATAGAGAACTGTAATGTTCAGGGGTATAGTTTCACTTTAATAGTCGCCAGTGTTTTCATGGTTTAGTCTAGGGCCACTGGTTCCAGTGATTGCAACATTAAAAGGGGGCTGTCACCCTTAGAATTCCACATTCTAGTTTATTGTGTTAGTTGAGCAAAACAAACTTGCCTTACACTATATACACCATTAAATCTTGTTTCCTTTAGCCTTTTGGAATCAACAATTAAAACATACAGGCAGGCACCATTTTGTGGAAACTGTTATCGAGGCAAGCTTTGCATTAGCCCAAAATCTCATGTATGCACCAGAAAGGAAGGGGGGGGGGCTGATGTCCCAACCCATGCACAGGCTACCCAATTATAGACAGTAAGCTAAAAAATGGACAATATGAGGAGGTCAGTGACATAAAGGAAGCCTAGAAATGAAAGTGAAAGTAATTGCTATGCTTGAGGCATAGAGGCAGAGAAAGCAACTGACAACTGAGATTTTTAAATTAGTTTATAACCGATATGGGTTTTGTGATAAAAAAGGAATTTGGGTTTCATGTTTAATTTAAAAGGGACTTTTATTATAAAGATTTTTGTGATTGGGGGACAGGTCCCCATTATGGCTATCACATGCAATAATGTACTTGACAGTCCCTTGCTTTTATACTGGCTTAGCACCAGCATGG
Organism: Xenopus tropicalis; assembly: GCF_000004195.4. NCBI lineage: Eukaryota > Metazoa > Chordata > Amphibia > Anura > Pipidae > Xenopus > Xenopus tropicalis. The sequence continues at coordinate 90,375,634 of NC_030681.2, forward strand.
TAATGCCTCTATGCTCAAAGTGAGATCTGTGCAGAGTGAGAAGTTGGAAAGGTAGTTGTCCACAAATTCTTAGCAATATATATTAAACACTGAATATATTAATATTTTTAGGCATGTTTTAATGCATTTTTGTCTTAGTATTAAAAAGCCCTTTCAATGAAACTTAAAACTGTATAAGTAATTGAAAGAATTTATGTTCTGATCTAATCTATATCACAGAGCAATACTGAAGTGAAAGCTGAAAGATCTAACCGCAATTTAAAAATATGAGTCAGCCGGCTTGTTGAACACAGTTACAATAATGATGTGTTCCTCTGATGGTACTTGAGTGCCATGCACTTTAACAGAGCATTTATGCTGAAAAGCATTATGGAGCATATGCTCTTTGATGACCTTCTTTCACCCATGAATTGTACTTTTCAATAGCACTGATTGGAACCACTTTACAAGAAAATTCCCAATGCTTGCAACTGTGATTTATTTTTTTGGGGGGACTCTCCAATCAACAGTACTTTATGGTTTATTGTTTTGAAGCTCCTTAAAGTGAAAGAGTCCAATTCTCCCTAGATAATGATTTATGGGAAACATAAGCAAACATAAGGCTCGGAAAGATTTGTATTCATGAATGCTACAGAGTATGTCACCCAATACAACATAGCTTTTATGAAACAAACTAACAAAACTAAGGGGCGCATTTACTAATCCACGAACGTCCGAAAAGCGTCTGAATGCGTTTTTTTCGTAATGATCGGTATTTTGCGATTTTTTCTTAAATTGTCGCGACTTTTTTGTAGCCGTTACGACTTTTTCGTAAATTGTAGCAACTTTTTCGTAGCCGTTACGACTTGTGCGAATTGTCGTGACTTTTTTGTAGCCGTCGTGCCGAGTACGCAAGTTTCGGATTAATTCAAGCTTCAGTATCGTGACTTTCCTTGGGCCAGGTTGGAGCTGCAGAGTGCCATTGAGTCCTATGGGAGGCTTCCAAAATCATGCAAAGTCTGAAAGGTTTGCCCGCCGTTTACGAGCGCTCAATACGAAAAAGTCGCGACAATATACGAGCAAATCGTAACGGCTATGAAAAAGTCACGACAATTCATGCAAGTTGTAACGGCTACGAAAAAGTCGCGGCAAAAAATACGAAAAAGTCGCAAAATGTTAGTTTCCAATCCGAATTTTTCCCATTCGGATTCGGATTTGGATTTGTGGATTAGTAAATGTGCCCCTTAGACAACTATCAAATAATAAAAAAGATCATATGCAATAACCCAAAAAAACAAAATGATTGTAGAACTTTAGTTTCATAAATAAAATAGATTAATAATTTATTTATTAATAAAATAAATATGATCAATTTAGTTTTTGGGTGATAACACACAGTCCTTTATTTATTTATTTATTATTTGTTGTACACAAACATTATTTTAAAGTGTTGGCAAAAGTAAAATGGCAAGGCTAAAATGTTTTTTTATCTTAAAATTCAATTTTAATATAATGTTTATTATGGGATTGTTTATTATGAGTCAATCTTCAGTTTTTCAAAAATTTCAGCAGTTATCTGGCTGCTGGGGATTTACCCTAGCAACCAGGCAGAGGTTTGAATGAGAGACTGAACTATGAATAGGAGAGGACATGAATAGAAAATTATGTAATAAAAAGTAACAATAACAATAAAATTGTAGTCTCACAGAGCAATCACTTTTTGGCTGCCAGGTTAGTGACCCCCATTTAAAAAAAAAATATATATATATATAATAAGAAGAAGGCAGTATTCAAAAACTATAAGAAATAAAAAATAAAGACCAACTAAAAAGTTGCTAAGAATCAGCCATTCTATGGTATACTAAAAGTTAACTTAAAGGTGAACCACCCCTTTAATTTACAAAGGCAAGTGCACAGGACACATTGCCATGTACCGTATGTTACCCATAATACAGTGTTTTACTAAATATCACCAGTCCTGTGGGCATATGCAAAAAAGCATGTTGGTAATTTGCACACAAAAGTCTTTGTTAGCTGTTTCCAGTATGCGTCAATGATAGCAATTGCCTGTGATTTACTAGGAACAAGTCAATTACATGTGTTCATGGAGCACATAAAGGAAACTTTGGAATTAGTTATGGACCAATTTATGGACCAATTTCATTAACCAATGTATTACACTATGCAATTATATTTTCCTGGCCATCCCCTGGCAGCATAACATTTGGGTTTATCCTCTACCATACTGTCAGGACACAGAAGGGTTAATAAAGCAATGCATTAAATACCCACCCCTTCCTGCCCTCCTCAGTCTTTACCTGATGTTCTGGACAGACAATGAAAGGGTGGGCATGCTGCCAGGGAGGATGGCCAGGAAAAGAAAATCTCGGTAAGTATGAATTGATTTTCTCCTTTCCTGGCCATCCCCTGGCAGCATAACATTTGGGTTAGTACCCAAGCAATTGACTGGGTGGGAATAAAGACAATATTGTGCTGATAACAGAAGAAAGTTTATTCAACTCCAGCCACTGCCTGGAGAACTGAACGCCCAAACTGCGATGAAGCAGTAGACCTAATATCTAACTTATAATGTCGAATAAAGGTATTAGAGGTTGCCCATGTAGCTGCCCTGCAGATTGCTTCAGGTTGAGCTCCCGCTTCTGCTGCCCAAGACGATGCAATACCCCTCGTCGAATGGGCTCTGATTCCCTGAGGCACTGGCTCCCCCTGCTCCTTGTAAGCTTTTTGAATTGCCATGACAATCCATCTTCTCAAAGTTGCTGTTTTTGCTGGTTGTCCCTTTCTTGGTCCAGCTGGAATGACGAATAACCTATCCGTCTTTCTCACATTCTCAGTCTTCTGTAGATAGATCTGTAAACAATAATGGACATCTAAAGACTTCCATGCTGCCCCTTCTTGGGCATTCATATTTGGGACAAAGGCTGGAAGAATAATTGGTTCATTGATATGTAACGGGGAAACTACCTTGGGCAAAAACTGCAATATTGGTCGAAGAACCACAGAGTCCCCTTTAAAGACTGTATATGGAGCTCTCGCAGATAACGCCTGCAACTCGCATGCTCTCCTAGCCGATGTTAAGGCCACTAAAAGGATGGTCTTGAGTGTCACGTCCCACAGCGAAGCCTGATCTAATGGCTCGAATGGTTTCCCAGTGAGAGCCTTCAGGACTAATGGTAAGTCCCATAGAGGAGATAAAGATCTAACAGGTGGCACAATCCTCACTGCTGCTTTAAAGAACCTAGAAACCAAGGGTTCTTCAATAAGCCTTCTCTCCAGAATAGCAGACAATGCTGACAACTGTACTCTCAGAGTGCTCAGGCTAAGACCCCTGTCCAGGCCTCTTTGTAGGAATTCAAGAATCTCTGGAGTCGTTGTATTCCAGGGGTCTATGCCCTCTTTAGTTGCCCAATCTCGAAACACATCCCACGTTGCATAATATCTTTGAGATGTATTCGGTTTCCTAGACTTTAATAAGGTATTAATGACTGCCTGAGAACATCCCTGCTGTGCTAGCCTTCTCCTCTCAGCCTCCAGGCCATCAGACTCAACCCTGAAGGATTCGGATGCCACAGGCTCCCTTGGGACAACAGATCCTCCCTGATCGGCAGGGAAATTGGCTCGCCCTGGACCATCCTCCTCAACAGTGGATACCATGGCCGGCGCGGCCAATTTGGTAGAATTACCAAGGCCTCCATCTGAGTGTAAAAGATCTTCTGCAACACTCTGAAGATCATCGGGAAGGGGGGAAACACATACGCCCACAAGCCCGTCCAGTCCTGGACTAAGGCATCTGTAGCCACTGCCTGGGGACAAGGAAACCTGGAGAAGAACCTCTGCACCTTCCGATTCTGTATTGTCGCCATAAGATCTATTGTTGGGCAGCCCAACCTGGTGGTGACCCAGTTGAAAACCTGGGGATGGAGACTCCATTCCCGACTGTTGATCCTCCTCCTGCTGAGTTGATCTGCCTGGAGATTCAACATGCCCGGCACATGAAGGGCTGTAATGTCCATTAGATGGGCCTGTGCAAATGTCATAATAGGAGTCAGCTCCTCCATCATAGCACGACTCCTGGTTCCTCCTTGTCTCCTGATGTATGTGACAGCTGCCACATTGTCTGAGCGAATCCTGACAGGGAGAGAAATCAATTTGTTCTGGAAAATCTTCAGTGCACAATTTACTGCCCTCAACTCGAGTATATTGGATGGTAGATGAGACAGATCCCTGCCCCATCCTCCCTGGGCTGAGAAGTTCTCTACATGAGCTCCCCAACCCAGACCTGAGGCATCTGTGTAGAGTTCCACATATTCTGGCTCCCGTAACGGAAAACCCCTCCTGAGGTTGACAGGTATTGACCACCACTGCAGATTCTGCTTCAGGCTCACAGGCAAATGAATCTTCTGATTCCAGTTCTTTGTCTGACGATCCCACTGGGTCAGAAACTCCAGTTGGATTGGGTGAATCTGCCATCTTGCCCACTTGACTAACCCAATTGTGGACGTCAGGGTACTTAAATACCTCATAAATTGCCTTGCAGACACCTGACCGAATCGGATCATTGCTGATGACATCTCTGTCACCTTGAAGATTCTGGTTAGAGGAAGGGAGATCATCTCTATGTCTGTATCTATTTGAGCTCCAAGATACACTAGTCTTTGCGTTGGTTGTAAATGACTTTTTTCTCTGTTGAGGACCCAGCCAAACCGTTCTAGAGTAGCTGCTGCTATGTCTCTGTGTCCTTCCAAGGTATCTTTCTCTCTGGCGACTAACAAAAGGTTGTCTAAATATTGATATATTTCCAGACCCTCTTCCCTGAGTTTTGCGATGACAACTACCAACACCTTTGAGAATGTCCTGGGGGATGTGGCTAACCCAAAAGGCAGGCATGTAAACTGCAGATGTTGATAATCTATGGAAAATCGGAGGAACCGCTGATGCTCTGTGGCCACTGGCACCTGTAAATAAGCGTCTTTCAAGTCGATTGTGCAAAGCCAATCCCCCGGACGTATTGCTGCTCTTATGGTTTGTATTGTTTCCATCTTGAAACTCTGTATTTTGAGGTAGTCGTTCAGACGTCTGAGGTCTAATATTGGTCTCATCTCGCCCGATGCCTTTCTTATTAGAAAGAGAGGAGAATAGAAGCCCTTGCCTTCTTCTCCCTGAGGCACATGAACTACTGCTCCCTTGGAAAGTAGATCTGTAATATACTTTTCCATCACTATCCTGTTTAAAGGGGAAACTGGAAAAGGAGTGTTGATAAAATTGTGAAAAAGAGGTTTGTGGCAGAATTCCAGTCGATACCCTCTCTTCACGACTGAGCAAACCCAAGCATCCTGTATCTCCTCTGCCCAAACCTCCCAAAACTGAAGCAATCTTGCCCCAACCTTGGGAAGATGGACTAACCCCCTGTCATTGGGACTTCTGCTGGGACTTGGGAGATCTTGGGTTCTTGTTCTTATTGCTTCGAAAAAGACTGGACTGTCCTGCTCTCCAAGAAGATGAACGAAAAGGCTCCTTACCAGGCCTATATGATCTGAAATCTTCTCCGATCTGGTCCTGGACAGAACAGAAGAAAAAAAAAGACTTAGAAATGATTTCCTCTAATGCTTTACCAAATAGCATCTTCCCTTCAAATGGTAATTTGCATAGCGCATTCTTTGAGGCTGTATCTGCGAACCAATATTTAAGCCAGAGGGCCCTCCTTGCCACTACAGCTAAAGCCATTGATCTCGCTGATAATTTAGTCAGATCTCCTGCTGCTCCAAGACAAAAAGCTGTGGACAATTTTAAATCTGCCAGGGATGCCAAGATTTTTTCACGGGGCTCACCTCCCCTGGTCATTTGCTCTATATCTTCTATCCAAATGGACAGAGCCTTAACCACTGACACCAAGGCTATAGAGGGCTTGCACATGGCTCCTGTTGTCATATATAACTTCTTAAGCTCTGACTCCATTCGCCTTTCCATCGGATGCTTCAATGCTGAGACATCATCAATTGGAAGGGCTGTCTTCCTGGATAACCTGGCCACCGGCGCATCCACAGTTGGAGGACTATCCCATAGTTCCTGTGAATCCGGAGGAAAGGGATATAGCTTACCAAACTTGGCCTCCACCGGCACCCTCCTGGACATCTTGTGCCACTCTGAACTCACAACATCCTGCACCTCCTTGTGCACTGGAAAGGTGTGCTTTTTCTTTTTGGCAAAAAATACATTAGTCGCTGACTGATCATGCTCCTCTAATGCTAATGCACGCCTCACTGCCTTAATAAGGTCTGGTATATATTTCATATCAAAGAAGGAAGTTTCCTCTTCCCCTTCCTCTTCAGATGAACTTAAATCTGACTCTATATCCTCAGGCACATCAGGCTGATTTGACTGGATTACAGAAGGAGCCACTTGAGCAGTTGTTGCTTCCTGAATGCCTAGTGAAACAGCCTGCTTAATCCAGGCTAATATATCCTCCTGTGACGTTTCCCTGGATGTTGATGGGGTCTGTGATAAATCTATGACTGGAGCACGCTTCTGTGCTGGTGGAATGTCTGTATCTCCTTCTAAGATCTCAGCCACACATTCCTTGCACAGCCTCTTGTTTGGAAGAGCAGGCTTCTTACAAGCTTTACAGGGTCTGACATCCTTATCTTGTGACCTCTGCCTTTTCCTGGCCGTCTCTTCAACAGGGGTAGTATGCCTACAAGCGATAACAGCCATTAATAACACACTTTTTTCGTTGCAGTACAACTGACAGGAACAGAACTCACCGAGTAGGAAGGGGTGGGTATTTAATGCATTGCTTTATTAACCCTTCTGTGTCCTGACAGTATGGTAGAGGATAAACCCAAATGTTATGCTGCCAGGGAGGATGGCCAGGAAAAGAAAATCTCGGTAAGTATGAATTGATTTTCTCCTATTTGCATCCATAAAACACAGCTCGAACTTTATCTTGTGAGAATGAATCCGAAACCTGTCTCCAGTGTTGTAGGCATTGATATTCAGATTTGCAAATGCATATCTAGGTCTCATTCTTGGTCTCATATAATAGTTCTACAAACATCTACTATACAAGATCTACTGTACAAGATTGCAAAAAAAAGTTTTTAATAAACATTTGAAAGGCGATGGAATGCTCACTGATTATGATTTGCAGGTATGATGGTAAGATTTTTCTGTATTTTTATTGTCATTGATTTACTACATTCCCAAATTAGATGGTGGAACACAAGAATATCAAACACGGCCTGGGAAAGTTGGAAAAGATATATCATGGTACTAAAATAAACAAAAAAAAGTTAGAGATTAACATGGCAGTATCAGAACCTGACTGCCATTACCAATGTTGCAGTTGCAGTCAGGACCATGGTAGAAGCCAATTTCAGAAAATCCAGTATGCAGTAATGAAGTGCGGGCCAGCCCGAAACCCATGGGTCGCGCAGGTACGGTCGACGTACACATCAAATATGTGGACGACGGGTGGGTGCGGGCCAAGCTCTTCCTGCCACCCTCCCCACCAACAACCTAACTGTACCCTTCTGACTCCGGCACCGTCTATTTATTGGGGGCAGGAAATGCACAAGGAACCCTCACAAAATGATTGCAAGCTTGGCTCCAACTCTACAAATATATAAGGGTTGATTCACTAAAGGTCAATAAGTGTTATTGCATGCTTTTTTGATGCGAAGAAAAATGCGCGATTCATTAAAGTATTATCGCATGCGCTAAGTTGCATATTGTGTGTTAAATATCGCGCAACCAAATGCGTTAATTTAACGCATTGCATTAATTCTCACGCAGAAATAATACTAACGCATGATTAACAAACACTTAGACGCGCTAAATATCGCATTAGTCTGTGCGAAAATTAACACCTACTTGGGGCAGGCGGTAATTATAGAAAAGTACAGTTCATGAGCTTTTGGCAACACAATAAGGGCTTTGCAGTGTGATTTATTCAAGTATGTGTTGGCCCTAGAGTGATGCTTCCTTCAGTTTGCAGGGAAATGGTCATTTTCAGAATAGTAGTTTTCTAAAAGTAATGGCATGTATGGCTAATATGCGTTTTTTTGCACACGGTGACAATTTGTTTGTGCTGCGTAAATTAGTGCGCGTTGCGCCAAATACTGCACGAAAATAGTCTTTGCAGCTTAAATAAGGCAAACAGCATTGTGTCTAAATTAAGGCAAGTATCCTTTTAGTGAATCATGCGTTAAGACGCAAAATATAAGACGCAATAACATTTTTAACACATGCTATAAATAGCACTCGTTTTAACGCACCTTAGTGGATCAGCCCTATAATGTTTATTTTTAGTTTATTTTTAAAATTTCATTTCTAAAAAGTTGTCTAAATGGTTAAACAGCTACACTCTTCTATAACACCTGCTCCAAAATCTACTAATTCAGATCAAATTGTTATACATGTATTTTATTATTTTGCCTATCTTAATTATCATATTACTCATTGGATAGCTCCTCTTTTTATTATGGTCCAACAAATAATTCATTGTTTTTATTTCATTTTAATCTATTAACAAGCTTTCATAATAATTTCTGCTTCTAATATATATTCCTTTATTTGTCCACATTGATCTTTATTATCCTACTGAGAACAGCTACTTATTGTAATGTATTTACTCCTACCTAACCTCAAGGTCAGAAACTCTGTTTTTTATTTTCACTGACATGGCTTCTTCTATTAAGATAATTTCTCTTAAACGAAAAGTCATGGGAAAACATGATGTGTTTTTTTTTAAAAAGTTAATTGAGCTTCTCCTGCAGAATCCTGCATTGAAGCCCATCTTTAATTGAGCTTCTCCGGCAGAATCCTGCATTGAAACCCATCTTTCAAAAGTGCAAACAGATTTTTCAATAATGAATTAATTCACAATAGAACAAGGTTAGGGTGGGGGCTGCATGACACTGTGCCTACAGGAGGTTGGGAATGGTTTGAGAATAGTGATGAGCAAATCTAATCTGTAGCACTTCGCTGAAAAATTAGTGAAACGGCAAAAAATATGCATAATGCGGCTACTGCGCAACCTTTTTGATGCTTGCGACTTTTTTCTGCCCTGTTTTTTCTGCCCTGTTTCGCTTCGCCTAAAAATTTGTGAAATGACAGCAAAATTTGCGAAACAGTAAAAAATTTGCAAAACGTGTTTGTCATGTGATGTGGAAATTTGCTGAGAATCTATGCCAGCCAAAAAAATTTGCTCATCACTACCAGCGACTTTCAAAGAGATTTTCAAGCCTTCATCCCGTGCTAAAAGGAATACTGTCAAGGGAAAACATTTTTTTTTTTCAGTTCATAAAGCTTCTCCAGCAGATTCCTGCAATGAAATCTGTTTTTCAAAAACACAAACATGTTTTTATATTTTATTTTGAAATTTCACATTGGGCTAGCCATATTTTTAATTTCCCAGGGTGCCACAGTAATGTGATCTATGCTTTGATAAGCTTCAGTCACACTTTACTGCTGAGCTGCAAGTTGGAGTGATATCCACCCCTCCCAGCAGCTGATCAGCAGAACAATGGGAAGGAAGCAAGATAGCAGCTCCTAGTAGATATCAGAATAGCACTCAATAGTAAGAAATCCAAGTCCAGCTCATGACTATTTACACTAACTTATCTACACTTTTACAGGGATATTGTCATCTGAATAAAAAGAATACTTTTGGCAAAAAAATTTAATATTGTATTAAAGAATATTATTTTGTGTTTTTTTACACTTGCATTGAGGAATACATTTCCTATATTGGTATTCCGCAAAACACAAGTCCTGTCTTGCTTTATGGCAGGCACCATCAGGGACATTTTAATAAATGGGCAAAAGGAGCACTTGCCCAGGGCCTACCAGCACACCTTTTATCTGAGATAACTTTTGGCAAAGAAGCGTCATTTTAATCTACTGGATGAGCTCTACAGTATGGTTATTTTGGTTTTTCTTTGCCTTTTTTTGTGGCATCACCATTTCATCATTTTGTTGCTAACAGGGCTGTTGGTCCAGGGTGGAACACCTGGGAATCATGTCCACTCATCATGTCAGTACCTGCAGACCATTTCTTCATTGCCTGCCTTGCTATATTAAACTTTACAAGATTGAGGGTTATTCTATCACAAATTCTTGGTCCAGTGAGGGCCCACCAATTTTGCCCAGAGCCCACAGGTACCTTAAGGTGGCCCTGGGCACTATAAATATATACTTCTTTCAGGGTCATGACCAGCATTCCACAAGACAAACCTAGATAAAATACCATCTTTTTAAACATTTGCCATGCTGCTCAAAAGTGCCTGTGGCTGTTTTAACAATGGAAGTGAAAGAGATAAGGAAACAGCTGTGGGAACAGAAACATTTAACATTTTCCATACACTTTTCATAAGTTTCAACAAAATGAAATGACAAATAAAAGGGAAATAATTGTATAATTACTCTATTCTTCTAAAAGGTAAAAGGTATTATCAGGAAACCTTTGTCCAGAAAGCTCAAGAAAACAGCAATATAATTTCTTGTGTTTCATATTCAAACAAACAAGCTAGGATAAATAAAAGTTTATAAAAAAAAAAGTTAGTAGTCTTAAGATAAGTTGTTTCATATTATGGAAACAGGAACAGTATATGCCTATACACAAAGTAACATAAGCAGCATAAAAACGATGTGCACTGAAATTGTATACTGTCTATTATTTTTAATATAAAAATAAGTATCTTTGAGAGAACTAGACCCTAAAAATGAATATGGCTAAAATGCTATATTTTATATACTGTATTTACTGCAAATTTTGTCTGCAACAGTCACATGCTCAGTGTGCTCTGAGTAGCTGCCAAAAGCTGAGCTTGTAGCAAATTATCAAGCAGATAATAAGGTTCATCAAACTGTCATATAAACTGATGCTACAGGGCTGATTATTAAATTCTAATGCTAATTTCACTGGTTTCAAGCTGCCATATAATGTGAATCTGAATAAATTACTAATCAGCCTTGTATCATGACATTTATATTCTATATATACAGTGTATTGTGAGTCGGTCCCTAAGCTCAGTAAGTGACAGCAGCACAGAGCATGTGCAGGGAATCAGCAGAAAAGAAGATGGGGAGCTACTGGGGCCTCTTTGGAGGAACAGATCTTCCCTGCTAAAGGGCTGTGGTCGCCTTGGGCTGGTACAGAAGCCCAAAGCCCAACATTTCTGCCCTACTACTTTAATTAGGCTTTAGTTCTCCTTTAAGCTGGCCATACATTGGAAGATTTGTTAGTTTGGAGAGGTCACTAAATGAGCAGATCTTTCTCAGATATACCAAGCTTGATGTGGGCAATATTGAGATTATCTGATTGTTTGGCCCAAGGGTCAAACCATTGGAGCACAAGAAATGTAAACTCCTGGGTGTGAGAACTGCATCGATGATCCAATTCAGTCCTCGCCCCAAGGAGATTTTTAAACCTGCCAATTTTCAGAATGATATGAGTTGAGCAGAATGTTCAGAGGGCCTCTACACAGGCCAAAAAGGTGCCAAATTAAAACAATATGCAAAAGAGTTTTTTTTATTGAAACTCTTATTAATTTGAACGCATGTAAAATGTGGGGAAATTAATTGATTCTCCAAACATTTTTTAATAATGCTATAGACTGCTAAACAATGATTTAGGTAAACTTTTATTACAAACAATTAGTAATTAATCTAAAAAATATGTTCTTCATAAATTAAAGATTAAAACAAAAAGGGGGGGGGCATTTATCAACATTCAGATTTTCGTGCTTTTAGAGTTCCACGAATGTCAGTGATTTATCAAAAGACCCAAACTGAAAAAGCATAGATGATAAAAAGACGTGGAAAAAACAGGAAAACCTTGACTTTTTCATATTGTAGCACAAACGTAAGCATTAAAAAACCCCGAAAACCTCTAAAAAAATGAAGAAAGAAAAGATCTTCCAGTTGTAAAAAAAAACACCTACCACTGACTTCTAATAATTTGTAACAAATCGTAAAAAAAAAAAAAATTCAGTGACAAAATCATATTTTGGCGCAAAAAATATGAATTATGAAAAAAAAATCAAACTTTAGTAAATATAGTGTTTGAAACTTAAAAAAATTATTTTCCTTACTATATAACGTGGGCTAATAGAGCTTGCACTCAGGTAGGGGGAAACAATAGTCATTTCCCTAAAAATTCTCAGAGCAGGCAGCCATGCTGGGCGACATGCATGTGCAGAATGAGTGAGTCTCCTGGCTTACATGTGAGGTAGGAGTGATGGAAACGCCATCTGGGCTAAACCGGTCACATGCATGTGTATAATTAGTAATTTGGGGCACTCGCTCATTATGGCCATGCAAATGTCCCACATGGTAGCCCACAGCAAGAAGTGCCTGCTATTGCGGGTGACTTATTGCCTACAGGGGGCATATGTTTAGAAATAAACTATTTCCCCAACCGAATGCAGGAACGTAAGCACCTCTGGTGGGGGGAAACAATGTTTTATGATAGGTAACCTTTAATTTGTTCATTCATGTAAGGCATCTTCTTTTGTTTTGTTTTTCAATTTAAAATATAAAATTTATTGTAAAATGATTCAAAACTGTTCTTATCAGTCTTGTTTAAAGCCATTTCCATTCTAAAAATGATATTGCTGTTCTAGAAATTTGACATGACAATGAATCATTCTTTTACTTTGAATGCAATATGCTCATTAAACACACACATTAATCTAAGTTAAAATATAAAATAAAGTATCTATACATAATTCAGAAGACATAGATCCTTTCATTTATCCAGGCTTAATAGTACTACATAAGGTTAGGATCTTCAAGCAGGCCGTAATCAACGTGCTTTGCACTATTTACTTTTACAATGTAAATTCTGCTTAATGAACAATATTACATGGCAAACTATGAATTGTTGTGCTTATTTTTTGCGATTTTTCCATACCCCACCCCCTTAGGGGCTGAGCTTTTAAGGCTTTTCTTTTTGTATTCAGAGGTAGGGTTATTCACTCAAAAAAAATATTTTCTCAATATGTGCTTAATTGTTACTAGTTCTGTGGGGCTGTTCTGAAAATCAAAACAGTTTATGCTGCGTGTTATACCTGCAATGTGAAGAAACAAATGGGAATTTCCCCTGTATAGGAATGCACTGAATAAAGGATTCAGCTGGGATTTAGCAAATCCTGCAAAAACTCCTAGGGCTGAACTGAATCCAAATGTTTAGCCAAACCAAAACTGAAACCTTAAAATTGTGTGTTTACAGCTTTGAACAACTGACAGCAACATTTTTTTTCTCTATATCATCATATACAATTTTTTGATCTATATTTTGTTTAAATTTGAATATATACATAAGGTTTCAGATCTGATTTGATACTGGGACATTTGTAGAGTTGGTATCTGGCTGAATCCATAGAAACAGCCATAGAAACAACACAGTCGTATAAAATTGCTCATATAAATTAAATAATAGCACTAATAAATAATGATAATATATCTAAAATTTTATGTGTAATTCAATCTAAGCATACAGATGGGCACCTCTTAATCCTTAGTTAAGAGAGCATGCCAATCAAAGCTTAAGATGATTTTCCCAGGAATTGAATGAACAGCAAATAAACAAATGAAAAAAAACATGATCTTACGGTAATGAGTAAAGGAAGACATCACATAAAACAGACATGCATGTGGATGAATGCACAAAAAGACTTAAACACATATAGTGGTGGAGATAATAGCAATTATCTCTCCTGCCACCTGTATACATGAATGCTGACTTTGACTGGTTGTTGAGTTTCTTCTATACCAGGTGGCTGGGCAGATAAGCACTATTATCTTCAAGAGCAATAATATATTGTGTTCTGTTGAAATAAAATACTACACAATCCTGTTTTTCTGGTTCTCAAGGTTTGAACACCCTGCCTGTAACTTCTTTTCGTACTTACATAATTCTAAAAGTGATTTTAAGTATATTTATCAATGTTGGTGGTAAAATAATAAATTGCTTAGTTTCCATCACAAAGCAGGGGTAGACATTCAGCTATACTATGTCCTACCCCTTCCTTTAGTAATATGATAAATAACCAAACACTAACAAACATCAAATGGTTTCTATTTTACAAGGAACAATTTATATATTATAAACTGTGGCAATCAAATATTATTCATCAGAAATTAATACATTATTTTCTAAGTGTCTACCCATTAATGAAGAATACTTTAGAATTTGTCTTGACTCAGGATCTTATTCATTTCTCATTAATGCCTTCCTCATGGACCCAACAGTGCCATCACAGGAAAATTTTTTACTTGACTAATGCTAAGTATGTGGAAATAAAAAAGCATATGCAAACACTCATTTTTCTACAGTCTCTCTCTGTTTGACAAAGCCAAAGCATTCTGCCTCATTGGAAGCTGAAAAAGACAACTGTGGTTCATAAGGAGATAAGTATAGTGCACAAGTGCTTCTTCATTTTGCTGATTAATGTAGTAGTCAAATGTGGTCAAAACATTATTCTTATTCCTCCTCAACCCCCCCCCCCCCCCAGTGAATCCAGAAGTCCTACCACATGAAAATAAACAGCAATTCCAGCAAGTGACTCAGAACACAATACATTTATTTTAAAAACAATTTGTTTAAAAATACAATAAATTAACACACAAGGGTTACAAAAATTGAAAAAAAAAAACACTAGGATTATAGGGCCCTGCTTGCATGAGTTAAGAATCTGAATCAAAGTATAAACTGGAAGAATTACTACTCTCATCTTTTCATTTACTACAGTCAGGTTCATCTAACAGATAATTTACTATTGACAATAATTCAACTGTATTTTTCTCTTTTGGAAAATGTCATCGCCTGGCAGCAACAATACAGATCAAACACGTTAACAATTCATGTAATGCAAAACCCGCCCCATATAATGTAAAACAAGTACTGTCGTGCTGCAGATTGTTTTTATTGTTTTTAGGGCTTTTTTTATATTTATTGGCACAATAATATATTTTCTGATAATGTGAGTTGACAGAATAATAGAGTACGAGCGACATTTTTTCTTTTATTCTCTTTTATAATTATTTTGTCAAAATAAATCAGTTGTAATTGTACATTTTACATTGTTAGTATTCTGTGCGCTACAAACAACTTTAACACATTCTTCCGTTGTGTTACTGATTATATAAGGAATTTTTAGAAAATTTAATAGACAAACTGCACCATACTGTCATTTGGATATTTTATTGTGGGCCAAGTTAGCCAACCTCTGTGAAAAAATATAACTTTCAGCTTTGTTCATTTAACAGTTTCTTACACTTTTTCATGTTCTGGCTGATTTCAATGCATCACAAATTACAACAAGGTTTGATTAAGATTAAACTGCAGCATTTCAAAATACTTATAGTCTTTACAGATTTAAAAAAATATATATATATTTTAAAATGTTAAAATGTTTTGCATTTCTGGAGACCCCTTGCATTCCATATCAACCAATGGGATCAGAGCCCTCCCCCTGTCTATATAAGGAACTGTCAGCTGTCCAGGCAGCCCTTGCTTCGTGGGTTTGTAGCTAGTGGATAGAGAAAGAGCATTTCTGAGAGAATTTAGCAAATTTAATAAAGGAGTTTGAGTTTATTAGTTAACGTTAGTACTGACAGATGCTGCCCATGTTTGGAACAAAATGCAAACAGTTTTAGCATAGTGCTTCCCCAACAATATAGGGTAGTGTATATATTGTTGCACAGAAAAAAACCCTAAACTGCAAGGTAACTTTCAATTTACTTCAATGCACGGTATCAACAATCATCACACAGCCTTTCCAGACTCATCAACCTTCTGTGAAATGGATCTACATTCCACAGTAAGTAATCTGCAACACAGCCCTTAATATAGATATGTTGCAAGTGACTTGCTGTGTCAATGCCCATGTTTGCATTTAGAAGTCATTCCAATGCATTGGCTACATAAACTTTTTCACAAAAAGTTCCCTCATCACTACTAAAAACCTGTAGCTTGCTCTGGCAATCTGCAAGCTACAGTATTAATATTCCATTGTATTAGGAGTGGTTGGAGATAGTCCCTAGCCCCCTTATATTTATAACAGATATGTGTGCACATAGGGCGATAAATCCCCATTTAATGTTTATACAAAAATACAATTCTTTGTGTAGTGTCATTGATCATTAGGCTCAAGACTTTTATATTTCTAGAGAAACATCACTTTGCTACTAAGCAGCATGTTTTGTTCACCCATATTCAGTGTCATCCCAATAGAACTGCTTATTACACCCTTTTTACATGTAAATGACCGTGATCATTTTACATGCTGTATTTACTGAACACATTGGGAGGATTAACCCCAAGCCCTTTCTATCATTTGGTTCTAACCATTCAAAACTGAAGTCATATTTCACAGGTTGTAACAGTGACAAAAGCTGCATCAGTTATAATAGGTTCTCTGGATGGCCCACAGTGCAGGGAGGAAGGCAGTAACAGGGCTAGGAGGAAGCAGGAAGCGAGACAATAGGTAGGGGAGAGGAGACACAGGTGTAGCGCACAAGAGAAGTGGCGCCATTTTGGAAGCATCCCTCCCACCCGCTTTATAGGAAGGGTTAGAGTAGTAACAGGAGGGGACTCACTCGGGTCCAAAAGGTTTTGTCACGGTGGGCAGTGGAATGCTTGCCCTGGGGGCCTATGGCCATGGATTGTTACAGCTGAATAGCCGACTGGTGCTGATGCAGGCTCTTGTTGGGCATGGGTCCCGCAAGAGGGGTGACAAGTTGGTTACCTGGTTCTCACTTGCCCATCTGCCCCTTACGGGGTTGGGTGGCCGGCATGCCAGGTAGTCCAGGAAGGAGTATAGCAGTGGTTGCTTGGGCAAGCATTCCTTGTATATGGTTCTTTTTTCAAAGTTAAAAAACATATTGGTTGGTTGATAACTTAATACATTGATGATGTTAACATAAATGTATTTTAATCTGTAATTAAATCTGTGACCTTCTCTATCCCAAAACCTGGATGTTATTATTGTGTCTCGGGGGGAAAGGCTTCCAGAAATGGATATACGCATGAAGGAAGCTTAAGGGTAAGTTGGTGGTTACCCTTCCTGCGGAGACTTGATGCTGCCCTTGTCATGTATAATTCCCAGCCTTTCCCTTAAGCGGGGGTACTTTTATGGCATGACTGTGCTTTTCTAGTGTTAACTCAAAATACAACTGCCTCATACCATGGAAGTGCTCTGCCTCTTTGTCCATCAGTAACCATCATTACTACAATAAACAAGATGCTTTGTAAATCTGGCCCTTTCTAATTTCTGCAGGTATATGGGAATTAAAAATAACTTCAGAACACTATGCAAATCTGAATGTATTGTCCCTTTACTTTATTTTAATACTAAGCTTAGCCAGAATCTATAGCACTTATTTTCTGACCATGTTTTTTCTTAACCAAAAACATACAGAAAAAACAGAAGTTATTTATCTTTGACAAACTAGATACATTTGAACATATTATTATATTTCATAATATGAAAAAATGTTATTCGTATGTATTACCACTGTGTTAATTTTGCATGGTAAGCCGTGCAAACTTTTTCAAAGTAAGACAATGGTGGACATGTGTACAGAATTATTGCAGTATTTTACATTACAGTGTCAATTACATGCAGAATAAAAATCAATTCTGTGCTGTACAGTTAATTTATTTTCAAGCACAAAGCATGCATAACTAGATGAAAAGAAATATGCTTAGCTATACTTAAAATATTTATTAAAACCCAATGCAGGTAAATCAATGAGCCAATTTTACAGTTTTCCCCTAAGTTAAGAAACACAAATAATATTACTCTATGGGAACATGGATCAATGTGAGCTAGAAAATACAAAAATACTTTACTCTTGCATAATTTAAAGTAGTAGTGTCTTTGTGCATCTCAGAATAACTCTTTCCTAGACACAGCCATATAATGAGGACATTGGAAAATGCGGATAACGGGGATAGAAATAATTATGTCCATAATGAGAAGATATTCTAGAAAACTGAAATAGATGAGGGTAAGCAAATTTAGCATGAAGACCAATATGCTGAAATGCAAGAGAATACTGCATAAAACTTTGTACAGTCTATCCACCACTAAACCCCCAAATCCTTCTCAGTTGAGGAGACCTCCCCCCCCCCAAAGTACAGATGTATGTATAAGCATTCATGTTATTTATTAATATTATTATTATATCATAATTATATAATAATCAGTCCGTCAATTCTTGATTACCCTATTCACCTCAACTCAATGTCCGGATAACTTAAGTGACCCATAATTACAAATTGGCCTATTCTTGAAAACAAGCATGATTTCTTTAATGCATGGAAAACTCCTCCACCATTTTTAATATCAGTCCATCCTTATTCACAGCCTAATTTAGCTCTCCCATGCTAAATGTTGACTGCCTCATCATCCTGCAGTTGTTCTCCATCCCCAGCACCTCCCAGGTCCTGCTCTGTAAGTAAGTGGGTACTGAATTTCTGACCAAGAGACCCCATATCTCTAGTTACCTGGTCACACTGAAATTAAATGACATTAAATTACAATGGGTTCAGTTGCTAGACCATAAATTCACAAAATACCTGTAGAGGTAAAGCCACCTTTGTCTATACTATCACCATTCCCCTCTACTATGAGATATTTAAGATTATTCGTTTTTGGCTTGATGAAGATAATTGTTTCACTGAAAACAACTTAAGATCAGGGATCCCCAACCTTTTTTACTTGTGAGCCACACTCAGATGTATAACGTGTTGGTGAGCCACACAAGCATGAAAAAAAGTTCTTTGGGGGATGCCAAACTGTGTCTCTGTGCTTCCAAAACTTGCCCCCAAGCCAGAGATTTGAAAATGGGCACCTACTTTGAGGCCACTGGGAGCAACATCAAAGGGGGTGATAAGCAAGATGTTGCTCACATATTGCCATCTTGTCATCTCACTATGGCTAGGTGAATAAAATAATGTAATGCTATGTATTATGAGAAACAGTAACATCAAAAAATGAAAGTGCTTTAAAGTCATTATAATATAATGCACTGCAGCACTCCAAAATATACAGTATGCAATCTAAAACAAATAATTCTTGCTTTAGCTGCAAACTTAAAAAAAGCGTAACTCACTTTGTGCTTGGGTGTTTTTCTACAGTCAAGTAAAGTTGCCCCCAAGGGGGATTTATAGTATGAGCATAATTTTACACTGTGTACTCACCCCTATGAATAAAACATCTATAATGGAGATTTATGTGAAATCACAATGTCAATGTAGAGGTGTCAATAAAAAAAAGGCTGATCACTCTAAGGGTCCCCCAGCCATTGGACGGCAGTCCCAGCCTAAATGTCAGTTAGAGTGATATTTTGAATCTTTGGAGACTTGAAAACTCCAGATCTATAGCAGGGTCAATGCCATGATAATGATTTTACATATCTGCAACCCTGAGCACAGTAATTGGGGGTCTTGATAATAGCAAAGCATAGCTACATATAATTTATATTTTGTAACAAAAAGGATTGCCATATTCACAGCGATAGCAGAACACACATGGGGAAATGACAATAATATACAATAATGTATTATATTATAATAGAATAAAGCTAGAATATTTTAGAATTATCTCACATTTACATTTTGTTATAAAATTCAGGCACACATTTTCCTAATTGCTAGGAAAACTGGGTTTGTGCAGCGTTTGCTTAATTGCACTTGTATTAGTAGAACTATACATTCTAGGGGTGATAAAAGAGGTAATGAAAATAAATCAATGTTTCTTTAATTGTGCAGAATATTATTTCAAGTCAGGAACTCATATTATATATTTAAAGTAACATTATTTTTCTATTTTTTGAAATCTCACTTTGAACCTTTTGGCACACTTGCAAATGGGAAGATATGAAATACCTAGACAAAAAAAAAAGAAACTGTTTTCCAAACTGTTTTTGAAACTTTTCAAAATGAAAAGAAAAAAAATATGTTTTCATACTGTGTGAATATGTAGTTAATTGCCGATATACTCAGAAATGTGGAAAAATTGTATTGCTACTGACAGATGCTAGACAGCCTATTATTTTGCCTGAAACTTATCATCACCTTTAATGCACCAGTTTTGTCAAGTTGCCAAAGTGGGAATATTAAATAGATAGAACATATGTTTTTATTGTCTCAGGCAGCCAGTTACAATCAAAATTGTGCATGCTCATTGATTTTGTCTAGTCTCTGCAGTAACTTACACAGTGGAAAATGTTCTGCCTTCATTTTTTTCGTTACACATACTAAATTGTTGGTATTATATTCTAGTTTAATCACATATGTTATGCAATAGCCGTTAAAGGGATTTGGTTGCAATAACAATACAGTTCAAATTTTTAGCGAATTTTTAGTTAATAAAAGTTGTGCTTTGAGTTTATAATAATATATACTTAATGATCTCCAAAGTAAAATATGATATCTAATATGTGCGATGGTTTACTGGATTAAATATACTGTATATATATACAGGTATAGGATCCCTTATCTGGAAACCCATTATCCAGAAAGTTCCAAATTACAGAAAGACTATCTCCCATAGACTCCATTATAACCAAATAATTCCAATTTTTAAAAATAATTTCCTTTTTCTCAGTAATAATAAAACAGTACCTTATAAGATATAATTAATCCTTATTGGAGGCAAAACAAGCCTATTGGGTTTATTCAATATTTAAATGATTTTTAGCAGACTTATATGGTATATGTATGGAGATCCAAATTACGGAAAGATCCCTTATCTGGAAAACCCCAGGTCTCGAGCATTCTGGATAACAGGTCCCATACCTGTATATGTACAACATTTGATACTCATTAATATTTCTAAAACCTGCAAGCATTTTACTGATAGCAGTTTATGACCAGCAGATGGGGTGAGAGTGAAGGCTGCTTGTAGTACTGTGGAATACAGTACAGGGAATAATTGTACCCATTTCTGTGCAATAATATACCCATGTAACCCATGTTCTACTGTATAGCAGGCAGAAAAGCATCTCATGAGCCCTTTTGCAATTCACTATCTTTTTGTTCTTTGGGCCCTGCCCTACATGAAAAAAACACAGAAGTTTTTTCACCCTATCAATACAGTGCTGTTTCATGAGTGACATGCAGGGGAGGCACATAGGCATGGTAAAGTTGGCAAAGTTATGGAGTACTGAGGGTGGGGGCTGCATTTTTTTATTTATTTATTTTTTTGGGGGTGGGGGAATACTGGCCTTCCTATATTTTGTCTTTCTTTCCTGTTAACCTAATATTGGCATTAAGTGTAACTGTCAGCAACCAGTTTGATAATAGCACTAGCCAGCGGGCAGTAAGTATAAGACTGCCTTACATCTACTGGCGCTGTGCTCCTTATACCGAATGTTTTACAAAATACTCGAAGACCCTGAAAACAGACCCTAAGTACTAAGAGGGTGATAGTCTCTACCCACAGGACCTCAACACCCTCCCCAGTGCTACTCTTGGTAATATCTTTAGTGCTTGGCTGTAATTCGGCTTTACATAAAGAAAAACTCTTTTTTTTTAATCCCTTTGTCCCTCCTAAAATGGGTGTAACCATCTACATTCCCACCCAGTCACATGTTGCATCCCCCCAGGTCTTAGTGATACCTTGTATAGCATACTTTTCTGTACATACAATTACCTCTAGCTCTCCCATTTTGCCTGACAAGCTCTGTGAATATGCATGCAGACAGAGGTGGCTACTACTTTTTTGGTCTGATGTTTACATTATTCATAATTATTGTATATATAAGTTACTTATCCACAAATATGTGCACAAAAGCTGTTTCTACAACTTTCCTAAAATTAAAAAATATTGCAGTTTACAGCCCAGTAGCTCTAAGATGCCCAGAATTAAAAAAGCTAATATGAACAGGATTGCCTTTAGAATAATCTAATATAGGTATGGAACCTGTTATCCAGAATGCTAGGGATTTGGGGTTTTGAGGAACTTTCCTTGATTTGGATGTCCAAACCTTAAGTTATTTAAACATTAAATAAAACCAATAGGATTGTTTTGCCTCCAATAGGGATTAATTATATCTTAGTTGGGATCAAGTACAAAGTACTGTCTTTATTACAGAGAAAAGGGAAACCATTTTTAAAGGACAAGGAAAGGCTAAGTCACTTGGGGGTGCCAAAATGTTAGGCACCCCCAATTGACTTAAATCTCTTACCTTGTACCCCGGGCTGGTGCCCCTGTTAGGAGAAAACTGCACCAGCCCAGGGTACCTGTAGTGTAGCGCTTCCTCCTTCCGCCTTCGTTTTGGAAGGACTAAACGACAGGCGCATGCGCAGTAGAGTGAAAAGCAGACTTCTCTGTTAAAGTTTCGGCTTTTCACTCTGCTGCGCATGCGCGCGCGAACCAGGAAGGAGGAAGCGCTGCAGCTACCCCGGGCTGGTGCTGTTCTCTCCTAACTGGGGCACCAGCCCGGGGTAAAAGGTAAGCGATTTAAGTCACTTGGGGGTGCCTAACATTTTGGCACCCCCAAGTGACTTAGCCTTTCCTTCTCCTTTAACATTTTAAAATATTTGATTAAAATTGAGTCTATGTAAGATATCCTGTAATTTAAAGCTTTTAGGATCTGGTTTCCACATAACAGATCCCATGCTTGTACCAAAATATGTTTAATGGAGAGACCCCCAAAACATCAGACATATATTTATACATTTACATGGCTGATATTTTACACTCTGCAAGAGTGAATCTTAATTAACATTTTCTACATCTTTCTCCTGAATAAACAGACCACAAAATGTACATTATAGATAAGCATTTTCTTTTTGACATTCCTGCCCTGACTCAGTGTCTAAAACCCTATTGTAAAGATTATGAACATTTTAAGATGGGTAAATATATGTTTGTAATCAAAACTAGCTAACCCAACAAACGACTGCTAAAATAGTTATTTTACACCATTTCCAAAACTACACTTGAAATTTGCAATTTGCCTTTAAACTTATTTTCAATAAATCCACAAATGTCTAGTCATTTATTAAAACTTCCGATCTGAAAAGGCATAAACCAAAAAAATAAGGAAAAACACAAAAAAGCATGCTTTTCGTATTGTTGCACAAATGAAACAGTCAAAAAAACAGTAAACCTCCAAAACGATGAAGCAAAGAAATATCTTCCAGTTGTAAAAATGACACCTGCCATTGGCTTTTACATGACCTTGACAGCTTTTAGATGGCATACTTTTTCTGTTGGATTTGTTGTAGTTTTGTCGAATTTTTGCACAAAAAAACACGAATAGTGGAAAAAAATACTACCTTTAGTAAATGCCCCCCAGGGCAGGAAGTGTGGAGCCATATTCAGTACAGAGTTGAAAGAGCTTCTATAGGGTGCATGAGTTCCATATAGTGACACAGATCCAACAATGGTCATAATGGTCAAATCTCCCCTATTTGTGGAATGCAAGTTAATCTGGTACCTTTTTTAAAGGTGTATTTTTCTGCTTAAAATACATTAGAGCAGCGGTTCTCAACCTTGCTAAGGCCGTGACCCTTAATACAGTTCCTCATCTTGTGGTGACCCCCAACCATAAAATTATTTTCGTTGCTACTTCATAATTGTAATTTTGCTACTGTTATGAATCGTAATGTAAAGATCTGATATGAATAAGTATTTTACACTGTTATAAATTGAACATAAGCATAGTGATTAATCACAAAAACTATTTATTTCTAATTTCAAATAAATAACATTTTGTCTTAAAGGAGAAGGAAACCCTAAAAGTAAAAATGCCAGGTTTTATAATATAAATAAACTGAACTTATTGCATCAGCCTATTGCACCAGTTTCAGCTTGTCAATAGCAGCAATGATCCAGTCAACTTTGACTGTGAATGGGCTTCTGGCAAGTGCAAATGGGGTGTCAGGTAGATTTGGAAAGTAAGATGAAATTTTGTCTGCAAGCATGTGCAAGTGTTCCCCCCATAGACAGTAGCCCGCACACAAAGTGCCCCCAATTGCCTCATACACAGTACCCCCCATAGACAGTAGACCCCACACACAGTGCCCTCATAGAAAGTACCCCCAATTGCCCCCATAAACAGTACATTCCATAGACAGTAGCCCCCACACAAATTGCCCCCAATTGCCTCATACACAGTACCCCCCATAGACAGTAGACCCCACACACAGTGCCCCCATAGAAAGTACCCCCAATTGCCCCCATAAACAGTACCCTCCATAGACAGTAGCCCCCACACACAGTGCCCCCAATTGCCTCATACACAGTACCCCCCATAGACAGTAGCCCCCATACACAGTGCCCCCAATTGCCCCCATAGAAAGTACCCCCAATTGCCCCCATAAACAGTGCCCCCAATTGCCCCCATAAACAGTGTCCCCAATTGCCCCATAAACAGTACCCCCCATAGACAGTAGCCCCCACACAAAGTGACCCAATTGCCTCATACACAGTACCCCCCATAGACAGTAGCCCCCACACACAGTGTCCCCATACAAAGTACCCCCAATTGCCCCCATAAACAGTGCCCCCAAAAACAGTACCCCCAATCGCCTCATACACAGTACCCCCCCATAGACAGTAGCCAGCCCGCACAGTGCCCCCAATTGCCCCCACAGAAAGTACCCCCAACAGCAGACCAGTGATCGTCGGCGCCTCCTTCTCTCCTATGCCGCGGCAACAGGCACTACTATAAGGTTGCGCCTCGTCGCTGACGTGTGACGTCATACACATGGGCGCAACCTTATAAAAGGGCCTGTTGCCGCGGCATAAGAGAGAAGGAGCCGCTGGCACTGGTGAAGGTATGTTGTTGCGCAGAGTGTGCATTCTGCGTAGGGAGCGGCGGTACTGTCTGGGTGCCCCCCTGGGAGTTGGTGCCCTACGCAGAGTGCGTCCCCTGGCGACCCCTGGAAGAAGCTCATTCGACCCCCAAAGGGGTCGCGACCCCCACGTTGAGAACCACTGCATTAGAGTTTTTGGGTGCTTTTTTGCAGCAATTTTTTGCTTCAAATTTTGTTGGTGGTTTTCTGAAAATATTTTCCAATGGCAAAATGTGGAATTTCATTGCAAATCCATACCTTGCAAAAAATTTCACTCATCAGTACCTCATGAAACTGGTAGGGCAACTTGAGAGAAAACAAACCTCAGTCTCCATTGTCCCTAAGAACATCACCTATAAAATACACTTACTGCATAATAGATTAGCAATTAGCTCAGCTGCAGACTTGATGGTTATGCAAGCAATACCATTCTGAAGCGGCATTAGTCAATACATAATTGCCATGTCTTGGAAGGAAATGTGGATTTGTAGCCTCCACATAAGTGCTGCTTAATCTAAAATATTCACTTCAGATTTGATCTCTAATAAAGGAAAATAACAGAACTACTGTAGAAAATTATAGAGAAAAACATTATCTCATATATGAGAATATGGCGGCCAAATTAGGGTGGTTTTCATTGGTCAAAAGAGGCTAAACATTAGATATGGTTAATTTATCTATTATTTTTACAATAACTTTTTGGTGCCTTAGTCCTTGGTAGATCTTCCCAGATGACACAAGGCTAACATTTAGATTACTAAACTAAGTATAAGAGCGCACACCCAAACAAAAATTGGGTGGGGTGCTGGAACACAGGAGTCAACCCATTTAGTTACTCCATAAATATTGCGGTAAATTAAAAAAGGTAACCACAAACTCCAATAGTAAAAAGTAAAGAATAAATGTATTAAGCACAAGAAAAATTATATAACAAATAAATACAAAAGCTGTAATGTGTTTCGACCCATAAAGGGTCTTCATCAGGGGAAGAAAAATAAAAAAAGTGGCTAGTAAGATTGATTATAGGCTTATTAAAAACCATGGTAAATTTAAAGATGTGAGTCACGTGTGATAACATATTTTCCCATCATTCACTGGTATACAATGGTAAATATTCAGAGGGAAGGAGCTCTCAAAGAAATCACAAACCTTGGGATAAATGCCTACATTCTGTTTGTTTTATACCCTCTGAAATGTGTCAGATCACAGAAATTCAAATAACATAAACTTGGTTTATTCAGGGGGTCACTTAGGGAGCTCAGAGAAATATGTTATTATATTATTATTCTGTACAAAACAAAGGCACTACATGTCATTGTTTGAGACAATTCCCATGTTTCAATTGTTAACTGGTTCTCTGAATGTTTTATAACATGTTCAGTTTTTCTATAATTTTTAATGCTGCAGATTATTTCTAACACCATATTCTCCTTGGGCTAAAACCAATCAAGGTGTGTGATTTTACCTTGAGGCATAACCACTGTAGACTGAAGACATTTTTCTTGAATAATGAAGCACAAGGCCCTACTTCTGTAAATCAGCAGGGTATGTTGTTTCATACATCCGGCAGCAGAATTTAAACAGTGGCTGTTCATAACAATAGTTTCCTTTCTGAATGGTGAAAAAATAAATAAATTAAGCAAGTACGAGTTATTCATGCGGAACCTCTTTCATCCTTTCTGCAGGGTGACACTTTGTATTCTGTTCCATCTACGCATCAGGAAAAGACGGATTGTTTGTAATTACATGAATGCCTCAACAGATTGATATGTAATGCAATTTCTACAGAGACAGAGAAGAGACTCACTGTGGATATGATTCATCCCATTACCTATAAAGGTGACCAATTCATTTTAAGCATTTTTAAAGCATTTCTTACCCAGCATATTGTTATGCTTAAAACTTTGATGGTGCCTCATTGAGCTTCAACTTCAGTAATGGCGAAAATTTTAAATTGAATTTGAATATTTATAATTCACATTTGCACAATAGAAAGCTGCTGGATACACGGAGTATTCCTATTGGCCGTCTCTTTTAGTAACTTTCTTTCATTCTACTAAACAAAAGGGATGGTTGAAACTTCTAGGTGACAGTCACAAATCTATGTGTGAGTGCCTGCTGCACTCTTTGGTATGAGTTACAGAGAAAGAAGACTTAACCAGCAGATTAATTATATTATATTAAGTGGCCTGTTAAAGAATCTTACCAAACTGGAATATATATATCAGTATTTATACCAGTAAATATTGCCCTTTTCCTTGAGCCACCATTTTACAATAGTCTATGTGCTCTCTCAGAGATTACCTGACAGGAAATAATGCAGCTCTAACTGTAACAGGAAGAAATGTGGGAGTAAAAGACAGAACTTTGTCCTTTCATTGGCTGAAGTGACCTAACATGTATGTGTGCTCTTAGTTTGTTTGTGTGCACTGTGAATCTGTGGCTCTTAGTAATTAAAGGAGAAAGAAAGGTAAAAACTAAGTAAGCTTTATCTGAAAGGTCTATGTAAATACAGCCATAAGCACTCACAGTAATGCTGCACTGAGTTCTCTGTCAAAAGATTTGTTGTGTCTGTTTTCCTCTGCTAGAGACACGCAGCTCTATCCCCTCTCCCTTCTCCTGCTCCCCCCTCCTTCAAGAATGCTAAGAACTCGCTCCCCCCTTATGTGCATCTGAGCCAATCAGCAGGAAGCTGACTCATATTCTGACTAACTGAGCATGTACACTTGGGGGCCGATTTACTAATCCACGAACGGATCGAATGCGTTTTTTCCGTAATGATCGGTATTTTGCAATTTTTGCGTCGCCGTCACAACTTTTTTGTAAATTGTCGCGACTTTTTCGTAGCCGTTATGACTTGCGCGAATTGTCACAGCTTTTTCGTCGCCGCCGCGAAAAAATTGTACTGTCGCGCCAAGCTTCAGTATCGTGACTTTCCTTGGGCCAGGTTGGAGCTGCAGAGTGCCATTGAGTCCTATGGGAGGCTTCCAAAATAATAAGTCGGAAAGGTTTGCCCGCCGTATACGAGTGCTCAATACGAAAAAGTTGCGACAATTCGCGCAAGTCGTAATGGCTACGAAAAAGTCGCGACAATTCGCGCAAGTCGTAATGGCTACGAAAAAGTCGCGACAATTCACAAAAAAGTCGCAAGGGCGACGAAAAAATCGCAAAAAATACGAAAAAGTCGCAAAATGTTCATTTCCAATCCAATTTTTCCCATTCGGGATTCGGATTCGTGGATTAGTAAATCAGCCCCTTGGTCTGGGTCTCAGTGCAGGAGTGAGGCATTATGAGAACTTTCTTTACCCAGCTCAGCGTTTTTTCTTCCTGTTTGGCTTCTGATCATCTGAACAGGAGAAATATGGGGAGACTTAAGGGCACTATTGAGACAACGGAAGGTATGCCTGCAGCTTGAGATTAACTCTTAATTAGCCTTTCCTTCTCCTTTAAAATGGCGATTTTCTATTTAGAAATTCCCAGTGGCACTTTTTTTTTTAGGAAAATGGTGTATTTGTATTAGAGTTTCACATACAGTATGAGCTGTTCTATGCAATATATTTTTATAGAGTCCTACATTGTTTTGAGGTATAGCTTTCCTTTTTCTGTACTCCTGGGACATATTCACTCCATCTCTGCTAGTGAGCTTTAATTATCATTAGGCTGTATGTAAATATTTTTGGCAGTATTTATCTGATGCCCACTATAACTTAGTTCCACTGTTGGATCCTTTGGTAACCTAGCAGGGCAGTCAGACTCAGAAGGTTAGTGCTGAACTGAATCCTATGCTCACCATCACATGTACACTAAGGGGCAGATTTATCATGCTGTGTAAAAAATGACAACAAAATTCGCCACACATAACCAGGCTTCATAGCATAAAAAATGGTGTAAAATTGGCAGACTTCTCCAGTTATTTTACACATCTTTTTATGCTGTTTTTTCAGTAAATTTCATTGTACACAGCATAATAAATAGACCCCTTAGTGCGCCCAGTAGCAGTAACCCAAAGCAACCAATAAGATGTTAGATTTTAAGCAGGTGACCAGTGAACGCGTCTTGCTGATTGGTTGCTATGGGTTAATGCTCCTGGGCAAACTTAGTGCCTTTTAATACATGACCCCATAGATTTTCAAAACCTGGAGAATTGTTTTGCTTATCTGATGACCATCTTCTTTATAAAACACTGTGCATGAAGATATTCTCAACATTGTCTTGGCACATTTTATTGAAGACATTCTTGTTGATTTCTCTGCCCCTATGCATCCACATCCATATGAAAATCAGATTAGCCCTTGGGCCTTCAGAGATAGTAGAGATGATATAAGATTTGCTCAGGCGTAAGTGTATGTTAGTCATATATGTTTAATTAATATTTCACTTATGTATTAACTGCTATACAATGTTAATGGCAGCCATATTTTCTTAAAATAATTATCAGCAGTGGATTTTCCATTAATTATAGCTTACAATTAAATGCATCAGAATCTAGGGACAAGCCTACTCCTTGATAGCTCTCTGCTAACCATTATGTTTATGATTAGCTGCTTCTTCTTTGATTTTATGCAAACTTGGTGAACAGAGACGGATAAAAAAGACATATTTTGAATAAATTTGCCTTGTGAGGGAATAATCACTTTAAATTATTCATGGAACAGTATTGCCAGGAATATGTGAGCTCCCTGTCTTTTTCATAGGCATTTGTAACTAATATTGTAGCCAAATAGTTTCTGTATTTTGTTGTATTAAAAGAAAACATGATGGCATGCAATACAAATTTAATGTCTCATGCTGTGAAGAAAAAATATTAAACTGAAAACACATAGAGTAATGTTCTCTATCTGGTCTGAACGTGAAGAGAAATACAATATATTTCACGCCACTCTAAGCTTTTTATATTGCTATGAGAAGTGAAATATCTTTCCATTCTATTGATTTGTTATTAAATGATAGATGTGCCCACATTATAGCCTAATACCATTCAGCAATTATGAACTATTTTCAGTTGTTCTATTTTTATAGCTCAGTCTTCTTTAAACAATAGCATTTTACAAACTGTTATTAAAATGTGAAAATAGCCGAAGAAAACCCCATACCTTTCTAAGAAGCATAATAGTTTATCTTTTTAGGGGCTTACTTGATAGTGGTTCACCTTCTTCCTCAGTGACAGTAATAAGCAGAGCATTAGCTGATATATCCAGATATACTTTTAGCCTGTACTATCACCCCAAAGGGATGTTCTTGTGTGATAAAGACTTTTTGTTCTTGAAGAGGTAGAAAGGGCAGTTTATCCTCCAACTAATTTCAACTGGGATGAACACAGTGATTGATGATATTGGCCCTATTGTGTGTGAACAGAGACTGTAAGCTCTGCTGGTGGAATGTGACTATATACCTGTTTTACTCAAAGGTTACTGAACTGTCACTCCTACAATTTATTAATGACAAAACAGTATAAGCAAGCCAAAAATATACAGGAATCTCTTTATGATAACAAATAAAAGACTGGTGTAGCTCTAATATGTGGTATCTGTAGTAATAAATCAACTGTGTTTTTTTTAAGACAGTCATCTGACTGGCTTTCTCAACTCAGAATGACTTGTACAAAGATCTTCCTGCAATAAAAACCCTGGAATGTTGCTCCAGTCAGCACAATCTGTTTATTATAACTAGCATGGGTTCAGAGATCTCAGGTAAGGTATTGTGGCACAATTGGAGCTATAAGGTGTTATCAAACCGTCCAGTGAGAGGTGACAAAACAGCACTGAATTTAGCAGAAAATAGTGGGCTTATTTATCAATTTTCGAGTTTGTGAATTTGTTATTCTAAATCGAATAAATTTGCACATTGAATGGTCATTTATTTATTAAGAAGCAAAACTCATTGGAATGAAAAACTCGAATATATTGAAAAAGAGAGTATGGCTTGACTTTGCCTATGACAACTCCCATTGAGTTCTATAGAAACTAGCAAGCTTTTAGATGGCGAATTTTTACAATCGAGTTTTCAGGTTTTTTGCACTTAATAAATACCAGACATTGAGTTTTTGAACCATAACTCGAGTTGTGGAATCACAAAAAAAGGTCAACTGTTGATAAATCACCCCCTAGATGTTGCACCACCCAACTCTATTCAAGCTTGATTTTTTGGTTTTTACATATATTGCTTCTTTAACACCTCTTTTGAACCAGTCGTCCTCCCTGTCCAAAATGTGAACTTGGCAGACTTCAAACATGTGTCTTTTTTCTTTAGAAGTAGGTACACAGTTTCTGGGCCTCTGGCTGCCCTAAGGTGGTTTGTTAGATGCCCCCCCCCTACCCATTGCCAACCTTTTGGAGCTTCAGCGCAGGTTGTAGGCCACTTTACTAGTACAAAGGTCAATTGCACTCTTTGAACGAGAAGAACAAAAATTGCAATATAAAAAAAAGTGGAATTTCAGCTCTTAAGGGGGTAGTTCACCTCTGAATTAACTTTTAGTATGATATAGACATTAGTATTCTGAGATAATTTGCAATTGGTCTTTATTTTTTATTTACTATTTTGTTTTTTAGTTATTTAGCATTTTGTTTAGCAGCTCTGAGGTTTGGTTTTTTAGCAGGCATCTGGTTGCTAGGGTCTTATTTATCTGAGCAACGACTCCATGGTTTAAATCAGAGTCAGGAACATGAATAATAGAGGGCCTGCATAGAAAGATAAGTATTATAAGGTAACAAAAACATTGTAGCCTCACAGAACAATAGTTTTTGGCTGTAGATGTAGTAGAGGAAGGCAAATAATAAAAAAAAAACTATAGCAAATAAATATTAAAGACCAACTACAAAGTTGCTAGGAATAGGGCATCTTATAACATATCAAAAGTTAAGCTAAAGGTAAACAATCCTTTTAAAGTTACCAGGAGCGGATTTTTGTCAACCCTGGTAATGTGTTGGGCATTGTCACTTGAGGCAGGATTCTAACCACCCCTAATAACAGTACAGAGAGTTCTACACAGCAAATTTTCATTAGTGCAAGGGGAAATCCCACTGCCTTGGAAAACATTAAGGGGTATATTTATTATGCTGTTTAAAAGTGCAGTAAAACATGTTGCACGTAGCAGCCAATCAAATGTTTTGCTTTGGTTTTCTAACTGTTGAGATCTAATTGCTACATCACCGGTAATGCTTCACCGCACTTTTTACACAGCATGATAAATATACCCCTTTGTGTAGAAAATCCGATCCAGCAGCACACAAAAATAGTGAGAGCTGTGTTTTATTGTGCCACAAATGGGCAATGTTTCAGGCTTACCACCGGCCCATTTTCAAGCCAATCAAGAGAATCAATAAACGGCTGGTGGTAAGTGTGAAATGTTGCCAATAAAACACTGTTTTAGCTACATTGGTGTGCTGCTGGATTGGATTTTCTACATCTTCAAATGTATAGTTAGTATCCCTCTGATTTCAGTTTTATTTTTAATTTAGGGCTTGATAATGAGTACTAGATTGAAAAGACAACATATACGCAATAGCATTACTATGAAGATGATTTTGTATCTTTAGATTCAAGTATTTTCACCTGTCTGCTGTTCAGGTATGTGACTTGCACGTGATTTGCACCTTTTTTTAGTTTTACTAATAATCTTCCACTAGGATTAACACATGTCACTCAAGCAGGTTAATAAAATGCAGACAGCCCTTCCAGCTGTCCCCTAAGAAGGATTATGTCTGAGCATCAGATAAACAGATTGTTTCGGAAACAAACACGTTTGTCATGTGGTCACTCTTGTTACAGCCAGAACAGAGCATTAGGAGACCAGCCGAATTTGAGTGTTCCTCCATGCTGAACTGAATGGCTTGCCACTGACATATTTTATGAATTGAAACTTGGAATTTACTACAGTCACTTGCCTGGGAGATTAGTAACAACATTTCTGACTATTCAACAGTAATTATGGTGTGCAAAGGGGGACTGGTACTAATCATTATTTACATATCTATTCACTGTTTTGAAAATAAAGGTAAGTAACCAATAATTTGCACCAAATTAAAAATATCTTATTTATATATATGCACAGTGTATTTATTGATTATATTGACTGGGAAAACCATAAGTAATTGCAATGTACATTGTATAAGGATTCATGTATTCTGTACATAAGTACTGTACATAAGAAAGTTTTCCATTTAAGAGGATGATTTATCATATGAACAGGAGACAGTTTATATATAATTAAAATGATTATTAATGATTTAGGCAGCCTGGTTAGTTGGCTTGGATGTCCTTTAAACAGCATAATAGTACATTGCTGCAGTCTTTAGTGTCAATGTGACCAAATAATCACTACAAATTAAATACAATAACTCTTTTAAAGAACATCTCTTAACTAATCATCTGAAAATAATGGTTAAGATGTACATGCATAGAGCTAGATATATCTACTGCAAAGCATTGCTTCACACATGTAAAAAAGTCTCACCTCATAGCAATACATTTGTTAATTTGTTTCTGTTTAAAAATATAGATACATTTGTTTGCACAATAAATATTACATCTTTAATTATAAAGTAAATATATAATTCTACTTACAATAAATGGATAGATTTTTTTTTTCAAATTGTATATTGTCTACTCTAGATGGTTATCTCTTATACAAGGTGCAAGATAAATTATTATAATAAACATTTTTGTACTGTCTACTTTACATTATATATTTACTTGGTAAATTAATACTGATTTGGTCCTAAGACATCAGTAAAGCGCTCTGAATTTCAGTTTATAAGCCTCATTGTATCGTTTGTCCCTAGAGTGTGACGTAGAGGTAATTTTTCATATTTAAACCATTTTGTCAAAAGACAACAGTAAATGACAAAGGGGAACATGCCATTATTTATGAAACATAAATTATATTCCGGTGGCGCAAAAAGTCACAATTTTCAATGTTATAATCATCGATTTTATAAATGAGAAAAAGCGTTGCATGTTTTTAATCTTGTTATTTGGCCTTCAAGTTGAAAAAGCAAAATGCTAAAGTGACATTTACTGTTTTCCTGATATGTTGTTATTCTGACTGATATGAAGTAAGCAAACTATAGGCAAGATAATTTGCTACGGAATACACAGACGTTCTCTAAAGTATAATTAAGGTTATTAGTAACGACTGTAAAGCTACCTCCAAGTGATAATGTAGAATTTAATGAAGGCATGCAGTAATGGGATGTGCTGATGTTTCTCAGTATATTTACGTTCCTAATGTTTCAATTTGCTATCATTAGGCTTTAATTTTTATATAGTAGTATAAGAATATTAAATTAGTATAATCTGAATACCCAAAGCAAATTCATTTTTGCATATTTTTTTCTATGTAATTTCCTAAGGAAAAGATACTGAAGACCTTAACTATTCAGGGCATAATGTACCATATGTAAATCTATGATTTTTCCATATATACTGCAGGTTATTCCATGTATTTTTTTGCAGAAAATCATTATTTATGGATATCATATACTGACTCCGAATTCCATCATTTTGCAAACAAAGAAATGAGATTTGTGTCATTCTGCAGATTTAGCTAATCTGGTGAATCTCATATGTTAAGAAGATTACAGTGTCAGAAGCTGTTAGCGACTCAAAGCAATTGGAAGCCAATTTTAAAGACCTAAGAAGCTTTCAATGAAAGTATCCAAAAGGTCAACGGAAATAGCATTAAAGAAAATAACAACACAATCTGATATGTTTTATGTAAACTGGTTCCCTTCTTATATAAGGATTTGTACTTTCATCTGCATCTTCCCCTCTTACACTGGTACTGTGTATTGTAAAGTTTGGCCTACAGCCTACATACTTCTCTTTCCCTTTCTACCCCCAAAGTACTTATTGAGTTTGCTAAAACCCCATAAAGCTGTTAGGTTTTAGTTTCTTCACTTCTAATATAGTAATATTGTACTACATTGTAAGACAATTTGCAATTCTTCTTAATTTTTTATTATTTTTAGTTTTATAATTACATGTATGGGATCCATTCATTATGCAGAAAGTTACGAATTACGGAAAAGCCATCTCCCATAGAATCCATTATAAGCAAATAATTCTAATTTCTAAAAATGATTTCCTTTATTCTGTAATAATAAAACAGTACCTTGTACTTAATCGCAACAAGGTATAATTAATCCTTATTAAACGGAAAACAGTTCCATTGGGTTTATTGAATGTTTACATGTTTTTTAGTAGACTTAAGGTTTGGAGATTTGAAATAAGGAAAGATCCCTTATCCAGGAAACCCCAGGTTCAAAGCATTCTGGATAACAGGTCCCATACTCATATTTAAACTTTTGTCCAGCAGTTCTCCACTTTGTAGTTTCAGCAGCTATCTGGTTGCTAGCATCCAAATTACCTTAGCAACCAGAGAGTGGTTTGAATGAACAACTGGTACAGGTATCAGACCCTTTATCCAGAAACCCATTATCCAGAAAGTTCCGAATTACGGAAAGGCCATCTGCCATAGGCTCCATTTTGATCAAATAATTCACATTTTTAAAAATGGTTTCATTTTTCTTTCTAATAATAAAACAATACCTTGTACTTGACCCCAACTAAGATATAAATAATCTTTATTGGAGCCAAAACAATCCTATTGGGTTTAATTACTGTTTAAATAATTTTAATAGCAGACTTAGGGGCACATTTACTAACCCACGAACGGGCCGAATGCGTCCGATTGCGTTTTTTTCGTAATGATCGGTAATTTTGCGATTTTTTTCGGCGTCTTTACGATTTTTGCGTAAAAACGCGAGTTCTTCGGCATCTTTACGAAAGTTGCGCAAAGTCGCGATTTTTTCGTAGCGTTAAAACTTGCGCGAAACGTCGCGCCTTTTAAGTTTTAACGCTACGAAAAAGGCGCGACTTTGCGCGCAAGTGTTAACCCTACGAAAAAATCGCGACTTTGCGCAACTTTCGTAAAGACGCCGAAAAACTCGCGTTTTTACGCAAAAATCTTAAAGACGCCGAAAAAATCGCAAAAAATACGAAAAAGTCGCAAAATGTTTGTTTCCAATCGGAATTTTTCCAGTTCGGATTCTAAATCGTGTCTTAGTAAATCAGCCCCTTCAGGTAGGGGATCCGAATTACAGAAAGACCCCTTATCCGGAAAACCCCAGGTCCCGAGCATTCTGGATAATGGGTCCCACACCTGTAAATGAATAGGAGAGGAGCTGAATAGAAAAAATTAGTAATAAAAAGTTATAATAACAATACGATTGTATTGAAAAGTTGCTTTAAATTGGCCAATCTATAACATACCAAAAGTTAACTAAAATGTTGTGTTGTGGAAATTACCTAGAAAGTTCCATAAAATCAGTGGGCATATTGCACTTATCTTCATTTGTTTCTGCTTTGGGGCATAAGAATGATCTGCTAGATGCTTAGCTCTGTTTCAACACTTTTAAAAAACAAGTGGACGTTGTGTATACAGAAGTGATGAGAAGTGATCTGTCCCGTTTTACTTTGCTGAAAAAATTGTGAATCTTTGAAAGGATTCACAAAATGATGAAAGATTTGCGAAACGCAGAAAAAAAATTGTTGCTCGCGTCAAAAAACTTGTTTTGCATGTAGTGTTTTGATGCACATGACAATATTTTTGATGTGAGTGACAGTATTTTGTCATGTGGCAATTTTTTTCCGTATCAGATGTTTGTGCCTGTTTTTCAAAAAAAAAAAAAAGGTGAATCCATGTGTGGCAAAAAATTTCGCTCATCACTAGTATACAGTAGTAATTCTTATGAACCACTAATGAACGTAGAATAGATAGAAAAATATCTCTGCCAGAACCTGTTTTTACTTATTGATAACTGTTTTGGGGTGTGGGAGATACATAATATGAAGTTTTGTTTACTGATACAAGGCTAGATTCTTATGATATTCTGTACATTGCTAATCTGTTTATGTTGCTAGTAAGCAACAATGCAGATTTAATTACTTATTGCAAAAGCATCTATTTTGGCTTTAGTCCTATAGCTCAAATTGCAGCATCATATTTAGCACAATGGCTGTTTTATCTTATTGTTGCTTCACAGCACATTCAATCTTTTCAGACTCTGGGGGCATTATGCATGATGCTGTAGCCAGAAAATAGTTAAAAATGGCTACATTATTGTTCATAACACTTTAGGATCATTTTTGCCCCTCGCAGAGATTAAAGGACTTCTTTTACCAAACCTGATATAAAAAGAAATGGTATTTCTAAGCACCCAATTGCCCTTAGCAATAGGTCCAGGAGTCTCTAAACTCTGCTGCTCTACAGTTTACAGTTATCTAAAGCAGGAAATGTATTGATTATGTGTCAGGTCATATTTCTAACTTTGAGTAATTGCCATTGTTTCAAAGTACTAGTATTAAGAACAGTGTGCCCCGGATACTGAGTACATTGTCTAATGAAAAATTCAGTGATTGATTTATAAACTTTGTATGTCAGTTTAACAGCCTCGTAGTTGCTAATGGCAAAACTGGACAGTTGTGGGTTGTGAGGTGTACCAAATGTTTGAGTTTATATTTGCTATCCTTGAGCAACACAAAATCAAAAATAAGTTTTTTGTGAAAAAGGTTATTAAAGGTTGAAATTGCTGTTTTTCTGCTAGTAGTCTGTGGTCAAACACATGCATTTTACTGAAAAAGCATTGCTGAAGCCAAATATGTACGTATGCTTCTAAATTAAAGATGTGCTTAACAAATTCCAGATTCCTTCTTGTGCCTAACAATACCTCATTGTCCTAAAGGGTGCATCACAAAGCACACAGCAGGGTTAACCTACTAACAATGGGCAATAACTCAGAGAAATCATTTTATAATTAATAAAATCATCATTAATAAATAACCCTAGTGTACCAAAAATGTATGATCAGCAAGCTCAGACCAGACTTGCACTTTAACCAGAGAATCAATATGTCTGTTTTAATACAGACAAATTCATTAGCAAATCAGTTATTCCAGGGGCACCAAAAGTTGGGAAAACCAACTATTAAGATGACATTTTTGCTGAAATCTTACAAAATATTTACAATGGAATACATATAATCTGCACATATTTTAATGATCTGCAACAGTTTGCAGGCCTAACTTTATATTCAGGTATACTGATGTGCCTGTGGAAACCAAGATCAGTGTTATCCTTGTGCTTTCTGGGACTCTTTATGGATGTCAAAGATGGACAGTGAAGAACCAGGACAGCATATGTATTTGCTCTCCGATGTTAGCAAAATTTTTCACTCCAGTGTATTTGCATGGAAAAATAAAAATTGCAAGAAAAACTTCCATTGCCTTCAACATATTTTGCAAATTTTCATCAGGAATTTTTCTGCAGACCGATTAACTCATCACTGGTAGTCTGCTAAACATGGTATCAGAAGATACCATTGTCAGGTTTATGAACTAAGTAACTGAGTAGTTCTGTTATTCCTTAAGAACAAAGGCCAAACATTAACTAGGTACAAAGTACTCCTAGGAAATATTTTCTGTACACGCGAGAGACTGTCCCCTAGTTTTCTAGGGATATTTTCCCCAATCATGTGACATTGCATAGTGGAGATTAGATCTAAAGGTGGCCATACATGTTTAGCATTATTTTACACCACCCTGGGAATAATTCCGGAGGTTAAAGGAATACTGTCATACTTTTCAATGCATCAGTTAATAGAGCTTCTCCAGCAGAATTCTGCATTGAATCAGTTTTTCAAAAACACAAACAGATTTTTTTATATTTAATTTTGAAATTTCACATGGGGCTAGCCATAGTCTTCATTTCCCAGTGTGCCACAGTCGTGTGACCTGTTCTCTGATAAACTTCAGTCACACTTTACTGCTGAGCTGCAAGTTGGAGTGATATCACCCCCCTCCCAGCAGCCAATCAATAGAACAATGGGAAGGAAGCAAGATTGCAGCTCCCAGTAGAAATCAGAATAGCACTCAATAGTAAGAAATCCAAGTCCGACTTGTGACTTCTCCAGGTACATTGGAGTGAAACATAACAGTATCCCTTTAAAAAAATGCCAAGAATCTGTGTTAAAAACAAAATATAAAATTACAATAGCAAATGCTAAACGTTTTTAAAAAAAATTAACAGTATTTTAAGGTACATAATGCAGTTATAGAACATAAAGCACAAGGTTGAAGGGAATTAGTACCACACAAACACAAGAGGAAGCTAAAATTCTGGAAAGTTTTCTTTCCAAGGACTATTTTGCATTTAACAAGTTGCGATCAAGGAATAGTTCAAAGTCAGGAAGCTGCAAAGTGTTACAGTCCCTAGCAGTAGATAGCCAGACATAACAGAGACACATCAAAGTGAAAGTTTCAAGTGTGAGTTCTTAGAAGCGATATAGAGATTCTGGAAATTGAAATTCCAGTTGGTTATATTTATTGAACTCTGTCTCAACTGCCAAGCCATACAGATGTTTTTGCATTATCAATATTAATCTGTGATTTATTACTATGTACATTATGTTAGTTTCAGCAGCCAGCAGCAGGTATATGACCAGATGTACAACAATACTGTAACTTCTAATATGGTGTAGAATGTTATTTTCTTAGCACTCTTCTCAATAGTCTTCATGTTACATTTTGTGTAGTTTTCAAATTATTTGTGTTCTTCTTCCTCTTCCCAGCTTTCAAATGGGGTTCACTGAGCCCAGCAACCAAAAAACTATTGCTCTGTGAGGCTGCAATTTTATAGTTACTTTTTTTTACTTAACAAACATGCAATTCATAAAACAGAAGGTGGGTCTTTCTAACATCTTTAATTTAAAAATATGCTGCTTGTCCTAATCATAATTATAACTCCCCAATATTCGCAAATGGATCTTATAATATGAGATGGTCACTATGCGTAGTCGTGTGTGACTATAGTGTTGACGATAATTTTGCAAATGTAAATTTGCAAGTGGCACAAACAGCGTGTATTTTTCTCAAAAGACAACCACAGCATGAATAAAAAGTTAAAATTATGCTTGCACAAATAAATGCATGAATCTGGTCTAGCTTTTAAAATACAAATATGTGCTAGTTTCCTGGTTTTGACCCTCTGGCTTGTTCATGAGTTATGAGTTTGTCTCATGATTTTTTCTACTTTTTTTCTGACCTTAAGGTAAGACCTGGTGACTGAGGGCCACATACTGGTATCCGCATATTGCATTATGTGACAATATGCTCCTTAAGACAGTACAGTGCATTATCTTTTATAGCAGTTTACAATTCTCTGTGGCAAACTGCAACACGCTCTATTTCACTCTTTTTTAAATATATCCCAATGGGTTGTACCAAGTTAGACATAGACGAGAAAAAAACAGGTGTTTTTATATCTTTTCTTTATTAGATTCAACAGGACAGGCAGAAACAGTTTTCAGCAGCAATTACATTTTTATTAAGATCTATGAGAAAGTTCCTTAAAGTTAAATTTACTTATATATTGCAGAATTTTATATTTTACTTACCCTTATAACAGTTGGAAATCAGTGTAACACAAAAAAACAAATTACTTATTAAAATAACTCTCTATAAACAAAAAAAAATCATCTACTTAAGCACAGTGGTATATCTCATAAAA
The DNA here is from genome assembly GCF_000004195.4 of Xenopus tropicalis. Taxonomy (NCBI): domain Eukaryota; kingdom Metazoa; phylum Chordata; class Amphibia; order Anura; family Pipidae; genus Xenopus; species Xenopus tropicalis. The sequence goes on from NC_030681.2 coordinate 90,416,016, forward strand.
ATAAATAAAAACAATAACATTATTCCACAAGCTGCAGATACATAAGTGATAATAGCTTTTACATTTCATAATCATCAGCCATTACTAGAAACTATAAAATATCACCATTAGGAAATAGTAATGAAATCATACACTCAATGCAAACATACCTACATACTGTTAATCCCCAAAAAACTTCTTTGGCCAGGAAAAACCCATTCCATGATATTTTCCACAATGCGGTACAGGATCACTGTGCGTGGCGGTTGTGTGAGAATATAGTTCTGTTTTTCTGCCACCAACGTGGCGGCATAATGCAAACGCGGAGCAACGCAATTTGCAATCCATATTTAAAAAGCTCTTAAGGACAATCGCAGCATTAATAAAACTTTTGCAATTAAGCTTGCACATTTGATGCAGCAATTCTGTCTGGGATTTTAAATATAAACATGCACAGGGCAAATATACTCACTAAGTGAATCATTCCGAGATGAGCAAAATTTATAAATAAGCCCTACGTCTTTTTTTTTTTTTTTTCTTTATCAATATGAACATGAAATAAGGCACTTGATGGTTTGTGCCTAGGGCGGTAACTTTAGGGGGGCAGCCCTAGCCTGCCTATATGGTAAATAAAGCCATGATGTCAGATCCAGTGATGTAATTGCGCATGAGCCAACAGGCTCCCACGAATCCAGTGCCTAGGGCAGCATCGGACCAGAAAACGCTACTAAATATGAATGTGCTTAAAATCAAATAACTAATAAATATGCAGCCTTTCCCCTTCCAGCTTTGGTCTAGCTATGCTTACTAGTCCCAAATGTTTTTTTCCATTCTCTGCTGAGCAATAATATATTGAATATATGAATTTATATATTGAATAATAAACCTCTATTATAAGTGAACAAGGAGTTACATAACCATATTAAAACACAAGGCACAAGGTGCTTTTATGCAGGTCATGGAACTCTTCATATTTTACAGCAGGGGGTGAATAATTTATTATAATACACAAGTTTCAGTAAGTCAAGTAACAAAAGTTACATCACCGAGCATCGATTATAACATCATGATGACATCACTAAGCACCATTTATAAGAATATATTTTACAGGCAATTTTAGGCTCTTGTGTATTAAATGGATATCATTTACAGCATATTTATTGCTCTTGTGTATTATTATTATTATTATTATTATTATAAATATGGTTTCTTGCATTTTGTGGGTTTTATATTATTGTGTTATGTGATCAAATATTAACATGGAATCATTTTTAGAAAGTTGCAAATGACAACTATGAAAGTTAGAGTGGAAGTAGCCCCTGCAGGTAAAGTCTTTCTTTGGTCCATGTAAAAATGAACTGACCCTAACACCTTTGTGCAGGCATAGGCATAAGTATAAGGTGCCCAGTGACTGTCACTTCTACCCTGGATGGGGCTGCCAATCAGGAAACTGCAGGTGAATTTGCTAGTTTTCTCACATTTAATTGTACTGATTTTTTATTTTGTTGGTCTTCTTGTCTTTTGTAGACATTTTGTAGAAGATGTGTGGATATTACCAGCCCTATAGGCAAACTACATTCCCCCTATATAACATATTTCTTAATTAGTTAATGCATACCAGAATTTCCTACACTTTCCTTGCTGTTCTTATACTTTAATTTCTAATTTAGCTAGAACTGTATGCTTTAATCACACTGTAGCTGGTTTATTCTTTCTCCAAGCTGAAGATGCTGCATTGAAAACAGCAAGTACTGTTATTCACTCCTGACAAGTTAAATTGCCTGGGGCACCAACGTGTCCTTGCTTGATCTCTCTTTCTGTCAGTAATTTTTTTTTAATGTTTTGCAGAATCTTGGGAAACTTTGAAACCATTTCATATATTCAGCTGAGAAAAAAACATGAAGTATTAAATGTACAAATAGAAATTTCTGTTCCAATTTAAAACAATTACTACGGTCCTATAACATTTTCAAACTGACTGTATTCATAGAATACATAGATGAAGCAATCCCAAATGTGCAGCAAAAGTATCTTGCTTGGGAACAAAGGGCCCAAATGGATGTAGCTGCACAATAGGTTTTAATTACAGAAATATCTTTTTAGTAGGCTCTCCAGTTATTGCTTTGTTTCCTCACATTTCTACATAATGCAATCATAATTGGAGCAATCTAGAGCAGGACAATTTAAATACAATGATAACAAATCACTTATCACAATGCCATACCATGTTTCATTGGCGGTATTATTATTCCCCTGTGCTGAAAAGAAAATGTCATTACTTCATTCTCTTTTACCACATGCTTTTATTGTGCCACGCAGTTCTCTGTTTCATCACAATCTAGTTTTATTGCAATTGTATCATAAATTGTTTCTGTTTGTTAAGGGTCACTTTTTGTTAGATGTTTTCATTTGAATCCCATGCCTGTGTCACTGACACTGGGGAAGTTGCAGGAACTGAGGATGCTGGGATAGAATAGAATAACAAAATTCTGTAAACTTAACATAATTAACAATGCTGTATAAAGCATTAGACCTACTGTATGTGTATTTTACTGTTGCCACTGCCTTGTATTGCACTCTCCATCTTTTGAACTAATTATCTAACTCCTAAAGGATGTTGTAAGCCCATGTTTCTCCTCCTCAGCAATATGAGAATTGGTAATTTGTGTCATTCCTGTAATTGTGTTGTTGTACAATGAGTTTGTTTAGGGTTTAGTGCAGTCACCAAGTGGCACTGTGGAGTACGGGAAGCTATACAAGGGGAAGAGCAGTGGGCTACTTCCTCTTTGATGAGAAGAAAATGTAAATGATGTCAGGGAACCCGAGAGAGTACCAAGAGAGCAATTAGTTAGAGACAGGTTAGCTTTGGAGAGCTTGCTGTAGATGGTCAGAGTTTGTGATAGGCAACTTAGTTGAGCAGCTGAGGTTCCAAGAGGCAATAGAGGGTTCAGTGCCTTGCCATTACCTTGCCCAGATAGGGACCCAGTAGAGAAGGGACTAGGTTAAGTAGGCTCTAGTACCTCGAATGCAAGGCTAACCCAAGTGCTAAAAGCCTGCAGCATCCCTGACATGAAGGAAGAGACAGGGAAGAAGATAGTAGGCAAGGACCCAGCAGCCTGAAATACCTTATTCTGTTTTATATTGATTGCTGGCTAATTGTTCGGCAATTTCCATTAAAAAAAACTGTACTTGTGATTCTTAACACAGTGTTCCTGAACTTCATCTGGAAATTTGTGTGACCTTCCAGTTTATTTGCTTCTGAAGTGTGTTTTACAAGTCCCCTTTGTTGCAATGGTAGTGTTTATACAATGCGGCTAAGTATTCTCAGACTTTACTGGGCACCAACTTACAAATATCTCTTGAGCAGTTTTTGTATTTTTGACCACTGTGGCTATTATTGGCAGGGCTGCAATTGATTTCTATCTTTGTGGCAAAGATGAACAACTCCATCTTTACATTTAATATACATGTTAATTCATATTACCAAAAAAAATCTCTTTGTTCTGATTAATGCTTGTACTATTAAGATTAATTAATAATATGTATTCCACTGTTTTGTTCAAAGTCACTAACTAGATTGCCCGACCCGCTCTTACGCTAACTTTGGCGTAAATTACTGATTCTTTCTTTAGAATCCTTTTACCATGTAATAGTCCTTCTACAACTGAATGGACAGTAACAATATTTTGTCCTTTAAGGTGGCCTTAAACATGCGATTCTTTTGGGTTTTCCATCAAAATATCCAAAGAGATGGATATTGTAAATTTAGTCGTCCATGGGTATTTTTGAATGTCAGATTAACTCTTTTCATTTTTGGAGCCAGTGTTACTGCATGTATTTGGGTTGTGACAATTTATAGGTTTTTTGGAGGCCCGTAGCAGGAAAATATATACCTTTTTAGGGGAGTTATTGTTCATAAGGTGGTGGGTTCTCACACAGTACTTTCCACGGATGCCCAACAAGCAAAATAAAAAATTTTTCAATTTTACATGGTTGCTAAAAGTTACTCCCTATGTATCCCATTTTATACATTTATAATGGGGTTCAAAAAGTGAAAGAAGCGATAAATGTCCTTCTGGCTTCTGACAAGGCACGCAGCAATTTCTGCAGTATAATATTCAGCTTAATTCTGCACATAGAAATTTGGCTTTAGGGATAAAAATGAATCTACAGGAAAATGCTGTATCTAAATTGGGGATTACTTTACAACACAGTTCCAGAGAATAATTCATATAAAAATCATCTATTAAAAAAATGTTGATCTTTTCTTTGCTTCCCACATAAACATTGCAGGGATATATTTTTAGCTGTAACTTGTAGAGGTCACTTTGGCAGCTTAACTATAATGTTTATAAGCATTGTGTCTCAAAGAAAAGAGGGGGCACCAGGATTTCTACAGTTTTTAAGTCTTTTTACAGTCTTTAATGACTTTAACGTATTTGGATTAAGAAAAAAGTAGCAAATTTTACACTGTTTCACATATTATTCTGCACGCGAACCGGGACGGATTCACTCATTACTACTCACGGGGAATAATCTGAGAGTGTATATAACTTTTAAACTAGAGGTTTAACTCTTGTGCAGCTATTCTGCCTTTGAGTTAGTTTTTTTTTTTGCCTTTGAGTAATTAAAAACAGGGACTTACATGGGGGGGTGGGGGGTTCAGATGTTGAGACCTTTAGAAGAATTTTAAGTAATGGGGCCCTATGGACAGAAATACAGGACCTGCCAAAATTACCCTCCATGCTAGTGAAACAATAGCTTTTTGTTTGCACAAAAATTAACATATATTATTATTATTTGTTATTATTAACATTTATTTATAAGGAGCCCGCATATTCCGCAGCGCTGTACAATAAATGGATATCATACATTGGACATACAAAGTAACATATAAAGCAATCAGAAGAAAGCCCTTCCCAAAAGAGCTTACAATCTACAAGGAGAAAGGGTTGAGACACAAGGTGTGGGAATGGGCATGACCAGAGTTGTGAGAGGTGTGGCACAGGGTATTGCTTTTAGCAGCACACTGAGGTTATGTTAATCTAGATTAGGGTAAGCTTCTCTAAATAAATGCATTTTTAGAGATCGCTTGAAGGCAGAGAGATTGGGAGAAAGTCTAACAGTTTGTGGGAGCAAATTCAGAGAAGGGGGGCAGCTCTTGCAAAGTCTTGAATGCGAGCGTGTGAGGAGGGAATGAGAGAGGAGTTGAGGAGCAGGTCAGTAGAGGAGCGTAACAAGCGGGTTGGATGGTACCTAGAGATAAGTTCAGAGATGTAGGGTGGGGCAGAGTTATGAACTGCTTTAAATGTGAGAGTCATTAGTTTGAATTTTATCATGAATGGTAGGGGAAGCCACTGCAGGGATTGGCAGAGCGGCATGGTAGAGGAGGAGCGGTTGGAGAGGTGTATGAACCTGGCAGCAGTATTCATTATGGGGACAGTCTTTGGAGGGGAAGGCCAATTAATAGGGAGTTACAGTAGTCCAGGTGAGATATGATGAGAGAGTGAGTCAGAATTTTGGCAACATCTTGGTTGATAAATTATCGTATTTTGGAAATATTTCTTAGGTGAAAGTCACATGATTTGATAAGTGATTGTATATGAGGAGTGAAGGACAGGGCAGAATCAAGGATAACCCCAAGGCACCGGGCCTGGGAAAATGGGGTGATGGTACAATTGTTAACTGTTATAGATACCTCAGGAACAATGTGGGCGTTGGATGGGGGAAAGAGAACCAATTCAGTCTTAGAGAGGTTTAATTTAAGGTAACGTTGGGACATCCAAGTGGAGATAGGGGACAGGCAGGAAGAGACATGAGTTAGAAGCTCTGGGTTGAGATTAGGAGATGAAAGATAGATCTGAGAATCATCAGCATAGAGGTGGTACTGAAAGCCAAAAGAATTGATTAGTTTGCCAAGTGAGGAGGTATAGAGAGAAAATAGTAAGGGGCCCAGGACAGAGCCTTGAGGAACCCCGACAGAAAGAGGCAAGGGAGAGGACGATTCACCATTGTAAGAGACACTGAAGGATCTGTGAGATAAGATGAAAACCAGGATAAGGCAGTGTCACGAAGGCCAAAAGAGCGGAGAGACTGAAGGAGAAGAGGGTGATCCACAGTCTCAAAAGCAGCCGAGAGATCGAGAAGTATTAGTAGCGAGTAGTGTTTTTTGGCTTTAGCCGTTAGGAGGTCATTTGTTAGTCGGGTTAGAGCAGTTTCGGTGGAGTATTGTTGTCTAAAACCAGATTGTAGGGGATCCAGGATGTTATTGTCAGAGAGGTATAGTGTCAGTCGGTTGTAAACTAAGCGGTTGAGTAGTTTGGAGATGAATGGGAGCAGAGAGATAGGTCAGAGGTTAGTAGAATTGGAGGGATCAAAGGAGGGTTTTTTCAGAATAGGGGATACAAGTGCATGTTTCAGATTCCAGTAGAGAGCGAGAGATTGAATAGATGAGTTAAGGCTTTGATAAGACAGGGGTTGGTATTATGTAGAAGTTTGGTAGGAATGGGATCAAGTGGGCAGGTAGTAAGGTGGGAGGAAGACAGCAGTTTTGAGACTTCCTCTTCAGTCACTGGGGAGAAGGAGCCAAGAAGAGACTGGGTAGCATGTAGGGAGGGAGGGGAATGGTTATGGGGATTTAGTTGTGCAATGTCACTTCGGATGGTGTCAATTTTATTTTTAAAGTGCTCAGCAATAGCTTGAGCAGTGACTGAAGCACACGGAGGGGGCGGAGGAGGGGGCAGCAAAGAGTTAAAGGTAGAGAAGAGTTGTGCAGGTTTTTTGGAGAGGGAGTTAATGAGTGCAGTGAAGTATATAATTGGATAGAATCTATTACAGTTAATTAAAATATCTGAAGTCTTTTTCAATTTGTGTAATAAACATAACTTCTGACCAAGTAACTTAAAAATAACCTGAGTTTTCCTGAAACTTAAGTGTTAAACAAGACATAATGTAGATATATGTATATATAGATAGTTAAACCCCAATACTACAATTAATTCGGCAAGGACAATTGACTATTGCGACAGTCTGTGAAAGTGTGCCCAATCTATTAATTCATCACATTTCCAACATCTTAAGCATCTGTAATCCAATACTATCCTTCTCTTATGGGATTCACACTGTCAATAACCTGATACCACAACTGATTACAGAAGGCTTGTAATAGATAAATGTGCTTGATGATGTTGGTTAGATTGATTGCATTGGTTGGATTTTTGTTTGATCCTATATTAGACAGTATTACACATGATAAATATGAAAAAACAACTCATTTTAGAGTATTTACAAATCATCATACTTTCCAATTCTATATATCTTCTATATAAAAAAATCCTTTCAATTTGTGTTTCAATGATGAGCCATAATAGCTTGAATACCCATGTATACCGTTTTTTAAACCATTTACTTCACAAAAACCTGTATCATCCACCAGGTTGGTCCATAATGGTACTCTACCTATATGACTGTAATTGTTTAGGGCCAGGTACATTTTTAACAATGTTCTATCCCAATCTGGCATCACAACATTTTTTCTGTTATTCTATTCTGTGAAATAGTTACACTAACACTTTGCTGGGGTTGTTGAATCCCAGTGGCTGAGCTTGTAGTACCAGTACACAGTTTGGGTCGCTAGAGGCGCAATGTGCTTGTTAGAACTACATTCCTACAACAGTGCCAGGAAGTATTAACCAGCCCCACTTCTTGCTTGCAACTATAGCTGGATGCAGAACTATAACTGATAACAGTGCCAGGTAGACCTTAAGATCGACTCGGAAGTTTATCTGCCCGTGTGGGGCCTAAAGGCCTCCCTAACCGATACCTGGCCAAAAATTGGGCAGATTTCAATCAGAGAGGCTTGATTTTTCATCAGATTGGCTCATTGATGTGGTCCTCGCTACAACTTTTCCTAGGGTCAAATGATTGCATTAGCACGATAATGCCCACCCATATTGCCAAACAAGCAAATCTTACTGTTTAAGGCCATCTTAATCTTTCCACACCACCCTAATTCAACATATAAAACCTGTTTGCTCAGGCAACTAGTGAACAGAGCCAAGATCTCTAAAAAGCTGTTGATTGGTGGAAGGCTTCAGATAGAATTAATCCCCTCTCCTTGCCAGAGTGGCCCTGACACACTTCAACCTTAACACCAGTATTAAGTTGATATTTATTGATTTTATTTTTAGAAAAATAATCATCAAGAAAGGTCTAAATTACTCTTTGTGGTGTATAGCATGCCAAAATCTTATTTAAACCATTACAACATTTGCAAAATGTACTATATAGAAGATTCTTTTTTGACCATCCAGGCAAAGTGCTTATGGAATTGAATCAAAAGCATATGGAGGGGGCGGTAGAAAATGGAAAAAGTAACTTGCTATTGTGTATACAGTATTATTAAATACTGAGATATACTATTCTGAGAGGTTTATTGTATTCAGTATATTATCATGTATTTTCTATAGTCTAATTATAATATGAGAGAGCCATTGGTTGCTTGCCAAAGGTGAATTAGAAAATACACTTAATGGACATTTCCACTGCACTGCTTGTGGCACTGCCTTGCTAATAGTTGGGAGGCTCGTGTTATATGTCTCTCTCTCACATTTATTGTAAATGCCCAATTTAAGTCCAGAAAAAGCACCTTCATTGTTGCTGAGTTTATGAATCACAAAACTTTTTCCTTATGCACATTTTCATTTCCAGCTTAGCATTAAAAATGCCTGCAATATATTATACTGTAACCCTATCTTGACTAGAAAGGTCCAGCTAGATTTAAGATTTAAGAGCATCGGTTACATTAGACCAGGATGGGCCTTTGCTATTTGGAAGGATTGAAGGGGAGATGTAGTGCAAATTAAATTTACTTATGCTGTGTGCTAAAATAATAAAATAAAGGACAGCAGAAGGTTCTTGCAGCAAACAAACATTACTAAATTTATTGTCCAAGACAAGTGCAGTAGGGTAAATATACTCACAAATCCACAGAGTATAGAACAAATAGATAATCAAGGTTAGTGTAAAGGCAGAACAGAGACAGCATGATGTGACATCATGTGGATACAGCTTAGGAAAGTTTGTTCCAATGCCTCATGTGGCCCAAATCCCAAACAGCACACATGGATCAGGGAGAAGACTATGGAGGTGATTCCCTCGTCAGTACTGCAGTCCCTTTACTTAGCTAAGCAGAGCCTAGGGGAGAGCTACTTGTAAGGGGATGAAATAGAAAATGTATTTCATTAATGTAAATGGTTAAAACTATGTGAAGGGCTAGCCAGCAGGTGACATCAAGTCCACCTGGAAACCTATATAAGGCTGGTGAGCCACCCCTGTTAGTGTAGACAGAGAGGGTAAGAGTTACACTAGCTTGTCCCAGGGTCCCCATCAGGAGTTTTGGGCCCCAGTGGTGCCCCAGTGATGATAGTGCACCAGATAGGTATTGTTAGTATGTAGGACTAGGGTAGTGGCCTGGTAGGTAAGGTGTAGAGAGACAGGGGTCCTGGAGGCTTATGTGAAGAGAAGTTGTGACAAGTGATTGTGATTGTTTCCTGCTTGGTTTACTCCAGTCTGCCTTGTGCGCACTTTAATGAGTCTGTAATAAAGTCAGTTTTGTTTCAATGCGCTTCGTGTTAACATGACTGCTGTATTCAGCAAAGGCCTACACTGGTTCCAGGGAGAAGAGGTAACAACACTGGTTACCAAGTTAACATACTCCTTGCTATCAATCCTTGTTGGCGCATAGGCTGCTCTTTATAGCTAAATCTATCGATCTTATGAAGAGGACCGAGTTGCCTCAATAAATATACAGGAGGTATTGGCTCTATTCTCTGGAATGCTTGAGACCTGGGGAATTTGAAATCACCAGACCTTAAGTCTGCTTAAAATCATTTAAACATTAAATAACCCCAATAGGATTGTGTTCTTCAGTCAAAAGCAATTTCCTTTTTCAAGATGATCAGGGTTTCATCTGTTAATCAATGGCTGTTCTGGTTTCTTAGTTACTGGTGATTCTTAGGGATCAGTTCTGCTTATCTCTAACATTTGTGACCTACATAATGAAAACATCTGAAAAGAGGTAACAGTATTGAACCATTATATATCCGTTTTTAGGTGTCTATATTGAGTAAGTCCTTCAAACACAGAGTTGTCCTACTACCAATATGCATATGTTTCCATGTGCCTACACAACATGTGAGCAGCTCTTTCTTGCTCTTGATAAATTCAACACACACATCCTTTATCCACTGTCGCAACTTGGCTGAAAGATAGAATCACTTCCTTCCTGAAGTTAGTAATGAGGACAAAAACAAAAGGTTTTTTGTGGACTACTATCTACAAAAAAAAAAATTCCTAAAATTCTTTTACATGCAATTTTAATTTACTCTGTGCACAAAATGAACATAGTGTCGTCTTTGTTTAAACAACAGATAAAAGATGGCTGAACACAGGAGACCCAAAAACAAACACACTGCAGTAAAAACTGGAACTTTCTCAAACATTTTTATATTTACTGAGTTGAAATAACCAGTATGTCATGATGCTTGATCCAATTTAAGCTCCCCTAAGCACCATGGGATTAGAAAATTATTTTCAAGAATTTACTCTGCATGGGTGCCTTTTGCTATTTTCTTACTTTACTAATCTGTGTCTTGAGAGGTGCAGTATCATAAAAATCTTATTTGAGAACAAAAGATAGTGTTAAAAGTTAAAAAATTGTGTTAAAAGTAAAAAATGTTTTATAGAAAGGTTGTTTACCTTAGTTCTGCAATACATATGAATATATGTAGTGAATAATGTACTCCCTATTGTAAAATATAAGGATATTATTACCTTAATTAAGTTACCAAGAGGTCCCACGACCATACAATAGCTTGAGGCCCAAGGCCATGGTCATGGAACCTGTGAAGGCCAGTAACATCTTTTTTTTATTGGACTGCTCAAATTATAATTGCTCAGGGAGGACCCCTCATAGTTATTCTCTTGCTGAACTTTCCTAATTTGTATTGTGAGCTTACAATTACCAGCAGGCCTCCCTAAGTAGATTGTAAAGGGAACTGGTACTATAGTTATTTAACTCAGTAAAGCTTTTAAAAATCTTTGATATGCAAAACTCTGGAAAGGGATGTTTGTTGCAAGCTGTCAAAATATAATTGTCTTCAGCATGTTTGTGATGCCTCTCTCACATTGCAGAGTTTCAGGGTTTTCCCAGAAAAAAATATTTTTAAATACTTTCTCCAAAAATTAGTTCCAGTAAAATTGTACAATGCATAACCTGGGTAGATTGAGAAGCAAGCAGGTTTACATGTATACTATGACTAGGGCAATCACTGACTGTGGTTAATCTCCAATTAACATCTCAACATGTTATTGTAAGGATATTCTGTTAAAGATTATGCATTAAGATACAGTACAAACCTGTTTTGGTCCCATAAAGCCATACTGGAGTCATGAAATAATATCTCCTCCATGTGAGGCATATTGATTACAGCTTTGATTATGACTTTGGGAGTCAGTCGAATGAGATTTTATTCCATGCCTTTAATATTGCAAAGGTCACTGAACACTGTTCATTTATTCATAGCAGCTGTGTGATACCTGCTCCCACACATTAACTGTATTTTTTTTTCTATGTATATAAGTTGTTTACATAATAGAAGGACATTGTCTGATAAGTTCTTGAGTTTTTTTGGAATTAAAGATTCACGTTTCCTTTCCTTCCAGTTACATTTGAACTGTTTTATTTATTATTTTTATAAAGTGCGGCCATTTCTACCTATATTCAACTTAGTTACATATAACAACATTTACTATAGTTATGATGCACCAACTGAAAATAGAGCTTGTGTATTTCACAGGGAGGGAGATAGAAATCATCGCAAGATACACCGAATATTAATTATTCGAGAAAAGGAATCAACTACAATATATACATGCAGGGTCAGACTGGGGGGTGCAGGACCCACCGGGGCTACTGCCCCAGGGGCCCCGCACCCGCAAGGTGCCTCCGCTGGCCACTGCCCCTACAGGGGCCCCTGCCGCACACCCCTAACCCACCCCCCAACGTCCTCCCCTGAACACGCGTATGTGAAACTCGTCAGGGGAGGACATCAGCAGCCAGGGGAATCAGCTACAGGGTTGGGTCTGGGCCGCTGGGGCCCACTGGGTATTTTCCCGGTGTCCTGGTGGCCCAGTCCGACCCTGTATACATGTATGTATAGTAGCAATGTCTGCTTGTATAAACTAATAAAAAATATATTTGAGCACAGATTTTTGATTTGCATAGGCGTATTTACAACCCATTTATTATATATGTCTAGTTTATATACATCATGGCAAAGTATGAACATAGTGCAAAATATCTTAATGCTTTTACTCTTGGTATTTATCATTAATTCAAATATAATTCCGGTATTTTCAGAAATTATTTCGAAATCAGTACATCCTGGAAATCATATAACAGATACTCCTCCATCAAAAACATCTGTGAAGATACCTAGAATTTCAACTATACGAAGACTCTTTGATGTAAAAAGACACAGAATAAAGAGATCGTCGGTTTTCCCAGCAGGAGTTAAAGTATGTCCCCAGGAGTCCTTAAAGCAAGTCCTTGACAGTCATCTGGCATACTACAAACTAAGAGGTAAATATATTCTATTTCTCCATAATTGTGTGTGTACTTTTGTATAGAACATGATAAGATTCTTTCTGATTTATTTAAATATGTGAAGATATGACGATTTATATGTTCAGAAAAAATAGCTATTACAGCCTACCATTTCTTTTGTAAAGCTATATTTTTATGCAACTATAGATATTTAAAATAGTTTTGTTATTATTTCGTTTATGTATAACTGATAGGACAAAAAAAGAGTAAATATTATGGGGTTTTTTTTAAAAAAAAGTTATATTTTTATATATTGTTTTAAACTGAATTGAATGGGGAACCACATCAAAATAATTGCTTAAAATATTTGCATTAAATGCATTGATCAGGGGAATACAAGAACTGAAGTGTATATTAGTTGTAAAGCAAAGGGCTGCAGAGCAGGGTGGGTAATAATAAAATGCAATGTGTGTGCTGTTTTTGTTGTACCCCGGGCTGGTGCCCCTGTTAGGAGAAAACAGCACCAGCCCGGGGTACCTGTAGCGACGCTTCATCCTTCCTACTTGCGCTGCTGCATGCGCAGTAGAGTGAAAAGCCGACTTCTCTGTTAAAGTTCGGCTTTTCACTCTACTGCGCATGCGCGCACAAGCGATACAGGAAGGAGGAAGCGCTGCAGCTACCCCAGGCTGGTGCTGTTCTCTCCGAACAGGGGCACCAGCCCGGGGTAAAAGGTAGGCGATTTAAGTCAAGTTGGGGGTGCCTAACATTTTGGCACCCCCAAGTGACTTTGACTTTCCTTCTTCTTTAAATAAGTTTAAACCCAGTAGGATTATTCTGCCACAAATAAGAATTAATTGTTCTAGAACAAAATCCAGGTAACTGATATCTGGCAAGAGGTTGTTAAGTTGCTTACAGAAATACAGAAGAAAAGCATCTAAGAAAAGCAGTGGGGAGGGGCTGACATTCATAGGGGAACTATGGCCTTCCCGTAACTTTCAGGATAATAGAGTGTTAAAATGGATTGTAAAATTCTATTGTTTCTACCTGCATATCTGATGATTGAGCTATTAAGGTTAGTGGAGTGGACGAATGATCTTTCCTGCAATTGTTATTGTAATGTGTATGGCGGCCTCATATCTTATATAGGCTTTTAGGTGGCTTTTGGCTGGCCCTACACATAACTTAACTATTTCTATTCTAAAACAAATGGTTTGCTTTACCCCTTTACAGATTTCAAGATTCTTGCATGTATTTTTCATAGTCAGTGTACAAAGAGATTTCAGGCACACTTTGGTCAATGAATTCTATCCAGCATATTGTAAAAAATGAATATGATAAACAGCATGAGGGAACTTTGTTTTTTGTAAAATGATTTGGCTAATAGAACCAATAGTGGTTGTGTTATTATCTTAGTCTGTATTATTTAGAGTTGTCAGAAGATCTTTGTCTAGTGGCACCTTGCTTTCCAATGCTACCAGATATGGGTTAATGTACAGGTTTTACAGAGATGGGTTACACATGAATATTTAAGAAGACTGGGTGATGCTGACATGAAAAAAAAATATTCATGTACAATAAAAGTTGCCTATAGGTCATGTTGAATTTTTTTTTTACTGATAGGGCTGCTTTTGTAAGTAATTGTTACTTGAAGTTACTAAACCTTACTGTTTTGCCAACCGGACTGTCCCTTCTCAACCTGTCAGTTATAGCTTCTAATGCTAACAAATATGGCAGCCCCCCCTATACAGGAACACAGGCTATCAGATAGGTAATGTGAAAGCATCAGGCAGTAGATTTACAGCAAAATTATAAAGCTTATGCAAAGACAATGTTAGGATAGATGTAAAAAAAATGCAATTTCTTGTGTCTTTAAAGGAGGACTATACCCCTAGAATGAATAAACAGCTGATTGATATTAATAAATATATCCGTAATAAATATTGCCCTAGTACATCTTTTCCCTTGGGCCACCACTTTGTGAAGGCTGTGCACTCCCTCAGAGATCACCTGTCAGGAAATAATGCAGATCTAAGTATAACAGGAAGAAGTGTGAGAGTAAAAGACAGAACTCATTAATTGGCTGATGTGACATAACATGTATGTGTGCTCTTGGCTTGTTAGTGTGAATCATGTGTGTTTCTGTGAATCATATGTTTCCAGGGGGCAACCCCTAAAATGTCAATTTTCTATTAAGGATTACCCAACAGTACATACCAATAAAAAAGTAAATTAAAAATGGTTTATTTAGATGAAGCAGGGTTTTTCATATAAGCTTTTTTATGCAATATATTTTTATAGAATAGAGATATTGTTTGGGGTATTAGCTCTTTAGCTCTGCCAATGTTTGGATGTATAGTATAATCTTTATCAGTCAAATCTGTGTATATCAGTATTATTTTGCAGTGAAAAAAGGTTTACCCTGATATATTTTCATTTCATTTACAGTTTGTCAGGAGGCAGTGTGGGAAGCCTATCGGATCTTTTTAGATCGGATTCCTCAGACAGCTGAGTACCAGAGATGGGTAGATGCTTGCCAGCAAGAATCCTTTTGTATTTTTGAAATTGGGAAAAACTTCAGCAGTTCCCAAGAGCATTCAGAAATAATACAGCAGGTGAGGTCTCAACTTTTTTCCACGAGCATAAGGTGAATAAAGTCACTAAATATGATAAGACTATCCTCCATATGTAATAAAAGGCACAAAGCTTGCCCAAACACGGTAACCTATAGCAACCAATAAAATGTTTGTTTTGAAATGAGTGCCCAGTAAATGCTATGCCTTTTTATTACATAACTTCATACGTGTGTTATTTGTTTAAAAAGATATGCCCATTATTATTAGAACAGGTCCCCCACGCATTCCAGATAATAGATCTTATACTTAAACCATGATTGCTTTCACAGCATCTCAGCATGCCTTACATATCTCATTGTAAGGAAAACAGGGACCCATATGAAGGTTTTTTCTTTGAAATTCCCAGGTAATATTTTATATTGTATGCAGTAGATACACACATTTAAAAAATTCAGCCAGTCATACTATATGGAGAAGGAAAGGAAAGGTAAAAATTACTGGGTGTGCCAAATGTTAGGCACCCCCAGTGACTTTAATCGCTTACCTTTAACCCCAGGACAGTGCCCCTGTTAGGAGAAAACCACACCAGCCCAGGGTACCTGCAGTGAGTGTTTCCTCTCCCTTCTTTCTTCTGAAACCTGAGGCCGCTGCACACACAGTAGAGTGAAAAAGCCAACTTTTTTGTTAAAGTTCAGCTTTTCATTCTACTGCGCAAGCGCATGAAGATAGAAGAAAGAGGAGGAGACACTCGCTTGCAGCTACCCATAGCTGGTGCTGTTTTCTTCTCACAGGAGCACTGGCTCTGGGTAAAAGGTAAGAGATTAAAGTCACTGGGGGGGTGACTAAAATGTTGGCACCCCCCAGTGATTTAGCCTTTCCTTCTCCTTTAACTTCAAACTGGTCTAAATCACAAGGCAGGAGTGGTGCCTGGAATTTCCACTGAGTTTTAAAAGGGGATTAGTGCCCCAGTGGAGAGAGAGAGGTTAGGATTAGTCCCATAATTGACCAGATGGTCACAGGAATGGTGCTGTCAGTTTTGATTAGTTTGTCAATAAATGTTGTACAGTTTGAACAAGATGTTATGTTCTTTTAGCATTCAGCAATGTTTATTCATTTATTCGCTGACCTCCTTCTGCTCATATATTTCTTAAAATCTGATGTCCTTGTACCGTTTTGCTTACCCACTGAAAGCAGCATTTTGTGAGATTATAGCTGGCCAAAAAGGAAAATTAAGTCATTCCTCATGTGAAACAACTAATCACTCACTAGAAAGCTTAATACCTTTTAAAACTGACTATAAAAATATTATTTGGATGTTATTGGCACTCAGATTTAGTAGAAGGAGGGTGCAGGCAGGGCTGGAAGGCTGCTCTTCGGATGACTGCATACACAGACATTCATACAACACACAACCCACAAATGGATTGATATTGTATCAGTTGTAAAATGGTCTAATTGCCAAAAATATGAGCCTGAACGTGTATGCAGCATTTTGTAACTGGAATATAAATTTTTAAAAAAATGCTTCTGCTGACACTTTAAAACTTCTAATTTAAACTGTTCATGCAGGCTTCACATAAATATCTCTTTTTGCTATAAGCAGATACATGGCTATAATTGCACTTTTTCGTTTATGGAGTTTATATATTACACTGAAAAAAATTGAAATCTAAAGAAACGGCACTATGCCTCCATACACTGGCAAAATGCTGATCTGTTTATAGCTTATAATAACATTAATAATGCATTTATTTGTCATACTACATAACTCAGGGACAAAATGATAACACTGTGAAAAATATTTAGGCAGTAGCCTATAATCAGTAAATTAATGTTAATATCTTTGCATATTTTGAATAAATCACTTTGTTTATTCCAAAGTGCTTCCCAATAAAGTCTTGTTTCAGCAGGTTAATGTAACAAAGCACCTGCCTTGTTTTCTGTAATTATTCCTTGTTACTTTGGATGCTGATGCTGAAATGTCTGGTGTATTTTATCATAGCAATAATTTGTCTTCTTTTTCCAGAGAGTGAAATATAAGACATTTACAGAAAGGTAGGCAATGCAACTTTATAAACCAAAATATAAATCTTGATATGATTGTTTTTTATATAACAAAGGATAAATACAGGTATAGGACCCATTATCCAGAATGCTCAGGACCAAGGGTATTCCGGATAAGGGGTCTTTCCGTAATTTGGATCTCAATACCTTAAGTCTACTAAAAAATCAATAAAACATTAATTAAACCCAATAGAATTGTTTTGCATCCAATAAGGATTAATTATATCTTAGTTGGAATCAATTACAAGGTTCTGTTTTATTTCTACATAGAAAAAGGAAATCGGTTTTAAAATTCTGAATTATTTTATTAAAATGGAGTCTATGGTTTCCGGATAAGGGGTCCGATACCTGTATAGGAATTTGGATAATTCCATTATTTGTGGGGTTTTTTGTATTTTTAAAAGTTGTCAATTTGGATATATATTGTCAAGTCAGAGTGTTTGTACCCTATTTGTGTTTTAAGCAAATAAGTAATTTATTTAAATGTTGAGTTTTGGGTTCTCATAATCCAATTTTGGCTTTGGAACTCCAAAGCCTATATTCATGAATTTCTGCCATCTACAGATACCATATTGTTATAAAACTACAGTATACTATATCCCACTCTCTTGCCATTATTTCTCTGCTTTACTTAATGTCATTTTTACCATTCCCAGGCCCCCTTTTCATTTCAACCTACTATTTCACTCCAGCAACAAACTCTCCTCTCTCTTATATTTTTTGATGTTCCAGCTGTTTCTCCTTTTACTCTCCCATATCACCCAGTTATGTCCCTTTACAGGAATAGAAAAACATGCATTAAATAGGAATTCATAATTACTGTAATTTACTGCTTTATATTTTCATAGATTCTCCTTATCTGAATGTAACTAGAGATCATTTACAACGTAGAAGGCATGGTAAAAAGTATAAATAAGGATAGCTATCTGCCATGTTTTTGCCCTTTTCACACTAGTTCAATAGCCCCTGGTCTCTTTCAAAGGATAGAGACCTGTGACCACACCATGAATACAGTGCTGCCTGTGTTCTGCAGTGCTGTATTCATAAGGGGTGGTAGTCCACCCCCCCTGCCCCCAAGACTTCCTTTAACTTGAGCATAATTCAGACTGGCACATTAGGGGATGGTGCACTTCTTAGGGTTGATTCACTAAAGTGCGTTAATTATTATCGCATGCTTTTTTGCGTTAAAATCGACGCGTCAATTAGCGCGCAATTCACAAACACTTGATTCACAAACACTTTGTGAACGCTAAATATCACATTAGTCTATGCGAAAATTAACACCTACTTGAGGCAGGCGGTAATTATAGAAAAGTACAGTTAATGAGCTTTTGGCAACACAATAAGGACTTTGCAGTGGGATTTATTCAAGTCTCTGTTGGCCCTAGAGTGATGTAGCCCCCAGTTTGCAGGGAAATGGTTATTTTCAGTACAGTAATTTTCCGCAAGTATTGGCATGTATGGCTAACATGGCGTGCGTTTATTCGCACAACTATTTATATGCACTATTTATATGCTACCATTTATATGCGGCGACTATTTATACGCGGGCGTTTATTAGCGCATGTACCATCCAATACCGCATGAAAATAACGCATGCAGTATTGCGTGTAAATTAACGCAAGTATGCTTATAGTGAATCCTGTGTTAAGTCGCGAAAATTTAGACGCGATTACATGTTTACAGCACGCTATAAATAGCGCACGTTTTAACACACTTTAGTGAATCAACCCTCTTTTGTCTAAGGTTTTTTTATATGACTTTTACTGCCTCAGAATATTATCTCATGCAATTTACATAATGCATTGCTGCCTGCCAAAAGGTTTGCATCAGGCTTAGTAAACAATATGAGATAAATCCTTTAGATATTTGTTTTTAAACAGGTGAAAAGTAAATTCCCTTGCATGTGGCGTGGTTACTTAAAGATGTAGTTCACCTTAAAATTAATTTTTAGTTTGATGTAGATAATGTATATATCAAACATGTATATATATGTATATATAGCGAACCCAGGGTGGCACCCTGCTTCAGCTCTTACCTCGGGTGCAAGGTAAATGATTTAAATATCCAAAAAAGACCAGCAACACCGAGTTATATTCCAAAAAGATCAATCGTGTATTAAAAATGCATGAACAGCCAATGTTACGTGTTGGTCCCCATTGGGACCTTTATCAAGGCAAGAAAGGTCCCAATGGGCACCGTAACGTACAAGATTGATCTTTTTGGAATATAACTCGGTGTTGCTGGTCTTTTTTTGGATATATATATATATATATATATATATTGTTCAGCTTTTTATAAAGCAGTAGATTTCAGTTTTGGAATTTCAGCAGCCATTTGCAGCCATCTGCCATCTAGCAGGCAGGGAGTCTGAAAGAGAAACTGAAAGATGAATAGTAGATGGCCTGAAAAGGAATATAATGAATATAAATTAACAATAACAATAAAATTGTAACCTCACAGAGCAAATGAGAGAGGCAGAAGAGAGAAACAAATAATTTAAAAACTATAATAAATGAAGACTAATTGAAAAGTTGCTAAGAACAACACTTTCTATAACATATTGGACCTCCCCTGTAAGGTCCCTGTTTCATAATACACAATAAATGTTGTGCTGTCCTACATTTCTTCGGTGAGCTTGGATATACTAAGAGATGTACAAACACTAGTCTGACAGCAGCATTGATGATTTATAGAGCACTTAATTCCTAACACTTGTTGAGAAGTGCCCGTTAGATGCATATGTTTGAAAGCAATAGGAAACAATAATCTTGTCTATATTCTATCATGCTTTCTACTAGTTTTTTTCCCATTAAAATGTATACAAGATGTCAAGAAATTTGCTTTAAGCATAAATAGAGATACAGTGCATGATCTAATTCATAGTTTACTTGACTGATTTTCAACAAGTTCCTTTCTTGGATTTCTACCATTATACACTCTTGTAAGCCGCCAAGTAAGTGTCTGATGAGAATTTATCTGAGTACGTGACAACCATAAAGCCAGTGACACGGCTCAGATATTTCTGCCTGACTATGTACTGCCTATCTTAACAATGAACTATTTGCTAAGCTCGTCAGTATCAGGGATCTTTTGGTATTAGTGTTAGAGTTCTTTCTGAATTCAGAGCGTGCAGTTCAATAAATCTGGCCTATGTTATCCTCTAAGTCAGTGCAGCTTCTCTTATGCATAGAGTGTGCTTTTTTTTTTTAGTTCTTTTGTAATATCTTCAGTAACTACAGAGACTGAAATGACATATTATTCTTTAGGAAAGATGAAATGATTACAGAAACCACTTTGTCTCCTGCTGTTATTGAGGATTCATCTTTTTCTACAAATGGTAAGTAATCAGAAACCTATAAGAAGAAATCAGATTGTGGAATTCTTTTTTAGATTCCATTACTGCTTTTATTCAAGCTTTAAGTTTGGAAATCATTGACTGTAAAGGTGTGAGCTGTACCTTGTGTTACAGTGACTGCCCATCGCACCCGATCAGTAACTATATATGTTTAGTGAGTTGCAAAGTATTTACACATTGACCCTTAAGGTTCTTAATTTACTGGACAACAAATCCTACACTGAAAGTTTGTAATCCTTTATATAAGCACAAAAACTCAAACTTCCTTTTTTAAATGTCATATTGCTTTATGTTGTCATAAAACACCACTTCTGTTTTAATGTGACCTTTCATTTGGAATCATTGAAGCACTGAAGCATGAACCTTCACCCAGTCTTCACAATTTTAGCAATCTGAAATAGGTTCTAACTGTATTTTACACTATCCATTGTTCCTTTTCTTATAACAAGAAACTGAGCCCCTGCTGATGGAACTCATGCCACATGATGCTTTCACCAGTATAGGTCAGATGCTTGACAAAAGGTGATTGGGTCAGAAACATTAGCAACTCAAAATTAAATAAGTATTAAGTAGAAGATCTTTGCTGCAAGTGTACTCCCTCCAGTGGAATACATTCTTGCTTAATTGAGGCAAGGTGGTGCCTTGTGGGGCTTTGTAGTACAATAAAAGAACATGAAACTATATGGCTATTTTGGCTAATGTCTGTTGTGCACCAGAAAGGAAACATGTTTTCACTTTACACTTGGATTTGTGTTTAAGCAAAATATATGTTGCAAATAAAAGGTAGATAAAAGGTTCAGCATAAGGACTGGGTGATATGAAAAGGTTCAGCCGAAAAGTGCCCTATTTTGGATGAATGACCATTATTAGTGTAGGTGACCCATAGGGTTAACATGTCCCTATGGCTTTAAACCGTACAACTTCCTTAGTCTGTGCTGTTACTGGGCAAAGACCCATGTATCAGTTTATAGTTTTGCCTATGTGTTTTATTGGTTAACAGGGGTACCACTCTGATATAGTGCTTAGCAGGGGGATGGGCCTGCCTCTTTGGCTGCATCTGCTGACCCAGGTAGAAGTCCACTGAGCCTGGGATCAACAGGGCCCCAGTAAAGTGAGTACCCTTGAGGCTGCATCTAACGCTAGTGAAGTCGGGGAACAGGGACCCCGTGAATGAGGAATAGTAAGTGCACTTTCTAGGAAAGTGAGATAGTAAGATTAGGTAGAAAAAGTAGTTTCGGCTCGCACCAGGAGAAATTAGCTGGAAGTATTCTTCCATACAGGCATTGTTGCCTTAGAGCAGGACCACAGTTGAGACGCAGGTATCAGGTCAGTTTCTATCCCTGATCCATAGTTGGCTGTGAGGGATCCTTGGCTGCTAAGGGACACCCTGAGGATACAGATACTTGGCCAGGCTACTCTCCACAGGGAGGACTCGCTGGTTGGTAGTCCTTACCTTCCCCACCCTCAGCTGAGGTGGGCTATACAGGGGACACCATATTTTTCTACCTTCTGTGCAACTGCCTGATATCTCCTCTGTGTAAGTATTGCTATAACCCTGTGAATCATAGCCTTAGACAATAAACAAGTTATGATCTGGTTTACCACAAAGAACCTTCTGGTGCCCATTTGTTATGCTGCACTGCACACAGTTACAGTGGGTCGTAGTTGCACTACACCATAGCTCCGTTTGGTCACTTCCACTTAGCGAAGGCCCATCCTGAAGGATTGAGTCGCATGTGCCCCATGCTCTAAACCTACACTAGCCGTGCTGTTGGCTTGGTTACAGCCAAGAAGGAGTTACATTAGGAAAATCTATGTTCATCAGGTTTAGTGCACACACAGGATTACAGTAGGCACAGATCTAGGTCTAGGTGTCATACACCTATTTCGAAGTAAAAATCCTATTTTTTGGACTGCAGCTATAAAGACACGTGAACAAGCTATTTACTGTATATTGGTCTTGCCTTTATAAAATAACCTTGTGCTTTTCATTAATTGCAATCAGTCAGGGACGGACTGGGCCACCGGGACACCTGGAAAAATCCCGGTGGGCCCTGGTCCTAGTGGGCCCCAGCGGCCCAGACCCGACCCTTGCCGGCGCTCCCCCTGCCCGGCTGTTCCTCCCCTGACACATTAAGTTTATGCTCGCTCGGGGAGGACGTCGGGTGGGGGCCCCTGCAGGGGGGGGGGATTAGCGGACGGCCGGGGCACCTGCAGGGCCCCTGGGGCGGGAGCCTTGGTGGGCCCTGCAACCCTCAGTCCAACCCTGCAACCAGTTTAAAATACCTGCAGCAGTTTGCAGTCATATGATGTTCCATGTGTCTTTCTCCCAAAAATAAGCAACAATGCCTTTATAAAAACTCCCCTATGATGTTACCCTTCTAAAACATCTATTAAAATGATAAATTAGTGCACCCTAGTGATGGAAATATTATTTACTATACTGTACTTATACTGATCTGTTTTAGGCTTTTTTCATAGACTACATCATTAAAAAAAAAGAGAAAGACAGAGAGAACATTTTCCCCATAATCATTTCTAATGACTGCCATTTTCTTACTTTCTTTCCACACAGCTGTTCACGCTGTCTGATTTCTTTGCACATGCTCCATTCTGCTTCTCCAAATATGCTGGATTTTATGCAAGAAAATCAATAAGCAGCAACTTATTCATGTAGTGGTTAAAAAATAACTAACAATGATCATTCAGAAATATGCAGTAGTATATTGATATTCTAAAAGACCTAAGTGGCCTAAAATAGGAAGTAATGTAATAAATTCTGATTCAAAGAGTATATATTATGTAATACATTTTTTTTCATTATGAATATCTCATCTTAGTGTAATCTGTACTCTTTAATGCTAGTTAAGGTTTAAATCAAATCTTTATTCCAGTCATTAGGAATACACACATTAAAGGAATACTGTCATGGGAAAACATGTTTTTTTCCAAAAGGCATCAATGAATAGAGCTTCTCCAGCAGAATTCTGCATGTTTTTCAAAAGCACAGCTTTTTTAATATTTAATTTTGGGATTTTACATGGGGATAGCCATGATCTTCATTTCCCAGGGTACTACAGCCATGTGACCTGTGCCCTGATAAACTTCAGTCACACTTTACTGCTAAGCTGCAAGTTGGAGTGATTTCACCCCCCTTCCTTCCCCCCCCCCCCCCTAGCAGCCAGCAACCCCATCTGGAATTATAATATTATAATATTCCAGATATCTGTTTTGCAACATATTTATATTTTTTTACTAATTATTACATTTTCATATTTGTCTTGTACCTGACAAATTAATGCTTGCATTACATCATTTTATTCATCAAGACAATGTCTCCCGAAAGGCTACTGTATCTGTTTTCTTTAACACTGAACCTTTACTTTAACCACTTGTTCACCTTAAATCAGTATGAAATTACTGTGACACTGTGCTTGTGCTGAACTTGTTTGTAGCAAAAATACAAACGTGAGGATTTGTGGTGCATGATATAGCCTGGAGTTTGACTGGTGGTGAAAGGGTTTTCCCTCTCAGCCAGGTAAATAAGAAAAGGGGTGGCTCTTCTCTGTAATGTAAAGGGGAGATACTTCTCCTTGTGTTGCCAGAGTTGTGTGTTTGTGTGTAGCTGATGTTATACTGGGCTGATTCTCTGCCTGCAGAAAAACAGTGGCTGAGAATCAGCCAAGAATCAAAATCCCTACATTGGCATCAGCCCTCTTCCTTGCCTGCACCGGTACCATTGTGCACCCAGATATTGGGTCCCTGCACCCTGGCCAATGCAATGGTGTAGGCAAAGAAGGATAATACCAGCAAAGGGGCTGATTCTTGGCCTGCATTTTTCCACATCAGCCTAAGAGTGAATCCCATGGCTTAAGGTGCCCATACACCTTAAGTTCCACTCGCTTGGCGCTGTCGCCAACCGAGCGGATCTTCTCCTGATATCCCCCAAATAAGAGAATCCAGGCTAATTCGATCTTTTGGCTTGGGGCCAAATGATCGAATTATTATGTCGGGTATAGGTAAAGTCGGTCCGGGGACCACATCAACGAGCGGATGCGGTCCCTGATCCGACTAGATTTTTTAACCTGCCCGATCGAGATCTGGGCAATTTCAGGCCAGATATCGGTCGGGCAAGCCCGTCGGTAGTGCCTATACACGGGCCGATTAGCTGCCGAATCGGTCTAAGGGACCAACTTCGGCTCCACTTCTGTATAGTTGCGCATGCCACTGCTCTTTATTCTGCAAGTGTGTTCAGCAGTTGCACTAACTGTGACAAATCATCTGCAATTGCATCAGGCGCAACCTCCCCTTGCAAGCACAATGACACTGGAATTCTGGGAAAAACATTGTACTATGGGAAAAATGCTAATTGCTAAATTACTAATTTGCTCTAAAATGCTCTAAATTGTACTTTGCTCACTGCACTTGCGGAGGTAAATTACCCCTCTTAAGTGTTCACTGTGAGCTGTGAATAACAGAGACAGGTAGCTGCTTGTTGTTTTCTGTTGCCTAGACCTTTTAGGGGGCACTTGTGAGGGAAGGTACCCTAACCCATATAAGGTAGTTCACAAACAAAGAAGAAGTTAATTTCTGTATTGTGGCCAATGAAGCCTGTCAAAAATGTCTGACAAAGACCTGTAAACAGACTGTATTGCTGTATTGCTATGTAATAAAGAGAAGTAAAAGTCCTGTTATATGACAATATTGGTGTCCCTGTCTATTCTCTGCTCAGAAATCCTGCTTGCCTTTCATTACTAAAGCTAATTTTCCCATACTACTAATAAAAATGCTTTTATGAATTGAAAGGTTTCTATCATATTTTTCTTCCTTGCAAGTTCCCTAAGTCTATTCTGCTACGGCTTTTTATTTAAACTATGAACCACTGTAATTCAACTTGTCTGGACTTTTTTAGTTAATGAATTTCTTTCCTTAGAAAGCTTTCTATTAAAGGCAATTCAATTAGAAGTACCAGTTGATTAGATAAAGCCTAATGGGGAATTAGCAATGCAGTTAAATAAGAAAGGCCACTTGATTAGACAGACTCTAATATGGTAGAGATGGGATGCCAATTCAATCAAATGGAGAAGTTCACTCTCATAGTAAACAGCCTGATACTTTGTCAGCAATTTTTTTGCACAAAGACCAAGTTAAATTCAGCTTCTTGAGTGTGTGCGGCCAGGGAGGAGATAGTTCCCATGTTGGTAAGGGATGGCATAGCCTGTAATGTGAAGGCATTACCTCTGGAACTCTAGCCCTGAATCCCTCCGTAGGGAACACTCACCCACTCTCTTTAAGAAAAAGCTCAGCTGTTACCTTCTGGAGCACTAAGACATTATCTTGCCTAGTCCTGCGCTTAAGGGCAAATGCCCATACCTGGTGCCTCCTACCTTCCGCTTTGTGCCTGTATGTTACCCAACCACTTAGATTGTAAGTTCTACGGGGCAGGGACCTCCTTCCTACTGTGTCTCATACCACATGACACTTATATATATATATATATATATTTATATATATTTATTGTATTTATTTATTATATCACTTGTCCTCCCTGTGTGTAATTTTGTATTCTGTAAGATTGTACAGCGCTGCGTATCCTTGTGGCGCTTTATAAATAAAGTTATACATACATACATACATACAAGGATCCCTGTCAGAGTGCATGTGGGCAGCACAATGGGTAGTTGATATTAGCTACTCTTGGCTGGGCATGCAAATACTGGCAGCTGATCTTTCTCCTGTTTAATATTTTCTGTACAAAGCATTGCTTGTATATATATTAAATCTGAGTTGATGCACATGTCTCTGTTTTTATAAATGTATAAGTACCCAACTCACAACTTATGGAGGGATTGGTAATCAAAAAATTAAAGACACCCAGTAACACAAAGTAAATGCCAGGTTGGCAAGATAGCCCAGCAAAGAAATGGTTGGTGGAAATCACAGTGCCCTGATTCCCACTTTTCACAGCTGACACATGATGCCATGATTCATGAAACTGTGGTAAATTTCGCGAATGGGTGAAAAATTTGTGACACAACTTTTTCCTCACTGACTTTTTTCGCCCATTTCACAAAATAATGTGCCAATGGCGAAATGCAGAACTTCGCTGCAAATCCATGCCTGCCAAAAAATTTTGCTCATCACTAGTGGTGTGTAGACATACTGGTTTTGCAATTGTATGGCTGTGTATCTGCTCATCCTTATCAGACTGGGGGCAGGGGTGTAGGAAACATTTATTGGTGGAGTGCACAGCAAGAGACTGGGGACAGAGCAGGTAGGAGGTTTCTGATGGGGCAACGCACCGCGGGATGCAGGAGGTCTGACTTGATGGTGGAAGGAGCAGAGAGTGGGATGGCACTGGAGACGCAGAATTCAGACGGTTTGGGAGGGACAATTAGTAATAGACCATTAAGGGCCAACAGTCACAGAATTATCAAAATATGTGTTGATGGAAAACTTGAAAAAAAGCTAAGAGAAAGTTTTACCATATGTATTAATAATACCCTTGTAGTTTTAACCAGAATATCTGTACATAGTTTGGGCAAGTTCAGCAAGGATCACTAGGTTAAGTGCAACCTTCCCTACCAGAAACATATATAGTAGCCAATAGACACCTATTAGAGAAGACAGCAGGGTTACTGGCTCTTGAAGGAATCTGGTAAACACCTTGCTGATGCGTCAACATGTCTTGCCCATTCCTTTTACTTTCTGATTTGGCAAGGGCCATTTTTCTCTTTTCACAGAGAAATGTTTTAACCTTTTGTAAGGAACAGTTTAAACCGTTTTTAAGGAACTTTTTTAAACAATGACAAAAACAATATTATTATTACCAGCTATTGGAAAAATGTTACTTTTAATCACTGTGTGTAGAAGGGTTGTGGTCACAACACTACTGGAAAGGAAGAATCTATAGCAATCAAGGGGCATGCCACTTTTTTTCTCATAGATGGCTGGGACAGCAGTGAAGGATGGGTTTGCTATAGTTTTTTTTTTCTAGGGACCTGAAAAAAGAAAGAAAAAGACAAAATAAATTATTCTCCAAATAAACACAGATTTGTAAATGAGAGTTAACTCTATCATGCTTTCTGCTAGCCACCAGCTACTTAGATAATTTAGAGGAAAATGTTATCCTGGTTGTAAATGGGACCTATGTTGCATGAATTTTGCCTTGAATTCACTAACACATGTGAGGCATGTACTACTCGCATGGAGCAATCTGATACTACATATTTTAATTTGAAATATAAGTAGCTTGTTTTATATAAAGAATTCTTCATTGACAGCAGTAGCAATAGAATCTGGAGTTTATAAGCAGCCAGATGCTCCTGATAGAAAATAAACATAGCCATAGTTATAAGTATTGTATACTTGTATTTCCCTTTTAGGTATGTAAGTCTAAAAATAAACAGTCAGTTTGTACCATCTGCCTTTACTAACAATGAAGCTGAAATTTTCAGACAGTAACTGGTTAATATGTTTCTTAACTGAGTTATTCTGAGTCACTTGGCAGAGTTGCTTCTCCTTAGTGGTAGGAGATAAAAGAAAATTAAAGTATTTCCCTAAAGTCTTTCAGGCTAGATTTGATTACCTAAAGTACAGATGGCTGTTTATTATAATGTACTTTTTAACTATATTACATAAATTCCATTGATGTCATTGCAGTTCTGTTTTTATTTTACTGCAATCAAAAGACAAAACATTTTTATGGATTTTACTTTACACCCTCATAGTGCTGTATTTGCCACACTACGCACCGGACCTAAGTGCACCTCCAGTGTGCGTAAGTTATGTCACGTGCACAGCTGCGTGTGACATATCTTCTGGTTATGTGTGACATCATTTCTGCCGCCATGTTACAATGCGCACTATGCCTCTTACCCCCACAATTCTACAATTCTACCACCAAATTTAGAACTAAAATCTCAGGCAAGGGCCACCCTTCTAAAGCTGCTGCACAGGCGCCGGGGTGTCTCTATATAAATACGGCCCTGCTTCTTTGGCATTAATGTGGCCATACCAAAACCAACCTTGGGGGTTATTGGACTGATGAACTTTTCCTACAATAAACTTATGCACTATGCAAGATGGATGTGTCTCTTCTATATTTAATCTCTATAACAGGCTTATCTTTTAAAAAGTTTAGGCTCATGGCACACAAGGAAATGGTAGGCAAGGTGCCACATCTGTTTTTCCGCTTGTGATTTACATTATTACTTGTGGGAAATCATTTGGAGGAGATTAGTCACCCACGATACTGAAGATTTATTGTGTACCATGAGCCTTATATGTAAAATGAAGATAAGGATTATGGATTTACTTCCTGATAATATCTGGGGCCTCCTGTAACTGGCTTTGCCAAATGCTGCCTGCTAACAGTAAACAGCTTATACCTATTGCATCTTAAGTAATGGTCTACGAAAGTCATATTAGCACTGCCATCTTCTGTGTGGCACCTATAAATAAAGACAGTTGTTTTTGTTTTGTGCTAATATTAAATGATTTAAATAGATATAAACAAGTCTGGTGTGCCCACTTTATGACATTGCTATTAAACTACTGTGTTGCTTGATATTTTTCTTGCTAGTTACATGACGCCTAAATATACTGTAATTTGTTGTTTCTCCTGCTTGGCATATTGTTTGAATATCAGAGGAGAACCATAGGAGGTGACATTGCTAAAGGGCAACACAGTGCACAGTGTAATCACAAGATTACTATGGCTTTTGAAACTTACAATAAAGATATCATAAAATAAATATTATATAATAAAACATGTATAAAAATTAATAAAACCGAAAGCTGACAAGCAGTATATTCTATTAGGTACATCAAATATAATGTGAAAAAGAATGTTTTCTCTCTATTCCACGCAGCATGTCCATTATGCTATATTGTCTGTCTGACTGAACTAAAAACAAAATCATGCAAATGACTGAGGTTGAATCAAATTGTTCATAAGAAGGTCATTTGGTTTGGACAAAAGCAGTCTAAAATTTTATAAAGCTCAGCATAGATTCCTGAGAGCATGTCAACCATGAAAGCGTTCAAATATTTAAATAAGAGCACAAGAAATAGCACTATATTATACACTTACAATGTACACATACAGTGCTGTCCTTTAAAATGTCTTCCATGGCTCAGGAGAACATTCCAACCTCTGTCATTTTTTTTGCAGTTGCGTCAAAAAATGTTATGGTGTCAGAAAAGTTTTGCGTGTCAAAAAAGTTGTGTTTCACAAATTTTTTACCGTTACGGGAATTTTTCAGAAGTTTCTGTAATTTTTCGGCTAAGCGAAATGAGACAGATTCGCTTATCACTAGTTACAGGTTTTCTTCTCATGGAAACTGTAAGGGAAGACCAGCTTCCATAGGCTTTCTACACCAACTTTGCACACTGCACAGGTCTTCTTTTGCTCAATTTTTTGGGCACCATTAGATATTACTTCAAGGCATTAAACAATACATTTACTACACAGTATTGAGAATATTTACTTTATTTTGTTATGGTGCACAGGCATGTAATAAGTTATAGTCAGTGGCAATGCTCACTAACAGGTATCTAGTACCCCATAATATAAGACCCTCCCAGTGGTATGATGCCCCTCTTTTTCCCTAATCCTGTCTACTTCCCTACACCTGCAGGTGACACCCAGGGTAGTAACCCTTCTGCTATCTTTGTTGGAGCTACTGGCTGCTTTGCTTACTGTCCACAGCCTGAATCCCACTCCTAAAATGAGCTATTAAAGGATCTAAAACCTAGCTAGTTTTATCTTCTTCTACTATGTTTTGTCAGCACTAGCCAACTCCTTGCAACAGGACCAGCGGGTTACTGGGATAATCTCTTAAGGGCTCTGGCACACGGGGAGATTAGTCGCCCGCGACAAATCTCCCTGTTCGCGGGCGACTAATCTCCCCGAATTGCCATCCCACCGGCAACAATGTAAGTCACCGGTGGGATGGCACACGCTGCGCAGGCGATTTCGGCAAATCGCCGAAGTTGCCTCGCGAGGCATTTTCGTCGATTTGCCGAAATCACGCCGCCACGTGTGCCATCCCACCGCGGGCGACTAATCTCCCTGTGTGCCAGAGCCCTAAAGGGACTCTACATAATTAAAGATTAGCAAAAGCTTTAACTTCCTACAATATTATAATTTATTTATATGCAGAACATGTTGCACATCCCTTCCTGTTCCATTTGAGACAGTGTCCTGGTCAAAATCAAGCTCAACACCCCTTTGATACAAGGTAACAGTGCTAACGGTTTCAGTTAGTGTCTCTTAAAGTGCTGTAAGACAGACAATACTGGAAAACATTATTCCCAAACATA
Source organism: Xenopus tropicalis (assembly GCF_000004195.4). Lineage (NCBI taxonomy): Eukaryota > Metazoa > Chordata > Amphibia > Anura > Pipidae > Xenopus > Xenopus tropicalis. The sequence goes on from NC_030681.2 coordinate 90,446,923, forward strand.
AACCTAGGTAATGAAAGTATGCAGTGTTCTAGAAAATATCTGTTCAAAAATGGATCCATTTGAAAGAAGTGTTAGGTGCAAATATTCCTTCATGTATAAAGATGTTATTACAAGTGCCCTTGATCTCTATAAAATAATGTATCATATGCATTGTTTGAGAAACTGCTATGTGCTGTGTGTGCCTAATGTCCCCCAGGTCTGGTTATTTTCTCAACCAAGGCACTTCAGAAAGTAAGCTGCAGAGTTTGAAGTGCAGGCAGGGATGTTTAAAAATTAAACGGAGTATCTTCTAAACCTTGACAGATGCATCGTGTTATGCTATTTAGTAATAGAACTGCAATTATTATAAATGGAACAAGAAAAACGAACAGTTTATGCAGTAAAATTGTTTGTTATTGTGTACTCTTTCTGCAGTCTGCTATTATGAAGTGTCAGACAGATTTTTGCTCTTTTATATAAGAATAATAGCATAGCTGTTTGGTGGACATGAATGGCATTTTATAGTTTCCAACAATACTCTGCAAATTGTTTGCTTTCCTTTGTGTCTATTTTCAAAAGGTTAATATTTTTTCATAATTTCTGTTTTCAGATCTTACAAAACATTTAGAAGAGCATATTGTAATCCCATTACTACCTGCAAATGTCTGACCCTTTTGAGTCTTCCTAATTCCAACATAAAGCTGTTTATAATGTTTTTATATTTTGTTACTGAATTCTTTCATTTTTATTTAAATTCTTTCCACTGATCTGTGTTTTTCTTTGAGTCTGTCCGTGAGCTTAGTTCAAAGTTCAGTTGTAAGTGTGACATTTCATTTAAAGGTGGATTTCACCCAAAATAATGTTTACTATAGTGGAGATGATCCAATGATAAACAATAAGTCATTTTGCAGCTGCTCTGTAATAATGATTTATCCCTTCACTGATGCCTGTCTCTAACCTGGCATTTGGATTACTATGGATACTGCCCCAGACAAACATAGATCAGTCTATTGTGGTTGTTTTTAATCACTAACTATCCTCTCAAGGATTTTCTTGCAGACTTTTCTTGGTGATTACTGTAAAAACAGTAAAATAGTCTTACTTGGAAACTGTGTTGATTAGGTATTTCTGAGAAGCCTGAGCGTGCTCTTTGTATGGAATACTATTATCGGATACATGACAAGGGGACTCCTCAATTTCCCTTCGCCTTCAGCCATCCCTCTGAACCCCATTGTTACATACATTAATAAAACACCAGGAGACGGAAATGGGTAAAAAGAGGCCACAGCATTTATTTACATTTTATCAAATAAATAGGACCTTGCCAGCCTCACCCCAAGGCAATATTCAAAGCCAGAATTCCATAAGAGATCGCTACTATGCTCTGCTGTTCCTTACTGAAGACTTGAGATCAGCACTATGTCATTATATCCACCACTGAGTATTAGGCTGCCTCTACCTACAGAGAGGATGGCCCCAAACTCTGCTACCAGCAGGAGCTGCATCTCCCACCATGAGAGAAGTTCAGCAGCCCTGCTGCCGGTCCTGAATCTGCAGTGCCTCGATGATAGGAAATCCAAGCAGGCTGTCACCTAGCACAAGCAGTAGTAGCGTCTGTATAAATCAACCCACCGTGCAGTCAAAGGAGAGAAGCTCCTTTCTCCCTCTTCTAAAATTTCCTGTGCAGTACTCTGGCAAGGTCCTACTGCTGCTGTGACAGAAACAACTTAAAATACATTAACATATATCCACTGTTTTGATCCAGAGGAAGGCAAAAAACCCAGCCTGAAGCCTGTGCCAATTATGCCTCAAGAGGGAAAAAATTCCTTCCTGACCCCACCTGGCGATCGGAAAATTCCCTGGATCAAGGATTTCACTTTTATTTAACATAAATAATACCATGCAGACTCTCACATTCATACTGTATAGTGTTACCAAAACCACAATATAACAGTGCATATAGGAAAACATTCACATTCTGTTATTAACAGATAATATGAGAGCATAAAAAAGAAAATATCCTGGCATTTTACAAAATATGCAAAAAAGAGGGGAGGGTGGGTGGGATGTTTCTACCTGTTCAGAAGATAGGAAGTGAACTCCTTCTTTTGTGACATCATATCCCTATCCTTCTCCACCCCCAGCCCAGCTTTTTCCCTCCTTAACATACTGCTTCTCACCCAATCACAGCTGCATCTGATTTTTCAATCTTTAAACATAAACCAGTGTAATCTGGCTGCTGGTCATTCGGATCCCTTGTCATGCAGCCCCTGCGTTTATAGCTTCAGGGCTTCCTGGTTTTGCATAATGAGCAAGAGTTTAAATAATTATTATTCTTTCTTGTAGATCTGTCCATGTCGCTTGAAACCTTGAATGATACACTTTTAAATGAAATCATCAGTGACACAAAGGAACCTCTAAAGGTGAGGAAATCCTGAAGCATGTGTTTAGGTTAATCAATATTGCCGTTAGGATTCTTATGGTTATTGTCAGCATTTTTGCTCCAAGAATATCCATTTGTTTCATAGTTATACAAGCTCACCAAATGGCTGTACAATAACACATGCCTATCCAGAATTCCAAAGTAATTGTATCCACTGCAACCAATGACAAAATTTTGCACTCACCAACATTAGGTGAAAACATTTGTTGGAGATTTTGGCACAGTTTACATAAGCATACTATATAATAGAACCCTGGAAACTAAGGTATAATCCATCTGTCTCTTATGGCATGCAAGGGTAATGGCACTGAAAATCTTTCTTAGCCAAGTGTTCCCTTGTAGAAACAGTGGACGCTTCATTACCTATCTCTGGGCCCATTTTACCACATACTACAGGACCAGAAGCTTAATTACGATTTCTGTTACCCTCCCTTAGTAGTTTGTGCCTGAGTAGTAGTGCATAATTAATATGCGACTATTCCAAAGCATAAGCACAAGCCTACTTCTTTCCAAATATTATTCTTTGCAAGGAAATCATTAAGTTCTCAATAAAAGATGTTCATCCTTTATCCAGGGATATACTCCACAACTCATATAGCCTGATATCTATCACTTACAGTATATTTCTATATTGAGTCTTATAAACTGCTGTTTTATAAGGTTTAAGTCATTTGGCCAGATAAGTAATCACAATAAATTACAAATATGATTATATGATTTATGAATAGTATACCATATTTGTCATATAGTATACCATAATATCATAGCCATACCAAAAATGCAAGTAATTCCATGTGGTACATTAACTCATGGGACAATTACACCTGTGTTCACCTATTGCAATGGACATGCAAGTGAGTCAAATAAGTGGTTTGTTATTTTATGACAGTCAACCTCTGTAAGGCTACATATCAGTCCTCTTGTGGTTTTGATCTCACAGGTATGTGAAGAACAATTGATGGCATTTGTCCTCAATGTGGGCCCTACAGGCTGACACAAACCTTCACTGTTGTCTCCACAGATACAAGAGAGCTACTATTTGAACTTCTTAAGATAGATTTTACATTATAAGATATCTTTAACATTATATCATAGTTTCATGGGATCTTTTACATCACAGCAGACAATCTGATTTGATCTACAAATGATAGCAATAGATGATGAGAAGAATAAGGCAAATTACCCTACACAATATCTTATCTACAATGAAAGATAGATGGAAAGAGGGGCATTGATAACACCATACAATGTTTGAACATCTAAAACATAAAAATCATACCATGGACAACAACTTTCAGTAATTTATACCAAGTAACTAAATTATATAATAATTATAAATGGGGTAAGCTTCCTAGCCACAATTTCCTAGACATAATATTTGATGCTTAAGATACATTTTGAACAGAATGTGATTTGGATTAAATGAAATCAAGATCAATTCTATGTTGAGCAATGCTTATGTTTTTCTATCCAAAAGACCCACTTACCTTAAGCTGAACAAGTCAACATTAAAAAGTGTGGAGAATTGTAAGCTGTGCATCCCATCTCCCTTAATTAAATTGCTTTCCTCTGTAAATAAGCAGCTTTTTCTATATACACTTGATTTAAAGGAGTCTGTTCATGATAAGAAACTATTTTGCATGTTTTAAGAATACAGATTAAAAGCACAGTAACCTTAATGTTTTTCTTAGCCTAACCCTTTTCCTACTAAAAACATAGAATTGACATCCCTGCCATGGGGTGTTACAGAGTTCCAGTTCTACCTTTATTTGTAATAATGGAAAACCTACTATCCTGGAGTAACACCAGTGGCTGGAAGGGAAAATAAATGGTGCCTGGTAACAAAATGAAGGGGTTATGTTGGCCTTAATTGGCATCCTTCACTTCTAGCCACACCACTAGTTTAAAATGAAGTTCTGTTCAGCTGTAAAATAACATATTGCTAAAAATGGCCATAGATATTACATACTGACTAAAATGTAATTGGGAGAGCGCCTTATTTGATCTTTGGCAACAGGTTTGGAAGATCATGGGACTATGTAAGTAAAGTAAGTTACACCTTTATAAAAGCAAGGGAAAGTCTGATACAGGAATATAATTATATCAGTAGAGATCTTGGTGAATGAACAAAAAAGAGCAAAAGAGACCACATTTGTATCACTGTGCTTTTTTATGAAGTTATCAACATGAAAAAATGGCAGTACAAAATCTAGTGATCCCAATAATAAACAAACGGGGAGTAAAACAGCACATCATAATATATACCACCGCAGCTAAGGACAAAAAGCATGCAGGAAAGTAGATTTACAGGCCAAATGAGAGTCAACCTGACATTTCAGCAATGGAGATTTTCACTCACAGTGACAGGAATATAATAATAGACTTTTTATACAGCATATTGTTTGTATAGAAAAAAAATAAAAGGCAAACATATTTATAAATGCTATGTTAAAATCAAATTGTCCTCAACATGGAAATATAAATCTAAAACGATCAATGCATGCATTTATTGTTCCTCTCATAGTGGATAGTTCTGAATTGTTATAAAGAAAACTTTTTTCTTATTCTACAGGAGCTTGAGGTAACAAACCTTGTTCCTGAACAGCCAGTGCAGCAGATTGTGGAATTCACTGTTACCCTCACTAACCAGGAATTTACAGATGAACAAAGAGATCCCAGTTCACTACAATACCAAGAATTAACCAAAAGTTTTCAACTACAGGTCAGTTTTTTTCATATTTTCACAATGTAGTAGCCAACAGTATAGCCAAGTACACCGACAATTGCTCTTAGATGTATCTACCACTGTATCCCCTGGATGCTACAGTATCTGTGACCAGCAGCATTTTCTTGTAAAGTACCCATCAACTGGAATTTCACTGAGCTGTAGTTCCTAAGCACATGTGAGGTAAAAGGGGATGGATTGCACTTGATGATAGAACACTTGAGAAAGGCCAAGCTGCTAGACCAAATCCAAAGCGGAAGAAGGATGATAAATGTATCCTTCTTGTTTACATAACCTTTTGTAAAATCCTCTTTGCTTTGACTTGAGTCATGAAGTACTGTAACTGGGAAGGGGGAGATGGGTAAATGTATTGCTATGACTGAGCATGTACTTGGACTGGTAACAGTTTCTTCATACAGAATAATCATATAAATCAGATGGTCCTTTTTAGTCAGATAAGAAATATAAATATTTAACTTCTGGTTAAAGGACTAAAGTCAAATCATTTTGCTTGTTATGTGATTACTTGAGATTACTTGCAGATTTTGAACTTATATAACCAGGAATTTATTAATTTATATATCTCTCCAACACTTTCTATGTAGTGAGCCATAAAGCTATCATATTACATGTTTGAGGGCTGGGTTATTATATGATAAGGGGACTCCTCAATTGCCCTTCACTTTCAACCATTTCTCTGAACCCCATTGTTACAAACCTTAATGAAACACCAGGAGTCAGAAATGGGTAAAAAGAGGCCACAGCATTTATTCACATTTTATCAAATAAATAGGACCTTGCCAGCCTCACCCCAAGGCAATGTTCAAATCCAGAATTCCATAAGAGATTGCTACTATGCTCTGCTGTTCCTTACTGAAGACTTGAGATCAGCACTATGTTATTATATCCACCACTGAGTATTAGGCTGCCTTTACCTACAGATAGGATGGCCCCAAACTCTGCTACCACCATGAGAGAAGTTCAGCAGCTCTGCTGCCGGTCCTGAATCTGCAGTGTCTCGATGATAGGGAATCCAAGCAGGCTGTCACCTAGCACAAGCAGTAGTAGCGTCTGTATAAATCAACCCACCCTTCAGTCAAAGGAGAGAAGCTCCTTTCTCCCTCTTCTAAAATTTCCTGTGCAGTACTCTGGCAAGGTCCTACTGCTGCTGTGAGAGATATTTAAATACATTACCATATAGCCACTGTTTTGATCCAGAGGAAGGCAAAAAACCCAGCCTGAAGCCTGTTCCAGTTATGCCTCAAGAAGGAAAAAATTCCCCCCATGGCGATTGGAAAATTCCCTGGATCAAGGATTTGACTTTCATGTAATATAAATTATACCATGCAGACTCTCACATTTATACTGTATAACATTACCAAAACCACAATATAACAGTGCATACAGGAAAACATCCACATTCTGTTGTTAATTTACATTATGTTATTAATAGATAATATGAGAGCATAAAGAAGAGAATATCCTGGCATTTTTTTTGAAATATGCAAAAAAGAGTGGAGGGTGGGTGGGATGTTTCTACCTGTTCAGAAGATAGAAAGTGAACTGCTTCTCTTGTGACATTACATCCTTATCCTTCTCCACCCCCAGCCCAGCTTTCCCCCTCCTTAACTTATTGCTTCTCACCCAATCACAGCTGCATCTGATTCTGCCAATCTTTAAACATAAACAGTGTAATCTGGCTGCTGGTCATTCAGATCCCTTGTCATGCAGCCCCTGCGTTTATAGCTTCAGGGCTTCCTTTATTATTATAATAAAAATCATACAGAGCATTCAATGAAGTAAATAGACAGTTGGACACCCCTGATCTAATTAACTGAACCAAACGATTCAGTGGTAAATAAAGTCTCTAATGTAAACAAGACATAAGACCTTTGCTTATAGTGCATGTGAGGTGGCTGAAATGAAGAAAGGTGGGGATATGTAAGATGATGCCTTAAACCAAAAAGTATTGTGCATGCCTGACATATATTAGGGAATATGGATTTTTGACATTATATTCTATATATCTAACATGCTATCAGAGAAGCATATAAGTTAAAGCAGCTAAAGCATTGCTTTTAGCAGTAGCAGAGCATTATCAGTTCCTGAAATGTGTATAATTCTGTGCTTTATTTTTCTGCTCTGATTAAATGTTATAAGAATTATTTTTAAAATACTAATATCTGTTTTTGTTTAGATGGAAAAGGTGTTTGAAAAACTCCCAGGCTTCAAAGAAATATGGGTCGTAGGATTCCGGTAAGGTTAAAATGAATTAAATTGAACTAGTATTATGTGCCCAAAGTTGTGTCATACATTGCTGGATAAAGGTGATAGGGCATTGGAATCAATGTGTTAAATATAAGAACCATGACCTTGTCCATCACATCTTTGCATTTGCAGTAGAGCTTGTCAGTCATATGTACGTTACACCAATGCAATGATTTCTGAAAAGCTCAGTACTCATTCACCTTTAGTAAATACAGAAGGTGAAAAGACAGATGACAATTGCCAAGGGATTAAGGTAATCAATAATGTGGAGCTGACGTATCCTAGCTTTCCCAGCTGTTGGATGGGTGGTATTAATATTGCTTTGTGATAAGTTGATAAAATTGTATTTGAAATGCAGTGGAAAAAAAATGACATTTTGCTCTCTCTGACATTTATACACATACTGAATGCATGGATCCCTGGTAATTATATAAATGTATTTGCCTGTATTTTCTTCTACTTGAATTAGTTGTAATGCTCTAACTCTGTCTTTGAATTTCCTACAATAGAAAAAAATGACTTTTTTTACATGGCTTCAAAAAATCCATATGTTTTATATTGCAATCACTGTGGAATTGTAATATGGGCCTATTATATATGCCTCAATAACAGGATCATCTATAACCTATTTTCTCTAGGCTGTGTTCCAAGCCATAGTGAAAATACCCTGCCATAGACAACACTGGGAATTGCCTTTGCTTAAACAAACATAGAGACAATTATCAGTAAATGATCAGCATTGTCTTTTTCTTTAGCTGTAACAAGTAGCTCTGTGTGTCTTCACCCTTGTGATACACAATTAGGCATGTAAAAGATGCAGCAGGATAATACCTGAAAAAGTAATGTCTGAAGAAAAAAATGTTTAGAAATTAGATAATTATAGAGGTGTCAAATGACTCCTCTATTTGGAGATATTGGCAACAGCAGATATCAACTGACCTGGGCATAGGTCTGATCTAAAATCAATAAGTGGACAGTGCACCATGTAGAGGCCTTGCTTGCTGGAAAGCCCTCTGATATTGCATGGTTTTATTGCTGTTAATAAAGCATTGATATGGTTAACTGTTTAAATAAATATATTCAGATACTATTATTTGCTACAGATCTCCCCCCTGGCACTTAGTTAATTAGCAAAAAGTATAAAAAAAAAAAACAACAAGAATCCTGAACCGCAAGATAGCACCCCTGAAACAAATGGCTCAAGATTTCTCTCTGTCCTTGGTTTTGTTTTCCTGTAGCTTTTGAGACTATCCACAGAACTGATGGGCAGAATACTGTTAGCAAATCCTTACAGAACACAAATTAAATTGCTGGGTTTCTTTCTTGTAGGTATTTCACCCTTATCAATGGAGACACAGTTCCATTATTTTGTTATCGAGATTCTAGAACATACATTTCTAATTGTTGGACTAATGTGAATGAATATTTTGATTCATATATTTCTATAGGATCCATGCTTTTATTAAAAATACAGAATTATTATGTGCAAAATAACAAGCAGTGTTTAATGGTTTAAAACAGCTTAATTGTTGAGAAATTTTAATGATCTCTCCAAATCTGACCTCCACATAATTAAAACAGAAAAATTTATGTTCTTATCTTCCCGTAGGAAAGTCCCTGTCCTTTTCCAAGGGACCATAAATTAGCACATTAAAGTGATCTGCTGCTATTCCAGTAATGGTTTTCTAATGAATGTGCTGTTTCAGTATGACCGAAAGGTTTGCCCGCACATAACAATGCATTACACTCTAACATAGGGTTGTTGCTTCTACAGATTATGGTGTGCTAATATTTTAACCATGTTATACTCAGACTCAGGCCATAGGCCATCTCTTAAGGTGGCCATACACGGGCAGATTTTAGCTGCCGATTTGAGTCCTTTAGACTGCTTTGCCAGCTTATCTGCTTGTGTATGGGTACCCCCGTTAGGCCTACCCAAACGACATCTGGCCTAAAGTTGGCCAGATCTCAATCTGGCAGGTTTGATTTTCTGTTGCATATGGGATTGCATTGTCTTGTTGATGCAGTCCTTGGTTCATTTTAATTAATTAGCCAGATATCGCCAAGCAAGTGTAGTGCAACGTGTATGGCTACCATTACTTGTGTTTAGCTCCAGTATCCAAATTAAGGTTTATAGACCACAAATGAAGGGAGTTAACGGCACCAATAAGGAATGTTATAGTAAACCCCATGCAGAACTGCCTGTAAAATGTGCATAATTTGGTATCAAAACCAGTTGCTGTTAAATAATTCTATAATGACATCTTTATGGGTGGGCTTTAAAAAAATATGCACACTAGATCAATTGGACTAAGCATTCTGCTTAGGAAACTCTTGTTCTGAAATAAGCCAAAAGTCTATTGCTTTCTCATCAGTACAATAACCTGTAACTTACCAGTGTCAACCAAAGAACCTTCTGCATAAACTTCTACACTACTGTGTTCTTGGGATACTGTACAGGCAATGTAAGTAAATACATGAAGATTGATGAAGAGGTGTATAATAGTTTATTCATATATTTTGTTGCTGCTGGTAATATTAAGTTCTCTGATTTACTCAGTTTCCCAAATTGATTCTATTCTTATATCCAGATTTGGTCACATACAGTAAGGGTACAAAAGGTAATCAGACACCAGGGAACACTTCTGAAAATCATGAATACCTAAGAATAGCTTTGTATTGATACAGTATCTAATCCAATATTATTTCAGAACTATAGCATATAAAAAAAAGGTGGCCAGCAAGTGTGTGTGTAGACTTCAAATTTCCAAATGTAACTTACAGTATTTAGTTCTATGTCTATGGAAAAACGTATGCTTTCATAATAACTAACTATACTGTTCTTCATTTATGCTACAAAATGAAGACAGAAGAAGGAAAATGATGGGTACGTCGCAAGAGGCCAACAGCATTTAAATAACACAATAGCAATTTATATGAAATTACCAAAACAAAAGCGTTTTATTCATATGTTACACAATGAGTAATGTAAAGTTAATTAGACTGTAATTTGAGAAGTCTTTTTTTGCATAGAGAAATGAACAGTATTCAGAGGATTCCAGCTATTTTAGGTAAAGCTGGGGTACTGACAGATATAGCCACAATTGCGCATAAGACCACATATTTACTATATAGCACAGTGGTATATAGCCCTGTCTTCCTGCCTTCCCACTGCAGCCAGTCATTATTACTTGATGTAGTTAGGAAGACCAGGGTAATAGAAGAGGGTTCTGGTCAAATATAAATAGAAATGGGATTGCCACAACTTGAAAGAAATTTTTGTACTTTAAGACTTAACATTTGGCCAAGGGTGCTCCAAAAACTTAGGGCCAGGGTAAATGCCTATCCTCCCAGCAGACCACTGGCGAGTTTTGCTATACACAAACTGATCTTGACCAATCGACCCCTGATCTGATCAAGTTGGCTGCACATTAATCCCTTCGGGCCAGTGATCATATGTATATATCTATTATTCTGCCATAGAATTTGACTGGTTTTGACTCCTACACAAAGGCCGCTTTTGGCCACATTGTTTTTTTTAATTGTCTTATTGGACTGTACTGTGTTAATTTTTTTTACTCATTCATTTAAATTTTTTCTTGTATGCATAAGCCATGAAAGTGTGTATGTAAAGAATTTACCAAACTCCCAACTGGGGAACCCAGAAGGATTCTTACAGTTTAATAATTTCACCATTTATCAATGCATTCTTGTCTGTCAGGAACATATTTCTGACAGCTCAGTAGACTACACTATACTTAATAAATACGCCCCAAGTGGAATGTCAGAGCACTGATTTATATATGGCTGGAAGTGAGTGGGAACCATATGACTTAAGGACGATAGAAAATAACTACCTTGTTCAAGCAGATACACTATTATCTTCCATATTAATATAAATCAGTTTCTTAACACTAAACTAATTTACTAAGTATTGTACTTATCAGTACAAAACCTTTATTTCTTCATGATAGTGCCTGTTTAAAGATGTGCAGCTCATATGTAACCTCTATGCTATTTATTCTTTAGTTAAAGGTTTAATAGCTCCAAACACTGTTTTAGCCTACTGAGATAAGAACAGCTCACTGTAATACAAACTACGCATACTTGCTTTTTTTTCACCCCACAGATCTGATAGCATTGTAGTAGGTTATGCTGTGGTCTTTGAAAGAAGCTTTGACTCTAAAAATAACATTGATGAGACTCCTACTATCACATCTAACAATGTTGAGAATGGCAGTATACAAGAGCCAAAAGAAATGTCATACACTGTGACAGAACTGCAGAACATGGTTGCTATGGCACTGAGGGATGATCAGTCTTTACCTGTGGACCTCCACACTCTTTGGTTTGCTGATGGTAAGTACATAAATTAATAGTGAATACCTCTCTTAAGTTAACTACTAAGCCACTAGAATTAACCGAAGGTCTAGGAAAACTACACAGGCTATACTCCATATGTAATGAAATACATTTGTCAGGTGAAGTAACCCAAAGCAACCAATAAAATGTTTGCTTTTAAGCAGGTGAGCATTATATACTATCTGCTATAGGTGATTAGACTAGTGGCAAATTAGGCACCTTTACTACATAATCCCCTAAAATTCTTGCATTTCAATGAATACATTTGAGTCAATGCATATCAGATTGCTCTTTATATAATTAGATCCTTTTACTTTATTGCAATGTTGTAGCAATGTTGCACTCTCGTGACAGAGGTAGGATATCAGACCATGTGTGTGTTGGTTGGTCTATAAGTAGTTAAAAGTATGATTAGACTGAAATGTTTTTCCAATTTTTTTTTTTTTTTTACTAAAACACATCAATAAATCTGTGTAAAAGGAATTACACAGAGACAACAATATAAAATAAATGGTATATTTACAGAATTTGTGTAATTGTATTGTATTGTTGAATCTATTCCATCCACTAAAAAGTACTAGGTGAGTGTGTTTTTCATGCTGTTTAAATACCAGTTGTTTAGACAGCATTCTGTGGTGCAGCATGCTGTATTTATATGATGTTTCTTTCACTCTATATAAATAGGCCCAATAGATTTCCACAAAAAATACGCTGAATCAGCCAAACAGCTTGTCATGTTTAATAGACAACACTTGAGTGAGTATAGGATTTTCTTCTAACACAACCCAGCAAATACTTACTGTACTTAAGAAATGTCTGTTCCATAGCAGTGTTTGTCTTGCCCATCATTCCTTTTAAAATCAACAAAAAATCAATCTGAAGCCAGCTTTATTTTGCACCATCTACTATATATGAAGGAAGAGCTTGTGCTTCTTTGCATATTTAAATCTATTGTAACCCATCTGAGCAAAATAAACTCAAGTGTTCGAATTTAAAAAAAATGTTTCAATACATTGCTGGAAAACTCAAGAAAAATATTCACAGGCATGAAAAAATAAGAAAAATGATTTTGCCCTGAACTTGACTTTTAATAAATTCAAACTATGGGGCAGAGTTATCAAAGTGTGTGAGTTCACCACAGAAAATTCCACCACTCTCTATTCATCTCTATTGGGGTTTTAGAAGCATAATTAGCAAATGGTGAATGCTAATGTTTTACCCACCACACTTTGTAAAATCTGCTTTTTATTCTCACTTTTGAATTTTTGTGTGGCAATCAATTGGTCAGTCCTGTAATGTCTATGTTTGCTCAAATATCTATCCAGACCCTTCCTAGAAAGAAACAAAATAGGTTAATTTGCATTTTACTGTGAAGACAGTTAGGGAAAATGGCTTGCAGCAGGGGTCCCCAAACTTTTTTACCTGTGAGCCACTATCAAATGTAAAAAGAGTTGGGGAGCAACAAAAGCATGAACAAAGTTCCTGGGAATGCCAAATAAGAGGTGCAATTGGTTATTAGCCCCTAAGTGGACTGGCAGCCTATATGAGGTTCTGTACTGGTTTTTATACAATCATAATGTGCCTCCAAGTCAGAAATTAAAAAATAAGAACCAGCTTTGAGGCCACTGCGAGCAATTGGTGAGTTGGTGAGCAACATGTTGCTCATAAGCCACTGGTTGTCACTGGCATACAGGGTTGTTTTGTCACCTGGGCATTTTTAGCTCCATTAGAAGGTGATAAAATGCTTAAAATTATTTTCCATTGACTTTGAATGGAAATTGCTGTTATTTAGCAAAAATCATTGAAGATTAATAGGAGTGTTCATAGTATATGCTAATGTCTTGTTTGCCAAAACAGACAAAGTCCCAAGAAGGTGCTGCAATTTTTTTGTCCACAGTACACCATTTCCCCAGAATTCCAGCATCATTGTGCTTCGTAAAAAATTGGTTCAACATTTTGGCCAGATAATTCAAACTAATACTTGAGCTAGTTAATAAATACATGCAATTGTACCTGGGTCAAAATTAGGGATGCACCGAACCCAGTTTTTCGGGTTTAGGGATTCAGCCGAATACCGAACCAAATCCGGAAACTAATTAGCATATAGGATTTGGAGTCGGTTCAGCCAGGACCATAGATTCGGCCAAATCTGAACCCTGCCAAAAAAGGCAGAATCCTGGCCGAATACCGAACCGAATCCTGGATTCGGTGCATCCCTAGTCAAAATAAGGCAAGACATAGGAAAGTATTCACATGCCCCTCAACTGCACACATTTTATGTGGTTAAATTACTTATTATACACTGAAGCAATCCATAAAAGGATCCTTATACCTAGTCAGTTAGAGGTGTAATATACAAGCCTCCTTTGTACCACTGAGCACTGTACAGCATTCTCCATAAGGTTAACAGCTGCATAATTCATTACAACATGCCGTAAAATTGCTGGTATTTTTTGATATGCTTAAAATATTCACTTTATTATTTTTTTTTTGACAATGTTTATCTCTGCTTCTATAGATCCAGAGAAATCATTTGGTCATTTAGAAACTGATAATGAATCTCTGGTGACCATACCACCATCCAAAATCAAGGTATATTTGTCTTTTTTATAAGTAGTTTTATACCAATAAAATAAAGTTAAGGATGCTATCAAATGAAGGTGTATAAAGAGAAAACAACTGTATAAACATCCTATATACTGTACATGCAAGGACTTGTTGGCATAATCACAGCAATGTTTTTAGACCTGTTTGGTGTCTTATCAAGCTGGCAAAGGACCAAGTAGATCAGAAACATCACTGTTATTATACCAATGTGGAAATAAAGGTGGTTTTATGTACCTTGACCATATAGTGAATGCCGGATGTCTGTTAAAATAAGTAATAATAAGTAATAAGTAATAAATAATAAGTAATAATAAAGTAATAAGTTGTTCCTAACTTCTCTGCATGGATACTTGCCCAGTTCCCAATTTTAATGCCAGTTTGGGCTATTTTTCTGCAAAGCCTGCAAGTGTCAATCCTGTTAACTGACAGCACAGTCACTAGATAGCACTGGGTGTTTCAATTGATTCCGATTCACTTTATTCACATTGAATGTAAAGCAATTTAGAGCAGTTTGTCGCCATTCCAAGGAGCTACAAAACACCAGTGCTTCAAAAATGTCAAAATCACCCTATCTGCTATTGCATAGAATCAAAGTTCCTCAACATCATTGCGACCTTTTTAATGAAAGGTAACAGAGGAATGGCTTAAAGGTGTCTCATGTACTAACCCTAACTCTATACATTTTAGAGTCACTGCTACAGGGAGCTTATTCTTTGTTATCCTAAATATAGGGGTTGCTTTGTAAAACAAAGACCAAATTAAGTTTTGCCTACCTTATCTCTTCTAGTATTATCAGTGAAAAACCATGCTCCTCATTTTACCACCTAAAAAAATAAGGGGGTCATATAACGTAAAACTAGCCTTGTTTGAGTACCAGCCTCCTGCTGAGAAAGAAAATACACATATTTTCACCTTTGCTAGTTTTAGTGCATGGGCTGTCATAACAATTTCCATCATCCACAGATCAATTTTCATACACTTGTGTCTGATATATACATAGTGGGAAAGGGCACTTAAAGTACAATCTTATTGTACACCGAATTCAATCCATGCTCTGCAATAAAAAAAAGTTACAGTTTTAAATTTCTTATGCAGTTTCTTATCTAAAAGAAATAAAGCTCTACAGGATATTTAATAGTATCTCATCTACTGGAAATGAAAACGGATCTCTTTAGAATATAGTTTCCTACCCAACTTTACATCCTGTTGCATTTTGCTGAAAGTATGGTAGGATTCTGAACAGTTACTGCTTTATTCTGCCTGTAGAAAGGCATTTTATGCATGCATGGGTGAACTACATCCAACATTAATTTTTATATATAAAGTCCCATCTGGAATCAAATGCAACACATTTGGATACACAACATTACAAGTTTCTGACACTTACTTGTTTGTTTCTCTTTATTTGGAAGGGTGAAGCTGTAAATGCAGAGCAGCCACTGGTTAATCCTATTGCAGTGACAACAGAACAAGATTTCAGCATTCCTATGGATTTTTCAACAGTACATGTGCCTACAGAAGGCATATCAACACTCAGTGCAGAACAATATCAGTCAAATGAGTACCATCAACTTATACCAGAAGATAATTTTTCAGATTCTTCAAACATTAAAAACAAAGATATATCCATTGATGAAGCATATGATTCACATATCAATGAAAATGATATCAATGACCTAGAAACATTGAATACAAATGTAGTCACCACACCAGATAATCAGCTGTCTTACAGCCATTTTACAGAAGCAGAACATATATCTTTTAATGAAGACGACCTTGTCTTGGTTTATTCAACAGTCGTACCTCATATTGAAAGCTTCACCCTAACTGAACAATCTGAACATAACGATGAAGAAATCCAAGAGTTTAATACAATAATGTTAAGCAACACAACAGATATAGAACTTTTAAATGTAAAAGACCTCCTAGAAATATCTGGTGATTCTTCACTATCAAGCACTGAAAATGCCCATGGTCATATAACTTTGGGCCAGACTGAGGGAGAGTCTTCTGTGGAGACATATATTACTCCTGCTTATCCTTTTGCCATGGACATAAAGAATATCACAGATTTTCCTTTGGTAGACCATTTGGCTGGAAAAGGTACAGTATGTGAACTTATTCTTCAGAATCCCACATTGGCAGCCTGTTGACCATTATTTACTGTTGCTCAGTAAGTGTAAAGAGTGTGGTCAGGCCCAGATTTGTGGCAAGGCCACAAAGGCCCGGGCCTAGGGCGGCAGAAATTTAGGGTGTAGGTGGGCGGGGCGGCCTAGGGGCGCCCGGATTTGGAATCCGGTGGCGGGTGTGGTGCTTTAGTGGCTAGGGAAGGCTTGTATGTTCTACCAATAATTGCTGCCTTTAGGTCATAATTATTACAAGCAGTGTAGCATACATTATGTTACCAATGTGTGTAAATTAAAAAAATATATGAGCCATGCATATTTATTAAAAACCTACACAATTTATTAAAAAACCTACACACACAATTGTAGGAAGCCTTTTTCATTTCATTGGCATTGAGAAAAGATGGTTAATAGACTGTATAGCATGGAAAATTATGTAACTCGCATATATATTCGAGAGTGCTGGTCCCTTACCAAATATATATATATATATATATTTGGTAAGGGACCAGCACTCTCAAATAAAAAACAACAAAATGTATTTATTTCACATATAACTTGTGTCCAACACGTCGGTCCACATTAGGACCTTTTTCCTTAAGTGGACGGAAACGTTGGACACAAGTGATATGTGAAATAAAGACATTTTGTCGTTTTTATATTTGAGAGTGCTATTCCTAACCAAACATAAGTATTTCTTTTGCCTTGTGCCTCAATAGAACGTTTGGAGACAAGTGCACATTTCCCAATTTCACTGATTTGATTTAACAATTAACAAATACGTTTACCTCCATTTAAAGGTGATTTCAATTTTCCTGAACACAACTTGTACTGTGCAAACTACATTAGCCTTTGGATAAAACCTATTCACAACCTGTTTTCATGTCATATATAGTAATTATAGGAACGCATCAGAATCTTATTCTCATGCATTATATAAATAGCAGTGATTTTATGGCATTTTCTGCCCTCTACTGTCAGTGGGGAGCCTAGGTAATTATATAGGCAATGGATAAAATTACCCTCTGTGAGACATCCTTATTGTACTTCTATATGTGTGTGCATAGTATGACTAGTAATTATATCCCTAGTTTCTTTTCTTTAAAGTCAAAGAACTTGTCACATTTTTCCTTGAAAGTGTTATTTAAAGGCATATTCATAAAGAACATTATTTGATAATATACACATAAAATAACATGTTATTCTCTCCTTTCTAAACATCAAACTGTACTACCTCTATTACTCCTACTGAATCACTTACTTCATTGCTGTTCAACACTGCAGGGCATAATTATGCAATATTCCTGATATGCCCATTCCCAGAATATAGCAAAATGTTGATATCTTGTTGAGCTCTTGGACAGGCTGAAAGACATATTGAAAGTGCAACCCTAGGTCTCCAAATGCAAAGCTCTGACATAGTTTATTGTAATTTTTGGACCACATTATGTGTATATCATAATCTGCTAAAGAGTAAGCTATTTTGTGCATCTTAAAGGAACAGTAACACCAAAAATTGAAAGTGTTTTAAAGTAATTAAAATATAATGTTTGCAACAGAAACGCTACTATAGTTTAATATAAATAAGCTGCTATGTCAACACGGGGGCAGCCATTGAAGCTGGGAAAAAGGAGAAAAGGCACAGGCACATAGCAGATAACAGATAAGCTTTGTAGAATATAATGGGGTTTTATCTGTTATCTGCTAAGTAACCTGTGCCTTTTCTCCTGTAAATGGCTGCCCCCGTGGCTACACAGAAGCTTTATTATATAAACTATAGTAGTCTTTCTAAGGAAAACACACCAGTTGTACCAGTACAGAACAGAATTACATTATATAGTAATTACTTTTATACACTTTCATTATTTGGTGTTACTGTCCCTTTAATGTGGGCTACCTGTTCCTTTGAGTACAGTAAAAGCCATAAGATATTTATGCCATTCATATAAAGAGTATTTAATTAAACGTTTAATACACTGAGCATGGCTACAGCTTAGAAGCAGCTTCTAGAAAAATAGTCAATTTTTGTCATACTGTAGCTACATTATGGACAATATTTTACCCTGCTATGTAATATGTTAGAAATACAATATTGGTAGATTGTATTTATTACAGAAACAATCTTTCATAGTTCCTTCTTTTTAATCTTGAATATAAAACACTGTATCATAGATTATTCAATCCTCATCACATTTGTATTTATACAAGATACTACAGATTTCTCTGCTGAACGGAATAAACCCTGTTGTTGACCTCAGTAGACCACATACCATATGCCCCTGCACAGCTCCTGCTGGTTGCATGCAAACTGTGCAACTGTTGCCTAAGTTACAACAGTCTAGCAATATATCACACACATCTGCATAATTCAGCCAACAATAAAATTAATTGTTTTTAAAAGAGAGGTGACATCACTTCCTCTGGTCAATGAACCATAAACATCTATTCTTGAACTAAGGGGTGGTAGTATAATGAAGTCTATTAAGAAATGAAAAGTGCATTTATCAACACAAACATGGAAGCCAGGGAAGCCATCAGAGGGAATGCAGCATCTATAGCTGTAGGGGATCCAATAATTTCAGGGTGACGGTATAATGAAGAGATATAAACAATTCATTTCATGATGCAACTATGGAAGCAGGCCAAACACTAGAGGGGATACAGGTTCTATAGTTGTTGGGGATCCTATAACTTCTGGGGCATTACAAGTCACATTTATACTGGTCCTTAAATAAATAACACACACACATTTCAGTGTTTTATGTGTATGTATATATATATACATACATACAGGTATGAGATCTGTTATTCAGAAACCCATCCTCCAGAAAATTCCAAATTACAGAAAGGCCATCTCCCATAGGCTCTACTATAAGCAAATAATTCTAATTTTTAAAAATGATTTTGTACTTGATTTAGCTAAGATAAGATAATTGACCCGTATTGGAGGCAATAAAATGTTTAAAATCATTTAAACATTAAATAAACCCAATAGGATTCTATTGGGTTTATTCAATGTTTAAATTATTGTTTAGCAGACTTAGGGGCTGATTTACTTACCCACGAACGGGTCGAATGGAGTCCGATTGCGTTTTTTTCGTAATGATCGGTACTTTGCGATTTTTTCGTATGTTTTGCGATTTTTTCGGATTCTTTACGAATTAAGTTTTAACGCTACGAAAAATGCGCAACTTTTCGCGTAAGTTTTAACGCTACGCAAAATGCGCAACTTTTTACGCAACTTTCGTAATGGATACGAAAAAATCGCGTTTTTACGCAAAAATCGTATTGGTAACGAAAAATTCGTACAGAATCCGAAAAAATCGCAAAACATACGAAAAAGTCGCAAAATGTTCGTTTTCAAGTCGGAACTTTTCCAATTCGGGTCGGATTCGTGGGTTAGTAAATCAGCCCCTTAGGGTATGGAGATCTAAATTATGGAAAGATCCCTTATCTGGAAAACTCCAGGTCCCGAGAATTCTAGATAACAGGTCCCATACCTGTATATATATATATATATATATCCTCCTTCAGAAAGCACTCACGGTATTGAGAAAAAAGAAAATATTTATTTACACAAAAATGTCTACGTGTTTCGATCCATATAGGATCGTCATCAGGACAAAGACAGGAAGTGAGGTGCGTGTTTAAATGTAGATGCTATCCAATCAGTGTATCCGTGTAGGTAAGCTAGTGTTACCCCATTATGTGCCCATAAAAAACACACAGTGTGTCACTATTGTGACCAGTAAATAAATCTATTTAAATATAAAAAACTCTCCAGTGTGTAACCAACATATCTATTTCATTTAAAACAATCAAACAATCAACAATCCTTTTTATAAATATATCCCCACTAAAAAGTGAAATAAAAAACATATTCAGAAAGTATTCAAATTAATCCCAAATTAATAGAAGTGTTAGTGCACAGAACTACTTAATATATAATATCACTAAGATCAAAACTAAATATGGCAAACAATGTGTTAAAAGCCATCAACAGAGTGACATATAAAACTCACGTGTTAAAATGTGATCTAAAACACATGAAAAAGATTTTTTGAGACCTATAGCGTTAAAACCATGAATTAAAAAGTAGACCGGTATTATGGGACCCAAAATTGTTACTTAAGGCTCAATACATAACTTAACAGTCCCATTTCACAACTTATCATTATACTGCAGGACCTATAAGTGTATAGCACCTAGCCACCTCCCTTTATTTAGTTGTAAAGGCATGGGCAACACATTAGCTAACGTGTCAGGCCCTATTACTGCCTAGCAATTCATAAGGACAAAAGAAATAGAGAAGCACATTAAGTGCCTTCTCCCCAAAACATAATATGTCAATACCCATTGCTGTAATATATAGATATTTAAAACTTGATTTGCCCTAGACAGTGTAGTATCACTAATAAACATCATATATCAATACCCATTGCTATAATGTGTAGATGTTTAAGACTTAGTTTGCCCCAGACAGTGTAATATCCCTAATAAGCAACATAATAAAATAGGACAATAATAATCCCATTCAATCACAAACTCTCACGTGTTATCAAGTCTTAAGAACAAATATAAACTCAATTGTCTCATAAGAAGCAGGAGAGTGAAAACATCTTGTTCAAACCGCATGGGGCAATGGTATCCAATCTTCGAATCCATTGGGCTTCTCTCTGTAATAAAAGTTTGGATCTGTCACCCCCACGTGTCAAGGGAGGGATGTGATCAATCAACATCACTCGCAACATTGGCAATGAGTGTTTATGCTGCACAAAATGTCTTGCCAATGGGCTATCAGAGTTTCCGGACGCCAGGGCTGCACGAATCACAGACCTATGGTTGTTCATCCGTGTACGGAACATGGTAATACATTTTCCTATGTAGTAAAGGCCACAAGGGCACATAATACAGTATATAACGTATTCAGATGTACAGCAAAGCCTGTATCGGATAGTAAACCTTTTCCCAGTATGTGGGTTGGCAAACGTGGGCCCTGTGATCAAACATCCGCAGGTCTTACAATTGCCACATCTAAAGCATCCAAATTTACCCATCCTCAGCCAAGTACCTGGCGATTCAGATCTCAAGTCAGTTACCATAAGCATGTCTCTTAAAGATCGCCCCCGTCGATGGGCACACACAGGAGGTGACATTTGGGTAAAAGGTAAACTGGAATCCAGTTGAAGAATAGGCCAGTTTCTCTTAATAATCCTATTGACATCTTGACTTATGGGGGTAAAATCACTTACAAAGACCATATGATCTGTTTGAATGTCTGTCCGTTTAGCTTTGGAGGCTTGACCCACAGCATTCTCCTTTGCTTTCTCCAGTTCAGCATTCAGAAAGAAAGCAAAGGGCTTTTAACACATTGTTTGCCATATTTAGTTTTGATCTTAGTGATATTATATATTAAGTAGTTCTGTGCACTAACACTTCTATTAATTTGGGATTAATTTGAATACTTTCTGAATATGTTTTTTAATTTACTTTTTAGTGGGGATATATTTATAAAAAGGATGTACACATATATCTATAATAAGGATATATACACCTGTTGATTGTTTTAAATGAAATAGATATGTTGGTTACACACTGGAGAGTTTTTTATATTTAAATAGATTTATTTACTGGTCACAATAGTGACACACTGTGTGTTTTTTATGGGCACATAATGGGTTAACACTAGCTTACCTACACGGATACACTGATTGGATAGCATCTACATTTAAACACGCACCTCACTTCCTGTCTTTGTCCTGATGACGATCCTATATGGATCGAAACGCGTAGACATTTTTGTGTAAATAAATATTTTCTTTTTTCTCAATACCGTGAGTGCTTTCTGAAGGAGGATATGTCAATTTGTGGTTAGCACCCGGTTTATATTTACTGCTTTGGTGAGTGCCGATTTTGTGACTGTATATATATATATATATATATATATACAGTACACACACACATAGGCATTCCTATATAGAGGTAGGGTGAGTAAGTTCAGTATTTTAATAACTTACTCAGCAATGTTCTTCACATCTCAATATAGCATCCTCATTCTATTAAATTACATCCTTTTATCTGTCTGTGCAAGAATGCATTGTTTTCTGTTGTTTTCTTTTGTATACATGTTTTTTCCCAAAGATACTCCGTGCTAAAGTGTCTGTGCCTGAATATGAATTGCTTAATCAAGACACCTGTCACACTGTAACTCCATAAAATAGTCTAGTAAACAAGGGATAGATCGCTGAGTTCTACAATAAAGCGATACAAGTTTTGAGCTAAGTTAAAGGAAAATGTTTCAGAGAAAGGCACAATGCTAGAGGATTTCAGCTGCAGAAGAACATTGTGGTGCAAAGGGTATGTGTTTGAGATGATGCTTGTTGGAGGAAAGGCGAGCGCTGAGAGACTTGCCATGGTATTTAGTAGGACAGCTGCAGCTGCGAGGAGCTACGCACAGTTCATGTTTATTTAATGTAGCTGTCAGGAGTTCCAAAATTGAATTTCTCTGCTGCAAGATGAAAGATTTACTGTAGCTGATTATGTCGTAACTTTAAACCTGTCATACCACCTATTTCTTCAAAAATAGCTTTTTTAACATATCAAATTTCTTTTGACTTGCTGAGAAACAGAGCAATAATTTTCTAGTTTAGAGCAAGCGAGAAACATCCTTGGGGTTATGTACATAGAATTGATGCCATAGTTTGGCAGCTATGTCCAGAAAACCACATAAACAAATCACAGTTAATATTTATTAAATTATTGCCTTACATTTATTGCAATATACTCCAAAGAAAGGTTTTAGCACTTTACCACTTCTTGTTGTGCAATATCTTCTTTATTAAGCCAGATTAACTACACACAGACCAACATTTCAGGGGGTCTTTACCTTCCTTTGTCAGCCTTACCAGTATTGCTGCAGGCCCTTAGTTTAACCACAGCCTAAGTCAGCAGAGTGCACTTTAACCCAGGGCTTCTTAAGTGAGCACTAACAGGCGCACATTTGCCATCCCACCGGCTACAATGTAAATTGCCGGTGGGATGACAACACGCATCGATTTTCCGAAGTTGCCCGAAGTTTCCTTGTGAGGAACGAATTTACATTCTTGCTGGTGGCATGACATGTCAGGGAGATTAGTGGCTTGCAAAAGTGAAGATTTATCGTGGGCAGCTAATCTCCGCATGTGCCACTACCCTAAGGTGTATTATTGGGCACAGGGGTGGGGGCATTCTGCTGATAAGTCATTTAAGTCTAAGGACTTAAATGTTTCATCTATCTATGGAAATCTCAAATGTCAAAATTAACAGTTCAAGCAAATCGGGATACGTAGAATTAGCCAAAAAAAGCAACCTTAGAAAGCATGCAAATTATTGTTTTCATCAATTAGTGTAAGCAGCTATTGAAGTTATTGGTAATCGGTGTAGCTTTTGTCTGCATTCACTCTTCTCATTTGTCTATAAGGTTGGGCAAAGATAGACTTATTATTTCCACATTTACTCCCTACTGGGAGATATTCATACTAGACAATTTAAAAACCCTTCTCAGTTTTGGTATAAACTGCCATTTTCTGAAACAGAATACAAGTGCAATTATTGTTAGTGCAGCCAATAGTCAGCTTCTCCCAAATACTTACACCAGATAGGATATGCCATTGTTTATTTAAACAACTAGAACACCATGCAGTTTCACAACTGATTAAAAGCAATACATAGGTTGCATTTCAACATCATTATTTCCTTCTATTTTTTTTTAATTGATCCTTTTAAGGCCTGCTGATGGCAATCCCAAAGTCAGTGCAAGCACTAGCATTCCTGTTAGCCGGGGTCAGAGAACACCAAGTTTAGGGAAGGAGAAGCTGTTTATATATTTTCTCTACATGTGTGGGTATGTGTGTTCGAGCAAACCCAAACACATGCCACATTTTTACATTTTGTAAAAATGTGTGTTTATGAGTGTTGTTCTGCTGTTAACATGTAGCTCTGTGGGCATTACATACAGTGACAACTTATCTGATTCATGAATTAAATGGAAATATACAGTGTTTGTTTCCACACCAGTCTGCGGAAAATGATGGGTTTTATTATATTCATCAAAACTATCAGCAAGATAAAAGCTGACAGACTGTATTTTGTGTCTGACAGATTTGGCTGTCAGGGTAGGGTAGCTTGGGAAGAGAAGTTTACTCAAGTGAAAAGATGTCATGGAACATTGGAACATTGAAAGATTGGAATGTACATTGTAAAATGGTTAATGCACCAGGTATAATTTCTGCTTGCAGAGTACTCTGATTTTCAAGATATTACATATAAAAAATTGTTTATGAATAATTTTACAGAGCAGACACGCTCCTAAGGGAGCAGCAAATATTCAAGTGTTTATTCAAAATAATCCACAGAGGTAGAAATGTAAACACACATCAAAATGGTTAAGTAGACTGGCCATTATTTTACCATTGCTGCATGCATCAGCCAATTAGAAGCATCACTGTGAATGGCCAAACACCACTAGACTTGGTACTTTACTAACCTTACACCCACTTCCTATTCCCCACATTAACATATTTTGGATAGTAAAAGTTGCAGAACTAGGAACTAGGCTAGGAATAACAATAGTTTAACATATATCAAAATGTTTGTAAATCAGTATGATATAACTATTACAACAATCTGAATCCATCCACACTTTTCTCGCCTTCTCTAAACTGGTATCTCAAGGCAAGTGGCCTTGGGTCTTGATATCCCAAAGGGAACCACTAACCATTCTAACACCAAAACAATGGGATCCTCTAAACCTTATCACTGTTCCAAGGCCCATCACCTGAGCAAAAGAGGCTAAGAACTTAAAACTTATTTATGCCCACAATTGCAGTGGGCTGCTTGCACTATTCCCTGTTGTCAGTTGCACTTTATAAAGTCACTTTCATTAAAGGTACTTGCATAAAAATATGCTTCTTGCTCCTCCCTATAGTTACACTCGGTGCTGCCTTATGCTGCTGTGCAAGCTACTGTGGAGCTACTGTCAGGGTCGGACTGGGCCACTGGGACACCGGGAAAAAACTTGGTGGGCCCCGGCGCGCCAGATCTGATCCTTTTTGCTGCTTCCTCTGGCCGCCAATGTTCTCCCCTGACGTGTTTCACTTATGCATGCTCAAGGGGGCCCCTGTGGGGGTGTGCTGGGGACGCAGCCGCCGGGGGCACCTTCCCCAGTCCGACCTTGGCTACTGTCACCTCTAGACCAGCTCTTGGGTTTTCAGTTGCACCAATAAAATAGGCCGGCCACTTCACTTGCATGCCAAACACTGCAAATGACAGCAGTAAACACAGCAAATGGTGCCAGATGGACTTAGAAAATATCACTTTGCTTACTGCACTTGCAGACATAAATGAAACCCTCTTCACTTCCTTTTGCTATGTCAAACCTCCAAGAGACTCTCAAAACCATTCCACCTTGATAAAAATGTAGAGATAGAAAGAAATAAACAAAATATTGCTTTGCATGACTTGCTGCCCCAAAACCAAAAGTATAACCTATTCCACCACCTTGGTCTGACAATAAGACCTCCCATTGTAGTTCTACATGAAAAAATTCCACTCTGTAAGAGCCTCCTTGACCATCTAGTCTGATATAATGATGGGGGGGGGGGGAGCAGCCACCATCTGAATATCAAAAAAGGAAAATAGTAATTACCAGCACAGTTAATAAACCCATCTATGTTTGCCATTACTTCACAGCTACAACCCCCTAACCATTCACAATAAATCAGTATCACATATTATATTTTCTATATTCTGCTCTGCCATAACTAAAATGTACTTTATGATATGGATACATTTGCAATTTTTTAAATAAATGTTTTGAAATGTTTATTGTGCAAATGCACTTAGAGCTGCCAGCACATTCATCTTAATACTAGTAAGAAACATCTACATATTTAAGCAATTTAAACCTTTTGAATATATGCATTTTAAATAAGGAAATGCAGAAATAAATTGTTGCGTTTAAAATATTTGGTATAGAGCTATGCAGTTCTTTTGTGAATATGTCAAACAGTATTTGTCAGTTGCCTTTCCTTAGGCCAGTGATACTTAACCTTGCCAGACTGTATACAAGAATATTAAAGCTATGGAATTCCCTAAGGAGAACTTTTCATTCAAATCACTGAACAGAAAACAATAAGCCATATCGTAAGATTAAAGGACAGACAGTCTCAAATAGGATATAGCAAGATAAATGGCCCTGGCTTGGGATGTTTTGCTAGCGTTGCCACAATTACCAATATTTTATACATTATTTTGATACATATTTCACATTATTTTGATAAATACTAGGCTCCTGCAAATATCTCATGAAGAATATAATAGAGAAGAGACTATTATATGGACACATATTACAATGTTACCGACTGCTCTTTTCATTGTTAAAATCACCACCTCCAACCTTTCCAGCCTTTGCATTCTGCAGTTCCTGTATTGTTGCTTGCAACTAAGCACAAAGGGGCAAGGCCTTGCTTAAGGGGTAAAGTAAATGACCCCTAATGTCTCTACCTTTTTTATATTATCAATCTACTGCCAAAGTATAATCACATATGGAGTATTACTTACCCCACAATTAATATACAACTTTTCTTTGCTCTATTATTATTCTCATTTTACCAGGCTACAAAAACAAGTCAGAAACCAGCCCTCCTTCAGTCAGGACTATAGTTCCCATGATTCCTTGCAGACTTGGAATTGAAACCTTGACTAGAGAAGAGCTAACTACAAATACTGTGCTTTAGTGGTATAACTAGACAGGGAACAGAAGAGAATTTTAAGATAGACAGTAAATTGTTCATGACTTCCTGCCCTAGCAGAGCTTACAATCCTATCACATTCGCATATAGTTAAGTCAATTTTATTAGAAGCCAATTAACCTGCCTGTATGTTTTTGGAGTGCCCAGAGAAAACCCATGCAGAGAACTAACAAACCCCTTGCAAATACTGTCCAAATCCTCAAAGTAGAACCGCAGCATTGCAAGGCAGATGTGTGGGCATCCCCTTTACATATATATAAAAAAGGCAACATAGCCTTGCAATATACAGCAACACATTAGTAATACCAGGATCAATATTATCACCCCTTCATTCCAAATATCCAGACTGCACAGCACAAGTCTATGAGCAGGTGAAGCTGCCTGTAAGCATTTGTGTTTCTTAGTGTTGCTAATTATAGTTACATTCTAATCAATTGTTTGATGTAAGTGTGTTGTACTCAAGCACAACGTATTCATTGGGGCCAGAAGGCTAAGTGAAATGTTTATATATAAAAATCTGTCACTAAGAAAATAGCATCCATGTTTATTGATAGTGTATAGTTTCCATTTTAAGGGTTAGTTAAAAAATAGTTAATGGATCTTCAAATTCCACTGCACAATCACATTAAGAAAAAAATAACATGTGTTTGTCCATACCTTTTGAGATGACCCTTACTCCATACCCTCTATATCATTTGCAATGAATCTCCCCAGAGACACTGTTTAGTTTTGGTGTAATGCAGTTAGTTAAGGTACAATATAGCCTACTTTATAAGTAGGGCTTTTGTAACTTTATTTTTATAAATATGCGTGCCAGTCTAATTTAACTAGCAAGATAAATGACCCAGGCTGAGGCTGTCTTCCATGTAAACCTTTGCTTTTTATTGCAGCTATATATCAGGCATGTTCTCAAAGTAATGAAACACATCTGACCTGGAGCTGCAGAGATTTCAGCACAGCTATTTATCTAAAGTATACTATTTTAAAGGGGAATACTGGAGGGTAGGTCTACCACTAACTGTGATTGGGGTCAGAGCGCTGAAAAGAAGGACACTAAAAAGCAGGGGAGGAGGGAACTGGGCCTTTATACCCTACTGGTAATGAAATGTATAAGGTATCACTTTCACTTGTAGTAAAGAAATATATTTCAGGTATAGGACCCATTATCCAGAATACTTTCCAAATAAGGGGTCTTTCTGTAATTTGGATCTCCATACCTTAAAGGTGGCCATACATGTAGCAATTTCCCACCCTCCACTGACGTTCAGGGCTGAATCATCTGATATGGAGGTAGAAACAATAGGAATTCTACCTCCTTCTGCCGATTCAGCCCTGAACATGGAATTTGCTCGGGCACCCTAAGTGGTGGCCGATCAAAATCTTTTAACCTTGCTGATCGACGATATCAACAGTCTTTTACGATATCAATCGCCTCCTTGAGCCACCATACACGCACCAAATATCGTACGAAACGAGGTTTTGTCCGATGTTATCGGTGTGTGTATGGCCGGCTTAAGTCTATCAGACAATTTAAATACTAATTAATCCAGTAGGCTTGTATTGTTACCCATAAGGATCCATTATGTGTTAGTTGGGATCAAGTACAAGGTACTATTTTATTATTACAGAGAAAAAGAAATAATTTTTAAAAATCTGATTTATTTCAGTAAAATTAAATCTATGGGAGAGGGCATTCCCATAATTTGGAGCTTTCTGGATAACAGATTTCCAGATAACAGATCCCATACTTCTCTTTTAATTATAAGACTATATAAGTCATTTTTAGTAAGTCCTGTTTTTATTATTGCAATGTGTACCAGGGATGCACATATGATGTGAGGAATAAGCTCACGCTAATTCAGACAAGGATATTTTGTCAGACCTTCCCCTGTGTATACATAAAAATATATGAATCTTATTAATATTTAGCACATAAACAAATGTGAAAGGTTGCAGAGCATTACACTCAACCCACTATATCAATCGTACAATTTGTTTTTAACCATGTATTCTTGATTTTAGTCTTCATTAAAAATGTTTTACACATAATTCTCAATTTGCAAAGAATTTGACACTTTGAGCTACTTCTCACATAGAAGCAGTGATTGGTCAGTATCTTCCCCACATCCCATTCTGACCTAACCTGATTTTCAAGATAAGGAGTTGAGAAATAATCAAATCAAACCAATCAAATTTCTTTATTTGTATTATCAGACTGGGTCATTAGTTGTAGTTACTGAACCTGAATTATAAGTGAACCTCAGCATACACACAAACCTATACTGACCTATCTATATACTCACATACATAAACCCTATATAACAACATTAATACTAACTGTAGATATTAGTATCACAATAGCCTTGGATACTCTGCTTGTTCAAGAACTCATCCAAGCCCCTCTTAAAGGCATTAACAGAATCAAATGGAAGCTCCGTTCCTCTAATCTAAAGGGGTGGCCTCTGGTGCACTCGTTTTTATGGGACAAAAAAACATCCCCCAACTGCCTATAATCCCCTCTAATGTACTTGTACAGAGTAATCATGTCCCCTCGCAAGCGCCTCTTTTCCAGAGAAAACAACCTCAGCCTCGACAGTCTCACCTCATAGTTTAAATCTTCCATCCCCTTTACCAGTTTAGTTGCATGTCTCTGCACTCTTTCTCCCAACCCTCTCCATCCCATATCCATCCCCTCTCTCTCCATCCCCTCCATCCTCTCTCCATCCCCATCTCTATCCCCTCTCTCTCCATCCTCTCTCCATCCCCATTTCCATCCCCATCTCCATCCCCTCTCTATCCCCTCTCTCTCCATTCTCTAAATCTCCTCCATCCTCTCTCCATCCCCATCTCCATCCCCTCTCTCTTCATCCTCTCCATCCCCTCCATCCTCTCTCCATCCCCATCTGTATCCCCTCTCTCTCCATCCTCTCTCCATCCCCATTTCCATCCCCATCTCCATCCCCTCTCTCTCCATTCTCTAAATCTCCTCCATCCTCTCTCCATCCCCATCTCTATCCCCTCTCTCTCCATCCTCTCTCCATCCCCATTTCCATCCCCATCTCCATCCCCTCTCTCTCCATTCTCTAAATCTCCTCCATCCTCTCTCCATCCCCATCTCTATCCCCTCTCTCTCCATCCCCATTTCCATCTCCATCCCCTCTCTATCCCCTCTCTCTCCATTCTCTAAATCTCCTCCATCCTCTCTCCATCCCCATCTCTATCCCCTCTCTCTACATCCCCATTTCCATCCCCATTTCCATCCCCATCTCTATCCCCTCTCTCTCCATCCTCTCTCCATCCCCATTTCCATCCCCATCTCTATCCCCTCTCTATCCCCTCTCTCTCCATTCTCTAAATCCCCTCCATCCTCTCTCCATCCTCTCTCCATCCCCATCTCCATCTTCCATCCCCTTAGTTGCACATCTCTGCACTCTCTCTTTCTCCACTCTGGATAGTTGTATTTTTGCAAATATAAAAATACTGAGTGGAGATTTCTATATATAGTAACTGCAATACATACTGTACTACATACTGTAATTTTACTTGGCAGTGGTGATGGCTCATAAAATGGGCTGTACTGCTTGTTGGTCCACCAATGTTTCTTTTTGTTTTTAAAAAATGCCAAGACTGACATATTCTGACAACATATTTTATAATGACCTTAGCAACCTATCCAGGTATCTACCCAGTTTTAATATATGGTTCCTAAATAGTTTTTCAACTATTGGTCCAATGCAAACGTATATAATTATAAAGTCAGTATTAGGAGTTGCATTTTGGGTTAACCAGCCCTTAATATACGCTACAGCCCTAAGAACAGGGAAGTCATCTAGGATGACTACTTCCTTTATGGTTTTTTTTTTCTTTTTGAAAAAGTAATTTTCAGTGCTCTGTGCTAGAACTATGTTCACAATAAATACATTTTTTACTTATGTTCTTAATAACCTGTTACTGGATCTCTGATAATTTTAGACATACCTTTTTAGCTTCCATGCCAAAGCAATACCTAATGATTGCTCTTTGACATGTACCCCATATTAGGGATGCACTAAATCCAGTACTTGGTTCGGAATTTGGCCTTTTTCAGCAGGATTCAGATTTAGCTGAATCTATGCCTCTGGCTGAACTGAACCCTTAAAGGAGAAGGAAAGGCTAAGTCACTTGGGTGTGCCAAAATGTTAGGCACCCCCAAGTGACTTAAATCACTTACATTTTACCCCGGGCTGGTGCCCCAGTTAGAAGAAAATCACACCAGCCCGGGGTAGCTGGGAGCACTTCCTTCTTCCTGTTTCTCGTGCTTGTGCATGCGCAGTAGAGTGAAAAGACGAATTTTAACAAGAAAGTCGGCTTTTCACTCTACTGCGCATGCGCCGGCACAGGGATTTCGCAACAGAAGAAAGAGGAAGAAGGAAGCGCTTCCTACAGGTACCCCGGGCTGGTGCGTTTTTCTCCTAACAGGGGCACCAGCCCGGGGTAAAAGGTAAAGGATTTATTCACTGGGGGTGCCTAACATTTTGGCACCCCCAAGTGACTTAGCCTTTCCTTCTCCTTTAAAATGATGGTGGTCACAAACACCGAATATGAAAAATGTTCACCACACACAGTTCTCTTTAACCCTTTCTTATACTAATTTGCATTTGCAAATTAGGATTTGGATTCAGTTTGTATTTACTAGAATTTTTCGCAAAGGATTCAGGTTTCGGACAGATCTGAAAATAGAGGATTTGGTGAATCTGTACCATATTTGTATATCACAAAGACAAATTGTGCTTTATGAATGTTCTAAAACGTTTACATGTTGGGCTTTCTAATGGCTGAGCACAGTTACTTGTCTTTGTTTGTTGTTGTTTTTTTCGGTGGACTCTTTAAAAGAAAATGGATCAAGTGTAATTCTTTTATTGAGATTGTATTTTCTCTGCCAGTTGTTTTTCTTCTGTTATGCCCATTGATGTGGGTAATGTAAAATACATTTCTCAGTAGCTGGTTATTTTAGTTAGCTACAGGTGCAAAGCAATTTCTTTTCAAATAACAATCCCCAACCTGTCTCAATGGATTAACCACAACTCCAATGTAATTACTTGAGTCCCAGTCCTTTGTGCCTTGTGCAGCTAGTTTTCTTGCATGTTTAGATTATATCTGAATAGAAAGGGAGCTTTCAAACTAATTTAACTTAAAGCATGTTAAATACTGACCCTAATTATACCCACCCTATTTAGATTCATTACTAAACATTAAGGTTGTGCTCAGAAACATGCATAATTAATATCCAATAAAGATGCACGCTTTAAACAAACTTCTATTTTGTCTGATCCCATCAGACTCATAAGCCCTGTGCCAGTGTGATGGCCTGTGTCTCTTGCATATAAACTTATATAATTGGCATTAGCCCCTGAGAACCACTGTAGATTGCGCCTAGAAACAAAATATAAAATATTTTATTTTTAAAATGTGTATAGCAAAACATTTTAGAAAACCATAAAGGCTCAGTGTAGCCGTGCCTATTGAACCAGGGGAACAGTGGAGCTACTACCACTTTCATATTCACTAGAGACAGTAGCGGTACCCTTGGCCCCCTGCGTTAATCACTGCCGTTCAGTTGGACCAAAAGAATAGGGTGCACATGTCAATCAAATGCCAAACACAGTAAATGACACCACAAATACCAAGAAATTACACCAGGTGCACAATTTCCAACAAAGCACACGTGCAGTTGCATTCATTTTGGCAAATCAAGCCTAATTGCGGTAAGCACAGCATAATTGCCCAGCACATTGTCCCCTTGCGACTACAGTGACACCGGAATTCTGGGGGGAAAGCACTGTAAAATGCTGAAACAAAAGAAACAAACTTGCAGAGAAGTAAACTATACTGTCTTTAAAACACCCAAATGCAGATGAATAGTGAGCTAATTTTTTGTCAGGCATGGATTTGCGGCAAAATTCCGCATTTCGCCAATGGCAAATTTTTTAGTGAAACTGCAGCAAAAATATGCAAAAAAAATTTGCGTGGAGGAAATAAAGTCCCATGCACAAAAAAAGGAGTTGGAAAAAATGCCCATAATGCATGTGGAGTGAGAAAAAACTTGAGAAAGAATGCCCATTGACTTTAATGTATTTGGAGTGAGGAGGTGCATGTTAAAAAAAAAGTTTCATGTATTTTTCAGAAGTTTAACAAACTTTGCAGCGGAACAGGACAGATTCACTCATCACTACTGATTAAAATAAATGGTGTATCTGTTAGGCCGATAATAGAAAATAGACTGAAGTATCTGTTACATTTGTACCTCTGTATAGTACAAAGGCCCCTCATAAAGTATTAGTGACTATATAAAACTAAAGCATCAAAGCCTGGGTTATATTTCCATTCATTGTAGCAGAAACCTTTCTACGGAGGTAACAGGTGCTTCAGTCTAGTGTATGCTTTGTTATTGTTATGTTATTGTATGTTAAGCTAATACATAAACTTATTTACAATATATATATACTTTTGTTTATACTACGTGAGATTACGCAAGTTATATTTTTTAATATGATTAAATGTTTTTGACACTTTTATACAACAATCACGCGCTGTTGTTTCTTAATGTATATTGCTACACATGCTGTCTATTTTTGGAACAAAAGCACTTTTTTTATTGGGGTCGGGTTTTACATGCACACCATTTTATGTGGGTTTTTTTTTTGCTTGACAAAGGTCACTCAGTGTGATCAAAATGTTGGGCAAAAATGTAATTATTTTTTTGTTTAATAGATGTGAGTGCTATGCTTTTGTTAATCTAAATGCATATATTCTGACCCTGTAGCTGCACTTTCTCTTTAAAGTAATGGAGAAGTGCTTCCAACATATATAGTACTTTGCAGATTGTATGTTTGATATATAATCCCTAGGGGATCTCTGTTTCCCAAATTGGAACTATAGATGCGCAATGCTCCAATCACAAAAGGAAATTCATTCAGCTATAATGCACTCACATCATATCAAGTATGCTGTCTTATCTGCCCAAGGGAAGACTCAACAAGATCCTAAGGCCACATACAAAATATTTAAAGTTTTCTATAAATTTTGTGTTTTATATCTTGATGGATTTTTCACACTAAACCATATACCACCTATGTTATAAATGGCACTTTGGAGCATATTTATCAAAATGTAAGTTTAGAGCGTAATACATGAAAACGTACCCATATTTTATTCATTCTTACGGGCTCTTTAAATGCGTATTTATCAGTGGGTGAAAGTTAGAACTCAGCATTTGATAAATATGCTTCTAAAAATCCCATCGGAATGAACAGATTGTCAATAAGTTTTTAAGTATTAAGCTCTAAACTCACATTTTGATAAATCTACCCCTAAATTTGCCCAGGTGCAGTACCTATTAGATGTTTGCTTTCAAACAGGTGACCAGTAAATTCTACCTGCTGACTGCTATGGGTTGCTATGGGCAGGGCCGCCATCAGGGGGGCACAGGGGGTACAGTTGTCCCGGGCCCGGGCGTTTATAGGGGGCCCGGCTGGGCGCTGTTACTGTTATCGCAGGTGTCCGCTGTTATGTCCCGAACTCTCCGCTGCATGTGCGCTTTTATAAGGTTGCGCTCTGTGCGTACTGACGTCACACGCACGGGGCGCAACCCTATAAAAGCGCACATGCAGCGGGGAGTTTGGATCATAACAGCGGACACCTGCGATAACAGTGATACAGCCCGGCCGGGCCCCCTTTAAACGCCTGGGCCCGGGACAAATGACAGAGTTACAGGATGCAGAAAAATTCTGGCGGCGGCTGCAAGGGGAGGGGACTGTAGGATGCTTGAGGGGCCCTGGGGGAAGGTGGGGGATGCTTGGGGGGGGCCTGGGGGAAGGTGGGGGATGCTTGGGGGGGGCCTGGGGCAAGGTGGAGGATGCTTGGGGGGGGCCTGGGGCAAGGTGGAGGATGCTTGGGGGGGGCCTGGGGGAAGGTGGAGGATGCTTGGGGGGAAGGTGGGGGATGCTTGGGGGGGGCCTGGGGCAAGGTGGAGGATGCTTGGGGGGCCCTGGGGGAAGGTGGAGGATGCTTGGAGGGGGCCCTGGGGGAAGGTGGAGGATGCTTGGGGGGGCCCTGGGGGAGGGAGGAGGATGCTTGGGGGGGTACCCTGAAGGAAGCAGCAGGATGCTGGGGGGAGCTGAAGAATGCTTGTGGTGCCCTGGAAGAAGCAGCAGGATGCTGGGGGGAGCAGAAGAATGCTTGTGGTGCCCTGGAAGAAGCAGCAGGATGCTGGGGGGAGCTGAAGAATGCTTGGGGGGGGGGCCTGGGGGAAGGAGGAGGATGCTTGGGGGGGCCCTGAAGGAAGCAGCAGGATGCTGGGGGGAGCTGAAGAATGCTTGGGGTGCCCTGGAAGAAGCAGGAGGATGCTGGGTGGGGTGAGCGGGAAGAAGCAGTAAGGAAGCAGCGGAGAGCGGGCCATTGTATGGGGGGCCCTGGCTACCAATGTTTTAGGGGGCCCTCGCTACCAATGCCTGTGTGTCCCTTGTATTAATGGGAGGGGCCATTGGGGGCGTGGGAGGGTGGGGCCCAGAAAATTTTGTTGTGAGGGGCCCCGCGATTTCTGATGGCGGCCCTGGCTATGGGTTACTGCTCCTGGGCAAACTTAGTGCTTTTTATTACATAATACCATTAGTCCATAAAATACAGGCACAAAAGGAATACACAAAACAAAAGACACTCAACAAGAGATACAAATAAAACTTAAATTCAATTTAGTTTTATGTTTTAGTGGTTTACACAAGCAAACCTAGAGAGAATACAATTAATTACCTAGGATTTGACCTTAAGTATGTGAATTAAAACAAAATAGAAGCAAGTTATAATAAGGGCACGAAACGAGGAAACTTTGAAAGCATAACATTCCAAATAAAAAATAAAGTGGAAAATGCAATTACTCTTTCAGCATCATGAGAGATTAACAGAAGATTGACAAGAGAGCAGAGAAGTGAAGTAAATGGATTTAAAATTATAACAAGTTTCATGTTCTAGGGCTGTGCATTGAATGACTAATGGGTAAATGTCATGGAGTAGCAGGACATGATTATATTTCCTTTCTTCGTGCATTTTGCTTCATATATTAATGAACAAAAATAATCTAATATTGCCCTTTTACTTTTCATAAAACCCCTATATCTCTGCTTGCCTGGGTGTAAAGTTTCATTTACAAATTAGCTTGGCCTTTTAAGATGGCAACAGGAACGAGTGCCTGCCTCATTTCGTTATTAGTATACATGGCGTGGGTTTGTGCCTCCTTTTTAAAGCGTGGTTGAATCAGAGCCGCGCATTTTATAAAGACATTGAAACTGAAAAAAGGAAAATTTTACCCCATGTATTTTATTAAAAAAAAAGAAAGCCAGATAAAAGGAGTCCTTTATTTTAACAATAATGCAGAAGGCTTTCTGTCTTTATAGTAGAACTTGCCTTTTGTAGCACTGAAAGCTGTGTTATGCAGATAATGGAGGAAAGTGACAGCTCTCTGTAGAAAAAAGTATGGGTTTGATGCTAATGCTGGGTTCCTGTGGGAGTGTGAAGTGACTGCTTTCTTCTGAGACAGTGTAGTGTTCATTGGCTTCTGGTCTCTATGTTCTGCCATATGCCTGGACAAACTAATTACATATTATATTCAGCAATAATGCTAGGCAATAACCAATATGCAATGAGACATTATTATTATTATTATTATTATTATTATTATTATTATTATTATTGTTGTTAATAATAACAATAATAATAATAATAACAACGACAACAATAATAATAATAAGTAAAACAATAACAATAATAACTACCCTACAACAGGAAATTCAGGATTCACGTTTGGGGCTTTATTCATTATCTTTAAAGACACAACATCAGATTTAAAAAAATGAAAAACCTCACAAACAATTGAAACCCTATCAAAGGCATAAAGTCCTGGGAATAAATTGTTGGAATGGGTGACCTCTTCGAGTATATCTACCAGAGAACGATTAATCAAAAACATGTAGTGGCGCATTTGTTTCACTGAATGGTGTGTTGGACAAGCAGACATGCTCTACAGAGGTTTTTTATATGATTGGTTAGGACTCAACATTTGCACAGTATCTGCACTTTGTTATTGAGCATACATTGTTTGTGACATAAGGACTCTTACTTATTGTGAAATTAGATTGAAACCATTTTTTTTACTATTATTTTTATTGAGCTGGCCACCTGAATGCTAAGCCACATTGGTTCCAGCAATGTAAATCCCATATAGTAAATGTAACTATTAAAAGCTATTGAGGCCTGTTGTGTTCCCACAAACCCAGCTATGTCTCAATACATAGCTCTCACTTCCTCCCCCATCTAGTAACTGGACTTGTCAGTTAAGATAACCCTGGGAAGGACTAACTCAGTTAGAAGAGGATAAATATACTACTATACTAGAAAATAATCCTATATACAATGACTTTTAATATAGACTGGAGAAAAGGAAGTTACTGTAGAGCAGTGATCCCCAACCAGTGGCTCGTGAGCAACATGTTGCTCACCAACCCCTTGCATGTTGCTCCCACTGGCCTCAAAGCAGGTGTTTATTTTTCAATTCCTGACTTGGTGGCAAGTTTTGGTTGCATAAAACTCGGCATAATGCCAAACAGAGCCTTCTATAGGCTGCCAGTTCATTGGCTACCAAATAGCCAATAATAGCTCTTGTTGGCACAGCATGTTAGTGCAGATTTATCAAAATGTGAGATTAGAGCTTACCACAGAAATAATCACCCATATTATGGGCTTATTAGAAGCTCATTTATCAAATGGCGAACTCTACCTTTTACTCATTAACAAATATACGTCTTAAATCCCATTGAAATAAATAGAAAGTGGGTGAGTTTTTCTGTGGTGAACTCTTATCTCACCTATTGATAAATCTGCCCCATGTTTTTCTGAAAGCCATAGAAAATCATATTCCAAACATAAATAATGAAAATTGCAAGTGTGTCTTTATTTCAAGAGGTCAGAATATGCAGATAGAGCAATTATTTCACACTTGAATTACCAGGAAAATTGTCAATGGCGAGGTGTCTTCTATAGGTACACATACCTACATGCATTGCTTATACTGTGAATGATAGGTCAAGGGAGTAATGTCAGCTTGGAGGATGTGAAGCTACTATGCCAGTTCTGCTTATTGATTCTTTCTACTGCATCACATGCAGCTTATGGCCCAGTTGTGATCATTTAGCTGGAGGGCAGAAAACAAAACAACTTTCAATCAATATTTATTGAACTTAAATCTGCATCCCCCATTGTGAAGTCCATATCCAGGCAATACACTCTGGGGTGTCTGGGGAAATGCTATTTAGAGGTTCTCTGTTTATATATCCATGAAACAGAAGGCAGAACTTTGACTCATCATTTTGATGTTAGGAACCACTAACAAGCTACTGTCCCTTGCTTTGATTTTTTCCAACAGTGCTCTGTCTGTCTTTTATTCTACAGTATATTACTGCTGGTCATTTTGCATTGCACCTTTAACTTTCCTACTTCTATTAGCATTCCCTGTTGGCTAAATCAACCTTTTTATGTAATAAAAGTTACACAGCTTGCCAGGTACAATAAGCCATGGCATATCCTTTTTAACAGATGACCAGAAAATGCTTTATGCTGATAGGTTGCTATTGGTGACAAGACTAGCAACAAACTTTGGACATTTTATTACAGAATTAAGTTCCAGGCACTTCAGCTTTCTCCTACACTTCAAAAACATACAGGTAGTTTCTGTAGTTTCTAATTAAACTGACCCAGTGGATATGCATTTTATGAATATGATAGGGACAATGTCATTGTCATTGCCCCCACCGCTTGTCATTGTGCGAGGTTTAAGGGGCATGGAACCCAACCGGGTTGCCTAGGGCGACCTGTCATCTTGGCCTGCCCCTAGATGCGGG
The DNA here is from genome assembly GCF_000004195.4 of Xenopus tropicalis. Lineage (NCBI taxonomy): Eukaryota > Metazoa > Chordata > Amphibia > Anura > Pipidae > Xenopus > Xenopus tropicalis. Next base: position 90,486,150 of record NC_030681.2, read on the forward strand.
TTGGGCTTTTTGTTGCCGAAAAAGTTGTGAGTTTTCCAAGAATTATTATGTGACAAAACTTCAACAATTCTGAATCCAAAAATACTAAATCCATAAATGTAAAACCTGTTGAGATCATGTAGAAGTCAGTGGCAGATGTCTCTTTCACAACTGCAGGAGCTTTCTTTGCTTCATAGTATTAGGTTTTCAAATAAAAATTAGAAAATGTTAACTTTAAGTTAATCTGTCCCTTAGGGTCAGATATATTATTAGTCAAATGTCAGATTCAGGCATTAAAAACGTAAGTGGTTTTCTTTGAATCAGTTTCTTGATGCATAATCTCTGTTAAAGGAGAAGAACAGGCATTTTGGCATTTTATTGCCAATAGATTAGCCACTAGTGCAAGCTAGAATTCTATATTTATTTTGGAGAAAGTTTTACCATACCTGAGTGAACAGCATTAGAAGCTCCCTCTGTTTAAGATAGCAGCTGCCATTTTTGGTTGGTCTCAGTAACTTCCATGCTGCAGCTCTGGCTTCTGTTAGTTCAGATTAGAGCAGAGAGGGGAAGGGGAGGGCAGATATGGGAGGGGGAGAGATGAGCAAGCTGTGCAGACTTGTACCGTGCCCTAATGGATTTTTTCTGAGAGAAGGTAGTCTGATCCTGAAGAACATGTGTACAAAAAAGAATGAAATAAATCCTGTGTTTCTTCTGATAGAGGACTCAGAGCAGCTTTTCTGTGAGTGTTTTATGGCTTTATTTACATTGACCTTTCTAATAAAGCTCACTTATATATATATATAAAGGCTGAGGCACACACTTATAGGGATAACAACCTGGATGCAAATCAGATAAACAATGTAAATATGTAAAAGATGCTGATGCACACCAGGAAAATTTAATCAAAAAAAGATACTTATTTTATTTAGATCATATATATATCTTATCCTTTCTCAAATTTTTCTTTGCATGTTTTTCATGGATTAATGGTGGGGGTTATATCAAAATAAATTTTTAAGGGTATAGTCACCCTCAAATGGCATTCAGCTTGCTCATTTCCTTCCCTTGGAGCATCTTTTTCTAATCTAAACTACAATGTGCGCTGAGCACTGTAAAAGTAATTTCCTTCAATCCAAGATAGAAGCGCAAGAGCACTTATGTGGGTAAAAGCCTGCTCCTTACTGCTCATTCAAAGAGCATATCCATCTGGATACAGCTGCACTCTGCACCTTGGGCTGGCTCACTAAATTGTGCTTCTGAATGACACACACTCAATTTTGGAGCACATGTACCTGCAATTCATCTTGGTACAGGGCAGGATGCAGAATGCAAACAACAAAATGGATTCTACCTATGTTTTTGTACTTTGCACCCTGCCTTGCACACGCTCTAGTAAATACTCCCCTGAATTTACTAAACATAGAGGGGGTGTTTTCTTGTATAAATATATGTGTATTTAATCATTTCTATAATAATCAGCAAGAGCTGTGATTATTCTGATTCATCTTGACTGGTCAAGCTGCAAAGAATCTGTTGTGCTCTTTAAATGACCCACCATTTTACTGCAATATATTATTTCTCCTTAGGGTTGAATATGTAAAATACAGTATATTCTCAGTATCATAGGAATGCTTCTTTTTTAATATATGGCAGCTTCCTTATGATTATGCCCAGAATTTCCTTTTGATCGCTTACTTCCCATTGTCACTTTCAATCAGTTTTGCATTAGTAACTGTAGGAAGATTATAAGTCCCAGGATTCTGTATTATACAGCTGAATGTGCTGCCAATAGCCCTTTATGATATCATTTCATGGAGAACTGCTAGACGTAATTTAGCTTTGCACAGACACTGCAGCAGCAGCAGCAGACATTCCAAGGTATGATAGGGAAAATAGAGTTCATTGTACATTGGCAAATAACAAATGGTGTGCGCTAAAGTTTTGGTTGCATTTCAGTGTTCACTAGGGCTGTGCATGTAATACAGATATTTCCATCTCTTTATTTGCTTTTGCATGTGTTAACATTTTTAATGTTTCTCCCAATCTTAGTGCAGTGGCATGGAAAGTGTGACCTTTAGTGGTAGCCATTAGTATTCATATAGTTAATCCTCAGTAGAAGAATAATATCCTTTTGTTGACAGTGTGACAGGTTTCAAAATTGGATCCTTGTTTCTATACAGGAGCTTTTTATTGATGTGGAGGAAAGCACTGTTAGGTCCCTTTGATGATGATGGGTTAAATGATTTCTCTTACATTCATTTTTTGCTCTGTCTCTGATTTGACTTTCATGAATATATAAACAAAGCAAATGGTAAATAATGCAAATCTGTACACAAAGGCTGGAAATAATTGCATAAATAGAAGAACTTTACACATTGCAGCTTAAATTACTTTGCGGCAAAGAGAAGTTTTTCTGTTTTAATGACTGTAGTACACTCTGGAATAACAATGGGAAGATGAAGGGCATAATTGAAAAAGAGATGAGCAAAAGGATAAGGCGAATTTAGAAACCCTATAAATTTTGTCGACATAAAAGCAATATTACAATGTGCATCTGGAAAAAAAGTGATGGCATGTGCCATTTTGGAACAAGCTTTGAGAAAAATCAGCATGTGGGGAAACTTTATGCTTAGATTTCAATGAATGGTCCTTTTACTTACAGTCCCTTGACATTATACCCTAGTCTAGTGTATTATAGAATCATGTGTTGTCTGAATGGTTAGGGCAGGGGTCCTCAAACTTTTTAAACATGGGGCCAGTTCACGATCCCTCAGATTGTTAGGATAGGAACCCAATAAATAGAAGTTTAGGGTCACCACCGTCTGTATTAAAATAGCCACAAAGTAAAATTACACCCCTGCATTTGTTCACGACAAATTATCATGCACAGCAACCTAATATTTATTGAATAAAAGCAGTGTCTAGTTTCCTCACTGTCACCTCCCCACAGTATCAGCTTTTCTCCCACTTTGTCCTCTGATCTTCTATATATGATGTCAGCTCTTCTTCCATTATCTCCTGGCCACAGTAAACAACTTTCTCCTCCAATACGTATAGTCACCTCTCCTTGTGATATCATCTGCTATTTGAAAAGTACAGAATCAGCTCATCTTCCACTGCATTCCCCCCTCTGGTAAATAGGGGTTTTGCACTTATCTGTAAAATCCTCCTCCATTCATTAAAATGAATTTATTTACATTTTAACATCACGGAAGGCAACTCAGAGAATGGTATGGGAAGGCTAAGGGGCAAGTGAAACAGATCGGATAAAATAGATTATATGGATGAAAAAATATAAATTAGCCTTTGTTGTCTCTGTATCGCCCTATGTACTTCCTAGCATAAGGAGCTATGCAAACTATCTGGCTTAATAGAAATTTAGCTTACCTCCCTAACCCAATGTCAAATGTAACTTTCAGTTATGTATCTTGTCAAGCATTGTGGGTCACTGTTCAAACCTTTTTTAATCACCATTACAATTGCCAACAGGGGGTTTCTATTTATAGGTTTATATTGAACATTTTAAAATCCCCAGTGCTTGTGTGTCTTCTGCAGACTGTAGTGGTGTCCATGCAACTATGTAGCAGGTACATTTTATAGGTGTTTGGTTTAAAATAGATAGGGTTAATAAGACAGCCCTACAAATATGACAGATCTAAAATAGATCTACTCCATGTCCTATTTGTAATGAATCCAGCAGATTGCTGATGACATTTGCTTGCAAACCAATGCAGTGTATAGCATTCAATATGAGTGGCAGATGGATTGTATAGTACAAGATCCACTATGAAGTGCAGGTATGGGATCTTATATCCAGAAACCTGATATCCAGATGGCTCCAAATTGAGGGAAAGCCATCTCTCATAGATTAAACAAAAATACAGACATTTTAAAATTGTTCCCTTTTTTCTGTAATAATAAAACAGTAATTGATCCCAGCTCAGATATCAATTATCCATATTTGAGGCAAAACAATCTTACTTTATATAGAATCCTAATTTATATTAAAATTAGTTTAGTAGACTTATGGTATGGAGATCCACATTATGGACAGAACCCCCCATCCATTAATTCCCAGGTTCCAAGTATTTTGCATAATATATCCTGTATCTAAAAAAGGCATCCATAGAAAAAAGTGTAATAATGACCTTTATCAGTAATATTTTTACTAGAAACACAGCACACTGAGACAAATTATAAAATGTTTTTTAGGTCCCTTGTGTTCCTTGCATAGAACTAAACTACACATGCATCTAGCTCAAGTCCATGAAAGGAATACATAGGAGCTGAAGAAAAATAGCAGTGCCACACTCCCTATTCAAGTACCTTGGGCAGTGTACTTTTTGTAAAAGAAGAGTACAGACTAGAGTAGAAGGTTAACCTTTTTCTTATTGAGGTTCTTAAAAACTTCACCCCTTCACCCCCCTTCCCTTGGTTATTTTGTTTGGATTGTCCATCACTATGCAAAGGCAAATGGTTTGCAGATTTTTTTCATGAACAACTTTTCTAATATTCTCCGCTTAAGGAGAATCTCAGCTCTTTAAAACTAAACAGTGAAATGGTGAGATGTCTGCAGACTTTCCAATTATTTAATCCCTAAAGACCAAGTGAAGGGCTGCTTGACATGTTAAATGGTATAAATGTTCTGTGATCTATGAGCTAGTCTATGCATCTATAGAGGAATGTTACCTTGACAAAAAAAGACTATTCTTCAGACAGAACATTTTCATTGTTCAGTTTTATTGATATCTTGATGTAAGGGACCTTTATAAAAGAATATCATAAATATGAAGAAAAGACATAACATTTTAATCCCAGAAACCAAAGAGTCAGATTTCACTGCAAAAAAAAAAAAGGCAAAAGTTGTGCATTGCATTTTAAGTGAAAAAAGTGAGATTAGTACAGGCAAGCAAACTGTTTAAAGTCATATAGATAAGATTTCATATGTACATGTCAGAACAAACAGTATGGCAAGCTCTTATACACTAACACTTTTAGCTGTATAGAAAGCAATATGTAAAATACAGCAAAAGGGACACCTACAGGTCATTTGTACAAACACCACAGACCTGTATTAGTTAATGCGAAGAAGCCCACCAACATCCATTAACAGCTATAAGGAAGACTAGTCTAAACTTCCTCCAAGCCCATGTGCAGGACTGATCATCAGTAACTGGAAACATTTAGTTGCAGTAATGGCTGCCTATGGGGGGCACACTGGTTACTGAAAGCAAAGGTTCATATACTTTTGCCAAACATAAATATATAACGTTGCATCATTTTCCTCAATAAATACATAACCAATCATTATGAATTTGACTGCTTAATTGAGTTCTCATTATCTAGTTTTAGGACTTTGGGTGAAAAACATATTTAACGGCATACTTATGGGCTCCAAATTTTCAAGCACCACTGTATGTCATATGCCCAGTATGACTGTGGTTATTATGATTATCAGGATGGTGGATGGTGGGTGGCTGGATATGCCCCATCCAGCCACCCATGTACTTGTATTGCCACCATCTGTGGAGGACAGCCAGACCAGTAATACATCATATTCAATATATAAGCAATATGCCGGTTGCCAGTCGCTGCTGGGAATCGTGTAATAATGGTACATAGTTACTACAAGATTTGATGTATTGCTGTAAAACAAGAAAAAGTTTCAAGGGCATAAGAGATTATACGAGCAACCCATCATATTATGTTGTTTTCAATGGAGAAAAGATGGAATGACAGAGAAGGACAATAATCAGGAATGGCAACAAATGCTTAATTGTGTGTGAAAAAAGAGAGAGAATTTTTCGGTTTTAGTAAAAGATGGGCGATTCCTAGACAGATATTGGTCTTGTCATCCTGACAGAATGTCATCATTAACTGTTCTATGACATGCACATTTCTCTTCTAATTCACATTTTAAAACCATCATTAAACATATAAATGTTATAAATGAGACCCATTTTCTGCAAGGTACTTACACAGACAGCGGCATACCATTCTATGCCAATTACATGTTAATATGTAAACACATAAAAGCAACAGACCAAAGACCTTTGCTTTTTCATTATATTAAAAGTGTCTGTATTTAAACATGCCATGGACACAAATGGGTTAGGATTGGCTGTATGTGTGTATTAGTTTAGATCTTGAGTTTACAGCAAAAGGAGATGAGATTGTTTTGCAGGTTATATCTCTCAAGTCGTAATGTTCTAAAACATGTATAAAAGCATAGTTTAAAGCACTGAGCCAAAAGTGTGGCGTTTTTACTAAACAATAGGAGGACTATTGGGCAGTATGCTTTTTAAATTTTGACTCATAAACAAAAATCTTCCGCACACCACTTACATACATGTTCTCAGAGGGTGCTTAACTTCCACAGCCGCTCCCAAGGCTTTTTTCCATGTATCTTTGCAAAGGGGAAGAAGCACTCTAGTCTGTCGGCAATGCCTTTAAATCATTTATTTGCAGAAATGGACAAACAGCACAAGCTTTCGGGGGGGGGGCCCTTCTTCAGGTGCAGTTTAAATTTTGACTTGCATTCTCCTTTAATAATGCTTTGTTGATTCCAATATCTGTAGCTACAAAATATGAATTGCTCCTAGTTCTGAGAAATGCATATAAGACATTTGTGTCCTCTCTATGTCACAATGATACAATCTTATTAATGTCAGTTAAGGTCATTTTGTGGAAAATCATCAAAACATTGCCTTGCAATCTTCACAGGCATCTTTTTGGAGGAAATAGCCCTCCGTTGGCACCCTTCTAAAGAACACTCTTAAAATATACAGTTGAATTGAAGTGTCTTATAGTATCTATTTGTTTTTAATTGAACAGAACACATTGGGGCTGATTTACTAACCCACGAATTCGAATCCGAATTGGAAAAATTCCGATTGGAAAACGAACATTTTGCGACTTTTTCGTATTTTTTGCGATTTTTTTCGGCGCCTTTACGACTTTTCGGAAATTATCGCGACTTTTTCGTTACCAATACGATTTGCGCGAAAAAACACGAGTTTTTCGTAGCCATTCCGAAAGTTGCAATTTTTTCATAGCGTTAAAACTTGCGCGAAAAGTTGCGCTTTTTTCATAGCGTTAAAACTTAAAAGGCGCGACGTTTTGCGCAAGTTTTAACACTACGAAAAAATCGCAACTTTTTGCGCAAGTTTTAACGCTACGAAAAAATCACAACTTTCAGAATGGCTACGAAAAACTCGCGTTTTTCCGCAAAAATCGTATTGGTAACGAAAAAGTCGCGATAATTTTCCGAAAAAATCGCAAAATACCGATCATTACGAAAAAAACGCAATCGGACGCATTCGGCCCGTTCGTGAGTAAGTAAATGGGCCCCATTGTGTTAATATCAACCTGGTGCTGATACCACTAACTACTGATTTTATTACTGCAGCACAACCTAACGATACCAAAACTTTAGACTTACCATGCTCAATACATTACATTATATGCTTAAGCATGTGTGAGCGTGGACTCATCATTTTTTGGAATTGGTAGCGTCTTAATAGTATTAAAGCAGTATTTTTTGGGTTTCACAACCAGGAAGAATGGAAGATCAATAGGAGTGAATCTGAAAAGAAAGATATAGAATTGAAAATAAAAACTATAAAACTGAACCCAATTACCCCATAGCATTTTCAGTTGTAAGATGGAAACTAAGTAGGGCTGCTAATACTTCAAAAATAAGTAAGGAAAAGAAACTGAAATGTTGCATAAATTATGTCACTCATTAAAATCCTACGGTTAATAACAAAATGGCATCCTCTTTAAAGGCAGCCCTTGGCAATACAGGGATGGCCTTTGGAGTCCTTGATCTGTATGGCTATTCAGTGTGCATCTAATAGTTAGAGGGATAATTTGCGTATATGTCGGACAGAAGTGCAAGAGAGCTATAGAGGGGAATGGGTGCACCCATTAGTGTACAGGCAGGCAGCATGTTAACCTGGAGAATAAATATGCTGTGTACTACATGGTGGATAACTGTCCTTATGCCTGCTACAAGTCATTCTGCAAGAGTCAAGGACACTAGGGGGCACATTTACAAAAGCACGAACGCTCGAGCATTCATGCGAAAACTCCAAGCGTATTTTCGCCAATTTTTTCAGGCGTCCGCACCACGTTTTTGCACGGCGCACGACTTTTTCATATGCCACACGACTTTTTCGGACGTTTGCACGAAAAAATCGGAAAGGTTTTACCACTGTTTACAATTGTTTGGTACGAAAATTTTGTGACTTTCGGATCACCAATACGATATTATCGTGACTAATGCGATTTTTTTGTAAGCATTTTCGTGATATTTGCGATCTTCCGAAATTTTCGTTTCCAATACGATTTTTTCCCATTCGTGATTCGGATTCGTGGATTAGTAAATGTGCCCCTAGGACAGTGCACTTTTCTTACTGCCTCAGTGTTCTTAAATGACCCCTTAGGTCTGTCATAGAGCTGTTGCTCAAGCAACCACAGATCTCCCCACCATAACATAAGCAGTTGAGTACAAGTCATGGTTCATATTATTTATGTTCCCTGTGATAATGTGATCAGGCTGATAGACTCTTGTTCCAATAACTGAGTTAACAGGATACATAAATCACAACTGACAGGCACAACCACACTATAAAACAGTTGTCATCAACAATATCATATAATCAAATAATAATAGGTACAACAGTGGCAGGTAAGAAAATGGACTTGCATGACATGAATTACAAAAATCTATTTATTACAAAATGTAAACATATATCCTGGTTTTCTTTTTTAAATGATATCCCCTTTGCAATGAGCCCTCTGTATCTGGGGTTAAAAAGACCTCAATGTCCTCTCTTAAAAAATGTCCAGACACTGTTGTTGATGGCACTGGCAAAAAAAGTTTTTTGCGGTGGTACATAAAAAATAAAGCATTTCTCCCAGTACAAATCGTGATGTAATGAAAGATTAGCAACTGATTGGGGCCTGATCTTCACTGATACTAACCGCACCCAGGCTCTTTAACCAACAATGGGCACTAACCAGTAGCAATAAATTAGGCAGAGTAATGAAAGTAAATGTTTTATAGGTTGTCATGGGTTAATAAAATTGGCCCCAACGTGTCTTGGGTAATGTGTTGTAGAAACACAATTTAGTCATTGAGGTCTACTTCTTTTACAAAACATATAAGCGCATTTTATGTATGATTTATGCCATTACATTCTAAATTTAATTTTTTTATACAGATAAGCTACTTATATCTGAGATGGGGCCATCAGGTGACTATGAAGAGGACCTATCATATTCTCCTCCCACCTCAACATATCCTGCTTCCATGTTCTCTGAAGACAGCATCTCACCTACAGTATCACTTTCTGCTAGTACCATTAAAACATCTGCATACATAGATTCAAATGATATACTCTCTACTACACCAAGCATTGGAATGCAGTTTGAGGGACCTACCATAGACAATCCAAATAAAAGCTCTCAGCTCACCGCTGCTTATGAAATAACAAGCCCACCTGTTGCACCAGTATCTTCAGAAGTTAGTGATGAAAAAACACTGACAACTTCACCTCAAATTATCATACCAAATAGTTCTGAAAATAATCAGCATATTACATCTGCATACCTTCAAGGTGACATGGCAACTCCACCAGTGACATTCACAGACATTTATAACACTAATGATCCTGATGCCATTGAACTGGGTTTCCTAACACCAGTTCTAACAGACCACAGAAGTGAAACTACCCTTGCATCAGAAAACCTAGTATTTGAAGTTACAACTGGGGTTGACAAAGCTACTATAAGAAGTACAGATGAAAATGAATATAGTACTGAAGATATATCTGGTGATGGCAGCCTCTTTAGTTTGACCTCAGAATCATCTGCCTTGGAGCATTCAACAACTGGCTCTGATGCTACAGTCAACAAAGGCAATGAACTTGTGGTGTTCTTCAGCCTTCGAGTAACAAACATGCCCTTTTCTGACGATCTATTCAATAAAAGTTCCCCAGAATATAAGGCACTAGAACAACAATTTTTATACCTGGTGGGTACATTTTAATTGTAAAAAGTAGAATATTCCCTCTTTTTTTCTTCTGACTCATTCTAGACTATAATTTTCATCCACCTGTCTTCTTTTGTCATTGTCTATGGTGGATTATCTAATGGAAGCTATTAAAAAATACAGTACAAAAGGTTTCTCAAACTAGAAGGAACAAATTAAGTGAATTGTTAAATGTCTTTTCAAAAGAAAATACAGTAATCGCAACGTGCCTCAGTTGTAACAAAATGTCTTGTGTTCCCAATAGTTAATATGTAATTACAGTACAGAAGTGATACTTGACAGGCAAAGTATTTCTTTAATTTAATGGAAGTGTCTGTGACTTATCATTCAGTACAACAGTAATTTGTGTAGAGATTTCTATTGTCAGAATGGTAGCTGTGACCTTGGCATGCATTTGCAGCATTGACCTCCAGCAGTATAAAGATGGGGTAAGGCACATGAAGCACCCTTCACATCTTAATTACACTGCCACTAGAGCCTTGCCCAAATCAATGAAGACAGCCATATTTTTCACTATAATAATTGTTATAGACTGTTATGCCCGTGTACACAATTGCCTCAGGATATGAAAGCAACGTCAAGGGGTGTAACAATAGGGAAACTAGACCTTGAAACTGCCTAGGCCTGGCTTCAGACTTTAGATAACCCAGCACTGCAAATACAATACAGGTATGGGATCTATTATCCGGAATGCTTGGGACCTGGGGTTTTCTAGATAAGAGAGCATTTCATATTTTGGATCACTGGACCTTACGTCTGCCAAAGATCATTTAAATGTTAAATAAGCAGAATGGGATTATTTTGCAACCCAAAATGAAACCCTTTCTAAAAATCTAAATTAGTAGCTTAAAATGGACTCTGTGCAAGATGGCCTTTCCATAATTCTTATGTTTCTGGATATCAAGTTTCTGGATAAGGGACACAATACCTGTATATGTTTACAAAGCAGTTCATCTTTTAAACATTTGGTGGGATCTTGAAAGATTTTGCTGTGAGGCCCAGAAATGTCCAATTATGTCACTCACTATGGCAGCTTACACTGAAAGCAAAACTCATTCCAAACAATATAGTTTGATCTCATACTGTTGTGTTTTAAAATGAATTACTTAAGTACGATTTCTGATATCACAAAATGACACTAGAATAACACCGATTCCAGGAAACATAGAATCTATGTAATGTGTCAGCAACATGAAATCCTATGTATGTTATGGATATCTGGAATAAATCCTCAAAAGATTTCAAGTACTGAGATAATAAACTTGCATTTTTTTGTCATCATTAATAATAATCAAGCATTTAAATGACTTTTCCTTTTTGCAGTTGCTCCCATATCTTCAATCAAATCTAACAGGATTTAAGGAAATCGAAATCCTGAACTTCAAAAAGGGAAGTGTGATTGTGAACAGCAAGTTGAAGTTTGCTAAATCCGTGCCCTACAATGTGACAAAAGCTGTTCAGTGTGTGCTGGAAGATTTTTGCAATGCGGTGCAGCTCCTCAATTTAAAGATTGATAGTCACTCACTTGACATTGAACCTGGTAAGAATATAAATGATGTTACGAATAACAGGATTAATAAGAACCCCATCTGTTTGTTAAAAATCATTACCAGGGATAAATCTGAAATATGTAAATATGAAACATTTAAATATTAATTTACCAAAATATTAATATTCTACATTCTAAAAATAAAACATTTTATGTTCCTTTCTCACATTTCTGGTGGTTTAGGGTCCAGAAACAACAGAGAGGCACAGGAACTTATGTTTGACCTAGTTTAAAAAGGAATAGAAGAAGAGTATTTGTTATCCAAGTAGGCTTCCTCTGCATTTACATTATCTTTTTCAAAAAGTAGCGAGGCTGCATCTGAGTGGCATATGAAATTGACTTTGGTAAAAAATAATAAAAAAAAGATTCCTAAACGAGATATCTTTAAAGAGTAGAATCAACCTTCCTCCATCTTCCCTTATTGCAACATCTAACAAGCACTTAGAAAATCTACCAAGCAGCTGCCCTGAATTGTGTTCTGAAGGGAGGTTTGTAATAGAATCTACTGCCACTGCTGCTCAGAGCACTGATCGGGCAACTCGTAATTGCTAAGTGTGTATTAGTACATGCAATAGAAAAGGTATGGCCAGTTTCACAGTCTTCTAGCACAAGAATGGATTTAGCCATGTGCCCTAGAGAAAATGGTAAGTGCCTACAGCAAACAGTGGAGAAGGGAGGCCGATGGTCTAGTGAGATGATAATAAAGGTAGGATCTAGAGGAAAGAAGCAGACGAGGGAGTAGAAGACACAGAGCATAAGTGCAGTGTGAAAGGTTGAACAAATGGGTAAGTCTAATGGAGTCAAAGAGAATGAATAATGGAAAAAAAGAATCATGGACTACAGAGAAAATTAATTAATGGATTTAGCCATGTGTCCTACAGTAAATAGGACATGGCTATAAAAAAACAGCAGAGAAGGGAGGCTGATGGTCTGGGTGAGAGGATAACAGAGGTAGGATATAGAGGGAGGGAGCAGGCAATGGAGCAGAAGACCAAGAGCATAAGTGCAGTGTGAAAGGTTGAAAAAATGGGTAAGTCTAATGGAGTCAAAGGGCAAAGGTGTAGCAGATTAAACATGAAAAGGGATATTAAGAATGGGAAGAGAAAAGAAGAAAGCAAACAAGCACAGTGAAAATACAAAATACAGAAAGAAAGAAAGTTTGAGTGAAAGTAGTAGATTTTTTTCCTATCCCATGGAAAGAGATAGTAAGAGAATATTTATCTCCCCTATAAATAACATTGTAATTATGTATCTTTGTTACAAGCCCGGTGGTAAACCTAGCACATAATGAGTCTAGGGCATCATGTCAGTTGCTAGTACCTGGTTACATCCGATTATAGCTGTGTCTGTATAAATATTGGAGACATAAATGTGCTACTGTATTTAAATGTAAGGCAGGCAATACAAAAGTACAAACTCTAATGTGATAACGCCCACTCCTGTAAAGAAGTAGGTGTAATCATAATTAGTACTAATACAAGAGTGACAAACATTTCTAATTGGTGCATACTCTGAAAGTTTGAAACTGAATACCTAGCAGTGCAGTACCAAGCGTTCCTCCTGCAGAAACTCACAAAGATGCAGAAATGGGGAAAAAAAACAAAGCAACTGACTGCAGTGGTTGTTGCACAACTTAAGTGTGTGGCTCCCTTGTTTTCCCATTGATATGCCTCATAAAAGACACTTACCTGATTAATAATGACCAGCGATAAAATGGAATAGTATAACATTACTAACATATCTTTAAAACGTAATGTTGAAAATAAAAAATGTTTGTTCAATATTAATAAAATATTTGCTGGCTAATCATGTTTTTAAAAACAGGTTTGAGCTTCATAACAAAAATAGATCATTGGAATGCTTAGTGTCGCAGTGCTTTGCTTCTCCAAGCAAATTGGAGCTTAATAGCATTTCTTTATTGTGCTCACTCACACCAGGGTTATCATTTTCCATATTCAATTTAAATTGTATTAAATAATCAGCCATAAATTTGTTGTTTGTCTCTCTGTGTGCTGTGCTGCTGTTCGATGATGTTAGAGAGCCGTACAAATGAATTAGTGGGCCATTTGCACAAGTTCAGCAAAAAAAACAATAATGGTTTAATTAAAAGGCTGAAGTAGCTCCAATACAGAAATGATACACAGTATATCATTCAATAATGCAATATAAATAAATACACTTTGCCAGGAAATCATCTCTGCAAATATTGATGTTGGTGAAGAGCAACTGAGCAGTGGGGGTCACCCATCCTCCTTACAGCAAGGTCCTCTGTTGATTTTAAGTGATTTTCTTTACATTTTTACATTAATGCTCAAGGTGTCTACTTTCATATTTTAACTTTTTTTTTTAAAGAGCCAGTACAAAAAATATATATTTATTTAAATGACCTGAACCTAACAAAAACTGAACTAATGATCTTTCCGTCTAAGCCCGGTCGATTCGGGGCGTTGTTTGGGGGTGATCTTTGACTCCTGTCTCTCCTTCTCTGACCATATTAACACCACTGTCAAAACCTGTCACTTTTTCTTGCGCAATATAGCCAAAATCCGTCCCTTTCTCTTTACCGCAACAGCTAGGCTGCTCATGCATGCTCTCATCCTATCCCGACTTGACTACTGTAACCTGCTACTAACCGGCCATCTTTCCCTCTACAGTCTATATTAAATACTGCTGCCAGAATTCTCCTCCTCTCATCCAGGAGAGTTCAGGCCCTTCCCCTGCTAAAGTCCTTATCGTGGCTTCCTATTAAACAAAGAATATCTTACAAACTTCTTCTCTTAACCTTCAAAACCCTGAATTCCTCTGCTCCTCACCACATCTCTTCCCTTGTGTCTCCATACGTTCCTGGCCGACTCCTTCGTTCCTCGCAGAGCGATCGTTTGGTTGCGCCCCCCACTACTACTGCTGTTTCCCGCCTTAAACCTTTCTGCCTTGCTACCCCTTACATTTGGAATGCCCTCATCAGTTTATATGACCAGCCTCATTTTCTGCTTGATATTTTGTGGCAACCCCTAAGTTCAGCTTCCCAACAGCTGCTCAGAGCCCACAGAGCATGTGCAGTGTCCTGAACAGTTCTAACAGAATCCAATATGAAACTTGAGGCTAGTGCAGTCAGTTTAGTATATAAAATAAGGCAGTTTTAGCCATATTAATTTTTAGGGTTTGTTTTCCTTTAAATAGCCAATTCCAGTAATTAGAAGGGATGCCTGGATACTTATGGCCATATAGTGCATCATACATAAAAGTATCAAGGATTAAAGAACAAATTGAAAGATTTTAAACAGGTATAAAATCATAAAAAATCTGCTCTTTATCTTCCAGTATTTCACAGTATCTACTATTATTTAAACAGAAAAAAGCCAAACAAAGCAAAAACATTTACTTCACTACCCTGAAGATCCCTGTAAAAGTGATTGACCATGTTCCTCTTTCTATTCCAGCCGACCATGCAGATGCATGCAAATTTATGGCATGTGACGAATTTTCAGAATGCTCAATAAACTCCAGGACAAAAGAGGCAGCCTGCCTGTGTAAAGCTGGTTACAAAAGCCTTGATGGGCTACCATGCCAAAGTGTTTGTGAGCTGGAACCAAACTATTGTGCTGATGGACAGACCTGCGAAATTGTCAAGGGGCAAGGAGCAGTTTGTAGGTAATATCCTGATGATCTAATGTATTTAAAATAGTCTTTGGTATGTTAAATTGCCTTTGTAATTATTGTTACAAACTGTCCCGATAGTGTACATATTCCACCTTTCTATAAGGTATTTTCCACCCTTGGGTTTATTCTTTCTTGTTTTAACTAACTAATTCATTTTTTGTTGACAAGTAAATGAAACATTTTTTTAATGGCTTTCAAATTTCTTTTTTTAATTATCTTTTTATTGCATGATATGCATAGAACTCAAAATAACATAAAAGAAGAGAGACAAATTAGAAAAGATAAAGTAACAATACATCAGCATAGGAACACAGACTATACCGGGAATGTCAGCTTTACAAAAGGGTTCCTTTTAAACTGCAGTAAGAAGCAGAACTTAGATGGGGATCACACTTCACACCATTGGAAGTCACGAGTCTATCAAGATCCTATTGCAAAATTGATATCCATCCCTTAAATTCCAATATGGCCCTCATCTCTCCCAGATCATAAAGTCTTATATTAAATGAAACAGAATTAAAGAGAAGGAAAGGCTAATAAAGAGTTAATCTAAAGCTGCAGGCATACCTTCAGTTCTGTCAATAGTGCCCTTAAGTCTCCCCATATTTCACCTGTTCAGATGATCAGAAGCCAAACAGGAAGAAAAAACCCTGAGCTGTGTAAAGAAAGTTCCCATAATGCCTGACTCCTGCACCGAGACCCAGACCAATTGTACATGCTCAGTTAGTAAGACTATGGGGCACATTTACTAACCCACGAACGGGCCGAATGCGTCCGATTGCGTTTTTTTCGTAATGATCGGTAATTTTTTGACTTTTTCGGCGTCTTTACGATTTTTGCGTAAAAATGCGAGTTTTTCAGCGTCTTTACGATTTTTGCGTAAAAACGTGAGTTTTTCGTAGCCATTACGAAAGTTGCGCAGAGTCGCGATTTTTTCGTAGCGTTAAAACTTGCGCGAAACATCGCGCCTTTTAAGTTTTAACGCTACGAAAAAGGCGCGACTTTGCGCAACTTTCGTAATGGCTACGAAAAACTTGCGTTTTTACGGAAAAATCGTAAAGACGCCGAAAAACTCGCGTTTTTACACAAAAATCGTAAAGACGCCGAAAAAATCGCAAAAAATACAAAAAAGTTGCAAAATGTTGTTTCCAATCGGAATTTTTCCAATTCGGATTCGAAATCGTGTCTTAGTAAATCAGCCCCTAAGAGTTAGCTTTTTGCTGATTGGCTCAGATCCACATTCTTAAGGGGGGGGTGGGTTCTTAGCATTCTTGAGGGAGGGGCGAGCAGGAGAGGGGAGAGAGCAGAGAGCTGTGTGTCTCTGGCACATGAATTACAGACACAACAAATCTTTTGACAGAGAAGTCAGTGCAACATTTCTGTGAGTGCTTATGGCTGTATTTGCATAGACCTTTCTGATAAAGCTTACTTAGTTTTTACTTTTCTTTCTCCTTTAAAGTTTATCAATAGTAAAGGAAACAGCTGAATTCAGTTTTACAAAGATGAAGTTTATTGAAAGGAAATGTAGTTCTAGGCAACTTTCCAATATGCATTAATTAGAAATGTTTTTGCATTTGAAATCACTGTCACTGCACACATGGCTCTGAGGCAATGTTGCAAGTCAGCTGATTAACAGAACTGAAGGAGACCCGACTCCTTGTTACATGGTGCTATCTGTGTGTCCAAAGACATTTTTATGGCCATCTATGAGTAGATTGTAGCATTACGTTTACATTTGTAATGGGGTCATTTACTAAGTGCAGTTCAGGATGCAGTGTGCTAAAAACAGGTGCAATCCATGCAAGAATTGCAGTACCTGTGATCACCTAATACTAATTACTACTACAGTGCTATATGTGTTCAGCATTTTGGGTTCAGAATAGTGAGTCAGGCACGCCTAGGCATCATTTATATATGTGTATAAATCAGGCCAAGCCACAAGAGAGACCTATGCTTACTTCCTGCAGTAAGCAATAAGGACTGTTGGTTCAGTAAGGGCAAGGCTGCCTTACACCCACTGGTACTAGAAGTGGTTTGTTTCCAATCTGATGGTAGATGCAGAGAGAATTATCGAATTGTTTGGGAGGGTGCCGATCCCTCCAGCATTGGGCCTCTCATTTTTGGAGTACTAGGGTGTGTGAGGAAGGTTTCCAATCAGTCTAGATGCAGAGAGCAGCCAGACCCTGTCCACAAGTGCTTCCTAAATAAGCACTAAGGGGCATATTATTGCACTATGCCCCATTAGAGTTCTTGATCATTATAGACTGATTTTAATTGATTGGGGATTTATCATTTCAAGTAACAAATGTGGCCATATTTGATTGAACAAATTGTGGCGAATCAATGTTTTTTTGAGCTATCATCTAGAAGCACTATAATAAAGCATTGATTAAGTAGAAAAAAGGGACTTTGTCAAGAAAATGGCTTGACATCTTAGACCAGTCGAGTTTTGAGGAGCCAGAGATAATATTACAAAATATTTGTTTTGTTGAAATCGATCAAATTGGCCTGTCATCTGTTCTGGAAATATTCTTAATTAGATCGCTGGGAATGCTGCAGGAAACCCAAAGGATTTCTCTTTCAATCTCTAATCTAATCATATTTATACACTTGGCTCATATCAGCCCTCCCACCCCCACCCTATATGGAGAGCCCATTTTGCTATATTGTGGATACATGTTTTCTGGTATCATGTTTTGTTATTTATATTCTCCAAAATAAGTCCTAGTGTAAAAAATGAAAAAATAAAGATTAAATAGACTCTTTTAACATGGTGACACCAAGAGAAGGATTAAAGAGCATGGTTACAAATGCAGAATATTGTGTGTTGACATTAAACCAGGAAAGACTAAAATATTTTATAGGAAAGCAAAGAGCAGCCAAGCCATCAGAGCGGTCTGAATTCTCTTATTTATTTGCACTGCTGCATCTCCTCTGACCTTTCTTCACTGCTGTTATTTTGTCATTTTCAAACTTTCACTAATCTTTGTAATAAAAAATACAACACACGGCATATACCATTTAAAAAATGATTGAAAGGACAGTCGTTGATAGAAAACACTTAGTAATAACAAATGGCCAATGAAAATACCAGCTGAAGTATATGTCTCCATCAATGATTCATAAAATTATTCCTCAATTCCCTGTCCAGAGAGATGAATGCGATGTTTGCTGCCTAACCTTGGACTATCACAAATCTTTTATTTTTTCAGCAAATAAACATTAAGAAGGATATTGTATAAACATAGAAACCAAAAATGATAATGAAATGGTTATGTAATATGGTACAATGAAGTAAATACAACATAAAAACCACAGCTGACCACTTACAGAAATCTTTTTGAGGTTTTTTATCTAAACCAACCAACAACCTTTGGCAAATTAGCCAGCATCCACCCAAAGGTAAATAGGCAGTAAAATAAATGAGTGACGGAAAGAGCCAGAAATGGTAGAATTTCAGTGGCATGCCAACTAGGAAGGATAGGAAAAGGCCTAAGCCGACCATACACTTGAAAATCTGCCCGTTTGGTGCAGTTGCTGACTCTTTCCCTGATATGCCCACCCTAGGGCCAAATAATAGGTTTGCAAAAATTGGGATACAGGCTACCAGGTGAAGACTGAATCAACAAGCCAATGTGGTCCCTGATCCAACTGGAAAATCAAAGCTGCCTGATCAACACCTGGCTGATTTTTTTAGCCAGATATTGGTTGGGTAGGCCCATTGGAGTGCCCCATACACAGGCAGATAAGCCACAGAACTGGTTTGAAGTGCTTAAATCAGCAGCATGAATCTAGTCCTGTGTGAAACTCTGTATTTTGGCATTAGGTAAAGTACTAGAAAGGATTTAAGTCAATACTGGGAGTCACAGAGGCCCCAAATGCCCCCTTACCAATCCACTGCCTATGGCATCTTGCAGCAGCCTCCCTGGCATTTGTCAGAACCCACAGATTTCTGGTCTGGGTCCAATAACTGGAAGCTGCAAGGGATATTTTTTAAATAACTGGCGAATGAAGAATATAACTGTGAGAAATGTCAAGTGTGAATTTTTGTTCTTATTTATGCTAATTTTTTTCCCATTTACAACTTGTAAAAACTATTTTATAATGTTATTTATTATTCCCAACATATTAGGTTGACAACTTCAATACAGGTATTAAAAAGTAACCTTTTTAGAATAAATGCAGTTATTCACAGGCCGTTTAGCACTCTGAGAAAACTTGCCTATAAATCTTTAAAAACCTCAGTTTGAAAAGCTTTGTTTTGTATCTATAAGGAAATCTTATGCTGGGCCATAAAAAAGCCACAACCAGCTGCAACCCGCATTCTTGCCACAATCAATATAGCAATCAACACTTTGGAGCTCAGATACTAAAGAATAAAATAAATGTTAATTGCCTATACATGTCCGGTATCAGACCGAAGCCATAATATTTCAATCAAGTTTGGTTCCAGATTGCTTGATAATATTTCAATCTATAATGTTCATGGTAAGAGCTAAAATTTAATATTGTGGAAAATCAGGTCTGATTGCTAAAGTAAGTATAAGTGTGTTTAAAGAAACATTGAAAGATCATTTACAAAGTGCCAGGCAGCGTGTACCCCATAAATACTGCACAGCCTGCATTCAGCAGCAATGTATTAAAGGGGGTTGTTCAACTTTAAATGAACTTTTATTATAACGTAGAGGGTGATATTCTGAAACATTTTGCAATTGGTCTTCATTTTTTTTATTATTGTTTGTTTATTTTTTTTATTATTTGTGATTTTTGAATTATTATGTTTGAGTCCAAACTGATCTAGAATACAGGCAGTGGTTTAAATGAAAGACTGGAACATGAATAGGACAGGTAAGTAGTAGAAAGTAAGTAAAAAAAAAAAGGTAACATAACTATAGAATTGTAGCCTCACAGAGGAATAGTTTATTGGCTGCTGGTCAGTAAACCACCCCTTTAATGTAGGACAGGTAACGCTTCTTTTGTCTGTGAGTTAAACACCCTCCCACAAAGGAATGTAGCTTTCTAAACATAAACAAATGTTAAATATGGCTGCCCCCACTCATCTTGATTAACAAATGAAGAGAAATGAGCATTGGCTATCATGTACAGCTGCATATTTAATAGGGCGAAAACATGCCCCATATCACCTTGATTAGACATACAGACATTCTCTTTAACACTTTCTTTGGGTAATCAGCCATCCATTGTTACTATGAACATTTTAATTAAATATCATTAAGAATACTTATCGGGAAGTTTTGGTATCAAATGTGATGGCTTCAGCGTTATACATGGTACGTATAGGCTACTAAAACTGCAGAGAGAGAAAAGCCATGATTTGCTCTTTGAGCCATTGTTCTCAAGCTGACAATGAAAAAGTCTTCATTATCTCAAATAACATGACTGTACTGGAATAGTAGCTGAATGATTTGCTCTACAATCAGGTGCAATTATGAGCCTCTTTTTATGGCTGCCATTTATGACTTTTGTATTTATTAATGTGTACCACTTAGATGGGTTATCTGCAGCTCTCCAGCTGATTCTAGATTTGCTAGTTGGTGGAAATACTAAAACTAGCTAAAACAGCTGTACTCATAAAATCTTATGAAACAATTTTCAGCAGATGTATGCGGGCCTGCCAATTCCAACCAATAGCTATGCACCACAGATATTGATCGGTTCATCAGTCGGGAAGATTAGAAAATTTCATCTGCCAATGCACTATATTGGCTGTGCATATTGCACTGGAAGATAAGGGAGTGAATTGGAGGCACAGTGCCTCTTCATTCACTTCCTGCTGTTCCATCCTCTTTATTCACTTCCTGCTGTTCCATCCTCTTTATTCACTTCCTGCTGTTTCATCCCCTTAATGCACTTCCTGCTGTTCCATCCCCTTCATTCACTTCCTGCTGTTCCATCCCCTTCATTCACTTCCTGCTGTTCCAATCATGCAGACTGTCAGCCTGAAGTACAAAACAAGTAAAAGTTGGTCATACTACTTATGGTAATGGTCCATTTGGTGGATGGGCTAATTGGTTGGACACCATACAGTAGGGTGACCAGTAGGGGTGCTGCTGCCATGAGGCAAGTTGAGAAACTCACTTCAGGCAGCAGCGCTCCCAGTGTTACCAGGGGTGGCAAAAGCCTCTTCTGATAACTTTAAGAGCCAAATTTTAGTTTTTAAAACCAGAAATTTGGCTCTGCTAGCTGGACCCCCTGCAGCGCTGTAAAGATAATTGTGGGGGACAGCATCAAAGGAGCATCCCCAGGAACCAGAAATGCCCCTGGTCACCAGATCACTTGAAAATTCAGGGACACGCCTAACAAATACATGTTGCAAGGCAGCACTGATGACATTTAAAACGCACTGCAATCATTTCAGCTCTGCTAGCTGGATTTTTTTAGACATGTCCCAGAATTTTCCAGTGATCTGGTAACCCTAATACAGGATCTGTCAGTGTATAGCCACCTTAATAGTTTTAGTTTCATACCACTGCCAGTCATTTCCTGTACCTTTTTTTGTTGTAGGGATGTATAGTGATTTGCAAATGACAAGTTACATTTACAACTCACTTTCAGTATTAAGGCACTTTAATGTGTCCTGAAAACATTTAGAAACTGCAGTATACCATTGTATTGGGGTTGTTAGACTGGAAAAAATATGTCTTTTGTTTTGCATACGTTTATATACAAAAATAATAGATTCTAATATGGCAGGCAGTGTTGAGCAACCTTGCAATGCCACTTACATATTTTCATAGTGATGTATTATTTCTGACTCACAGGTATGTAACCTATTATCCATTTTAGATGTCTCAAAGTTAAACACTGGTTTTACAATGGAGATCATTGTTCAGACATTACAGTACAGAATGTAAGCATCACTGTTATAATTGCTTCACTTGGAACTCTGGTTCTGGGGTTTATTCTCATCAAACTTGGAAAACTGTATGGAGGACACAAGCACAAGTCACAAAAGGAGTAAGCCACAAAAAGTTTTATTAAAAAAAAACACATATAAAGAGAACATGGTTGGATATCATAGCACATATACTCACACAGATTGCAATATTTTGTTATAGAGTAAATGTCAGCAGCCACAGACTCCTGAATTCTGGAAAAATAAGCCCAGCATTAAACCATGATGAAAGTATGAAAACACCTTATACCACTACAAGTGCCTTCAACAGTTCTGCAAGGGACACTGATCATAGAGAGCTGCACACACTTCAACACACGCAGCAAAGTGTTAGGAGGTAAAGGTGCCTGGAAGGTCACCTCAATCTCTTTTAATAATATATAATTGCATGCAGTAGTGTAGCTGCTACAGTCTCTATTCCTTTATACAAGACGTGAGAAATATAATGGTAATTGGCTTCTAATGCATCCCACATTTATGCTTTCAGAACGCTTTTCTGCGGAGCCTAGCAGCTTCTGAAGACAGGCTCCATTTCCCAAACCCTAGCTACAATGGTTTTTACTATGATTTACTATGCTTAAATATATGTATATCTTTTATGTGTTTTTCTGCAGGTCACCAGAAATTTCCTTTGAACCAAAACTGAAAACTGGAGTATGAAATTTTCTTTCACAGGTTTGCAATGCCATTTTTAATTTTAGATATGGTATGGGTTTTTGTCTGTTCTTATTTTTCCCCTGTATAGGAAAACTATACCCCTAAACAATGTTGTTCTATATAAAAATGTATTGCATATGTAAAACCCTGTTTCATCTAAATAAACCTTTTTCATAAAAATTTACTTTTTTAATAGTATGTGCTATTGGGTAATCCTAAATAGTAAACTGCCATTTTAAAAATGTGTGTGATCCTGAGGGAACACACAGCCCATCAAGAGAAAGGATGCAAAGGCAATATTTTCTGATAGATAGATATATATTCTAGTTTGGCAAGATTCTTTAACAGGCCACTTAATATGTTATAAACTGTTTCATTCTGCAGGTATAGTTTTCCTTTATATGCAAGAAATGTTGAAAAAATAGCATGTTTATATTAAAGGAACAGTAACACCAAAAAATTAAAGCGTTTTAAAGTAAATGAAATATAATTTACTGTTGCCCTGCACTGGTAAAAGTTGTGTGTTTGCTACAGTAACTCTACTATAGTTTATATATAATAAGCTGCTGTGTAGCCCCGGGGGCAGCCATTCAAGCTGGAAAAAAGGAGAAAAGGCACAGGTTACATAGCAGATAACAGATAAGTTCTGTAGAATACAATAGTGTTTTATCTGTTATCTGCTAAGTGCCTGTGCCTTTTCTCCTTTGAATGGCTGCCCCCATGGCTACATAGCAGCTTATTTATATAAACCATAGTAGTGTTTCTGAGGCAAAACACCAGTTGTACCAGTGCAGGGCAGCAGTATATTATATTAGAATTTCTTTCATACACTTGAATTTTTTTGGTGTTACTGTTCCTTTAATATAAGAAGAATAAACATGTCTCTATTGTGTTATCTAACCGCATAGGGGGGCGCTTATGCCATGAGGCAAGGTGAGAATCTTGCACCAGGCAGCAGCACCCCTCAAGTTACTGGGGTGGCAAAAAGCCACTAGCACTAGCCATGCGGCCCCCCCCTGGACCCCCTCTGGCGCAGGAAAGGTAATATATGGAGGGGTAAGGGTAAAAGGGGGCAGCATTACAAGACAAGAGCCGTCTCAGGGTGGCTCATGGATTAGAATCACTCCGACCCCATACTGAGTTCACGTTTTCAGTGTAAATGTAATCCTGACACTTGTACAGGTGCTGCTGAGCTTGCAATTCACTGATTTACAAAATAGCCTATTTATTTTACAACTAATGATCACAGAATAGAATTGGATTCAATTATTCCTTAAAATAACTTGCAAACAGTAAGCCATTTATCTCCAGAGCAATTGCCACTTAGAATCAGTAATGTGTAGATGAAGTATATTGCATTAAATCAGCAATCAGTTAGAAGCACTGGCTAGGATTTGTAATCTATAGATAACTACATCCGGTCAATCAATACATGAAGTGATTCACAATGTGCAACTTACACAGACTAAAGTTTAGGCACTTATAGATTAACTGACCCAAAAGGTTTGGACTGTACAGAAACATGCCGAGTGTCATCAGTCTATAGGGAGTTTATACATTGATCAGGCAAACAGAGACAAAAGCCGAAATAACTTGAGGATTTAAGTGAAACTATGAGAGAGAGTTTGCTATTTACATGACATTTAACACACAAATCTTAAACCTGACAGGGAAAATTAAATGTGGAATGTTGTCCTGATAGGAAAAGTGACCTCTACATCCTAAAACTGACAAAAAGGATTCCTTTGTACTATGGGCCAACCAGCACTGACTACTGACTGCCAATGGCTGACAACATTGACTTATTATGCAAACTTATTCTAACTTCTAATATTTTGTATCTCTCAAAGACAGACTCAAGCAAGTTTAGCTAAGGCATTAGAAGCTGATCATTCCTTTATATATATAGCAGCGGTTCTCAACCTGTAGGTCGGGACCCATTTGGGGGTCGAACGACCCATTCACAGGGGTCACCTAAGACCATCGGACCATCGGGTCACTGCATTAGGAAGGTTGAGAACCACTGCTTTATAGGGTCCTTATTGCTCTGACAAAAAATCTAGCAGTGTTTGCATCACAGATTTTTATAAAGGCTTTGCCACATTGTCAAGATCATGTGTCCACTTGTTAATATCATTTTATCAGGCTAATGAATTTACTAGAAAGACAGATCTATTATGATCAGAAACAATGGAATGAAGCATTAATTAAATATTAAAAGTATTTGTATTATTGATAGGAATGTGTAAGCATTACACAGTTTTCATTTTTTGATCTGCCCAAAGCCAGCCCCACACCATGGAAAAAGTGTCATTACCTTGTACAGTAAGGAAAAACTATCTATCATCTATCTATCTGCACACACACAAACACAGTATGTATTTAAATAATGGCAAATTGACAGTGAGGGGCAGAAGTAGTGGCACCCAAAATACATTAAAGTGACAGACACTGGGTAGTGGCAAATGTTAGTAGGATAGATAACTCTACAGTCACCCCAAAGCTTCTGTGATTTGTAAAGCATATTTTCCCCCTGTGCGATTAGTGTATTTTAAACAGGATCCTCCCCCCCCAGTCAGTATATATGAAAGCAGCAGACAACATTATTTTATTAGGAGGCATGCACTATTTACTACCTGACAAAAAGCCTTCATAAAAAAAAAACTGCAGGTTTCCTAGTGGAACACACTGCCATTTTGCAGAGCTATATCACTCAGGCTGTTTTTCTAGCCCTTGGTTATTTATTATGTAAAATGTATTCAATGTGACTTTGCAGAATCCAGACCAATTAGAAGTCAGCAGCTTTGTTAATTATAATATGGTAGTAGTAGATAACAGGGTCAGACTGGGGGGTGCAGTGCCCACTGCGGCTTCTGCCTCAGGTGCCCCTGCACCCCCCAATGGCCCCGCTACCTTCAGCCCCCCCCCCCGCAGGATCCCCCAACACTCTCCGAACCGTTTCCCAGAGCGCGCCTAAATTAAACTCACCTGCGGCGCATGGAGGGGAAGGAGACTGGTGGATCGTGGAAGCGCCCTGGGGGATTCGGGTCTGGGCCGCCGGGGCCTACCGGGTTTTTTCCTGGTGCCCCAGCAGCCCAATCCGACACTAGTGGATAAAATGTAAGAATAGTGGGGTTTTTTTTACATAAAATGTATTTTTGTGTATGAAATACAAGCTTGGGGCTGAATTTAGATTAATGGTGAGGTGTAGCAAAACGATATTAATGCTAAAAGGTTTCTTTTTTTTCAGTATATAGATAAGAGTTAAGGCTGAAATGGAAAATGTATACACATTCTAAGGATAAGCATTGCTTTCCTTGAGCCCATTACAATGAAGTATGCAGGGAAATATTGGCAGACTATGTATGGAAATATAGTTAGAAAAACAAGGTTGGTTTACTGTGAAGCAATTCTACTTTTTAAAAGATATTCCAAGGCTAGAGCAATGCAGATGAATAACAGGGACTGTGGTCAGGTTTGAAACAAATCTCAGCATGGCCTGTTGGAAATGCAGAGTACTATAGTTTTACAGCAGATTTACACTAAAGAAATTATTGTACTAAAAATTAGCAGACTTTTTTTCTCTACAAAGTGAAAAAAATCCCTTCACACACACACAAATATATATATATATATATATATATATATATATACACACACACACATCACAGAATGTTTGGGGAGACTGTAGTGTATATATATATACAGGTATATAGCGAACCCAGGGTGGCACTCTGCTTCAGCTCTTAGCTCGGGTGCAAGGTAAATGATTTAAATATCCAAAAAAGACCAGCAACACCGAGTTATATTCCAAAAACAATCAATTGTGTATTCTCAAGAAAGGTCCCGATGGGGACCGAAATGTAACGTTGGCTGTTCATGCGTTTTTAATACACAATTGATTGTTTTTGGAATATAACTCGGTGTTGCTGGTCTTTTTTGTATATATATTATATATATATATATTTATGCCTAGAGACAATGTTCTCATTTTATCCCATGTGGCTGTTGTATCCTTCAAGTACCTTGGTTGCCTAAGGCAATATTAATTTGACATAAATCCATACTAACAGCAAACCAGATAGATGTATTGGGTTTATTTAACACAAAGGGAGCTGTCATTGATATAAAGTTGCATCCACACTGGAGTGCAATCTGCAAAGTCCTTTTTCTCATTTCCTCATTATTCCAATCCACTCTTTAATCTCTGTATTTCTTCTTTTAAATATCTGTAATAAAGATCTTTTGTGCAGAGATCACATTCCCTATGCACTCTTTATTGCTTGGTAGTGCCAGAAGTCTGAATAATTAGGGTCCTTTAGCATAGTTACACAAATGCATTTTGTGCTAAACTTGATCATAGCCTATGATTAAGTGCACTACAGCACAAACATGTTAGGCTTTTTATGGACACGTAATGCTTAATATATATACGTTCTTACTTCATTAAACCATCATAGTTGAATTTTTTTTTTTGGAGTGCTTGTCTAGATTTTGATGACATGGTCCCAGTGTTTCAACTGGTGAGTTCATACCAATTGCATTTTCAAGGGATCATTTCCATATCACTTAGCTCATGCCCCAAACCAAGGATGTCAGCAGATTTGGTGATGTTAAGATTTGTACCACAAGAGGATGCAGAATGAAAGTTTCTGTAGTGTCAGGAGGCACACTGAAGGTAGATTTGCAGCATTTCATGAGGACTTTCAAGGTGGTTTGACATATACATTTTTTCCTTGAGGCCAGAGTTTAAAAAGATATCTTGTAACGCTTTCTACAATTTGGATCACCATACCTTTTTTGTTAATCGAAAAACATTTTAGCTTCCAATAATTCCAATAGTGTGGTTTGGCTACCAATAAACCTGTACTATAGCTGCAAGCCATTAGAAATTTATACCAATTTATACTATTTATAGTATTTATACTGATCCCTTTTTCTTTCAGATTGACCTCCCAGAACAAAGGAAGTTAACAAGATCTTTTGAGAAGAGATATATATTTTTTGATGTTGTTGTTTATTTTGTCTGAGAGAATGACACATATCTCATTTATTCCCCTGTACAAATGGTATACCAATTCATACATAAAGAATAAACATCTCAAAAAAGTGTCATTGCCAAATTGGGGCCCTGGAAAATTTGCAGTTCCACTAGTCCATGTCCAGTGAATCCCCAAACAATAAAAAAAAACAGAATCAGAGAGAAGGAGTTCTCATAATCGGAAGCAAAGTAACCTTTATTTATGACCTTAATTTATCACCACACCCCAACAAAAAGAAAGAGCATGCTGTTAATCTCCTCTGCTATTTTGTCTCCTTAATGCATATTATATATATATATATATATATAATATATATATATATATATATATATATATAGTCTTGCAAAGAATCGGCACTCACCAGTATTGGGCACAGGCTGGGTGCTGACAAAAATAATACATCAAACTCAACAGTAAAAAGCACTCACAGCTACAGCATCAATCAGGTCAGTGATTTATTTCAGCATACCATCTACGCGTTTCGATCACCACAGGATCGTCATCAGGATATATATCAGGATATATATATATATATATATATATATATATATATATATACACACAGTATATACATGTGTGTGTGTGTATTTTGCCATGTGGTATGCCAGTATTCATATAAAAAGAGGTGAGGGTGTTAGCCCTGTGTGGTTGCTCATTACTAGGTTACAGGTTTCAGCGGGAATAGAAACCAACCAATTTAGTATTGGGTTTATTAAGGCTGATCAGGGCAGCATGAGACACAATGCCTAATACACTTTCAAACATTTTTAAAACCATATTTGGAGGATAATGGCATACTCAGTAAGACAGAAATGACTAGGTTTCAGCATAAGGTCTCTACAAGGCCATTTAAATGTGTCCCTACAAATCATACAGGCAAGATTATATGGGTCATGTATGAATGCAGCTGCAAGTTCAGCCCTGCTAATATTACTAAAACACACACTTGCATGCATTTAAATACATTAGGTGCAACTGCAGCAGGCACAAAACCAACAGCAGTCTAAATCACGCCATGCATTGTGGGGACGTGATTATTTCCATCCAAATTTGTACTTTGCACTTAAAATTAGCCTTTTCTATTTCTAAGGGAAATCCTCCCTGAACCCCCTGGCACCACATAAGGAGAAAGTTGGAAGAAAGTGCCTTGGGAAACAATACAGACATTTATTTCACCAACTGAAAATCGTTTTTGCAGTAACGTATGCTGAAAAAGGGGAGAGAGATCTTACAGCTTGCCAACGCTTTCTGGCGTCAATAGTTTTTGTTTTTTTTTCTTTGCGTGGGTTTCTTTTGTATGAATGAATAATGCTTGCCACTTAAAACCTCATCTATTTTTTTTAAAGAACCAGAATGTGCGCAAGGAAAAAAAAAAAGCGACTGGTGCAAGAAGCCATGTGCGAGATTAAGATCTCCCTTGTGTTTTTAGACATCAGTTTCCATGAAGACAATCTTTGATAACAAATATTTCCCTAAGGATTTGGAGCTGTTTCTTGTTTGAAAGCAAACATGTCATTGGTTGTTATGGGTTAACAGAAGTGAAGCATTACTGCATTGCTATATAGCAAGTTAATGAGAACAATTAGCACCCCGGTGCACTTTATCAAAGTCAAATTAATGATATTGTATTATGAAAATGGATTTGCAAAATAATAAGCACTGCTATTTTAATTGGAGTTTAAATTAGTGCCCATGATATATATCTTAACCCTCTGGTTTTAAATGGGAGCTACAAGTGGCTGGAGATTTGAAGTTGAAAGGGTTAGATTACCTTTAAATGAACTTTTAGTATAATGCATATATATAATATATATATATATATATATATATATATAATATAATGCATATTTTGAGACAGTTTGCAATTGGTATTCATTTTTTATTATGTATGTCTTTTTTTAATTCTTTAGCATTTTGTTCAGCAGCTCCTCAGTTTTGCATTGCAACAGCTATCTGGTTGCTAGGGCCTTATTTACCTTAGCAACCAGGCAATTGTTTAAGGAGAGACTGGAATATGAATTGGTGAAGGATTATTTATAGATTATTTATAGAAAGATAAGCAATAAAAAGTACCAATAAAAAGTACCAATAAATAACTGCTGTATAGCCTCAAAGAGCAAAAGTTTTTCGGCTGCTGGGGTCAGTTACAACTAAAATGAGTCCGAAGATGAAGACAATTTATAACTATAAGAACTAATGGACACCAATTACAAAGTTGCTACGAATAGGACATTCTTTAACTCACAAAAAGTTAACTTAAAGGTGAACCACCCTTTTAATAGCAGGAAACCAAAGTATTTTATTAGTTCAGAAGACTGCAGGCTGCTGGGTAATGATCCCAAAGTTGCAGGATCTAGACTGATACATGTCGGCTAGAACTCTGTGCGTGTTTTGCAGCAAATATACTGTAAAGTGAGTTTCTGCTAATATATATTTGGCTCTCATAGAAACATTGGTTCATTTTTGGGAAATCGCACCATGTATAATAATAATAATGCAAACACTCAGTACCCTGCCAGCTCATGTCAATCACATCATTCTTGGAGCCAGTAATATCTCTCTGTGTAGAGATGAGAACGTACAGTACTTATCTGATCCCTAAATATAAGGTGTATTACATTTATATTACAAGACTATTAAAGAAAATATATAGATATTATGATACCATCTTAATGTAGAAACTATTAAAGCTAGCGCAGTTTCCTTAAAGCTACCAATAAGTCATGTCTGCAGTATCTGCTTACCAACTATGTTTTCTTATCTGTGATGGACTTTTTACTTTCTGTTCTCAATTTATTGACCAAATAAAATGACTTCATTACTTGTTATTTGTAAATGCATTTGTGTATTGGTTTGTTAGTCTTGGCCTAGAGCTTCGAGTCACGTGTGAGAATGGGCTTGCAGATATAATCCCTAGATGTCCCTGTTGGCATCACTGCAATCTTACTCCTTTAAAAAATGAATATAAAACTAGTCCTTGGAAGCCTAAAGATGTTGGGAGCAATCTGTGTGAGTTGGAAGTGACAGACAGATTAAAGGAATACTGACATAGGAAAATATGATTTTCTAAAGTGCAAACAGATTTTTTTATATTTCATTTTGACTTTTTACATGGGGCTAGCCATGGTCTTCATTTCCCAGTGTGACGCAACTATGTGACCTGTGCTCTGATAAACTTCAGTCACACTTTTCTGCTGAGCTGCAAGTTGGAGTGATATCACCCCCTCCCAGCAGCCGATCAGCAGAACAATGGGAAGGTAGCAAGATAGCAACTCCCAGAAATCCAAGTCTGGCTTGGGACTCCTCCAGTTACATGGGAGTAGGAGAAACAATAGGTTACCTGAAAGCAGTTCTAATGTGTAGCGTTGGCTCCTTCTGAAAGCTCAGACTCAGGCACAATGCACTGAGATGGCTGCCTACACACCATTATTACAACTTATACATTTGTTGGTTAAAGAATAAAAATTTTAAATGGTAGAGTGAATTATTAGCTATGTAAACAATGTAATTTAGAAATAAAAAGTACTCCATAAAAATCAATACACAATCCCATTAAGAGTGAAGAGTTTCAGAAGCTTTCTGCCCACATGGTACAAGTAGGTAGGTACAAGTAGTTGGTACTTACAAAGCCACTACGTGGGCAAGGCACCAAGCTCTGTCTGGCTGACGAAGCTTATGATTACAACTTTTTTTTATGAAATGCTTTGCATTCTGTGAATGAGCCCAGTACCTGAAAGCTAATCATTTTAAACCAATTGCATTTTTTAGCTCCAGGACCTTGGGACTTTTCCCCCAGCTCCGCACCGTACTTGCATAAGAACAGCATTCAGTGCCGCTTCAATAAGCAGGCATAACAGAAAGCATTTCATGCTCACAGAAAAGCATATCTTCTCTAAACATTCAAGCACATTTCCCTTCCCCTGCTTATTCAAGCAAAGCAAAAAGGTGAAAAGTTGTATTCTTTCCGACTCATTCCATTATCACTTTGCAATTAGTTTTTCCGGCATTATGCGAGGTTTCATTCTAAGCACCATGACACCTTTGTCAGGGAATGTGTTTATTTTCTAACAATACAGTACACTTTATGAGAGATCATTTCAGGTAAAACATAAATAAAAAAAATTTACAGCTGAGATCAAGTTTTAAAACCAACATCTAATAAAATCTATATTATTCAGGAGAGAACACAAAGAAAATTGTTCCACACAAATTAATTCATTTCATAATGTTGAAGTAGGTGATTTTACCAACTGAAAGCCAGTGCCATTTTATTCATGAGCAACGTCAATGGGCAAGTTAGTGGAATATATTTATCATGCTGTGTAAAAAGTGGAGTGAAGCATTACCGGTGATGTTGCCCTGGACAACCAATCAGCAATTAGATTTCAACAGTTAGAAAACCAAAGCAAAGCATCTGATTGGCTGCTATGAGCAACATCACCGACAATGTTTTACTCCACTTTTTACACAGCATGATAAATATATTCCACTAACTTGCCCACTAACAACCCTTAAGGCTGTGCTTGTTAATGCCACACTGCTCACACGTGTTTCTGATACAGATACCTTGCACTAAGGGCATGGGTCCCCAGGAAATTGTAACATACAATTTAAAGGGGTGGTTCGGCTTTAAGTTAACTTTTAGTATGTTATAGAAGGCCAATTCTAAGCAACTTTTCAATTGCTCTTTATTATTTTTTTTTTTTCTAGTTTCTGACTCTTTCTAGCTTTCAAATGGGGGTCACTGACCCCTGCAGCCAAAAAGCTGTTGCTCTGTGAGGCTACAATTATATTGTTATTGTTACATTTTATAACCTATTTTTTTTTTATTCAGGCCCCTTCCTATTAAAAGAAAACTATACCACCAAACAATGTTGGTCTTATATACTGTATGTATGTATATTATTATTTAAATGTATTGCACAAACAAGCACATATATGAAACCCTGCTTCATCTAAATAAATCATTTCATATCAATATACTTTTTAGTAGTATGTGCTATCGGGTACTCCTAAATAGAAAATTGCCATTTTAAGAATTAAGGTCCGCCTCCTGGGATCATAGGATTCACAGTGCACACAAACAAGCCAAGGCACACATACATGCTAGGCCCCATCAGCCAATTAATGGACAGAGTTTTGTCTTTTGCATCCACACTTCCTCCTGTTACAGTTAGAGTTGCATGATTTCCTGTCAGGTGATCTCTGAGGGAGCACACAGCCCATCACTAAATGGTGGTTCAAGGGATGAAAAAGACAGTATTTACTGATATATATTCCAGTTTGGCAAGATTATTTAATAGGTTACTTAGCATAATATAAACTATCTGTTGGTTAATTATTCATTCTGGGGGTATGGTTTTCCTTTAATACCACTCCCTGGTTGCTAAGGTAATTTGTGCCCTAGCAACCAGATAGATGTTGCAACTCAAACCTGGAGAGTTGCTCCAACAAAAAGTGCAATAATTAAAAAACTATAATAAAAAATAAAGACCAATTGCAAATTGTCTTAAAATATTACTCTCTACATCATACTAAAAGTTAACTCAAAGGTGAACAACCCCTTTAAGATGCTCCTTTGATGCAAGGCCAACATCTAACAACTCTAGCCAGCATTTTTTAAGAGTTTGCTTAAAACAAGTAATTACGTACAGGCAGGTTATAATTTAAGACACTTTTTATAAATGTAGATATTTATCATTAACAATATAAACTAATTCCCTCCCTTCTACATTGCTGATATCATCAATAAGCTGATGCAGTTCTTAAGATTTACACAGTGACACCCCAGGGGGGCTACCTTAGATGTGGTGAGGACAAGTCAAAGTGCAATGCATTCATTCCTTAAGTTGCCTGCTGTAAATTTCATTTTAACATAAACCTATCGGTGTTGCATTCAATTTCAACCTAATTTAAACACCAGTCTTGGTCTGAGGACTTCAGTCAGTTAAATAAGTGAATGTGTTGATAGGAAGGTTGGTGTAACTCATAATAACAAGTTATTGTTATAGCAAGAAATAACTATGGAGCCATACTGGAAGGGAAGAAGCTGGCCTTTACGAAAATGGCATTCAGAGAACACCATAAATCAGTGTCAAAAAGAAACCTCATTCAATCACATTTTCCTCACAAACACCAGGTTAGACAAGTTCTTTTAAGGTGCATATGAATGAATAAACAGTAAATGGCTGAAACAAATGGAAAGACAGAGCACTTGCTATCCCAAATGATTTCTTGGTATGTATTAGGCAGATGGCTGAATATGGAATGAACCATTGTAAGATACCTAAAAATACTTCAACATACTGTGAGTCTTTTATTTAAAAAAAAAAACATGTGGAGTAGCCATTGCTCCATCTGTATGCATTGTCAGTTAAAGTACATAGCACTTTGTTACCACACATCAAAGCGCAGTTTAAGACTGTTTAACAATGTACCCTACTGTATGAACTCTAAATATACCTTTCTGCTATTATGGGACAATATACCAGTCACATATTGAATCAGGAATGGTTCTAGGCCTCACTGCTATCTTGATACAAGAGTCAGCTCTTGAAATAACAACCCCTGCGTCAGTATCTTACCATACGGTGTCTGTTTTTCTCTCATTGCTTCCAGATTTGAAAATAAAACTATATTTATTTAGTTAAAAGCATCATATTCAAGCACTTAAAAGAACTGTCTCACTTCAAGCAATAGTACCAAATGCTTGATAAATGAGTCTATATCCCTGTTTACATTTTTTTGCCATTAGTCTTATTTGTGCTGTCATAACATACTCACAGTTGCTCATTGATCTATATGTGCGCTACATGGTCATACAGTAACGTTTCAATGACCAATTAAAGAAAAAACCAAATAAATATTAGTGGTAACAACAGCCACACACTTTTTACTACAGAACAGAAATCATAGAACTGACCTGCAAGGCCATAATATTGTAATAAGTACTAGGGATATGCAAACACATATGTTTCTACTTTAAAACAAAAAATTAGGTAAAATCCAAATCATTACTTCAATAAATACTTTTAGCAGTGTAGTATGATATTGTATATGTAATTATGTGTAATAAAGCTGGCCACACATAGAGCTCAAATTGATCAGCCAGGGCAGCCCCGACCTCATGTTTCCAAGCTAATGAATTAAAATCAAATTAGAGCTGCTTAATAATCTTGAAAATGACATGGGCTGATGGTCCAAACTGAGAAAGATCACACACTGATTCTAAATTAGAAGCGGTTGCACTCCTTGCGTATCCGGATTCTTGCAGAATTAATCATATTGCACACAATGCTTGTTAAACCATCTAATCAAACCATTAGATCTCTTTAGCAGGCATTAAATTGGAACTCCACACAAAAAATGACAGTTTGCATAATGAATGAATGTAGTTCTAGGCAATGTTACCATATACATTAATTAAGCCTTTTATAGTGGTAATGTTATTTGTAAATGTAGTTGATATAGACTGTTCCTTCAGACTCAGTAAACTGTAGCAGTATCCATTTCTTTCCAAGCCAAGACTCCACTTCTCACAAAGCCTTGCAGGTTAAAGGGGGAACTCTGGCTTCAGAACCAAAATTTGCCCTACGCAACACAGAAACCCCTAATATACCTATCACTGTAATATGTTCATTCAAATCATATGAATAAATACCATTTTTATATGCCGAAATCCAGGTGCAAAACCTTTTTGCCTTTCTGCATAATTTGAAGCCCTGGCAGGGAAGGAGGGACTAAAACATTGATGTCAAATTGATGACAAATTGTAACAACATCTCCACAGCATGCAGGACACAGCTTACAGACATGCTTTGCACTGTAAGGTTCCTTTCCTTACTGACATCACATGTGCAGGGAATTGTGGGATTTGGCGGATACAGGCTGAAGGCAGGATGAGGACAGTCAACTACTGTTACATTTTCTTTGAGTCTCAAAGTAGTCAGACAGATCAGCAAGAGAAAAGGGGGCCAGGCTTAGGTAACTGTTCCAAACTATATTATTACATTAAAAATCATGAAAAGGCTATATATTTTTGATTGATGTATACTGAATTTATGAAATTAAAATTACATGTACTTTCCAAAAAGCTTAAGTTGTGTTTGGGTGGAGTTCCCCTTAAGTGACGGACAAGGCATTGTGGGAATTGGAGGCAGTCAGGTGTAGCATGGCAATGGCCTGTATAGATACTGCTTTCAACAGCAATAACATTCACACATTATTTTAAAATCAAATAAAATAGTTTATTTTGGAAGGTTAAAATGACATTATGGAATTGGTTTCATTATTAAGGGAGTTCCCCTATAAACAGGAAGAGCTGATGCAAGGGTGATGTGCGTATCAAGTAGAACAAGCTAGCATGGAGTACAAAACTAGATATTAATGGGAATGTAATTTTTGCTCCTTCTAGCAATTCTTCAGCAGGTAATACCGGCTGCTCTGAAAAGCAAACATTTGGTTCTTTGTTATGGGTTACTAGTCTAGGAGCAATCTCTGCACCTGTTCTCACTGCCCCCCATGGGACGTGTTTAAAGTAGCACTGTCTACCAGTATTAACCAGAAGGCACTCTCAGAACAACAGGTAGCATGAAAAGTGCATCATGGTTTAGTGTTGATTTAAATACATTGCCTCAAACATCCCTTAGCACACTGAACAACTGCATTATATATGTAAGGCCTCGTTTTCAGATGCAACATAAATAAAACAGTCTATATTTTACTAATAAAAAAGGTGCCTGCAAGGGCCACTTCACTATGAAACTACAACTACACCAAAATAAAACAACTAAAATACAAATTACTGAAGCCCCACAATTAATGAAACCTGTTCACTTTATAATAAAACTCTCTATTACAAGATTATGGAATGTTTTGCTGCTCTTGCAGAGGCCGAGTTCCCTTCTTGTCGGCTGCAAGACAGTAACTAATATCCATTGATTGAGAACTATTTCAGTAGATTTTGCAGCATTGCTGTAGCGTAAGTTGGCCGTGCTTGTCTACTTTCAATCGCGTTGCTCAGGTACTGAATTCCTCCGCAGCGCTCCCATATCTCTTCAAATTGTCGAGGTAAAATCTCAGCTCCCCTTTTTCTTGTTAACCCAGTTTCTTCTAGATTCAGTTCACACATCTCCATATCATCCTTCCCTAAAAAACAATAGAACACCTTACATTATTTAAAGAATTCTTTGTGTGGTGCAAGCAAAATTGTTCGTAGGGTGTTAGACCAGTGGATTCATTTTCCATACATGCACTAAACTTTTGGGATGTGCTGTTTTTTGCTTTGGAAAAAAACAACCTTTCTTAGAGCCAGAACAAGGAGGAGACACAAGAGGTGCATGGCTAGAACATGCCTAAGGGCACATACCTCTTTGCCTACCCCTAATTCGGCTTTTCGAAGCTGTCTGGCAATGAAAGATGAATGACGAGCACATCGATTCTATCACACATTGTAATGCCTTCACCTCCCCCGCACACTGCTCCTCAGCAACTCTCCCCACCCCAGCTCATCAATTCACTGTACATTTAACATTTTCAGGGGTCCAGAAACAAATGGGGAAAATGTAAAATCAGGGAAATGCATAATGCATTATATTTATATTGGCGGGACCACAGAAAAAAACATGTAAAATGAGGGAAAACTTAAAATCAGGGGATGTAAAATTGAAACTCATATAAAATAAACTCAATAGGTTTGTTTGCCTCAAATAAGGATTAGTTATATCTTAGTTGGGATCAAGTACAAGGTACTGTTTTATTATTACAGAGAAAAAGGAAATAACTGTTAAAAATGTGAATTATTTGATTAAAATGGAGTCTATGGCAGATGACCTGTAATTCGGAGCTTTCTGAATAATGGGTTTCCGGATAATGGATCCCATACTGGTACAGCAAAATGCTGAACACTGTGCGTGTAGAATTCTCCCATAGTTATAGATACTGTGTGCCTCTACATCTAGAATGACCCTGTATAACCCTGTTATACAAGACAACTTGTGACAGTTTTTCTGAACAGGAAATCAGAGCTTATTAAAATATTGGGGTAACTGTTCTAGAATTTAAGATCTGTGTGAAAAGAAAACAAAAAATATTAAGAAAATGTAAAACACTAATGTTATGGTGTACAGTAATAAAAACTATAAATGAGAAATGCAAACATTTGTACTGGAATATAGTGTGTGTGTGTGTGTGTGATATATATATATATATATATACACACACAGATATAATACTCACCGGCTACCAGCATAATGGGAGGTTTGTCTGGATGAAGTTCCATCTGCCGAGCTATCCAGGGACCATCGAAATGTGCGTACCACCACCCTTTCTTCTTGTTCTGCGGATCCTTG
The DNA here is from genome assembly GCF_000004195.4 of Xenopus tropicalis. Taxonomy (NCBI): domain Eukaryota; kingdom Metazoa; phylum Chordata; class Amphibia; order Anura; family Pipidae; genus Xenopus; species Xenopus tropicalis. Next base: position 90,524,359 of record NC_030681.2, read on the forward strand.
TATTGGTCAGCAGGACGGATGAAAGGAATGCGGAAGTAACGCTGCTGCCTGTTCATTTCGATCTCCTGTTGCCTAGCGGGGAGTTGCACTACTGGGTTCTGTTGAGCTATTACAAGAGAAAAAAATGAATGAACAAAATGAATATGAAAACTCCTTTTATCAAGTGGTTTAAAATTTTAAGAGATTTGCTGATTGCCATTTGTTAGGGTGAAACCGAAGCACACTCAGTGAAACCTAAAATATTCAGATAGCTACTTGAGAGCAGTAACATAATCTCCAAACAAATTGACAGTTAAATGATGGCTCTGACCTACACTTTTCTATCGTGCCTATATTTTTTCCTCAGCGGAAAGTATGGCATAATAGAAAATCCGTCGCACCACTCATTTCATACAGCTTTCAGGCTTCTTAGAATGACTGAAGCTCACTTACTCTGCCTTTACCATAACTACAGTAATATTGCTCACAATCATGCCTCTAAGAATGGATTTCTTATTTAGTAGAAGGGAAAGGCTATAAACACTATCTTTACCTAAAGACATGGGTTTTGGTATCAGATTCTCAGTCTGTTCCTCCATGTACACTTGTCAGAAAGGAAGAGAGGGGCAGATGCATTTGGAGAGACAGGTTAATGAGATAATGGCCCCGTAAATGTTACAGTGGATAAAAGTCATTTTAAATACACGTCTCTATTCATTTCATTCCTATCTAATATGTAGCAGACTAGAAAGAAACTCTCCCAGGTATTTACACCAACAACAGTAGACTTTTATTTCTTGGCGGGACAAGGCAGGAATGTTAAGAGGAACCTATAACCTCTACTTTTGTGTCCGACAACAAGCAAAACCCTCATTTTGCTCAGGGGACCAGACAGGAAGAGCTTCTATTTTCTACCCATCATTTTCACATTTTCATTACAGCAGTGCAAAGAAATCACAATCTTGCCAGAACTTCTTTTCGGTCATGAAGATTTGTAAGAGAGAGTTGAACGAGTGTGGGAAACCCAGAACTCCTCAGTCATTACATGATAGTGGCTATAAAACTGGCATGATCCTTCAACATGGGCTTTTTTTTAGATGTTCTATGATGGTTTCAGTCAGAATGTCTTCAACAACCTTGCATAATTAATTTTGGAGGAACAGTGACACCGTAAAAAGTATGAGAAACACTACTATTTTGTGTATACCTACATTGCTACACAGGATCATATATATAATTTAAATAGGACTAGATGGCACAGGTTAAATAGCGGAGAAAAGATGAGCTCTATAGAATGCCATTATATTCTACACAGCTTATCTGCTATGTAACTTGAGCCTATTCTCCTTTAAATGGCTGTCCCCATGGCTACACTGCATCTTATTTATATAAACTACAGTAGTCCTTCTGAAGCAAACACGCCAGTTTAACCAGTGCAAGGAAGCAGTACATTATATTTTATTTACTTTATTTATTCCTGTTACTATTTCTTTAAGGATATTGGAAGGAAGACTCTCTATATAGCCAAATTACCTAAGGAAGACAGGTAGACTTTAGCCAAAATGGACCATCCCTCGATACCCTGTGTCTATTTAAATTAGAGTCTTTAAATACATAGCCTGTTTGTTCTGTTGCAATGTATACAGCATCCTTTGAATAGAGCCCTGTCCAATCATACATCACCCCACTGATTGTTCTATTTTTTTTAAAGGAAGCCTCATAACTTAGTATAAATAAATCCACTGAGATGTCATTCTACTTACAACAGATACCTGACTGTGCTCACTCAGAACCAAAGAGCTACAGATCTCCATTTTTCATGTTATATAAATGTTATGTTATATATTATATATATAAGGCTTGGCCTGCTCAAATCAAAGACTACTCACAAGAGACTGTATTTAAAAAGTATCAGTGTTAACTACTGTATGTGGTGTACTGTATGATGTACTATACAATTACAATCTAGAGATTTCCTGATCCTAAGAAATAACAGCCCATTCACTGTCTTTAGAATTTCACTTGATTTCCTAACTAGTAGAAATTGGATAATACTTTTCAAACCCTGGTCTTAACAAAACAGCATTTCTAAAACATATTGATATTCAAATACATTTATCATGGCAACAGAGCAACAGAACTGTCTCTTTTTCATTTTATATAAAAAGGGTAGGACCAGAAGAAAATCAGAGTACAGAGGACCCATTATCCAGAATGCACGGGACCAAGGGTATTCCGGATAAGGGATCTTTCCGTAATTTGGATCTCCATACCTTAAGTCTACTAAAAAATCAATAAAACATTAATTAAACCCAATAGGATTGTTTTGCATCCAATAAGGATTATTTATATCTTAGTTGGGATCAATTACAAGGTTCTGTTTTATTATTACATAGAAAAAGGAAATCAGTTTTAAAATTCTAAATTATTTGATTAAAATGGAGTCTATGGGAGACAGGCTTTCCGTAATTCGGAGCTTTCTGGATAACGGGTTTCCGGATAAGGGATCCTATACCGGTATATACAGGGATGGCAATTACGGCTCCACAAAAAGCTCTAGAAAATGGGGGGTGTAAGCTACATAACGCAGCACAAAGGCCTAGGTTATATATATGACTTAAAATATTCAGTTTGTAGAGGTGGGCAAAAGGGCAGAAAAACTAGCTCTTAACTTACACATGAGCACAGTTAAATAGCACGTTTAATCCAGTAGAGGGCTGTGATAGTGGGAGATGAAACAGTAGAGCACAGAAATAATTAACACTTTAGTTGTGTAACAACCTTTTAATGACAACCCTGAAAATGTAAAAATAAAAATTCTTTTTGAAAAAACAAGGCTCAAAATAAACCTCTAGAATTTCTCTACATTAATACTTGCACTAAATACCCTTTTCTCACTAATGGAGGTTTTTAACAAAAATCCAGTAGATTGACATCTCGGGCCAGGATACAATGTAATGTGCGTCACACCGTGCATGAAATGGATCCGTCACAATGAAACCACAGACACATTTCACTTTAGAACGCTACACTCCTACTATCTTTTCAGACTTCAGTTTTTGTCACCCAATAATTCTGACAAGTCTATTTCTAGAACACAATGTAGTTGATAAGGCTTGCCTAGCATGGCACTAAGTCTTAGTGACATAAAAGATTTTAACACAGTGCTGATTTTCTAAGCATTAAATGAACAAAAAAAGTGAAAATCAATCACTATGGGTGTGCGCCTGCAATCAATAGCTGGGTGCTGTATGTTACACAAAGAGGAAGATATGATATATTTATTGAGTATATGCCCAAAACCAGAAGTTAGGAGGAAAATGATTAACAATGTCACTTGAGGAGATTAGTCTCCCCTGTAGGAAAACATAGGCATCGCTTTGGATTTCGCCCAACTTCTCCATCAATCTTCTCTTTAACGTGACATTGCCCTAAAGCAGGAGCCCCTAACTCCAATCTGTATCTCCACGGTGTATCAGTGAAATATTTCAGCATCTTTCCAGTGTCACCAATAAAGCACACTGGAGAGCCTTCAAAACATGGTAAAGCACCAAGTGGATAGATCAAAGGATTAGAATAGCATATGCTGTGCACTAGGGTAATTGATGTCCCTTTATGATGAGAAGGCTTCTATATACTTCAATTTGGACAATTCCTTTAGTTGTTAAAATTGACTCTACTGTTAAAGGGATTAGAGTGTTTTTTTCCCACTTTCATCCAAGGCCTTCCACCTATGGCAAAATAACAACAGTAACCATTTCCAACCACAGAGCTGGCGTGCCACTCCCATCAACTTGCCCCTCCACCACTAGAGTTAGAATGCATTGCGAGAAGCAAACCGGGCTTTACTGATTAGTTTTTCTTAAAAATATAAGTAAGAACGTGTGACCATAGCTTAAGAAAACATTCTGTCTGCTTTTTACACTGACCAATAAAATACTGTTAATGGCTTCAGTTAAGGGTATTCAGCCATAGCATTTAGTACAGACACACACACCTGTAAAACTGTAAATACAATGTAGATAAAGCTTTACTAGGCTGTGCATCTCTTGATTATATGAAGGGATATTCTGGCAGTACAGCTCCATTTACTGCAGATTTAGACCAAGAATTCTTTCCAGTCATATAAAAAAGACAACCAAGAATGTTGCTATGCTTCCCGAAGGCCAGTCTTATTAAAGCACAGAGTTAATTATAGGCAACTGAAAACCTGGCCAGTATATTTCATACATGCATCAGCAACAATGTTTTTTTAAGCATGTCACCGGACGCATTTCAATGGCCTTGCGTGAGACCAGCTACAGTAAATCTTCATGTTCTAAACCACATGGATGTAAGTCTATTTCTGTATCCAACACCATTTTTCTCTCTTCACATTAAGCTCTTTGATACAGTTATGTTTCACACAGAGAAAAAAAACCTCTAAGCACTTCATTAGTTATGAGCTATGTGTCATGTCAAGGGATCAGTATAAATGACATCCCCTCTTAGCACCCGCCTGACAATACATTACAGTTTCTCATACCACTGTATGTACAAGCAGTCATATCTGCTTGTCAGAGTTAAATAGTTCAGCGGAAGCGCTGCCATCAGTCACCGCCATGATTCCTTATATCTAACAAGCTGTAGAGCTGTAACAGCAGGTACAGTTACTGTTCTGTAAATAAACAGCACTGATCTATTACTTTGCTCATAAGACATTTCCAATATTGAGGCCATTTGGGAAAGACAAATAAAGTGGATATATTCTGACAGATAGTGTATGTGTTTTAACATAACTGTAGCAAAACTGGGTTAGTAGCAGCTTGGAAATGATCTCCCACTTCCCTTACGTTAGTTCCTTTACCAAATCGGCACTTACGTGAGTTGTTCATGAATGGGGCAAAATCTGAAAACAGACATTGTTGACATTGAAAACATGCATTGCACATGCCGTCAGTTACATGAATTACATATCGATGATCAGGCCTGTTAATGGGAAGGAATATTCTCGGTATTTAGGTTCATAGGTGCCAGCATGCAATGGTTTGCTTTTCTTCAATATATTACAAAGAAGTATTTATTATATTTCCATGGTATCTTACATATATTACATATACATAAATATTTTTAAAAAAATGTTATGTTTAATTAACTAAAATAATACATAGCCTGATATTTTGTTCTGAATAACAGCAGTATCCAGCACTTGGTTATAAGTGACTTTGCAGAGGCAATTGTGTAGACTTTTATAATAATGCATATAGAAAAATGGAAAGAATGGCAGGTTATACAAAGTGAACAGTAAATGACAGTCCTTGTGAAACAGAAGATAATCAAGGGAATAAATAGGAAATTTCCCTCTAACAATTTATACATTAGTTTGTGAAGCACCGTAAGAGCTTCCACTAAGATTCACAACCCTATTTAGAGGGTTTTTGAGGAGTGGATTTCCAGGAGACACAGCAGGGGAATACAAAAACAATATGGGGTTGTCCGGTGTAATTATAACAACTGCCCAATGTGTAACAAAAGACACTATATTTGCCCGGGTGTAAGAACCCATTGCAACCAATAAAACATTTGCTTTTAAGCTGGTGACCAATAAATGCTACATTCAAATTGGTTGCTATAGGTGGTAAGAACTATAAGAAACATTCCGCTATATATTACTTAATCCCTTAAAGGAGAAGGAAAATCACTTAGCTGGTGGTACCCAGGGCTGGTGCACCTGTTAGCAGAAAACTGCACCTGGCCAGGGTACTTGTGAGAGAGTGATCCTCTAACAAGAGGAGGTATTAAAGTGAAGAACTTTTAAAATCAGGTTATACTTTTGTGAAAGAGAGAAAAGTATGATCCATAAATGCAAAATCATAACTGTGCCTACAGAGAGGTTGATAACAGCATAGAATTCCCAACTGGAATGCTATAAATATGAGAAGTAATGACGAGTGTCATGATGACTCCTCTCTTATTCAGGGATTGCTTGTATTTATTAATATGGAAGCAGTATAAAGTGAATGTAAAGGATAAAGTGCTAGATCTCATTTTGTACATGACACTTTACTTACCATAGTCAGTGACAGATTTGGGGGCACGCTGTTCTGTGTCTGCATTCCTTTTCTTGTTCTTGGATTTCCAAGCATGATAAACTTTCAGTCTTCTGTGAAACTCTTCTCTACATGCTGCCAGGAGCTCAATATCTGTACAATTCAAAAAGAAAAGGCGTTATGGGCAGTGAGTCTATTAGGAGGAAGGGTGATGAATTTCAACAGTTAATCACTTTATATATTTCATAATAAATAGCCGCAAACCCAGTGATGCAAATTTATATGTAATATTGAAAACATTTTCTGTTCTCTTTGAAGTGTCAGCACCTCTGCATTGCAATTAAAAATGCAAGATATTATTTGTCAAGCAATTCCAGGGAGTTGCTAATCTGACTTAATTATTTAGGTTTTTCCTTTTTCTAAATGAATGCACTGTAGTCTATTGATATCCCCTTTTCATAAAATGACTTACTGTAAAGCCTATGTGTTTGTTTCACTCTGCTATTAATCCTATTAAAGGGTTTGAAAGCCTTCAGTGTTGTAAATAACCCATTTCAAAAAGGTCCCATGGCAACTCTGCCAGAATACTCTCCAATAAAGATAACAAGAATTTTCATAAAGCGTGACAGCACTGCTGCATTTAGCAAAGAAGGAATTAGATTTTAGCACCAGGAGAAATCGGGAAACAAATACATTCTGCAAGCTCAAAGAGAAAAAGCATTATAGCGTTTTTTTTTCAAAATGTAAGTGAAGCGATTTTTGCTGCGCTGGTACTAAACATTTCATATTGTTATTGATGATAGAGTTGCTAGTACAGCTATAAAATAAACAGAGCTACATATTCATACGGACAAAATATTGCTTTCATCCTACAGCCAAATATCAGCCACTTAAAAGATGGTTTTCACTGGGGTAATATATTTTCAATAATAAAAAGTAGTATCCTGTTGGGTGCTATATAAGTATGGGACCTGTTACCTGGAATGCTGGGGACCTGGATTTTTCCAGATAAGGGTTTATTCCGTAATTTGGATCTCCATACCTTGTCTGCTAAAAATCATTTAGACATTAAATAAACCTAATAGGATAGTTTTGCCTCCAATAAGGATTCATTATACAGTATCGTAGTTTGGATCAAGTACAAGCTACTGATTTATTATTACAGAGAAAAAGGAAATAACTGTTAAAAATGTGAATTATTTGATTAAAATAGTCTATAGAACATGGCCTTCCTGTAGTTCTGAGCTTTCTGGATAATAAGTTTCCGGATAATGTATCCCATACCCTTATATTATTTGAAGTGTTTTGGGTTTATATTTGACCATATTTTAAAAAAAACTGAAGAAACAAATCCTCACCCCATGTGTTTCACAAAGACACATTTACTGTGAAAATTTCAGAACACTGTGCCATAATTAACTAATAATTAAATCCAGCAGATCAATACATTAACAACAGCTTGTAGCAAAAGCAACATACTGCGGACTTCCATTACTAAGTACGCTTTGCGGAAAAACTCTTATCCCGAAATCTAGGCCACATACACGTTTCTAAATCATTCCCTTTAAAGATCTAATTGACTTTTCTGTCCAAAGTTTCATCTTTTCATCCTTTGTAATACACCATTAGAAGCTCTAGTCTTACCTGGAAAAGCCGCATAGAAACTGTTCAGTCCATTTTAAAATACAACAAGACAGTAAAGTCTCTAATGGCATGTCAGGAAGAATAAGTTATATGATGAAAGGAGAAATTAACCATTGAAAGACATCTACAGTTTTACCCATGTGACAGTGTTTTGGATCACAAAGAAAGGTTGCCCTCCTTAATCAGAATGGAGAATACGCAAAACTGATAATGATGCCTTAAAGCGCATGGACAGAACTTTTTCTAGGAACTTGCAGAAGGCATTTATGAGAGTACATAGATGTGAAAAAAGGGATTCAGGATGTAGAATCCACCTGAGAACTGCTACATCTAATTCTAAAATGCAGGATAAGAGCTCTGTGAGTGACAGAGGAAGATGAGGTAAAATTGGTTGCAGAGGAAGGAATTGTGCTATTTCTAGGCATAGTTAATGGGAAACACTGAAACAGCCAATAAGAGTGCATTATACAAGGCTGCCAGGGTCTGTTTTGCCAGTTTGATGCCCAAACATTGTTAGGTGAAATTCTGCCTACAGAAACATTAGAGAACATAGAATACAAGCACAAAACAGACAAGTATAACAGTATAACAAGTATAACAGTTTTTTTTTTTTAATACTAGAAACATAGTCATCCATATAAACAAATATCCTTTCAAATTGTCCACCTGCATAACAAAGAGTATATACATCCACCTATATGATTTTAGATATTGGGCTCCAGGCAGCTCCTTTTCAATTTGCCCATTGCTTTGTTTATGCTCAATCTACTCTAGCAGATTGGTAAATGTAGCTGTGGGGTAAGTGGATAGTCATGTGTGGCAGGGCTTGGGGGACAGCAGAATACAATGCTTTGGCAGTTGCACTATATTCAATGACATTCAGGAGTTAAGAGCAGGCACTGCTAGGAACTGGCATTAAGTGTTAGCATAAGTACAAAAAGTATTCAATACATGGCCGGAGGTAGCTATGTTTTGTTTGGATAATGGGGGCTGTGCCAAACAGTTCTGGAGCCCTGGGCAAATGGTTATGTTCTTCCGTTTTATGCAGATCTAAATAGGGTGGTAGGTGGGTGACCTATGGTAGGGGCACTAACACAACTTACTATAGCATTACAACAGGTTAAATGCACTGTCGGGGTTTGAGGCAAACTGGGTTGCTGTTCAGCATACTACAGGGTACCACATAGGAGCAATTATGTAGGTGATTCTATGGACAAGTGTCACAAAGGCAGAAGAAGGTGACACGGAGCACAGCATGTATTATTTCTGTATTCAGTTTCCTAAAACCACATATTGATAATTAAATGCCTTTTAAGAAATAACAATATGTACCCACTGTAAAGTAAGATTATATTCACGAATGGAATAGGTTGTTTAGCAGTCTGTTAGCTTACCGCATGAAGTATTGATTGCATCTCGTAGCTCTGCATATTTCCACTTGCTTAAATCATGTTTTTTGACAGATGCAGCAGATTTTGTAGCTTGGACTTGCCCACCCCTAAAATGGTGAGACAATAGTTATTATTTTGTACAAGTCATAGAATACCAATAAGTACCAAGGGAAATAATGACACTTGAAGGGGAAAAACAACTTTAAATCCTTGTTCAGTCTGCAACTAGACTAAAAAATACTCTCATAAAGTAACAGAGGGGTTATCTCTGGGTTTAGTCTGGAAAATGTAATAAAAACTCATTCTCTGACATAATGATTTTGCGCATCCACAGCTACATTTCAAGAATGTTAAGACCTCTATGATCTCCAGTGGTGATATACTGAGCACAGCAACAAAAGGCAAAAATGCACATAGAAATGACAATATAAAATGTCATTTTATTCTGGCTGGCTTTTCTTTTACATTAAAGACATGGTAATGCAGGTTTCTCTTTTTGTTAAAGGTTGAAGTTTTTTCCAGTTTACCATAAAAGAGGTTTTTTCTACCTCGAAGATGCGCAAAGTGCAAATACATAAACACAAAGCACCATCCATGTCCACATGCCCATCCGTGTCCCTCGCTGCTCTGACAGGGACCAGGTACTATTGCATACTAATGGCCCTAATAATATACCCATTTATGTGCTTGGTACATGTACCAGGCATTTACAAATGCCTTCTTGTTTTAAACCTGTATTATACTGCTGCCCTAATCACTCTGCAAAGTGGAGTATCTTGCATGGAACTTTTTTTGCTTTTATAGTTTTGCACAGTTTAGTATCACCAGCTAAAACAGAGCACTTTTAATGCCTGCCACCAGGTCATTAATAAATACGTTAAAAAGCAAATGACAAAGGGCAGACCCCCTGTGGTACTCCACTAAAAACACGAAGAAAATGATTCATTTATCACAGATCTTTCTAATATATCCTTTTATCCTAGTTCTCAATCCAAGTACAAATGTTATGTAAAGAAATTCTTTTTCAGAAAGTCGCACATTAGCTCGGAATTATCAGCAGAACAATGTAGGCATTTTTTACCATTAGGAGAAATGGCTGCTATTGCAAGAGCATAATGAGTAACTAAGTATATTTTAGCTCTTTTTGCAATAATCAGACTATTCAAATTAATTTAAATGTCTCATTTGCTGCACTGCAGTGGTTCATGAAGGCTGAACAGCAGAACTACAATAAGCAAGCTTGCTGTTATTCTTCCAAAACAAAGATGTGCATGCTACTACATGATTAGGTTTCTAGTTTTGTTTTGAAGTTTAGGTTTGTTTTTGATTGGGTAATTACTCTTTTCAATTACCATAGTCTAGAATGAAGTGAATTAAATATTGACTGAACCAAAAAACACTGATTAAAATATGATCATTGTGTGATGATTTTTTTAAATAATTTGTATATAAATTATATAGTTGATTTATTTTTGTAACCCACCTAGACAGAATATCTGTCATTTCTTTGGCCATTTCTTCCCTGCAGAAAAAGGTTAATAAATACATCTCATGTTAACCAAAATGTATGGGAAAAGAGAGAAATTATTTTAGATCAGTAGATTCCATATCTGTCCTCTGCCCTCCCAGCAGTGCAGATTATTCTGACAATACTGTAGCTGAATCGATAAGGGGGTGACTCGTTCTGGCTCTATGCTCCCTATTTCTCATTATCTCAAAATTTAAGTTTTCGGAGGCGCCTTGATAGAACTTTTGGAGTTATTATTAATCAATATGCTGTAAATCATAACGTCAGATAGCAAATGCTCAGAAGCACAGATAAAGTCCCAGCTATCTAATTATGGTAACTGGCAGAGTTTAGGATTTCTGACACTGTTAAATATACAATTTATACGTTGCGTAAACCTATGTGAGCTAAATGATGCAAATTCTACATAGAAATACCATTTTTTAGCACATTAAAATGCCCCAGGAACAAAAAATTAAAGTTTTAGACTATGTGTTTCCTACAGATAACTTAAATTAGATTTGGGTATGCTTAAAGCAATATTACATGACACTTTAATATAATTTTCATATTGTAACCACGGGGGGTATAATATTATGTGCATCTCTTTTTCAACCAGCCAAGAGTGATGATATGATGGCTGTCATAAGACAGGGCTTGGGGCTTTCAGAAACATGTTAACTCAAGTTACCAAGATGGAGACAAATGAAAATATTTCTATGGTTTGGTTCCCTTGGTGAGAAAGCTAGCACATTACAAAATATCACACATTTTACCAGGGTCGGACTGGGGGGTGTAGGGCCCACCAGGGCTGCCACCCCAGGGGCCCCCCATGCCCCTAACCCCCTGCAGGGGCCCCCATCCGACATCCTCCCCTGAGCGCTTGTAAGTGAAATGTGTCAGGGGAGGACATTGGCGGCCAGGGGAAGCAGCAACAAGGATCATGTCGGGCCACCAGGCCCAGTCCGACTCTGCATTTTACCATGTATGACACATTCCCTTATTGTAACAATCATACTTAATAACACAAAGTGATTTGTGTGTGACTAGGTTAAAGGTTAGGTTAAAATGTTTTGCTTGCATGGAGGATTTATTCTCTCTCATTTATTTATAAATATGCATACGAGTATGCCACAGTGTGCATATAAGAAAGGGACGTATTTATCATTTAGATTTATGTCTTGTTTTATAAAAAACTATATAACAGCATAAAACCTTAATAAACTGAATGTGTCAAATGTACAATGTACATATATGACATTAATATTTTTCTCACAATCTTTTTTCATAACTAAATGCAAGGGGTGATTCGCCTTTTATTCACTGACCCCATCAGCAAAAAAAAAAAAATGGTCTGTGAGGCTACAATTTTATGGTTATTGCAACTTTTTTATTACTCGTCTTTCTATTCAGACCCTCTCCTATTCATATTCCAGGCTCTGATTCAAATCAATGCCTGGTTGCTGGGGTAATTCTCACCCCAGCAACCAGATAGCTGCTGAAATTCTGAATTGGGGAGTTGCTGAATTAAAAAAAAAGACAAATAATAAAAAATGAAAACCAACTGCAAATTGTCTCAGGATATCTCTCTCTACATGATACTTAAAGTTCATTTAAGAAAATAGGATTCTGATAATGGAAATAGTGAAATGAAAAGAAAATCAGAATAGTTCACTGATGAGAAACTTCACTACACATGAATATCTAGGACAGTATTCTAAATGTACTGCTGACTAAAGCTTGAAAAATCAACCAGGCGTTGAGACACGTCCATTAAATATTAGGCGGATGGAAGATTTTTCTTTGAAGTGTAGCCTTCTTAATTCACTATAACCTTATTGTACTGGGTACAAGGAACGAGAAAATGAAACATAATTGGAAATCGAAGAGTGCTGTTTTCTGAGGAAAATGAAATCAAATCCATCTCGCATTCTGTACAGTATGCACTAGCCATGGCTCTGAACAAGTACATTCTCTTTCTGAAAACTTGTGTGCTGTTGGCTCTGCAGGTGGGCAGGGATTGGTAAAAGGAAATGAGAATCCTAAAAGGTAAAATGGTGCTGCTCTATTATTAAAGTGATGCTCACAAGAATTAAAGGCAGAAAACAGTTTACAGCATCAAAATATATCCCTTAGTTTGCAAAAGAAAAAAAAATCTGTTTAAAGGAGAAGTTTAAAGGGGTATTGTAGAAGGGGTTGTTCACCTTTGTACAACATTCACAAATCTAACAGTTCACAAATAAATGTGCAGTTGAATAGATATTCAGCTCAGAATCATCCCTCTGCTGATGCTTCACTTCTGCCCAGACCCTGTGCTGGGGGGTCAGTGACCCCTATAAACACTACAGTTGTTTTTTACTTCCTTATATAATGTGCAACAGTACTGGCAGCAGACTTGTCTCCTATTGGTTGTGTCTCCTGTCAGTCTGACACTGCTTCCTGTGCCTGTGACAAAGGGCTGCAAATCTAACATAACAGTATGTTAGGTTTGTGATATGCTGAGTCCGTTTGCCTATGCCTTTGCAAAGAAGAAATTAACCAATGACCTTTCAATTTCTGCAACTGGTTAGAGTGCACAAGCAACCAATGAATTGGTCTAATAGGAAAAAAGTAAGGGCAAAGCCTGTACGTGATGATGTAAGCATATAGGTAGTTCAAAATAGGCCACTCCCATCCCTTTAGGAAACTGATCAGAGAGAGAGAAGTAGAAGGTTTATTAAGATTTAGACATTGAAGGTGAACAGCCCCTTTAAATTTTAGGCACCACCAGTGATTGTAATCACTTACCCTATACCCCAGGCCAGTGTTGCTCTTAGCAGAATATGGCACCAGGCCAATGTACCTGTGAGTGATCCTCTTCCTTCTTCTTTCTTAGTGCCGCCTGTGCATGCTCGGTAGAGTAAAAAGCTGAACTTTAACAAAAAAGCCGCCTTTTTCACTAAAATGCACATGTGTTGGCCCCCAGATTTTGAAGGAAGATGGAAGGAAAAGGATCCTCCCAGGTACCCTGGGCTGGTGCAGATTTCTGCTAACAGAAGCACCACTCTGGGGTATAAGGTAAGTGATTATAATCACTGGGGGGTGCCTAACATTTGGCAACCCCCCCTCAGTGATCGCACCTTTCCTTCTCATTTAACTGCAGCTCTGTTTTATGCCTTCTACAAAGTCTATGGATCAGTAGGGGATGGGGATCAGAAATCCAATGCTGATCTTTTCTTTGCAGAAGGTTTTATGTATTTGTACTTTAGTGCTAAGCACCAACTCATTTCTATAGAAATAGGCATAATAGGACATTAGAGAAATTGTGGGCAAACCACAAAATGCGCCATAGTAAGCACACAGTATGGCATCCTAAAACACTAATGGGTATATTTATTATGGAAAGCATTGCAAACTTCTACAGGCAGATAGTCCTTCTCTTAGACTGGCAAAGCCTATTGGCTTCATTGTTACAGAATTAAGATGGCAAGGTTGTGCAAATATTTTTTTGCTGAAAAGTATAATTGTTGCTGTAAAAAAATATTTATGGTTATTTACGTATATAGAAGAATCAATTCTTGAAGATCATTGGAAGGCATAAGCTGAGCCAAATGCTGACAGCAGAGGGATTAAGATAACTGCCTTGTCTATATTAATGGCTTCCCCTAACTTTTACTTTAATACTGGAGATTATAAAAATATGCTTACATGAGGACATGGGGTGATTAAGAAAAGCCTGACATTTACTCCACCACATGAACCAGCGTGCTAATTACATGTTTATATGAATTCATTACATGGTTCATAAGGTATAAAACTTAAACTGTCATAAGTTCTGATTTAAATATTTTCCCCAAATATATTACATCATATACATTAAAACATACATTGTCAGTTTGGTTCTGTCTTCACCAGCTCTGGAAACAAAAAGCATACTAAATTAGTTGAAAACATTCCAAAATTAATTGGTTTTAGCCCAATCTGAACTGGTGTCATTCCATGCACGCCATTCCCTTTGATTTAGGATATAATCATCTCTATTTGATCTAGGGAAAGGATGATAATATATGTTTTACTTTAATCTTCCCAACTTCCAAGGGGAAACGTGATTAATTAAAAAATAAAATTACCAATAGTGAAAATTAACTTATTTGGCAATTATTTCAATTTATCCAGCTATAATTATTTATATTTTTTTTTTTTTTTTAGCTTTTTAGATTCGCTAATGGCTTACTATCCTGCATTGATTGGCTGGTAATTGCATTGCATGAGTTATGGGTAATTAATTCAGACATAATAACATTTATAGATGCATTTTTGTAGAGGAGACGTGCATCATACTTGTAGTTAACAGGAGAGGGCTGCAAGACTCCAACTGTATCACTGTAGAAGGAATGTTTAAAATTATTACTTTTCTGCTGGTTAAATTAGGTACAGGCTGACACAAAGTAAAGCAGTACATGAATATAAAGTTAATAGTAAATAAATATGTGTCAAACTTTGTTTTTCTCTTCTTGATAAGCATAGCATGATGTCCTGCATTCAAAAGACTTAGTGGCTGATTCATCAAAGTACAAGTTCGAATCCCGAAATGGGTGAAATTCGGATTGGATACGATAATTTCTGATGATTGCAAATATCACGAAAATGCTTACGAAAAAATCGTATTAGTCACGATAATATTGTATTGACAATCCGAAAGTCACAAAATTTTGTATCCGAACGATCGTAAACAGCGGGAAAACCTTTCTGATTTTGATCCTTCTGTGCATGATTTTGGAAGCCTCCCATAAGACTGAATGGCACTGTGCAGCTCCAACCTGGCCCAAGGAAAGTCACGGTACCGAAGCTTGAATGAATGCGAAACTTTTGTACTCGCTGCGACAATACGATTTTGTCACAAAGTACGAAAAAGTTGATGAAAATGCGCTCAGTACGAAAAAGTAGGATTCGTTCGATCGTACTTTAATAAATCGGCCCTTTTTTGGAAGAACAGCATTCTACTGGAACAGGAATTGTGGCTCTAGGTGTCAAGCCCATAAAAAGGTCACTTTATTATTTTAGAGGTGGGCCAATATGACCCTTATGAACATAGGGAAATCTCATCCTATAACATTATAATACATTTAATTTATAAACAAGAGGTGAAAAGGAGACAAAAAATATTCTAAACCAAATCCTGGCCTGCCAATCTCATTTCCAGAAAGGACCCCATCAAATAAAAAGGCTAAAGGTGGCCACACACGTGGCCATTTGGGATCTTTCGTGCGACCATCGGTCCCACGAAAGATCGTTCAATCAGCCACTAACCGTTCAGGGCTGAAACGGCAGATAAGGAGGTAGAAACAATAGGATTTCTACCTTCTTCTGCCGATTCAGCCCTGATGGCAGATTTTGCTCAGGCGCCTTCTATGGCGCCCGATCAAAATCTTTAAACCTGGCCGATCCGATATCAGCAGCCTCCTGCGATATTGGTCGACTCGCCGACTTGCCATACACGCACCGAGGTTTCGTACAATATTATCGGGGCGTGTATGGCCAGCTTAAGTTATACAAAAGGCTATAGGTTTATATATATTTGTATTTAGCAACATTCAGGTGTAAGAACCTCTTGCAAAGTTCTATGTTTAAAAAACACCCAGCCTTAATAATGGCTGAACATTACTTATTCAACTGGATTTGGCTTCCTTGATACCTCAATTAACACTTGTGCACTGTTATAAGCTTTTGTGCAGATCTTTCATTTGGAAAGAATACTCCTGTGTTTGAACAAACTCTCTCACATTTAAAGCTAGTTTGACAGCACGGAGGATTTTTTACAGTGAGAGCTGTGAGGTTCTGGAATTCCCTCCCCGAATCAGTCGTGCTGGCTGATACATTATATAACTTTAAGAAGGGGCTGGATGGATTCTTAGCAAGTGAGGGAATACAGGGTTATGGGAGATAGCTCTTAGTACTAGTTGATCCAGGGACTGGTCCGATTGCCATCTTGGAGTCAGGAAGGAATTTTTTCCCCTCTGTGGCAAATTAGAGAGGCTTCAGATGGGGTTTTTTTTTGCCTTCCTCTGGATCAACTAGTAGTTAGGCAGGTTATATATAGGCATTATGGTTGAACTTGATGGACGTATGTCTTTTTTCAACCCAACTTACTATGTTACTATGTTACTATGTTACTATTATGGTTTGTACACCAGAATCCACTATAACATGAACTGAAGATTTTAGCTTTTTGTATTGGTTTTTTTTGTGCAGAGTTATACTGTACATGTTAAAATAGACACACTTGTCATCCATGTTTAAGAAGCATTTTGGGACAGACAAAAAAAATGCTGCTTAACTGTAGGACACCAGTCTACTCTATGGAGTGTTAAGAGTTCAGCAGCAGTTCGGAGCAGTAACACCATTCTGAATTGTTAATTCCAAATCACAATTAAAGATTAATGATTAAAATGTTGTTTACATCTTTAAACATGTTAAATATGAAAGAATCATTTGTTACTGAGCAGTATCCATTAAGCTAGTGTCACACAGGGCTGATGATCGGCTCTTCTCTGACAGTGTTTCTATGCAAGAAAAGCCAATGTGCTCCCATCCACTCCTCCTCACTGTTGCACTGACAGGTATGGCATCAGAGCAGATTTCAGAGTAAAAAGCAAAATATTTTTTTTTTTTTTAAAACACATTCTATTGCGTTCCCTAGATTTTTGGTAATTAAATCTGCACCCCCACTTAGCTGTGGGTGCAACAGACTTCATTATCTCCAAAAAAGAGAAAAGTTTTGGATACACAACTTGCAGACTTTAGAGGGCTTTTTAAGAGCATGAATCATGAATATGACCTTTTTTCATTTACATAAATTTTACTTAAAAATGTACCTAACTGTACCTAAAATGTGGTATTGTTGTATAATGTAGCAGCAATACTGATGTGACACACTGATAGCCTGTGTTATTCCCAAACACTTTAGGGCTTAGTGTGGCTTGTTACATTAAATTGGGTTTGGGCACATACAAAATAATTTGTCTTAGAAATTATGATGTGATGTTTTTCATCACAAGGAATCTACAATACAATCTACACAAGCTTGAATCTAAATTCCTCAGTAGCAAGTTAGGGTAAGCAGAAATAAATCAAACTTGAAATCCCCATTGGATTAATCTGAAAATGCATTAATCACATCTGTGTCTTAGCTCAAAACCACCAATGCTTGCTATAGTTCACCTTGATGGGTGATATGTACCACTGAGTCCAATTATGTTCTAGCTTGCCTTAACATTGCTATAAAACTTACAGGGACCATGGGAACCACTGACTGCTTTGAAAAGTAACATGAAATATGGTATTAGATATAAGAAGGCTATTCGAAGGATGGATGGGGATGGATAGGTATGGCATGCTAAGGCTCAGAGCTGTGAGGCAGCCCGCTGTTGGCCACAAAAGCAGAGCAGTCAACCTGCCAGGGGACAAATGTGATATACAAACCCACAAAGGCAAAAGTGACATCACTGTGCATGCATGCTTAAAGCCTCTAAATGCCCCCTGTGCTGTAAAACTGGGGAAATTTGGTATGGAGGCTGGATACTGGGGGGGAAGGGGCCAAAAACAGCTAACTCCCGACAAAATCGTGAAAGGGTACAGGGTCGGACTGCAGGGCTCCCACTCCAGGGGCCCTGCAGGTGCTTGATGCCCCCCTCGCAAGGCCCCCCACCTGACGTCCTCCCCCGAGCGTGTAAATTTAATGCGTCAGGGCAGGAGCGGTCGGGCAGGGGGACCGCCGGCAAGAGTCGGGTTGACAGCTCTGCAGGAGTAATTGCTCACTACAACTGGCATACAGTATATCCACTTATTTGGAGTAATGTAATGAAAGTTTGCTACTGGTCTAATCACCCATAGCAACCAAAACTAGAATTAACAGGTCACCTGTTTCAAACATGTTACTGGTTACTATGTGTTACTGCACCCAGCAAATGTTATGACTTTTATTATAAATTAGGGCACGCCTCTTTCATGACTGATTTTTAAAAATAAAATAAAATAAAAACTATAGGGAAGCAAGTGTCTTGCTATATGACTGATATTTTGCTATGATTCTAGGCCATTTAGGTCACAGTGATTTGAGACAAGAAAGGTTAGAAAGGCAAAGAATACAAATAAATAGTTTAAAAGCAAGAAAGTGTAGGTAAACTGCATATAATTAGTAAAAGATCTTGTATCTGGGATGTTTGGGATCTGCAGTTTTCTGGATATGAGGTCTTTCCATTATGCAGATCATCAGCCTTAAAGCTACTTTAAAATACTGAAACTTTAGAAATGAAACAGATTTGTGGTAGTTCAGTTATCATTAAGTATAAAGTATTATATTTTAACTATAGAGAAAGAGCTAAGGAGTCAAGAATGAAAAATTACTTGTTGAAAAACTGGAAAATGCTATTGGCGTATTTTGAATAAAGGATTCCTGATAACAGATCCCTTACAGACATGCGAAAACTGCCCAGTACTAATTATAAGTGGATACAAATGAAAATTTGGTGGTGATGTTAGTGATTTATGACTAAACAATATATTATTTGTCTGAAGTGCCCATATACTAAATATCCTCCTGTGGCATTAATTTGAAGCTATTCCACAATTAAAGGTGGCCATGCAACAGCCCTTTGTGACTTATCAGTCAGTGTTTGGGGGGCTTCAAGCATCCTGACCACTCTGCTCTATTGGGCATGCTAGAAAATGCCATAGATTTATAACTGCATCAGCGTGTTGATGTGGTTTTCCCTCAGCAGGTCTCAGTAGGCCCCTATAATGTTGGCTTCCAGGCCAACAATCGGATAATAAAAGGAGCCAATGGAGACCCATTGAGGGAGAACACCAGTAGTTGTATAGCTAAAGAAAACAAAAAAATGAATTGTGTGGACCAGATGCATTTTGTGACACTCTATGAGAGGAAATTCATTCCAAACTGTTCATGTGGAAAATACCCAAATCTGCATATTAAACAGGAACATTATAAACAAATTGATAGAGTAAAAAGAATGTGGAATGCAGTGATGGCTTTGTGTTAAGACAGAGCAATTACAGAACATGCATTTTATTTTGCTCTGGTATCCTCTGGGAAGTGATGATTTCTTCACATGAAATGCTTTTAGTAAACTGCCATCTTCGGGGACCACTCAAGTTATGTTAGAAAACACTGATCTACACAATGTTTCACAATGCCAGGAGCTGCGCAGGGACTGTCTTCAAAATATTTACAAAGTTAGATTAACAAACCTGTTTTCTTCACTAATGAGAATGTTAGGCTAATTAAGCACAGAGGTTTTAACGGGCCACCAGTCAACATATTTCTAATTTACATTGCATATTTAGACACATTTGTTCTGGATTGTATTTTATTGCCCTCTATTACTTTAAACGATCAAATGTTTGCTCAGTTTGTTATATCACAACCTTTTAAGTACATTATTTGTATCCTTAATTAATCTGTACGGCAAAAAAAGAAAACTGCAATTAGATGAATGTTTTAGAAGATTGGCTACATAAATGCCTTACAGAGCAATATGTATACACAGCACTGACACTGCAGAACACAAAAGCCAGTATCATAACCCACAGGGGATGATGGGAGTTGTAGAGGCGGCGTATTGCTTGAATCAAGTTTTACTCTTGATCTTAGTAGGTAAACAAGGAAACGGCTGGATTTGTATTTCTGCAGTGTACACTATACAGATCATATACCTAGAGATGCAATGTCGGAAAAGACTCAAATACGGGGACTGGGGAAAGGGGGAAAGGAAACCATAGAAGCTTGAAGAAATGCATATTTTTCTAGTGCAAAATAACAAAACGCTAATATAACTAAAGGAAACCACAGAATCTGGAAACTGAAAACCTCTTAATTTAATCCCTTTGGTACTGGAAGGCATCAAAATGCATTTTATGCCCTTTTTCAGGGCTAAAGAAAGTAGGGATTAAAGCAGCATTGTGTTGCACAGGGACATCTAGACTAGTTTATGCTGTAAGGTTAATACATTCACAGCAAAATGACTAGAAGCTCTGTATAATGTGAATAAATTCATTCCACATCCAAGAGTTGAAATCTCAGAGAAAGTTCAGCAAAGTCACTTTTACAAAGTAAAGAAATGTTACTTGCTGCAGCCCTGAGCCTGAGATGTAAAGGCCACACTGTGCTGCTTTATGGCAGCTGAACTTCTACTTCACTGCAAGTGTAAATGACTTGAATCCAATCTATTTCAGCTCCCTGCAGTGGGTTACTTACGGGTAATTCCCCACCATGCTGATATCTTGCCTCTTCAGCTGGCATGCTTTCCCCTTTTGCAATGATTATTTAGTGCTTAAGTGTTTAGAGTTTTCATACCTAGCTGGCAGAAATTCACGGACTAAATTAAGAAAACAGTACACCCCGCAAGAAATAATTCAGACCTGTAACCCCAGATAAAAAGCCACCCCCCCACTATAAAATGTAATTTGTTATTTTCAAATGAATAGTAAATTTGTCATTTTACATTGTCTTTACTAAGGTGACCCATTTTGAATATCTCTGATTTACATAGTTAAAGGGGTTGTTCACCTTTGTGTTACATTTTAGTATGATGTATAGAGTGCCTTGGTCTTCATTTTTTATTATTTGTGTTTTTTTTAATTATTTCACTTTTTGTTCAGCAGCTCTCCGGTTTGGAATTACAGCAGTTATCTGGTTGCCAGGGTTCAAATTATCTTAGCAACCAGGTAGTGGGTTTGAATGAGAGACTGGTATATGAATAGGAGAGGAAAAATAAGTAATAAAAGGTAACAATAACAATAAAACTTTAGCCTCACAGAGCAATCATTTTTTGGCTGCTGGGGTCAGTGACCCCCATTTGAAATTTGGAAAGAGTCAGAAATAATTGAAAAACTATAAAAAAAAAAAAAATAAGTAATGAAGACCATTTGAAAAGTTGCTTTGAATTAGCCGTTCTATAATATACTTAAGGTGAACCGCCCCTTTAAGTTATATTAGGCAGCCTTTTTGCACTGCCCTATTTCTCCGATTTTGGCTGAGAAACAAAAGAAACATTAGCGGACAGATTTTTTTTTCTAATGGGCATATATATATTTCTCAGTAGCCCGCAATGAGAGTGATTTACCTGCGCAATGCAGAGTCTGGCCCATCCTCATTTATCAGCTCTGCCTCGCTCTGTGCAATCCTCATAGCAAGCTCCCGATCCCTTCGCTCTTGTTCAAGTATAGCCTGCTGCTGAGATTCCTCTTCCCGGTCCCGAGCCAGTTGCATCTCCACTTCAGCCTACAAACAGACCATTTTATTGCAGCCATCACATTCTGCCCTCAAACTATTTTCTTCCAATCAAATTGTTTATACCCTGGATACACATAAAGCAAATGTTTCCTAGCACAGAACTTCTATCTGTATTTACTCTTGGCTTTATGAGCAAGGTTTATAGATGCAAAAGTTATATATATATAAGCTTATACATATACCAAGGGCATTCCAGTCAAAGCATTTATCTGAATGAAAGTTTAAGCTGCTTTTTTGACACAGAACATAATTTCAAACTGACAGATCTCAAATGTACTTCTTGAACTGAAGCACAGCTACTGCAAGGGTCAAACTGAATTAATGGGAAAGCTGTTACACCCAAGTCATCCTTCTCTGTCACCTGGGAAATGGTGTAGAGGCTGCTGAAACAAATTTTGCCTGGTATCAGCCTTACAAAACCAGTTACTGTTACAGTTACTTTTATTTTAGAAAGATTATAGTTTTTTTCTGTATTAAAGTCTAGTTTTGAGTTAAAAGTTAATTAACCGGTGAAGTTGCCGATTCCTATGCTGATCCTTTTTAACAAGGAACTGTCTCCTGGGTGGCCATAACACACCTGTCTGGCTTTCCAAAATAAATGCAATTTTCAATTGTTAAATTTAATGAACAATAATAGCAATAATTTGAGTATAAGATGAGTTATCTGGAAATCCATTATCCAGAAAGCTCTGACTAGCAGGAAGGCCACAGACATTTTAAACAAATCGGAAGGTCTACCCCATTAGTAATTTAAAATTCAGTCTCAACACCAGTCCTTATTTTTACCATACAATCCCTAGTCTTTTATTCCTTAGATATCTTTGTTTGATGATTACACTTGATTGGATGTTTATTGCAAACTAACCTGAATTCGCTTTTCTTCTTCTTCCCTTTTTTTCCTCTCTTCTTCTTCTTGTTTTCTTTTTGCTTCTATCTCGGCCTTTCTGCATAAGAAGAAATAAACATGTCGCGTCAGGCTTTAGCTCCGATCAAAGAACATAAACAGAACTGCAATGCTAAAAGCACTAAGGTGCTGTATGGGGTTACTCACAGACGCCTCTCATTTTCTTCTTTCCTGCGAAGCTCCTCTTCAGCTTCACGCCTTTTCCTCTCCCTTTCCATTTCCTCCTGAATTTTGTGCAGACGTTCAGCCTCTTCTTCTTCTTTCTTTCTCTTTTGCAGAGAATTAAGGAGCTGACCAGAACTCTTGACCAGATTATCATATTCTCTTTCTATCTGCTCCCGGGTCATAATAGTGTTCTGTAAACAAAATTTAAAATATGAAAAGAATGAATGATTTACAAGATTGTGCCATTTCAGCAGGTAGACAAGGCCGTTTGTAAGCTAGCACAGTTCACACTGTTGGGGTTATGATGCGGAAATATGGACTGCGGGGTAACTTTAATAAATAATGTGGCGTTCTTTAAATGGCATCACTGATGTGATAAGTGGTAGGCTTTGCTAGTGGGCATCAGCTGCTTTTTAATGGGCAGAGAAAATAATGAGGATGGCTCGATGATTTTAAGTGGGTATAGAATAAGTTTACCATATTTTTAAAGAGCAATCTGGGGACACCTATAAAACTGTGGTAGGGCACCCATGCATACTTTATGACGCCTCTTTCTGGACTACACCCAGTCAAGGCCATGGCCGTTAAGTTCCATTTAATAAAAACAAAAATTAAATATGTTAGCATAAATATCAATGCGAAAGCAGCTCCCTGACAGCAGAATTGTGGGGAGGCTGATCCAAAAAAAGAGATATTCTTTAGCCAATTGCAGCTGGTGGGAATTCAGTACAGGAACACTTCTCACTGAGGACTAAGGTATAGAATTCATGTTGCCAAAGTGCAGTAGTTCCTGTGCTGAGATTTAGGGCACAAACGAGTTGAAACACAAACCTGCTAATAACATTTCATAGTTCTATCCAATTTAGCTATTATCTTTACAAATTATGCTTATTATTTTGGCCTCAGGCACTGCTCATTTTTAAGTAAACCCAAAAAGGCATATCTGGAAATATTTACTAACGTGCAAAGAGAACAAAAATCTGTGCAGTTTAGCATGTGTTTCTTTCACAATGTAGTGTTTTGCTCCAAAATTTCAGCACAAATGCATCTGTCACAAATCTGTGCCAACAAGTTTAAGCCTGATAATTTGGGCTGGTAACTAGATGGTAAACAACTGCACACTAGCTGCATATGTGAGAAACTGGGTGTCATGTGTGAGGACCATGGGTGTATGCTTTCCTACTTTTACATGTAATAAGTAGGACAGCACTGACATAGGTGATTGCTAGCTATACTTCTATATGTCAATGAGAGAAACAGTATAGAGTTGTTATCATTCAGATCCAGACAACTCTACTAAATACACAGAAGAGAAGAGTGAGCTGAAAGCATGGCTGGCAGTGGTCCTGGAACTGTTCAGATGCCAAGATAGCCTTAGGCATAAATGATTAAATATACCACTCAACATAAACACAAAGAGCCTAAAAATAAACCATAGGTCAGGATACTAAGAACATGCAATTTAAACTCGTAAAATTCTCATTTGTAATCACGGGATCCTGGCAACTTTAATGCAGCAAGGCCAATGTCTTACACCAATCTTCTCCAACATGAATCACGCCAGCGTTATCACAGACATGTACAACTCTACTGATGTATTTTCATTTCTATTCCTTGCTTAGGCAATCCTGGGCTGAAGGATGACATTTACATTATAAGAACAGACAAGAGACCCCTAATTCAGCTATAATTCTCTCACCTTTATCTTGGAGAGCAAGGCATCAATGGAAAGCTCCAAGTCTTTCACTTGTTTGCTCATTTCAGCTTTTCCTTCTTTAAGGGCATTCACAACTTCATTAAATTTATCCAACCTTTTTTTCAGAGTCTGCACCTTTACCATTCCATCAATGCTGTAAAATTAGGATTTTAGTATGAATGAAAAGCTTATAAAGTGTTTTAGCTGTTAATGTTAAGAACTGGAAGCCAAAAAATCTTTGCCCTTTCCCCTGCTCCCCAATTTTCATCCCTCACCTGTTTTGTCTTCTACATCACCAACCTGTGTGCCATCCTCCCTTGCTCAATTTTCACTTACCCAATATCCTCTGCTAACTCCCCCACCTGAATTATGTCCTTTCTCCCTTGTATACCTATATCAACTTAAAGTTGTTGTTATGTGCCGTTAACAGAACAAATATGAACCTTCCAACAGTGGGCAAAAACTCAAGACCACCCAAGGAATCACAGGAACATAATAGTTCATTCAAACCTTGCAAAAGAGATAAGACTGCCATTTAACTGCATATCAGGGATTAAGAGAAATATTTCAACATTTCTATTAAAAACAAAGCCCCCCAGCTACTTACACCATAAACAGCATCAGTGTTTGCTAAAAATTAAACCCAGGATGCAGTTAGTTTAGTTTATGGTATTTGTGTAGGAAACCTATAATTCAGTGTGCTATCTATCTGATATGAATTGCTCAATTTAGAATCTTTGATGGTTCTTACTGCACATAGGTACCCAACACCTGCTCTGTACAGATTTCATTTCCAATCCAGAGCTATATCAGCTTCAACTATATCCGGAAATCAACCTGTGATTGTGAGCTTCCCCATTCAGAAAATACAGTCAGCTGGGATGTCATTTACTTACATAAAAGAACGGAGATGGAGAATATAAAAGCCATTCCATTTTTTCTGCCTAATATCCTTTCTTACCGTGGTTTGTGTTTCTTTCTGCACAGCCACATACGAATCGTTTTCTGCATTTTAATGCAAGCTGAAGCCCGGTACTGAATCTTGTTTTTTACTGAAAGAGAACCATTTTTATATAGCGTGTTGGTGATTTAATTAGCATTAATTCAAATACTTCAATGATTAAGGCATGTGCTTAACATACTTTGCCTATTGCCTATTGTTTTGGTCATCAAAAATCTACGATTTTTGTTATTTTTTGAGCTAAACAGGGCTTACCAAGGATTGGTCCTTGCAAGTAAATGATTTGATTAAAGTATAAATTCCCCCTCCTCACTTTGTTGTGACTGTTTTGTAAGCGTAAGTACATTAAGCAGGGGCATTATTTGTGCACTGGTAATCAAATTATTCACCTCTAATGTTTGGTAATTTTGAGATAATAAAACCCAGAAAGTCTGTTGCTGTCTGACTATAGGGAACAAAAAAGCAAGCCACTGCTTCAACCCTGTATTTTCAGATTCTACCTGCCCACTGTAATTAGATGAACAGGGTTATGTTAAGGGCTATAGTAATAGTGGATCAAAAAGGTTTGGACTATGTTTGTATAAGAGCTTTAATTAAAAGGGGGAAATTATATTTATATAAAGGACCCACAGCAGCAATACCACAACATGATGATTTAATGATAATGTTAAAAAGCAATTTAAAAATGCAGTCAGTGCAATCAGTTTAAACCTCTCAGCCAACATCAAAACACATTCTAAATAAACAAATCTATGCTCCAAGGTATAAACATGCTCTGCATGCAAGTTTGAGATAGAAAGATTCATATATTTGTGACTATAAGGTTTTTATTATTGAGGGCATGACATTCAAACTGTTTAAACTGAAAAGTCCAGTCAAAGATACATCACCATTAAATAGCCTCCTTACATTTGATAACACAAAGTGCACACCACTGAACCTTTTTCCAGCGACTGCAGATAAGCCAGTGATTGACGCGCCTAATCAGCTCGGCTAAATGATCTGGATCAGATTTCATGATCTGATCAAATTCTGCAAACTGGAAAGGAAATAAAATAGGGAGAAGTAATTACAGATGAAAACCAGACAAAATATGAAATGCAGTAGAACTAATAATGGGTGTAATCATGTAATGTTACCAGTAAATACCCCCAATGAAAATCTTATGTATAAAATACTAGGCTATTTCTCTGTGCTCAGGTTTAAATGACCCTCTACACATACATAAGCCAATATGTGTATGGTTGTTAGAGCTTTACACACAGTAGAGTTAAAGAATAGAGAGAGCAAAGAAATGCTTCCAACGGCTGGACTGCATTTCTAGTATAAGGAAAGTATCCTACAATGAATTTACAAAAAACACAATACATACAATCCAAGGGGACATTTCCATTGTAATGTCAGCTGTGAAAATCAATACATGGCTTGTGGCAAATTTGAGAGAAAAAAAAAAAAACACCTCAGCAGCATAATAAAGTCCCAAGATCCCAAGCTTATTGGACTACTGGGCATAAAGGTATTTTTTAGTACCACTAGGCAAGAGCAGCTTTACTTTTCTAGAGAAATGCAATACAAGGCAAGTTTGGAGGCAGAATAGAAGCAAAGTAAAGCATATATTTTCTAAAAAAAAAAAAAAATAATAATGTGAAAGCCCTCTCCTGAAAAAATGGCAGTCTGTTTTTTTCTCTTCATAATTTTGGATTGAATACATGTTGTGGATGAAATTTTATTGTAAACACGCCCCACTGGAGATACTGTTTGCATGCAACCAAAACATGAAATAGTATTTTGCATTTTATTTATGTCTATCTCTAGCTTGATGCTTATGTTAAACCCCTATCCCATCCCCTACAATCCTATTGGGTCTGTGCAATGTTTACATAATTTTTTTATTAGACTTCAGGTATGGAGTTTCAAATTACAGAAAGATCCCTTATCTGCAAAACCCCAAGTCCTGAGCAATCTGGATAACAGGTTCCATACAAGTGCCAGGGATACTACGGATCTTAATAAAATCACAGGGTTGCCATATTAATAATATTTTTACTAAGGTGGAGGTTTTAAACACCTAGAAATATAATTTGACAGCTGCAGCAGAAACAACATGAGCACAATTTCACAGGGACTAATAACTCTATTCACTTGGCCAAGTATTCTAAAGTCCAAGAATATAAGAACGCTTTGCACATAAAATGATCAATATGACAAGGTTAATAATTCACCATATGATTTTAAATGAATGCTTAATTTAGAGTCATCAAATTTTAACTGAGGAACAGGGTATAAAAAAAAAAAAAGGAAATTTAGACGCTTACCTTGCCAGGTCTGAAAAACACCTTCGTTAATCCAAATTTGTAATCATTTTCATTTAAACCCAAGGCTTTGAAAAGAGCCTGTAACATAAAAGAAACACATTAATAGGCAAGAATTCATATCCCTTAAAACAGTCTTCAAAGCAACCAATGAATAATTCAATAATTCAAACGTCAGCCATTTTATAAGGTGATTTTTCATAACATGAAAAGAAGTTTTGGTACAATTAAAAAGAGGACTATTTGTGACATGGAATACCTTGCAGAAAAGTCTTGGATCCAAGCGAGACATTTTTGCAGGCATATATTTCTTGTACATATTGTAGAGTTCGTGGAAGGATGCTCGGGAAGGAAACCCACCCTGCATTAAGTCCAAAACAGACACCATGCCTATGGGAACAAAACCAAAAAAACCTTCAGTCACATCTAAAACTTAATCTTTACGCAGTGCATATTTATTGCCTATTATTTTAAGTTCTGACTTGTCCCTACATGCGCAAAAATGAAATAAGACACTCGGATACATTTAAAAAACAAAACAGAACTTTACCAATAATTTCTATTACCTGAAATGATTAGGTGTTGGGTATTTCAGATAAGGGAACATTTTGTAATGTGGAGTATCATGCCTTAAGGCTACTAACAACATTTGAACATAAATGCAATTATGTCTGTTTTGCCATCAATATGGATTTATGCTAGGTTAGTTAATATAGTGTACAAGGCCCTGTCATATAATTACAAAGGAAAAATAAATCAGTCACAAATGAAGAATTGTTTGTTTAAACAGGACACTACGGGAAATGAAATTGCCATCTCTGAACTTTCTAGATAACAGCTTTACTGATAATACATCTCATACTTAATGTAGAGAGAATATTTTCTATTTTCCTGCTTTAAAGTCTGTGTGCAGGGAGCTCAGTGAACGTGTCTTCTACAGAATGTGCTCTACTAAATATTAAACAGTCACATAGGGAAAGGCACAAATGCCTGAGAAGACTATGGGGCATATTTATTATAGTGTGTAAGTCAACATCACTGATGATGTTGCCCATAGCGACCAATAAGCAATTAGATTTTAACAGTCACCTAACAGAAACAAAAGCAAAGATCTGATTGATTGCTAGGGGCAACATCACCGGTGACACACTATAATAAATATGCCCCTAGGAGTTGCTCTCCAATAAAGAAAATGAAAATATGATAGGAGACCTACTTTGGCATTAACAATTTATTGGGTTTAAAAAATATGCATTAAGTTCCAATGTCTGGTAACTTATACTCTCAGCCTCCTTCAAGGTCCAACTTAATTATTTCAATTATTTTAGAAAAGCAATTGTTTTTGGAGAGGACTGGCTACCCTCCATCGTACAGTGCTTATCTAGTGTTAACTGCTGTATTAATGGCTATAAATAAAACTGTGCTATTGGATCTGTCATTACCAAACATACAGTTACAAACATTTCATAACTTTTAATGACCTTGCAAAGAAAGGCAAACAAAATAAACCTGTGATGCATTAGCCAGTGGGATCATATGGGGATAATTAACTTCTGATAAAGTGGGAATCCAAAGGGTCAGATCAAAGACTTTATGTTCAGATTAGTATACAACAACATACTATTTGGCAAAAATGATGTGTTGCAGCAAGAAATTCATGGCATATTATAGTGAGAGCATTTCCTCACCTAATTCATAAAAGTAAGAATAATTGGGTAGAAACATATTTACTTATAAAATTATAATTTCATTGGTGCTGGCATTGCATAGCTAGCTCATGGAGATGGCACACAACTAATTCCCCATGTTTTATCTGGTTAACATCAGAGGTTATGCGGTTACTTTGCATACAGGGCCATGTACCAATTATGGAACTGTAACATCTAAATTTGAAACAGTCTGCAAAGCTACTTGTATCTGAAGGAGCATATGATATGGACTCTACACTCCACCCTCGGGTCAGCATGCCACTCCTTCAATCAAAAATAGGAGTCCATCCTCTATCAATAACCCTGGACACCTTAGCTAAATAATAAAACTATTGCATAACTTTAATTACTTTGTTACAAGGACAAGTCAACCGATACATGAGACACATTGCTGGTCTAAGGCCAGTGACTTCATAGTCAAACCTAGTTAGGAGTTCAGGTAACTCCTAACTAAAACTAGCACTATCAAATTGAGCCAGAGTGGGCACCTTAGTCACCTTAGTCATGTTGACCCTAGTCCAACTCTTTTTCTCACCATGCTCAAAAATATTTACATGTAAAATTATTAAAGAAAAAAAAATATGACGAGAACACAAATCTTGAAAATGTTTTAAGCCACCAATTAGCAAATCCTTGTGATAAGTACAACTTGTACAAGAGAATACATTTATTCAGCTAAAAATTAAGAACATTTATAGAAATGACTTTGCAATACAGCTGTAATTCAAATGAAGGTGAACAGCATGGAAATAAATTGCCTGAGGCTCAAGCAATATTTCCTTTACATGTCAGCGCCTCAGCTACAGCTTAACTAAACTGAAACAAATCCTGTAGAATCAAGCCTGCAATGCCAAGCAGTTTTCCACAATATCTTCAATAACTTCTCAATATACCAATAAGGAACCTTTAAAAGAAGAAAATGTGTTCCCTGTTACAAATATTAACCTGGGGTGCCCATATTTTAAAAGCAAGCAAA
This sequence comes from Xenopus tropicalis, assembly GCF_000004195.4. NCBI lineage: Eukaryota > Metazoa > Chordata > Amphibia > Anura > Pipidae > Xenopus > Xenopus tropicalis. The sequence continues at coordinate 90,554,922 of NC_030681.2, forward strand.
TATCTCACCCTTTACATAATGTTTTGCTAAACAATTTCTGAGAGTTATCAAAACATATGGAGTGGTCCACATTCGTAAATGCAAGTGTAGTGTACCCCTATTCAAACAAGCTAAAGTTAATTAGGAAAGAATAGCAAAAAGCACAGATATATTGCTGCAAAAATGCCCTTATACAAAACGTGGTAAATAAAGCCACATTTGCAGCAGTATATCTGCGCTTGTTGGTATCTTTCTGTAACAAACTTTCTTTAATTAACTACTGAGGATGGGAGCAAGAATATAAGAGCTTTATTGTTCAAAGGGGTTATTATACCAGCTCCCTATCTTTTCTTGGTTTGTCAGCTTATGATTTGGTTAAAATCTTGTTATAGATACAATGATTTAGGAATACCAACAAGACAACATCAAAATGTGGCTCAAGCTGAGTCATGGGGAAACTCCCAAATGGCTGGTAATATGTGCAAAATGGTCAACAAGGTAAATGAAGCCTCTCTCATTTCTGATGAAATCCATAAAAGAGAAACATGACAGTGACACCAGCATTTCCATGTTCAGTAGCAAGATGACATGATTGAAGGACTTCATCCTACACTCATATTTTGGAAACAACACATGAAAAGCAAAACATCTTAAATAATAGGGCTGCAATATTAGAATGCATTGGATACATCAGGTCAGGGCTATTGCAAGCAGAACATTATAGCTGTATATACAATTCCTAAGAGGGAAGATATAAAAGTAGGGAGTTACTCTAAACACAAAGTCATTCTCAGCATGACACCTAATACACTGAAGGAGACAGGCACAGTAGCGCAACAACAGGGAGAACAGACTCCTGTTCCTGTAGCTGGCCCAGTGAGAAGCCCGGCAAGGACCTTAAAAGAACATATTTCAAAGTATTGTATCTAGCCCACTCTGGCTGTGTCCTTGCTGAGTGTATACACACAGAGAGATTCATAGGTTGCATGCAAGATAGAGGGGGTATGGGCAAAAATATTTTCTAATATAAATGTTTGCCCCTACCTAAGGTTGAAACAAAGAATGGAAGGAATCAAATAACATCTTTATTCATATCAGTAAATCAGCTTTAAGCAAAATAGAAAATTAAAAATGCACAATGCAGTTACTAGTACATCTTTAGCGAAGGTAGGCTTTGTCCTGTTTAAATCTTTTATGATATTGTGGTATGTTAAACCAACTGCATATATCTGCTGCAGCTTTTCATATTGAATTGGGTTTTTATATTTTACAGCTACCACTTTACAACACAGATATGTTCTGAGGCATGCAGCAAAACTCAATTACTCACCCACTGTGGGTCATAAGTATACCCCATACTGGAGATCTTGCTTGGCATATTCAAATAACCCTGCAATATCTGACACAGTAGTTCTGTAACAGAGCTACTAATCCAACAGCCAGGTAGCAAAACAACATGGCTATTTTTGTAAACTGCATAAGATGTATAACATGTAACTAAACTGCATGTAAATATTTCAGGGGTTAGTAGATGTGTTTACCTCTCTGACACTGTTGGTACAGTCGATTTAAAGGCATTCAAGAAAGTGGTTCTGCTGATTTGTGTAAGTTTAACTGTGCTTTAGCAGGAAAAAGTGGCTTAGTTGGTTTTAAAGATTTAGATATTGATTTTTAGCACCTTTTTACCATACTAGAAACTGCAGCTGATCAATATTCTGTATGTGTGTATGTGGTATCCACCAGGCCCAGACTGGCAATCTGTGGATTCTGGCAAATGCCAGAGGGGCTGCTGTAAGATGCCATAGACAGTCACTGTTTATGGGGCTGGTGGGGGCTGTTTGTGCCTCTGTACTTGGGTCTAGTTTGAATCCGAGTCCAGAATACATGAAAGACTGTAAGATTCACTGGAACAGAAACTGATATGAATAAATGAATATGATGAAAAATCTCTGTAAAGAACATGTGGAGCTATATAATACAATGAAGCATGTTATATTAATATTAGCAAGATAAATGCAGACATTTATTTTCAATACAAAAGCCTTGTAGTAAAAAGCAAAAATATAAACATTATTACCTGAGCACTGTAGCTGAGATAAAATCTGTGCTCCTTCAAACTGATGACTTGTCATTTTTAAATTGGGTTTGATGCAGCGAATGAAGCTAGATCCCTGTGGGATAGTGAGTAAATCATTTGTTTAAAAAAAAAAAAAAACTGGTACATCATTTAAAGGTTTTACCAAGCCTAGAACTAGGTCATCACATTCTAAATGTGAACATTTAGATATAATTAACAGTCACTAAATGTAAAGGATGAAAATCACACACACATGCAATGCATTATTCTTCATTTTCCCAGCTCATCGGCTTAATATTTTGCTTTTCCTACAGTTCTTTTTATCTTCGACACTGATAGAGATCTTCAGAACACAGCTGGGATGAAAAAAAAAATCAAAAGGCTCTGAAGTGAAATGGATTATTATATTGGAAGCTGAAAATAGCTGCTCCCATGAATGTAATGTTTATTGATCATTCAGACTTGGCGAATTCTTTACAAAGTTGGCGATAAATGTCCTTGGACAGTCCAATTGCATAACCTTTTACAACACCTGTTTCAGTATAAATTTAAAGGTTGGGTTAGGGCTTGTGGTTAATATATTTTTTGCCATTTATTTTAATTAATAACTGTGTATGGTTTTTGTTATTTCTTGCACTAAATAGGAGAAAATCTAAAACAGAAATTAAACTTTGTCAACTCGGCATGTTGCCTGGGGGTGATCTTGGATGCCTCGCTCTCCTTCTCCGACCATATTAACACCACTGTCAAAACCTGGGACTTTTACTTATGCAGTATTACTAAAATCTGTCCCTTTCTTTCACCTGCAACAGCTAAGACACTAATGCATTCTTTCAATACTAACGAGAATACTGTAACCTGCTACTAACTGGCCTTCCTAACTCCCATCTCTGCCCCCTACATTCTGTCTTCTGCTGCCAGAATTCTCATCAAATATAGTACAGACTGCTCCCCTTATAGTGGCTTCCAATTAAATATGAAATAATATTAAATATTAAATAACTTTCAACCTTCAAAGCCCTTCATTCCTCTGCACCTCACTACATTTCTTCTCATGAGTCTCCATACATTCCTGGCCGACTCTAGGGATGCACCGAATCCACTATTTTCAGATTTTCGAATACTGAACCAAACTCATATGCAAATTAGGATATGAAAGGGCTAAAGAGAACCGGAGAAAAATTTTGCAACTTCCGTTTATGTGACCAAAAGTCACGTGATTTTAAGGATTTGGATTCAGTTCAGGCTGAGCCTCCCTAAGGGGCCCGCCCGCCCAATGTCCTCCCCTGAGCATGCCGTGGCCCAGTCCGACCCTGTCAGCAGTTCACTGAGAAGCCCTCTATATAAACAAACCCCTGGCATGCTAAAGCTAAAACCTGTTTATACTTTAAATATAGAAGCAATGTGCTTAAAAAAATATTGTGTTTTAGGGTGATTCATTAAAAAATTCTGCCAAAACTCTTCTATGCTCACACATCTGTTTCACTTTCTGCTGCCTCCTTTCCCAGGCTGTGCAGGGGTGCTAGTGGCACTCAGAACTCTGCACTGTCAGAAGTTAGGCTGACCTGATAGGGAACTTAAGCAAGTCTTTGCTTGTGTGACTGCTCGCCTCTGATTAGCTATTCCCCTCCTACTGTGCTTCTGGCAGGGACTGTTACAACACACCCATCCCTCATCTGAAACACAGACAGGGACCATACCATATCTATGGGGAGCTCCAATAAAGGGGCCATTTTTAGAAATACAAATTTTTATCACAGAGCAAAACCAGCACCCTATATTATTCATTATTGCCTACAAGATTGGGGGAGGGGTGGGTTAGTTATGCTATAGGTCTCCTTTAAGAGAATACTAAAGTAGGCAAAGCAGCAGTATTTTCTAGTGGACAGGAACCTATGTGTCACATTTATTTTTGGCCTATTAACACCCTCAGACTTGATGGCTCAACAACCTCTTGAAAAAAAGCCCTGCTTTTTGATCTCTTTGGTTGCAATTTAGTGATAGCAAAATATGTTGTATCTCCAATCCAAGGGTCTGAGCAGAGAAGACAACATGAGTTTTAGGTCCCCATTTCAAGAATTTATACACAGAACTAAGGGATTCTGATAACAGATTATTTGTACTTTTACCAAGACCATTTCCCCAATAACAAGACCCCACAAATATTCCAGTGCCTCTCCCTTCCCATAAATACAGCCCAGAAAACCTGCAACTTTTTAATCAAATAAAAAGTCCATAAAGGTAAATATCCTTGTGGAACTGACTGGACATGAGATGCCCCATTTAAAAACTACTTTATAATTCTCCTTGTTTCCCCTCACATTCTGCCAATCATCCTGCAGGGACTGTTTCCAGTTTGGTAATGGGGTACAGTTACCAGAGAAAGTAGAACAGAGGAAATACTTTAAGAAATTCCAGCTGGAACAGCTTCAATAACTATTTATTTTAAATGCAATCAGTTTGAAATCACTGCAGCCCTGCAACTTGCATTAATTAGCCTCAACCCTTATTTTTTTTTTTTTAGTTGACCTGGTTACCATACATTGGGAGAGAAAAATGCTTGCTAAAGTTTACCTTTAGAAAAACCTGGCTGAGTGGTGGCCAAAAATAATTTATATGGCTTAAATTGCTACTAATAATACAAGAATTATTATTTCATTGATTGCTCTCTAAGTCTGCAATGAACTTCGATATGCTGTATGCATGACAGCTGGAGGGTCCTGGGGGCCGACTGAACCACAAGAGGAAGACATCATTAATTTAGGGACAACAATTACGCAGATGCACAGGGAAATGGTAGTCATAGGTAATGCATAAAGCAAACACAGCCTCCAACCATAAAGCAGGGGCAATAACACTGAGGATTATTATTATATAAAAAATAAGAAGGAAAACATATACTCACTGTACTACGCAGTTTTTCCAGCAGCAAATTCAACTGAGTCTGTAAAATAAAAAAAAGTCTGTTAAACATAGCAAATAACTATGGATGGTCCATGTGCATTGGGTGGTTGGCATGCAATATGGTGCCACATATACATGCATTTTACCCAGCAGTGCATGTTTTTCATGATATTGGGGTTCATGGAAGTGCAGTCGGAACACAAAATAGTAAAATGCTGGAACACATATTAGCATTTCAAGGCAGTGTAGATATTAACTACTCACTAGCCAAGTGATGAATAGCTGTACTTAGAGCTATTTTCTGCAAGGAAAGCATACAAATTACAACAGAGAAGAAGAAAATATGTACTTCAGGAAAAAGCCAATGCTTTTGTATAGGGTATAAATACAATTCAGACAAAACATAACTTTGTGGCTGCAGGGCATGAAAGAAATGAGCAATCTTTCTATTCTGACAAACAGCAGAGTAACTGCTTTAGTCAGAGACTCGTGTACCTGCATTCTAACATCCTGACAAATAGCCCACACATTACAGACGAGAGCTTTTAGTACCTTACACACAGCAATCCTTACACTATTGAAACCAAATATATGTTAGATTTATGATGTGAGATGTGATAAAAAATAGCTGTCTACAAGTTAGTTTTCTGGCTATGAAATTTGTAATTACACTTTGTTTTTTGGTTCTTTTGACAAAGACCATTAGGTATAAACAGTGCTATTTGCATATAAATAGCCACAATTTAAACAGGCTAGTTAAATGCTTTTTCTTAATCTGTGTGTCTAGTGTATTTCATAGTATCATTTGCAGTGCTTGTTTCAAAGGCTCACAAAACCTTACACTGCAGGAAAATGGAGAACCCAGAGGATAGCCACATATATATATATACATATCAAACAATTTCCATGCCTTGACTGAAATGGAACCTCAGGATCCCTGTCCGTCCATTGCTAACCTCTGAGCCACCATGCATAATGAATGCTGTAGAACTCGGTCCAATGGCACACTGATGATATATACATACCACTACCTAAAATTTCTCAGGGCCATATTTTCTCAGACTTTGTGTGTACATGTGATTATAATTAGAGCACGAAAAAGCATTCCTGAATATTTAGGAACATGACTATTGTTTACGTATATATCTATATTCATTTCCATATCTATCCCACACTGTAGACGGTATAATTCTAGGTACATAAATATTCTATAGAGCTTTTGTGCCCTTTGGTTAGCATTGCACTTTCACATGTCCACATTACAAAAATATATACTATGTGGAGCACTTGCAAAATGATGGCCCTATTATATATGCTATAAAATATATTTTAAGATAAATGGATTAGATGTTCTCCGGTTCACATGCACAATTCACATTGTCTATAGAAGGACATTTTGTGCTGGTCAGTGATCAGGTTAATGTGACCATTAAATCAAGGTATGAATGCTGTAGAGTTCCTGAGTTTAAAGGTATCAAAATGAGGATCTGTGGTCACAGCTGATGAAAATCTGTTTCGTATTTTCAATTAGCTTTTTATGGCCAACTATTTTTCCTTACCTGACTTTCTGGAGTTTTCAAGACTCAACCAAGACAAATAGAAATTAAAGTCACAAATACTGACCTTCTAACCTTCTATATATCTATAATTCATTAAGCCTATTTCATATAGTACCTTGAACTTGTTGCCCACACTGATGAAGCTAAGTTTTCCTGTCTTCTGCTTCAAATCTTTGTGGTTATTGGCAGATTCAAATAACTCTCGGACAAATTTATCCTTGGATTCACATATGAGAGATTCAAGAGACATATGGAGTGCATCATTATTTTTCTCCACAAACTGGGTCTGCAAAGAAAAAAACAGGTAACAATAAGAAAAATGCCTAATGATATGTGTAAAAATATGTTTATGGTGTAGTAGCCCAAAAAAAGTGTACAACTGGTATAACCATGTGGAATTGCAGCCCATATCGTTCCAGGTCAATTAACCAGCTCATATACACATCACAAAGTCATCCTGATCTTATGTTTTCAATTATCAAAATTGATGCAAAGGAAATATAGTTCTGTTGTCAAATGATTGTTAAAGGGGACCTGTCACCCTAAGAAATAATTCGAAATTCTTTTCTATTGTGTTTGTTAAGCAAAATAAACTTCACTTACACTATATAAGTACTATAAATCTTTTTTCCTTCAGTCCTGGTATTGAACAATCACAGCCACAAAAAAAGCAAATGGCACTCAGGGCTGTAAACAAGGGAAAAACCCTTAAAGAATTTTTTATTGCGGAGGTGCAACGTTTCGGGGCAACGTGACCCCTTTATCAAGCATGATAAAGGGGTCACGTTGCCCTGAAACGTTGCACCTCCGCAATAAAAAATTCTTTAAGGGTTTTTCCCTTGTTTACAGCCCTGAGTGCCATTTGCTTTTTTTGTGGTTGTACTATTTTTGGAGGGTGCCGATCCCTCCAGCAGTGTGCACCGGGCATATAGATTTGGAGCGCTAGGGTGTGCGGATAAGGTCTCTGTGGTACCAAAATTGAACAATCACAGCAAATAGGCAGGTGCCATTTTGTGGCAAGCTTTGTATCACCCCAAAATCTTGTGTATGTTCCAGAATGGGGGACCAGATGCCCAGGCCCATGCACTGGCGAAGTAGATGGTTAGGAGGGAGGGGGAAAGTGAGAGCTGAATTGAAAGTTAAAGTACTTGTCTAAGGCATACGGTTTGGATGTGTTAATATAAAAATAAATTTGGGTTACTTGTTTAATTTGAAAAGGACTTTTATTATACAGCTTTTTATGTCTGGGTGACAGGTCCACTTTAAGGGACCAAGTCACAGAACCTAAAATTGACAAATGTAATAAAAGCTGCAAAGTTTGCTACTGGCCTAATCACCTATAAAAACCAGTCAGTAGTTAGCATTTACTCAGATTGTAAGCTCTACGGGGCAGGGACCTCCTTCCTACTGTGTCTCATACCACATGGCACTTATATATATATATATATATATATATATATATATATATATGTATTTATTGTATTTATTTATTATATCACTTGTCCTCCCTGTGTGTAATTTTGTATTCTGTAAGACTGTACAGCGCTGCGTACCCTTGTGGCGCTTTATAAATAAAGTTATACATACATACATACATACATACTGATCACCTGTTGAAAAGCATCTTATTGGTTGCTATGGGTTACTGCACCTTGACAAACTTAGTGCCTTTTTACATATGGGGGTTACTATAGAGTCTAATATATTAAACTGATTTAAAAAATACTGTGTATCAAGCACTTTCCCCAACAACCTTTCCCTTAAACAAAGTGGGGCTCATTTATCAAGTGGGAACATTTGCCCATGGGCATAACCCATCGCAACCAACCTGTAGTTGGCTTTTTTTCAGCCAGTTACAGGTAGTACAATAAATGGAACAATTTGATTTAATGTTTTCATTTGATGCATTTATTTGATAAATGTGGCTCATGCTTAAAATTAAAAACTCTGCGTGAAAAGATTACCGTTTCATAGCAAACAGCTCCTGCAAAATGTCTGACAATAAAGCCCTCGTCGTCTCGGATGTTTCTGTGTACAGCAAGCTTGGACTTTCTGGGGATCTGGAATGAAAATCAAAGCAATATTTTACATGTGGCAAATTCTGACCCGTTTAAACATTGTACGTGAAATAATCTGACTTGCACAAAAGTGAACATAAAGAAAGAGCATCAATTCATAAGCATCACTAGCAACAACTACAAGTTAGTATGTAAGCATGACTAGAAATGCAACAGAAACATAGGTTTGGGTCAAGGTGCCACTGAAATATACATAAATAACACTCAGCAATATCCACTTATGCCAGCAATGTCATCAAAATATGTTCCTTTTACTCAATTGTTTCTTAATACCTACATTAGCTCATGGATGTGGTAACAGTAACCATCCAAGCCTTGACATTTACCCCAACTGTGAAGCATTACTTAAGCTAAAAGCAGTAGCCATTATTAACCCAACTCAGAAGTATCCTTTTTCTACTAAGAAAAGTAAATAGAATAGACCTTAAGAGGGTTTTCCCCTTGACAGCTAACACCCAACATGCTTAGCCATAAGTGAGAATAAATTAAAATTTGACCCGAATGAGGAAAAAAGAACTGTGAGTCCGAAATGCTACATGATACTACTGTAATTACTTTAGAGCAGAGCTTGGAGGGTTATTTTTTATTGGACTTCTGCTATCAGAAAAGAAGCCTTGTCTGATAAATAAGTTTCTTGCTGGCCTCTGGAGTAATTCTGACCCTGTGGCTAGACAAGAAGAAATGTATGATTTGGAAACTGTGCAAATAAGAATTTCGTGCTGGGTGGCTCAGTACTTTCATTCCAAAAGCCTCCCATGAATCTGCACATCCCATGCCCTTTTCCTAATAAGTTTGGAGAAAAGTTCCAACTCACAGTGAGCCGGAAATGGTTCTTGTGCTTCTGATGAACTGCAGAAGTGAAGTGCTGGTCAGTTGGCTGAGGGAGCCTGTTTTCTTCATCCAGAATATCCAGGATACCCACTAGTTTTGCTTCAATCAGATCTACAAAACAGCAAAGCGGATGCAACAGAATGTATTGAATGGATTCACAAATATAAACAAAATGTGTTGCTTTCCCACTCAATAAGCAGATTTTAGATACCTCCAGTTAATTTATTTTCTTTTGGAAAATGTCACTCTCAAGCCTTTGTAGATCTCAGCCAAGGTGACAAGAACAGTGCACAATAAAGAGAGTCTGCTAGGTGATTATTTATCTGCCGTATACAATATGAAACATATAAGAATATTTTAGGTTGATACCAGCTCTCACACTAGATAATTATCTTTAAAGCAGAACTGCTGAGATACCTGGAGGAAATTAAACCCCAGGCAGCATTTCTAACCGCAGCAAATGCTATAGTAAAAGCTTTCAAATTAGGAAAGCATCTCTTGTTATCATGCCATCAGCGAATATGGACACATGAAAACAGCAATGGAGTGACGAATCACAGAGAGACAAAGAAAAGAAACCGAGGGACATGGAAAACAACGAAGCATAACAATCACACCAAATTATCTGCATCATGCTGCAGAGATCTGCTTTCCAGCATAGAAAAAATAAAATATTGACAATACAAAACCTATGCAGTCCTGGTTATCCACATAGTGCACTTCATTGACGCCTAGGCCTTCCTTCTGGTAAAGCTCTTGTTCCTAGAAATAAATAAGAAATTATCATGAGGTTTTTCAAATGTAGTGCTAATATAAATTACAAAATTGAATGAAAGGTATATAAAAAAATCATTGATCATGGGGGGGGTTACAGAATGATCAAATATGTAGGATATGCTACAATATGCCACTAGAGCCGAAAGAGAATAGTTAGGACAATGTAACCATAAAATGTAATTATCCAGGTGCCTAAATCCCTTTGCATCCCACCGTGCTTTGTACATGAAAGTGCAACAACTACAGAAGGAGAGAGGACCCTGCAGAAAAAAATTTTGCTTTATAGATAAGACATTCTGAAAGGGTTGAAGGAAAATTGACCCATAATCTAGGAAAGGGTTTAATAATCCCTGAATAATTAGAATGTTAGACTATCTCTCTCATCTTATAAAGCCAGTGATTTATGGACTTGGCAGTTTGCCATAAGTAATAAGCAGCCAGCATTAAGAACTGTACAAATGCATTCACTTCTATGAGTGATGGAGAAGTGCATTTACTGTCCTTACATAAACAGAAAGAGAACAGAATGAACACAATGTATGCTCGACACAATAGCTTTCTGTCTCAATAAATCCCTTTCTGCAATACCTTCATCTTTAAAGATCTCTACTTGTTTTTTTCTTTAAATGATCCCTAGGCAACTCATAAGGAGCTGGCGGAAAACTGAAACTTTAAATATGTTATATAAAAAGAGAGAACATGTATTTAATATTGAAAGGATTTACTAACTTCACCCTTAACACTATTAAAATTAAAGTAAAGTACACTTAATCTAGTAATTTCATCTCAAACTCTACCACTGCTGACTCACAGATCGCAAAATCTTATGCTATATACAAATATTCCAATTTATTTGCTTTATTAAAAACATTGATGGGAGTATTGAATAAGAAACTATTGAATAAAGCACTTTAAACATCCCTTTGCATGTATTGTAAGCAAGGCACTTAATTCAGTGGTACTTCCTACAATTGCCATTTGGTGCTATATGGTATATTCAGATATTCTTTGGTGCAAGTCTGTGTACACTTAAAGGGGCAGTTCCTACATTAACTTATAGTATGTTATAGAATGGCCAGTTCTAGCCAGCTAAGACTTTTTATTTTCTATTGTTTTTGAATTATTTGCCTTCTCTTTCTAGTTTTTAAATTGTGATTACTATAAAATGCACTTGTTTGGGGAGGTTGATGAGATCCTCGATTTAAAGGGAAGATCAAACCTGCCGATCAACATCTGGCCAATATTCAATCAGGTAGGCATGTAGGAGGGTCCCATACATGGTCAGATAAGCTGCCGAATCAGCCTCAAGGGCCCAAATCAGCATCTTAAATTATAATTTCAGTATGTATATGTTTGTTAAATGGGTTATCTTCCAACAGTTTTCAGGAGCTTATAAAAACATCTTGCTCTGGGGTGGAGTTATTTACACCACTGTATGAGTAACAAAAATGGGGTTGCTATTAAGTCACTTACTGTCTTCTAATCACAGATTCTATAAGATGTTCAGAGGGATGAAGAGCTAATTGAAAACTAAATGTCTTGCCTTATCTTAGTGATGTATGCATTAATGTATTATCTGTTATATGTATAGTGCTGACACATTTCCATAGCACTTTCCGGATAAGTTAAGGTCAGTTAACCTGCCTGCATGTTTCTGGAGAGTGGGAGAAATCCAGAGTTCCTAAGGAAAACCTAGCAGACAGTATGGGAGATACAGACTCCTTGCAGGCAGTGCCCAAGCTAGAATTAAATTCAGGATGTTAAGCAGAAGCTAAGCTACCCAGAAAGCCACCATGTTGACAGTCACAAGCTGGCCTGAAAACCATTACCACTAAGAAATATTAATTTGGTGTCAGTGACAAAGTTAGCCAGGGCTCAGAGCCGGCTCAGAGCCTAGTCTGTAACCTGGTTTTCATTTAAGGAGGGACAGTTTATTTCATGTTGGTGGCAGTATCGGGGTACTTCACTATGTAGTCCTAACAGGTAAGTTAGAACTCTTGGCTTGAGATGGCAAGCGATATCCTATAACAAGTACAATTACCAATCAACTAAATACTATTATTACCCTGTTCATTCATTATTCTTCATTATTCAATAGAATACAGAAAGTGAAATAAACAAACAATCCACTAGTTTCCATTGCCCTCAAAAAAACTACACTTTTATGCAATATGTCTTCTGCCTGGCATTATTGGTATTAAGCCTTAGAAAACCCAAATAAAAAAAAGTTGGTCATTCACAACCAGACATTCCCTATCTAGGAAAAGACCAATCTCACAATACACACTGTGAGCCAAACTTGTATGATTTAAATGGCATTGTGACTGTTACAACACAATATGCATAAGGTATAATATGGGAGAAAGTAAAGCAATGCAGTGATCATCCTACTATAATTCTCTGCTAAACTTAATTTGAATTCTTAATTTAATAGCAGCACAACCTAAACCTCTTATTTATATGTTAGTAATGTATTATCATCTTATTATTTTACCAGAGGCATTTAATTCTCAAAGCTGAAAGCGGTCTCATGCCATTTTGCCACCAGGTGTTCCTATCAGGAACAAAACCCGCAGAAGTTACAAAACTCTCAAAATCCCATTCTCTCTACTCTGCCATTTTAATAATTTCAGCACATTTTTGGCCCTTAGCTAAATGTTCACCAAACAGCTTGTTTTCATTTCCATAGTGCCAATGGTTTCTGTCAAAGTACATCTGTGTCTGAAGTGAGCTTCAAGGCATAATGTGAAATACCTGCTAATTTCTAGGTAACGGGCAAGGTATGGGCACAAATCCCATGTAGCACAGCAGATACAAGGACAGACTTAAATGATTTGTTACCAACCACAGGATAAAAGAAATGATGGGGCTATTAATAGCATCATTTTGGAAATCTCTTGCCAGCCCTGAGTGCTATTTAACTTGTGCACTTGTACTTCCTTGTATTCTGAGTACTTGCACTTCGTCTCTCATGTAATGTATATCATAAAAAGTGTAAAGAGCAGTCACACTAGAAAGAACCTGTCATGGCCTTTGATTCTGAAAAATGCAATACATTCCTGCAGAAGATGAAGGAGAGAAGACATGGTGAAATTGATAGATATACAGTATGGGAATATTTCTGTATATGTCACAAATCAAATTAACTTCTTGGCTCCTGCCTTTCAGGGTTTTCTTTCAGAAACCAGGCACATTTGCTGATGTGATGTATTGTACGCCATGCTGGCAAAGTACAAGTAACCTTTACTACTAAGAGTGATTTCCTTCAAAGTCTTTGCATGTACATACCGCCTTTACATTTACATGGAGACCATGACTCTATATGCTTTCAAAACTGCTTTAATAGTGTAGCACAAGTTTGGGAGTTCCAGCTATGGCTTTCCATCTACTATAGTATTAAAAAAAAATCTACTGGGAAGTGAGAATTAAAAATAATGTTTCCCATGCCTGCATTAACTGCTAATTGGCTAGTAATGGGCTTATGCTGCAAAAATGTATGTGATGATGTAGAAATGGAGATGGTCGCTGTTTTTAGGGGTGTTTCCTGGAACTGCTGGAATGAGGTTAATATTATCTTTAACAAGAAATCTTATGCTAATGGGAATGTTATCAATACACAGATGCAGCAACCCACAGGAAGCGATAAGATGCTTGCTTTTCAACAGGTGACCAGTAAATGCCACCTTTTAATACATATCCATGGAGTCTAAATAGATATTTTGGTAGCTACAATAACCCTTTGGTAAAATGTATATAAATTTATATGAATAGCCGCCCCCATGGCTACACAGCAGCTTGTTTATATAGACTCTAGTAGTATTTGTGAAGCAAACACAGCTTTTACCAGTGCAGGGCAACAGTACATAATATTTCATTTTTTTCCTTTCAACCAAAATTGAAGGGCATAATTTACTGTGTGCATTTTTATATTTAAAAACAGTGCCAAATGCTATATTGTTGTACTGTTTAATCATTATAGTGTTGGCGCTGCTAACGTAAATGTCATTTATAGATATTAACAGTACTTTCCCACTTCACTCAATCTTGGACATCACACAGGAAGGAATACGCAATGTGCACATCTAAAAGAAATTTAGAAATCTAAAAAATAAGGGAGTACAGCTAAAAGTTGTCTTATGCAAAGGCCTCCTGGCATTAAATAGGACCTAATGATTTTGTCTGACAGGTAACATTTCAACTTTGTCCTACCTCTTTTAGGATCCTTTCATTAAAGAACTGTTGCAGCTTCTCATTACAGTAGTTAATACAAAACTGTTCAAAACTGTTGTGTTCGAAGTATTCTGAAAGGAGAAAAGTGCAGTCAGTAATCTCAATATAGAAATCAGTCGATTTCAGCACAAATTATAATATAGCTAGTGACATTCTCATAACCATATGATCATAAAAAATGATAGTTTGTTATTAAAGAAATGGTAGTTGGAATGATAATTTTTGAAGGTATTAATTTCTAATAATACAGGTATGGGACCTATTATCCAAAATGCTTGGGACCTGGGATTTTTAGAAAAGGGATCTTTTCATAATTTAGATCTCCAGAGGTGTAGGCTAGTAGGCTAATAGATACCGCACTGGTGGGAAAGTTTTTTTGGTTTTTTTTTTTACTAAATATGCTACCTTCCAGCGTTAAACCACCTGCATTGGGAATTGGGAGAGGAGCTCCCAGTGTGGGTGGCCATGTTGTTGAGTATGCATACACATAATAAATATGCCTCCCAACTTGCTCATTATGCACATGCATGTGATGTAAGCTTGGCAGGCGCATAAGCCGCTCTTACGTCAGGTGCATGTGCATAATGAGCAAGCTGGGAGGCATATTTATTATGTGTATGCATACTCAACAACATGGCCACCTGCCCCTGGAGCTCCCCTTCCCAACCGAAGTGCAGGCTTTATTAGCACAGTTTGGGGGTGACATGTGCCCTTTAAAGGAACAGTAACACCAAAAAATGAAAGTTTATAAAAATAATTAATATATTATGTACTATTGCCCTGCACTGGTAAAAGTTGTGTGTTTGCTTCATAAACAATACTACAGTTTATATAAATACCCTGCTGTGTAGCCATGGGGGCAGCCATTTAAATTGAAAAAAGGAGAAAAGGCACAGGTTACTAAGCAGATAACAGATAAGTAGCATAGATTCCCATTGTATTCTACACAGTTTATCCTCTTATTTAACCTGTGCCTTTTCTCCTTTTTCAATTTAAATGGCTGCCCCCATGGCTACACAACAGCTATTTCTATTAACTACAGTAGTCTTTCTGAAGCAAACACACAACTTTTACCAGTGCAGGACAACAGTACATTATATTTTAATTATTTTAAAACATTTTTATTTTTTAGTGTTACTGTTCCTTTAAGAAATGAGAGATATAGTAGTCAAAGAACATTCTTAAAAGGGGATATAACCCCAAAAAACATAGTGCTTGGCCCCAGGTTCTACATTAAAAAATAAACCTATTTCCAATATACATTCATAAAAAATTCACACTGTTTTTATAAACAAAACACAATCCCTTGCCTGTGATCTCCCCTCACAATACTTTGTATTTATCTATTATCTCAATACCCCCTGTTTGTATAAATGTATTCTACTGTACAGCGCTGCGTACATAAGTAGCGCTTTATAAATAAAGATATACATACATACTCCACTTTCTCTGATTGCTGATTGCACTAATGCTAAATTTGGTCAGAAATAACCCTGCACAATTTTTCCTGCCCTCCAGAACTTGCAATAATAGTTCCGAAGTAATGCAGGCAGTGCAGTCAGCAATCAGAGCTAGTGGGTTAAAGGAGGGGATCACAGACAAGGGATTACACTTTTTATAAATGGTACAGATGAATAAATAAATGTAATTTAGAAAAAGGTTCCTTTTTTAATAGAGAACCTGGGACCATTAGGACCCCTGCCACCAATGTGTGTTTTGGCTTTTAACCATTAGGCCCCAGGGGGGAACCCGATAATTTTGGCACCATGATATCTGATGGCAGCCCTGCTAAAACCAGTCACAAAGGAGAGGAATACTTACCAAAACCAGCAATGTCTAAAACTCCAATGAAGAAGGATGATCTCTCAAAGGGAAAGCACTGGTTCACTCTGTTTACCACATGATCAAACAGATGGCTATAGATGGCTTTTGCAAGGGCATCCCGAGCATTTTCTGCCTGCTGAACTTTAAGGGGAACCCTAAAACAGAAATGGATTACAAAAAGCATAAAACTGTGGATACTGTGTTTTTGCAAAAATGTGTTATATAAGTCCATAGATGTCTATGGCTTTTCAGAATCTGCAACCTGGACGTGAAAAGCAGAACAGACATTGCAACTATTCATCCAATTATTTCCTTTACACACATGACATACTATGATATATTATGACTATAATAACTACAGTTCTTATAAACTCATGCACAGTTTTATTGTACCTGTAATTATGCAAAATGACTGCATTCACTGCACTAATCAATAGACATGGGTGATCCCATTTATTTCTCAAAATGAACTCAGACAAATCAGGAAGGGTACAGCAGCTGCTTCAGAATAAGTGCTATAAGCTATATTATACATACATACATAGAAAGATGGAAGACACATCATAGCTGAGTGCATGGAAGACACTTTATGGTGACTGCACATATAAACCTTTCCAATACAGATCATCTCTAAATATTTTTTTTTGTTTAGATGTAATCATTACATTCATTATACTGACCAACTGCAAAGTAATAAATCAATAAACATTATAGGGCTTGTGTACATCCAAAAGTGCAGTTGTGGTCCCCACACTTTCCCTGTAGTTGTGCTTAAAGCCACTTGCAAGTTTTTGCACTTCCATATAGTTGTGCTCGGTGCCGCTCAGTTCTTCCTGCCTTATTCAGAAAGCTCGGCATTACAAGATGGCCATCTTCCACACTACGTTTTAGGAAAATAATTTTAATGATAAAACACTACCTTGTGGTAATTAAGACGCACAAATCCATATTGTTGGGAAAACAATTGTACTGGATTTATTTAATAACTAAATGATTTTTAGCAGATTTAAATAATGATTCGAACTATGAAAAGACCCCTTATTAGAAAA
The DNA here is from genome assembly GCF_000004195.4 of Xenopus tropicalis. Lineage (NCBI taxonomy): Eukaryota > Metazoa > Chordata > Amphibia > Anura > Pipidae > Xenopus > Xenopus tropicalis. The sequence goes on from NC_030681.2 coordinate 90,572,230, forward strand.
ACCCCAGGTCCCAAGCAGTCAAGATAACAAATACCATAACTGTAAAGAAAGTTCCTATAATGCCTCGCTCCTGCACCAAGAGCCCTGTACATGTGCAGTTTGTAAGACTATGAGGAAGCTTCCTGCTGATTGGCTCAGATCCACATTCCTAAGGGGGGGTGAGTTCCTTGCATTTTTGAGGGAGGGGAATCAGGAGAGAGGAGAGAGCTGCGTGTCTCTGGCACAGAAAGAGAAAGAGGCAAGAAATCTTTTTCTTTTGATAGAGGACTGTGAGCATTTCTGTGAGTGCTTATGGCTGTATTTACATAGACCTTTCTGATAAAGCTTACGGAGTTTGTACCTTTCCTTTTCCTTTAAAGCTCTTTTGTGACAATTTAACACAGTACAAGAGACTTCTATTTACGGAATACTGAAAAGCAAGAATTCAATCACAAACTTTCTTTCCAAAGTCGTGTCATGATGAAGCACAGTGTGTTAAGTAAAAGAACAAACTGTACACACACACACTGAATTATTTAGCAAAGGACTGTGTAGCTGACAACAGGTCGATTTTTCATTCTTGAGAATCTACATTTGGGGGATATCAAGGCACCAAATGTGTCAATGTATGCAATCAAAAGAGAAAAAGGACAAACTAAATGGTCTCAGTGAGATTCTGTTTGGATGTATAATTTATGTGCTAATTGCCTAGACTTTCATATAAAAACACAGGACTTAAAAATGAACGCTGCTTTAAGAGAACGTGTTTGTTGGTTTTTGAACGTTATTCAAACATTATTTCAAACTTGTGAGTAAGTCACTTTAATGGCCAATATTCATCAGCCTGTTATAGAAACACTTTATTATAAGAAAATACTACATCTATAAACATTTACATCTATAAACTATAAGCTTTATTAAACATATCCTGTGATAAGATAAATTGTGTGTGAAACCAATGACCCACAGAATTATTTATTTATAAGGATTATCTGCTGTATTATTTTTCTGTAGTTTGCGTATGTGCCATCAGATACTGCCGTATCACTACAGATATAGCTCCCTACAGTACAGTACAAATGCCATATATCAAGAATTGTTGAACATAGCACTCTTGATGAAAGTCCATTTATCTTGGGCTTCAAAATGTATAAAATATTGCCTTGAATAATTCATAAAAGAGGACTAGATAACAGCATGTCAGATATTTATAAAAAATACTGCAGATATAAGGATCATTTTGCTGTAAAAATAGATATGCTATAATAGACCAATAAAGAAGTGCATCTATCGTGTTAAAGGAGAAGGAAAGGCATTTTGGCCTTTTACTGCCAATAGATTAGCCACATTAGTGTTACTTAGAATGCTATATTTATTCTGCTGAAAACTTTACCGTACCTAAGTAAACAGCCCTAAAGGGTTGATCTGTTTAAGATAGCAGCTGCCATTTTAGCTTGGTCTCAGTAGCTCCGTGCTGCAGCTCTAGCTGCTGGTAGCACAGATTACACAGAGTTGGGAGGGGGAGCAAATTCTGATGGGAGACTTGTGCCCATGCTCTGAAGAATTTTTTTTTCGTGCCCATGCCCACGAAGTCTAATACCAAAGAACATGTGTACACAAAAAAAGAAAAGAGATCCTGTGTTTATTTTGATAAAGGATAAATGCAGTGTTTCTGTAATTTATTATGGGTGTATAACGTTTACCTCTTATATCAGTAAATATCCCATAGCAAATAGTCTCAAATTGCTCACAAATTAAGCAGCAGTCTTCAGAAACAGTGTTACGGTATTATGCAATAAAAGTAACAAAGTTTGCATCAGGTCCAGTTACTCATACTAATGTATTTGCTTTCAGCTTGTGGATGGTTTCAATGGGTTACAAGTGGAGTTGCTTTGATAATCACCCCTTAGTGTTAAATTAACAAACAATTAGAGACAACTGGGGGTACAATCCAATGCTTTTTACACAGCATGATAAATATACCCCTAAGGGTGTCTATGAGATTTAAAAAAGAAATGGTTTTATGGTCTGTTGGTGTCTCAATTTCTATCTTAAGCTGGCCATACACGCACCGATAATATCGTACGAAACCTCGTTTCGTACGATATTCGGTGCGTGTATGGCAAGTGGGCGAGTCGACCGATATCGCAGGAGGCTGCGGATATCGGTCGACTCACCGATCAGCCAGGTTAAAAGATTTTGATCGGGCGCCATAGAAGGCGCCTAGGCAAAATCTGCCGTCAGGGCTGAATCGGCAGAAGGAGGTAGAAATCCTATTGTTTCTACCTCCTTATCTGCCGTTTCAGCCCTGAAGGTTAGTGGCGGATTTAACAATCTTTCGTGCAACCGATGGTCGCACAAAAGATCGCAAATCGCCACGTGTGTGGCAACCTTTACTATGCCTTAGATTTCTAGACAAACATAACAGAGCATTAATTGGGGGAGGGTGGATGCACAATGTGAGCAATTTTCCTTTGTGCCAATAATTTTTCTGTGCATAGTTGTGCAAACAAATATGGGGTAATGAAATAAAAAGGTAAAAGTTTGCTACTGTTCTAATGACCCATGGCAGCATTTACTAGTCACCTGTTTAAAAAAAAAAAAAAAAGATCAGTTGCTACGGGTTACTAGACCATTGCCAGACATTGATATCGGCCCAGCTGCTAAAATCTTCTACAATTTTTATTTAGATTTTATTTTTATGTCATAGAATGTCTTTTTATAATGATTTCTAAACATGATATAGAGGGACCTTCCTTTCCATAGTGTATTTTCTAGTATAAAACTCTGATCCATCATTCACCATTGTGTGCTTGTGGTATCAACTGCAACATCATATATCCATCAGTCAGATGCCGACTGTGTTCATATACAATTCTGATATCTTTTTCATAACTTGACTGACTTTTATTAGACAGGTATAGAATCTATTATCCAGAATGCTTGGGACCTGGGTTTTTCCAGATAAGAGATCTTTCCATAATTTGGACCACCATACCTTAGGTCTGCTAAAAAAAAATTAAACTTTAAATATGGATTCATGCAGTTTAATTACCTTAAAGAGACGGTACTGTTTTATTATTACAATGAAAAAGAAAATTACTTTTGAAAAACAGAATTATTATTAATATAGATAGCTTATAACAGATCCTATATGGATAATGGATCCTAGAACTGTATGTGAAGTATGGAGATTTTATTTCACTGCGTCACTATCTACTTTGGTTCATAATCTAACTCTAACAGATTTTACTGCTTTGCTCTGCCTACTTTCTCTGGAACATATGCTATTTTAATGCTCCTGGCCATGACAATCCCATATTCGTCTTAGAAAGATAAAGTCTAGTTGTTAAGGGACTGGGCTACTTCAAGGTTGTGAAGCAGCAGAGAGTAAAAGCAGCAGAATTTTGGCTGCTATTTGTCAGGTCTCAGTTTGCCAAAAAAAAGGTGTTTTGGTGGAGGATGATTTGGTTTCATCTGTATTATTCAAACGCCCCATATAACAATATAAGTGTTTACACATTTACTGTAAATTAGATGTGTATTTAAATGATTTATCACAAAATAAACATATAAACTGCATAAAAAAACTTCAAACTGATATATAAATGCTGTGTTATTATTATGAAAATAGTAAGCCCCTGCACAAAGTACTTTTCCAGTATCTCCCAAATAATCTTGTGACGAAGAGGAGTGACAGGAACCTTATAAATAGAGAGAAGGTGCTGAACCTTGACTTTGTCTCATGCTAATAACAGATCAGTGAGGCTAATCCCTGAGGTTTATGTTGATTGACTGCCTGTCCTTTTACGTAATATAAGGAACCAATGACATTCAGGCATGTAGCAATGAATCAAAAACTCTGTGCTCTGGAAGAATGACATGTGGCCAAAAAAACATGACCAAAAAAAGTGGTAAAGTCAATACATTTGCCCAAGTGCAATATAAAAAAAATATATATATAATTATATATATATATATATATATATATATATATATATATATATATATATATATATATAAATGTATGTATTAATAAATAAGAAAAAATATTAACAATCCAGGTAGTATAGTCTCAGGTACTTCATAAATCAGTGGTACTAATATTTACAGTAGTGCCAAAAAACTGCAGGCTACCAGCATCACATGGATAAATACTGACATATATATTGTACCAATAAATGGGGTGCAGGGGCATTAATGAAGACTCATTCTAAGAAAACAAAAAAAGATAGCATCCTCTTGCCTACTTTAAATATATTCTTGTTTAATAGTTTAAAGATTTAAATCCAAGCAAATGATGTCCATTAAGTGATAAATGTGATGGAGATAGAATAATTCAGAACAGTATACTGCCTTGACTCAAAAGTGCTAGTTTTGCTGCATCATGCTCACAGGTTTGCACTAAAGATAAACAGTTTTCTACTGCCAAAGCTTCACTAGGGACTGGTAATCTGTGTAATCCATGTACTGAAAAACGAAAACTCATTCCATGCCTCTCTCAGCTGAAGTGGAACTCAACCCACACCCAACGCTAACCCACAAAATCTTGCCATTGTAGGACCCACACCCAACCCTGTCTTCCCGCTCTGTATGCTATTTCTGCATGTATCTAAGGTCCCAAGACAGGAAATCTTTGGTAGCAGAGGAACCAACCCAAACCCACAATGGTCACCAAAATTTCAAATCACAGGTCAACCCACACTTCACTGCTACATCCATATAGACAGATAGCTCTGTATGTCATTTCCCACTATGCCACTCTATGGAAACTATATGATCCCTTTTTCCAGTGAAATTAATTGTCACGCATGGCATGAATTTATAACACAACAAAGGTAGCTCCAAAAGATTAAAAATTAGGTTTTAGTAACAAATCTGAAAAGGAAATCATATGTATAATAAGCTCGCTGGTTCATCTTGAGGATTCTAGTGAGGGACAGTCCAGTGTGAGGTAGAAATGCACAGGCAAGAGTATTTTTGTATCTAAAAGCTACACTTGCCTATAATTAACCTTTTCCCCATTTTGCTTTTACATATACAATTAAAAAACAAAATTACAGAATAGGGATTAAGAAGCATGATAGGAAATGGTATTGCTTTTTAATGTCCTTCAAACCACCAACATGAAGTTTGTGTGCCAGCAGAGCAAACTGCATTTGTCTCAGCTCAAGTGTTGATGAAAAGCCATTAAGGCTTTGAAATTCTGTGAATTTGCTTCCATTTGCAATTCATATTATCCATATTCTCTGGGTAGTAAGGATGAGGGAAACAAGAAGGGATGAGCAGAACAGCTAATTAACTTCCAGCTTGAACAACTATTTGTCCCCAAAGACACAAAAGGGAAACCCACAGAAAAGCAAGCTAATTGCTCATGCAGGTTCACATTTAAGATTGCATCTGTATTTGTGCTTTTTCCAAGCCATAATCTGATTTTAGATAAAGCACAGCAATCACAGCATTAACAGTACCTAATAGAAAGTTTAACCTACTGCATTCAAGTAAACAGTTTCAAAATCTAATTAGAAGATGTACCAGTTATTATAAATACATTTCCATTACATTTGGCTGAATAACAAATACACAATAAAAACAATGCAATGTAATATCTAGAGACAAAGCAGAGCAGATAATCAAATGGAATTTCCATTAACTGCAAATTCTTGCAGCCAACACTTTGTTCCCAACTGACTAGGGCCTACCATAAAAATGTTACAGTGGCGTACACTGCGCCTCTGGGTAAATACATCTATTTTGTAAATGAACTGATAGAAATCTTATGAGCAATAGATTAATCTCAAGTCAGAGACATAAAAAACAGCTGGCATAATCAGAGAAAGTGAGAAATAAAACTGAGACACCAAAGGAAAAACATTCCATGAGCCACAAACTAGATATTAATGCTTAGAAGTAAGAAATATCAGAGGGGAAAATAATTATTTTGTAGAAGCCAAAGCCAAAATGATTGAAATTAAAGGATGTGAAATTGAGCACCCATAATGCACCAACCACAATATAACATGCCTGACTAATCTAAATTTGTGCATGTATCTACTTCTCTTGAATACATAGTAATTTCAAATGTATATTGAATAATGCACCCCCTGTTGTAAAATATAAGGATATTATAAGTCATTGTGACAGGGGCAGTAATGTTATGGTGCAGTGCTATATGTGGCAATTGGACCATCACCACAAGAATCTAGGAGAGTTCTGTCTGCTTTTCCTAATTTGTTTTCCTATGTGTATTCCATGACCTTCCGCAATTCCAGCATAAGTAGTAGGAAAACAACACAGTGTATTACATTAAAGTGGACCTGTCACCCAGACATGAAAATCTATATAATAAAAGTCCTGTTCAAATTAAACATGAAACCCAAATTCATTTTTATATTAACACATCCAAACCCATTATAAAGGCATTTAAAAATCCCAGCTGTCAATCATATATTGCTTGCCCCGCCTCTATGCCTTAGGCATAGAGGCGGGGCAGACAGTAACTTTAGCTTTCCATTCAGCACTTCCTAGATGTCACTGCACATCTCACTTTTCCCCTCCCTCCTCCTTATCTAACTGTGTAGCCAGTGCATGGGCCTGGGCATCAGGTCCCCCATTCTATCACATAAACAAGATTTTGGCATGATACAAAGCTTGCCTTAATAACAGTGTCCACAAAATGGTGCCTTCCTGCTTGCTTTGATTGAGTAATTCCAAGACAGAAGGAAACAAGATTTATATTATTTATATAGAGTAAGTAAAGTTTATTTTGCTCAACTAACAATATAGAAAATAATTTGGACTTATTTCTTAGGGTGACAGGTCCGCTTTAACTACAGACATGTCAGGAATAATGCACTGTGTACTGTAAACTGCATTACTAAAATACATGGCCACAATAATGGACACTGTTGTACACTTTAATAAACCCTTGACATGCCAGAAATACAGTGCAAGATATCAATAGCTCAGGTATACCCACCTTTAGTAAATAAACTTGACACGTTAGAACTAAAATAAACTAGAATACAAAGGGTTCAAGTTTTGAAAGCTGAAAAGTTTGCTACAGGTCTAATCATCTATAGAAACTGATCAGCAGGAAGCATTTACTGGTCCCCTTATGGGTTGCTACTGGTTATGCCAGCTGTTTTTTATGTCTCTGACTTGAGATTCATTTATTGCTCATAAGATTTCAATCAGTTCAATTACAAAATAGTGTATGTACCCAGAGGCACAGTGTACGCCACTGTAACATTCTTATGGTAGGCCGTAGTAAAGTCAATTGGGAACAAAGTGTTGCTGGGCTAAATGTGTGCCTTTCATTACATATGAGGGCGAGAAGTTAAAAGGGATGTTGAAGCTGACAGTGTACCTGAGGTTAACCTGTTGAGGGTTCATGGTGTTTCCATATTATGCTGATTATTTTAATTAAACAAGACTTTTAGCATATATAGTAGTTACTAAAAGGGTATGTGCCTCCTTGAGAGATAAGAACTTTGTATTATTTCTGTGTTCTGCTTCTCCTAGGAACGAAAGTGCCCTTTCTTTATATTCGCCATGAGAAGTGCTTAATTCCCCAGGCATTTTCTGACAGGCAGAATTACCACTCAATCACTTTATATATAGTCATAACATTACTGGAAAGGTTTTTCGCAGAATATCAAGCCCCACATCCACACATAGTAAGCTATAATTCTCTATGATGAACAGTAAGAAGAATATACTTCCTACAAAACTTAGGAAGGCATGCTTTTAATACAGGTATGGGATCCGTTATCCAGAAAGTTCAGACTTATGGGAAGGCCATCTCCCACAGACTCCATTATAATCAAATAATTCAAATTTTTATCCCAACTAAAATATAATTAATAGTTAATGGAGGAAAACAATCCTACTGAATTCAATTATTGTTTAAACGATTTTTAAGTTAACTTAAGGCGTTGAGATCCAAATGATGAAAAGACCCCTTATCAAAACCAGACTAAGAATTCTTGATAAACAGGTCCTTTACCTATTTATAAAAATTACAGGTCAGTATCGAGAGGGGGTAGTACCTAAACCATTCGTTCCTTTCTGAGAAATTACCAATATGAAATCGATTAAAAAAAGCCATAAATCAAATTCCTGAAGAACTGATTTAAAGGATTTAAGTAATGTGGCTTTAAATGGTTTGCATTTGGATTCCTTCTCACTACTAACCCTATGTTATGTGTACGGCATAAGGCATGTAAAGGCCTTTTTAATCTTGCTCATTTGTTTATGAAGGTTTATGCAAATTGTACATGTTTGTCTCATACATGAAAAAAAAAGGCAGATGAAGACAGATATACCCAGGACACACAACATTTAACAAAATAAAGGCCCAATACACGGACTGTTTCGGTAAAGTAAATATGCAGAAAGTGTTACTCTGAGTATGCTGGGCATTACTGCATGGCTAGTGGACCCAAGGGTTGGGTTCCTGTGCCAGAAACCTCTGAAATAAGAAGATTCTTGCAGCATTGGCAGTTCACTGCAGTTGACTCTGGAGGGACTAAGTAGTGTACCCCCCCCCCAGGCCTCTGTAGTGTTTTCACAGATGCTGTAGGCCCGCCTGCTACATCCCTGTCAGTGATCCTGAATATCCATATGGGAAATGCTTTTGCAATGTACACTACTAATGTCCATGGTCAGATCACTGACAGGGAGGCAGACTTTGCCTATGTTTGGCCAGTATCATAATTATGAAGTGTAGTCGCTATACAGACTTATACAGTATGAATCTAAGTCTTAAAATGTAAAAGGGGCAGATGTAGGGAAAACAGCTATAAGTAGTTAGAACTGCAATGGACTGCAAATTTACCAAATACAAATTTTGCATTATATAGACCTTAAGTGTACACACAGGGTATTTAATTGGTGATAATGGGAATGTCTGGAATACAGGCTTTCTTGTACATAATACTTTCCACTCAGTCTTCTCTGAAGAAAAGGAAAATGTAAACGGGGAAGAGCATCTTATACAGCACTCTTTGCTGCAGGTTAGGTCGCTCATTATTTTTATACTGGATTTAATAATGTGTGCATCACTTCTCATGTTCCAGCAGCTGCTGCACAGCAATGAGATAAGAAAAAATGTTTTCAGGGTATGGAGCTATTTTTTCCCATACCAGAGTGAAATGCAGCATCCAAGAAATAATGCTTTTGCCCTATGTTATTGTTTGTACTGATTTACAAATAAAGAGAGCTATGAGTGCTTACTTTATAACTGTGCCTTTGGTGCCCCCTGCTGTCGTGAGCATCACCCTGCTAGTGAGGCTAACCTGCAGATCATCTTGATCAAGGCCCAGGAGTTTAGCACAGCATTGTAAGGACTCGCTGGATTTCTTTCTCAGGGTACAGCCACCTGGTGATTGATAAAAAGAACTGTCACGATTAAGTCCTTCACATGGGTAAATAAGCAGTTACAAGCATTCGTCAACAACACAGGGGGATAAAATCTGACAAAAAACAGGTATTGAGTAATCTGCAGTTTTTAAAGCATTTATCTAGTAGAAATAAACACACATTATGTTACAACCATTATCATTTCAATAGCCCCATGTGTTTCTGTTACTATAATGGAATCAACAGGTGCAGAAAATTGTCAAGCAAATCTGATTACCAATGGATGTAAAGCAGCTTGATGTGAAAGGAACTGAAAGAAAAAAATCTATAGGGCTAGCATGTCAAGCTTACAGGCCTGCAGCTATTTTGGATTACAAATCTAAGAACATCAAACGACATAGAGCAAGGCACGGGTCAGGCCTTGCATGGCAAAGAACAATTTTTTGCATATGTGGAGTTCACCCATAGCACTGCACCCCTGTAAGAGGACAATTCTGGTTCCAGAGTGCCCATGGTGCCCGTTTCACTATGCCCCTTCAAGCCAGAACGCCTATGTTACATCATGAGTGCAATTTCTTTTCTTTGGTCCTGCATGTTGTTAAGCAATGTCTCTATGCTAACTGCCCAATTCTTTTGTTCTGACTCTTTTGTGAGTTCAGGATCCAAAGATATAAACTTTGTCATCACTCACCTCAAGTGGTCCCCAGTAACTGAATTTCCCCGACAGAGCCTTATGAACGAGAACATAACTCTGTCTAAAATTTAAGTACACAATAAATTCACATTCCAAAACTGGAAATATGTATGGGACCGGTTATCCAGAATGCTAGGGACCTTCTCCTTTCCTTCTCCTTTAAAAAATGTTAATAATTTGATTATTGAGTCTATGGGAGATGGCCTTCCCCTAATTCAGAGTGTGTGCATAACAGGTTTCCAGGCAAGGGATTTCATACCTGTAATGTATAAACTTAAAGCGTTTTATGGATATTGATCACATTTCCATATTTTAGCTGCTATCCCTCACCATAAAATATTGTTCATAATAAAACCCATTCTACCCAAGCCTCACATTGCCCTTAGCCCATTTATTGCTTAAAGCAATTTAAATCTCTCTGTGCGTAAGCAGTAAAACTTCAACCAGGAAATCAATTAACTGATGATTGAATTCAATAGGCAAAAAAATCTCAACTATAAGATACTGCAGATTGAGTCAATTAAACTACACTTTATTTTTTAATGAGTTCATAATTAAAATTATTAATAATCTAATATCTTAATAAGCTTGGAGCATACTCTCAGATTTGACCCTTAAACAAAAAGCATCCCATTGACTGGTCAAGGACAGAAAGGTAGCAGATTCAGAGCTTTGCTGCTTCAGTCAGAATATTGATCAAAATCACAGTAAAATAAACAATTATTGGTTTTAAATATATGAAACTGTTTCAGTTTCGGAGTTTTCAAGTTCTGTTATGCTGTGGTTGTTTGCAAAGCTTTTCATTTTAACCAGCATTTAAATGGTGCCCATTTACAATAGTGGCATAACCAAATATATCAATTAATAACTAATATCTATTATCCTGAATTCTTGGGACCTAGGGGTTTTCAGCATAAGGTCTTTCCCACAATTTGGGTCCCCATACCTTAAAGCTGCCCATATTTTACAAGATCCATTTGTTTGGTGATGTTGCGGCTCTTTGCACAATATGCCCACCCAAGGTGGGTGATATTGGGCTGATCTGATCATTTAGCCCTAGGGTCAATTGATTGTATCACAATGACAGGCAGACCATCGGGAAAGGACCACACCCAGGAGCTGATGTGGTCCTCAAGCTGTAGATATAAAATCAAACCTGCTAATTGCCACTAGTTCACATTTCAGGCAAATATTGGTTGTGTAGGCCCTTCGAAAAGCCCCATACATGGGCAAATAAGCTGCTAAATCAGTCTAAAGCGCCGGAAATGGCAGCTTAAATCAGTATATGACCACCTTAACTCTACTAAGTAGCATTTAATAAACAAAATCAGTGGTATAACTACTCTGGCCTAGCCCCCCTGCAGAAAAATCTTCAGAAGAGCCCAGCGCATAGTAGCAAACCCTACCAGCCCCTGACCCTCTTCCCTCCACCAGCTCTCTCTCTCATCTCCCAGCCTGCTAGCCTATAGCTACCTGCCAGCTCTCCTATCTAAGTATGGGCAGGGAGTGGGGATTTTTATGTGAGCAGGCCGGGGGACAAGAGAGAGCAGGTGGAAGGAAGAGGCCCCTGTTCCCTAAATCTGCTTCCTTTATTGTTACACCACTGAACACAATATGAGAGCCTTGTCACCATTATGGCTTGATGCTACTAAGTACATGCTACTGTTTTATTATTAAAGATGAAAAAGAAATACATTTTAAAAAACTGAATTATTTGCTTAAATGGGAGATGGCCTGCCTGTAATTTGGAGCTTGCTTGAAATAGGAGTTCCAATTTTTTTAAATGGCACACACACATGCAAAATGGCTCTGTACTTTTTGGAGACTGCATTTATTTGCATTATTAACCACATGCTTTGGTGTTTCTCAGTGCTGCATTTTTTAAAGCAATAAAAGTGTCAAGGTATGCTGGGAGTTGTAGTTTAACAACAGGTGGCCATGGGTGCTTCATCCCTGTTTTCACTTCTCTCTCTATAACAGTATAACTAGTAGAGTTATGATCAAGGAACAGCAAAATACTAAAAGACCATCCTGACAATAAAAAGATAAAGGCTTTTGTATGGGACCCTTTTGAAAAGGGAACAATGCCAATAACACAGGGTTGATTGTGTGGTCACTCTATCAACACAGCTACTGACTCCTGGAAAGGCTGGCACTGCAGTACACCTGCAATGCAGCAGTCTGGGAGCACTGAATAGCTATTGTTGGGAAGCAACCTTTACAAATCACCTGAGCAGCTGCCCTTGTCCTTTCCTTAGAATCTAAATTGTCATTTCATGTACTCAAGCACTATATTCTAAATTCATATTATTTAAAACCTACGTGTTTTTGAAGTGCTGTCATAATATACCACTGAACTGAATTCCTCCCAGAGCATTTATTTTTGCCCTTTAACAGAACATTGTGCTGTGTGCTTCAAATCAAGCTCAGGTCCATTCATAGGACATTTACACTAGTGTAATAATAATGGAAGAAAATGACATCTAACCAGAGGTACTCCCAGCTTCTTCAAAATCAATATTTCCGAGATGCAGGACTCCAGCAACCACTCTGAACAGATCTAGTTTCTCTGTGTCATCCAGGCCAATCTTTTTCATAGCTATGCACATTCGATTAAAATCTCCATGGTCATCCAGCAGAGGGTCCTTCAGTGCTCCATGCTTTAAGTACTAAAATACAATGTTCCCAGATATGGCAGTCAGCAAATGAAGCAGGTTCATGATTACCTTTTGCAATTCTGTACAGCTAAAATGAAGATTTCTCAACACAAAATAAAGTGGAAAACACACACATGCAAAGCAGGACCGCACAATAAATAAGCTTAACAGAGTTAAAAATTCCTCGAATGCAATGAAATAACTTTCTAGTGTCAGAAGTAGCTTTCCCAAAGAAGCTTAATATTTACAGCTTAACAAGGGCAGTGAAGTCCTTTATAAAAGAGCTCAAGTCAAGGGCAATGGCACATGGGATTATTCTGCACCTTTTAGCCTGTTTTTTATTAGCCAATAAACAAGGCACCAATGTTACCAAAGCAGCCCACATAGATATGAATGGTAAATTCCTGAGAAGTGTTAATGTTACCCCCTGTGAGGCAATAGCAGCCTGGGATGCTTTACTATCTTTTTTCATGTCAGTGTTACCTGACAAGCATTGACATGGGCTTGCCAACTTAAGTTAGAAGTTATGTGTATGATAAGTTAGTAACTGTATGAGTATGATTTAGGGCCAGGCTAACGTATTTATGCAATTCTATAAAATGCCTATTATTACCGGAATTCCAATTTAGCAACTGATACTTATATCAACTTGTAAGGTTGAATCAGTCTGTGATTGGATGCAGGTTGATTAACTCCCAAATAAAACATGAACAATGGCATAACTATTTGTAAAAAGATTCATTCCCCATCCTCTCAAGTTTTATGACTATGCCCTTAAAAATGCAAAGCCGTCTGTAAGGCCAGTGCGAGTTTAGTTGGACAGCAGAGTGATAGAAAAGCAGTTCGACACAAAGATGCAAGCACTAACTTAACTAAACCCATCAAATGTTATAAACTCCCAACACCATAAGTTGGCAGTCTAAAGATGCTTTGAGCTACACAGTTCACAAGAGCTGCAGTGCAAATTGTTAAAAATCCCTAACCTAAAGCATTTTTTCTTTGGTTAGTGGAGGTAAATGTATTTTTATACCATATATTTATATAGTGAGTGTCTCAAAAACCAAAGAATAATACATGCAGAGCAGTGTAAGGCTAATGTCCTACGGGGAGATTAGTCGCTGTGATCTTTAAAAAGTGAGTTCCAGTGACAAGTCGTTCGTCTTTCACTAACAAGCGATTGCTAGAGATTTCAACAATGCAGCGATTCCATTTCCCACAAATCAGTATGTCATATTCCATATTCCCATTTCCAATGGGGGAATCGCTAACAATCGCAGTGACTTCCCACCCAACGGGTTTTCCTTTAAGCAATTCCAATAGTATTGAATGACAATGCTTTCTCCGTAGCGATATGGGGTGATATACGATTCAAAGTAGTATCGTCGGTTTAGGTACTGGAGATTCATATCATTCTTTATGTAGAGACAAAACGAATGACTAGTCGCTTGAACTCGCTTTTTAAAAATCGCAGCGACTAATCTCCTCGTGGGACATTAGCCTTACTCTACTTTTAAGAGATACAAGGGGGACCTTTACGACCACAAGCACATTTGCATTTGTGCAAATTTCCCTCCAGTCAGTTGCATGTGAATCCATTCATTAAAGGTCAAAATGTGGTCCTTGAACTTCCATATAGTTGTGCTTGCAGCCGCTGCTTTCCTCCTGCCTTCTGTTCTTAAAGGAGAAGGAAATGTTGAATCATTGGGGGGTGCCCCAGTGATTGTATTCACTTACCTCAGGAATCCCCAACCTTTTATACATGTGAGCCACATTCAAATGGAAAAAGTGTTGGGGAGCAACACAAGAATGAAAAAATGTTCATGGGGGTGCAAATAAGAGCTATAATTGGCTATTTGGTACCCCCTATGTGGACAGGCAGCCCATAGAAGGCTCTGTTTGGCTTTACATTGGGTTTTATGCAACCAAAACTTGCCTCCAAGCCAGGAATTAAAAAGTGAGCACCTGCTTTGAGGCCACTGGGAGCAACATCCAAGGGGTTGGTAAGCAGCATGTTGCTCAAGAACCACTGGTTCGGGATCACTGACTTATGGGCTGGTGCGCTTATTAGCAGAAAAATGCACCTTCTTTCTTTGTGTTGGCTGCACATGTGCAGTAGAGTGAAAAGACACCCTTTAACAAAAAAGTCGCCTTTTTGACTCTACTGCACATGTGCACCCGCAGGATCGCAGCGGAGGGAGATGGAAGTTAGAGAATCGCTCGCCTGCATGTGCACCAGGCTGGTGTGATTTTCTAATATCAGGAAAACAATCTTAATCACGGGGGGGGGGGGAATGCCAAACATTTGGCACCCCCAGTGATTTTAATGTTCCTTCTCCTTTAAATGAGTACTGCTGTGCCAACTGACACAGGGGCACCATGGAGCTCCTGCCAACTCCAGACTAGGCAATAGCTTCAGGGCTAAGTGAGTACAACTGCATTCATTTTGATGCATCAGCCGCAAATAAGTCAGGGGCAATTCCCTCGGGTGAGTTGGGGATTCTGGGGGAAAATGCTGCATTATGGGAAAAACATGGCGCTTGTATTTAAAATTACACTTTGCTCACTGCACTTGCGGTCGTAAATGAGCCCTTGCTATTCATGCAATATGAGCAGCTGGACATTGTTATAAGTCTCAGAAAGTAAGAGCTTAAGAAGGCTGCACTTTTTCGCCTAAAACACAGTTACCATGCAGCTGCTAAGAATGTCACCCCACACTTATCTACACACAAGCAACACTAGACTAATAAATGCAAAAAAAAAAAAAAAAAAAAATACCTCATCCTCCTGATTATATATGGAAAAAGTGGAGGAAAAAAGCAGGTCAGATAATTACTTACTGCAACATTCAGTTCTGGAAACCTGGTTTCAAAGCAAATGGTAAAAGGCTAGAATACCGTGCAATCCCAGGAATATAAGAGGTCTTCAAAATAGCTCCTGGGTAATTATTTTAGACTTGCTATAAGTATACACATGATTAGAGACTTTTTTTCTTTGATTATTTGCTAATTTTCAACTCCATTTGTTCCCATCGAATATGCAGACAAAGCCTACAGCTAGCGCCATCAATTATCTGAAGTTTTTTTCTTCGTTTCTTTCAACAGCAAACTCTTGTATGATAGCTTCTAGCCGGCCCTGCAGTACATTATGCAAATGCAGGGCCCAAAGGTTAATAAAGAGTTGGGAACATCTCTGTGGTCACTTTAATAAATGACCCAGCTGCCAAGCTACATAGCTAGGGAAAGAGGGATTATTACCATATTCAATACTTCCTATCAGCATTTAGAAAAAGACAAATGGAAATCTGCAAGCACCTCGCTTATTACACACACCAGGGCATCCTATTATGATGGCCACATACAAGCCCATATTCATCTGCCCTGACAATTATTCTTTATCAAGATGTAATTAATTTAAGGTCAAACCTTTCCCCAACAACATGCAAGAGTTTCATACGTTAGTCTGTTCCCAAACAAGCAGATTCATTACATTCTGGGGTATATTATTTAACACTGGAGCCAAACATCACTGGTGATGTTGCCCATAGCAACCAATAAGGTTTTTGATTTCTAACTTGTAGGTGACCATTCAAATCTAATTGCTGATTGGTTGTTATGGGTAAGATCACTGCTGATGTTTGTCTTTAATGTTAATAAATACTCTCCTCTGTGTCTAAGGGATGTTGGGAAATTGCTTGTACGAGTATCATGATTTTCTTTCAATCTTTGGAATCAGGGATCCAATCAGAAAGCAGATAAGTTACACTGAATACAATGGAGTTCTACAGAGCTTATCCGTTTGCCACTATTTCACCTGTGCCATTTTGCCGTATTTCAATTGCCTCCATCACTACACAGCAGCTTGTTTATATAAATCTATAGTAGTGTTTCTGGAGCAAACAGACCAGTTTTACCAATGCAGGGCAATAGTACATAATATTTTATCTACCTGGTGTTACTGTTCCTTTAATAAACATTGGGCTAGTAATTACCAAGTATTTTGACACCCCTCATACAGAAGGTACAACCTGTGTACAAATTGCCCAGTTTACAACTCCAGAATCCCTTGCAGTTGTTCTAGAATTCTGGGGAAAATGGTACAGAAACACTCTGTGTCTTTTTTAATAGCTTTGCTCTGTTTTAATAAACAAGCCCAAAAGTCTCTATATGTGTGCAGCTATGAATGAATATGTTCTTGTTATTGACAGAAACAAGAATTCCCAAAGGTTTGCCAGCACAAAATTACAGCTAGTGCTACATAATTTGTACCGCTATACCCTACGGCCCTGCAGCGAGTGCAGGCTTGCTCTTCTGACTGTTAACTGCAAAAACATGAGTTATAATGGTAACAAGGTCTTTCCACAGAATAAAGTATATGTAGAGTATCTGCCACCTCGAGAGAAATACAATGGTTTTTTTTTATTGCTTACATGTGCAAGTTAGTCCACCATGTTTCCTGGCAGTTTTACAGATCTCTGAATTGAAGTTGGTAGCCGTAGTGGCAAACAGCATCACAGTTGTGGATCTGAGATGTGTTGCTATAACACTTCATTATTCATGCCTTAAAAGGCTACAAAAAGAGCACGTCCCACCAGCTCAGACCAGGGAATGACTGAAAGCACACATATACAATAGCTTGCAGTGGCAAGATATTTATTAGCACAAGGGTTTCCCTACATAGCCTCTTTCTTTCTGCACATGTCCTTTTCTATTCTCCCTGCATCTTCTCTCTGCATCCTCATTCTCTCATCTCTCTCTATGGGGAATATTTATCAAAAGCTAACAACAATTCACCACATTTCAGACAATTATTAATTTACCATACCTCAGGACTCTTGCGGTTTTGCAGAATCTGCTTATCAGTGTCTTTTGAAGCAAAATATCTTGTACAGCCACGATTGAGGTACTGGTAACGACAAATAAATTGAATTAATATGGTCCCAAAGACAGAAAAATACAATCATTTACATGCAAAGTATTTATTATCACATACCCAAAATTGGCCAAACCTTACAGTGTCTGCGTTTTAGCATTCATCTCACAAACTCCAAACACTTAAGTGCCAGAGCAGCTCTGAAGCTGCACAGTAAGGGAACAATGATATAATTGGCAGTTGAGTATGAATTGGAAAGCTATTCTGTAACATTATCATAAAAAGAAGTATAATCATTTTGTCCTGGAAATGTCACTCAAGTTACACTGTAATCTTTGGTTTTAATCGGTCTTTAGCTTTGCAACCTTGAGATGGCAAAAAAATAAAATCCACCTCTTTCCACATATATGTATGTATGTATATCTTTATTTATAAAGCACTACTTATGTACGCAGCGCTGTACAGTAGAATACATTAATACAAACAGGGTGTTAATAAGATAATAGATAAATACAAAGTATAATAATAAATACAGATAAATACAGCAGCAATAAGTTAAGAGTCGAGGACACAAGAGGAAGGAGGTCCCTGCCCCGTAGAGCTTACAATCTATATATAGACACACACACACATACACATTATCTATACGTGTGTGAATTAAATACCCCATATAGAA
Organism: Xenopus tropicalis; assembly: GCF_000004195.4. Classification (NCBI taxonomy): domain Eukaryota; kingdom Metazoa; phylum Chordata; class Amphibia; order Anura; family Pipidae; genus Xenopus; species Xenopus tropicalis. The sequence goes on from NC_030681.2 coordinate 90,590,468, forward strand.
AAATACAAGGATATTATATGTCACCATGGAGCGCCATATGTAAGGACCAAATAAAACCCCTGTCAAACTTTGGAAAGCACAATACATGAACACGACATATCTGCATGAAAAAAGAGAATCTGTCTCATTCTAATATTTTACATGGGCACAAATGTGACTTTTAAGTAAGTTCTGCTTAGTGGTCTGTTTATTTATTTTTTTTTTATTAGATGAGGGTGTTTTTATAATGAGAAAAGAAATTAGCATTGCAGTAATAGTTATGAAAACATTTTTCCATGTAGCAAAAATATGTGCTCCCTGTTCAATACTGATACACAAAAGCCTATGAAGCCCTTGATCAGACGGAGGGGCATACAATTCCTGCCCGCGGGGATCTAGTCAGGCAGCCCTGAGTTAGAGGGGAAGGGTAGGGAGAATACAATCCTGTTGAAATATATCTGAGCTGAATTTACATGATCAACATTACATGAACAAGTGAGAGAGTCATTATACCTAGACTTGTTGTATGGATCTGCCTAAAACTGGCCATACACAGAAATAAAAAAAAAAAAAAAACTTGTTTGGGAAGGTCACCAAACTAATGGATCTTTTTTTGCCATCCAAATTATGAAAAACATGGTTTATTTTATCATTTAGCTACTAGACCAATAACTACCGTGTTTCCCCGAAAATAAGACACTGTCTTATATTTTTTTAAGCTCCAAAATATGCACTAGGTCTTATTTTCAGGGGATGTCTTATTTTTCCATGAAGAAGAATACAGTACACATTTATTCCATCGTTTGGGTGGGTGTCTTATTTTCAGGGGGGTGCCTTATTTTCCGAGGGGGTGAAAAATCGGGGGGGTTCCTTACTTTCGGAGGATGTCCTATTTTCGGGAAAACAGGGTATATAACACTGGTGCTGAGAAGCTGTAGGGTGAGGACCTCATCCCTGGCTTAATGCAGTGCTAGTTCCATGGTACTTTCTAGCCTGATTCTGACTGATATATGTCCTAAATGTATCTCTAAACACACATAGGGCAGAAATATTAAGTACAGTAAATAAGCATTGACCTCAAACCTCACCCTAACCTGACCTTGTGATTAACTCATGCCAGCCCCACAGTTTGGGAACCCTTGAAAACCTAGATTTTAAATTAGTTGTATATGTTGTTACCAAACCTTGCAAAATTTACAGTATGTTATGAAGTGTGATAATGCATTCTTAAGCATTTCAGATATGTCTAAATATGAGTTACATAAGTGCTCCTCTTACTGCAAAATGGGTAGTGGTAGTTTACCTTTTAATTGAAATGTTGGTATGGTGTAGATATAGACAATCTTAGGCAATATGCAACTGGTTCTCATTTTTTATGGTTTGGAATTTCCGCAGCTATCTGATTGCTAGGGCATTATTTATCCTAGCAACCAGACAGCGGTTTAAATGAGGGACTGGAAGATGAATGGGAGATGGTCTAAATAGAAATATACCCAATAAAATTTACCAATAAAAATAAAATTGTGGTCTCAGGGCTTCCAGGCTTAGTGACCCCCATTTGAAAGCTCAGATGTGGCAGAAAAGGAATGTAAATAATTAAAAAAAATTTGAAAAAACAAATAATGAAGACAAATTTAAAAGATGATAGGAATACGACACCTTATGTGAGGACTGTCCACATGAAGGCCTGTGTGCCAGATGAAGCCCTCCAATATATTTTTATATATACCCAGCATACCCAAGATTTCCACAGACCTCTTTGCATGACATATCTTTTTTATATTAATCTGGCCAACACACAAGCAAGAGAGGATGATTTGTCCATAGCAAAAAGCACAACCTCATGATATAAAAAAAGCTGTACATTTCTAGAACATTTTTGAAGATGTTGGTATTTATTAATTTCTGGCTGTTTTCAGTCATTTCAGTCTGCAGGTAGAGATGCAGAATCTCTACCAAAAGCTTAGTGTTAAGAACCCATATCAGCACACATGCCCTTTATCACTGACATCTTTTAGCTCTGTTGACTGCAGTACTTGACAATAAAATCAAAGTCAAGCACTCTCAGTGATGATAGCATGGATATTATCATTATTTTATGAATAAATATGCAAACATTTGTTTTCCTAAATTAAAATTAACGAAACTTGTCTTCTTTTATAAAACTGATGGAGGAGGGTTCTGTACTGTCAAAATTGATTACATTGTGTCTTAAATACTGGTAAGTGTAACCTTGCCATACGGCAGAGACACAGGCTGGGAAATTAAAAAAAAAACTAAAGCCTAAAGCAACAATATGGGCAGAAATGCTCCATTTTCTATATACTTACTGTACCAGCACCAGTGGTTTAGCATTCCCATAACAGTAATAATCTGTATGTCTCAGCAGCTGCACATCTTGGGAGCTGCAACTCCAGCAGCACAAATATTCACAGCTAAAGGGTTTGGTGGGCTTGTACAGAAACCTGTAAGATGAGGGGTAGCATTTCTACGCTACTTATGTATTGAGTTTTCGCTCTCCTTTAATGTAATACCAGACTATCAGGGCACAATATTTAACTATTGCAATTTTTCAAGCACAACACTACATTTATCCTTTACACAGACAGAAAATGATGGCACCTTATTAAAAAGCTCTAGATATGATTTAGAAGTATAAAAAGACATAGCAGATTGTCATGTATCCACAGAGACATCTACAGGACTAGCACGTTAAAATCTTATTCATAAGCTGCTTTCAATTTATCTTTTAAAGTAATTGCCATTTCAATAGCTCTGACATTTCTATTTGCTGCCTGAAGTCCGCGGAAAGACACCTTCATACAGGTTCAGTTTCAAAAGTAATCATCATAGATTTTTTTCCCCTAAGACTGCTCTGGAAGATTAATGTGCTCCGCCTGCAAGAACTACAAATCCAAATCCTGTTTGGTTGTATTATCCATTTGGAGTAGTCTCTGCAGCCTACAATGGCCATGTTATTACTTAGTTTGGGGGGAGGGGCAGTTTACACTGCAAGAATATATTTTCCTAATCCTAACATATTAAAACATAATTTATATCTTACTGAAGATAGGAATACATCTACATGCTGTCCACCCCTCAAAAATGCATAGGGGCAGCAGCAGGCCTTTCGATAAAACAGAGCCAAGATGTCCTCCAATTCATTTAGTGCGGGAGGCAGGGTGCAAAGCACAAAAAAATGGCAGATTGCATCTGTTTTTTTCCCCCCACTACCTTCCACAAATCGTAAATGACCCCCTCTGCAAACCTCAATAAAGAAAATATGTACCAGCATCTAAACTGCAGTAACTCACAAATGTGAATGATGTGCATATCCATATGTATTAACTGCCCTTGTTGTAGCTCTTGGTTTCTGGTTATCTAGCCATATGACCCTTGCACATAGCTGTAGATATGTATTAGTTTGAAGTCTTTTAAGTACTTTCATCAAGCACTTGAAAGCTATACATACCCTGAAAGTATCTGGGGAGCATAAGAAGAGTTTCTGACGAATGTCCTCCGGTGCTCCAGCACAAAGCCGGTAGAAGATGTGGTAATTCCTTTCATCTTGACCCTGCACACAGATACGAGACTTCTCCAGAAGATAGTGAGATACAAATCCACCAACTACAGAGTTCTAGGTAAGAAAAAACATCAAATGTCAAATAAGAATTCAAGGTAAAGTAGTAGCAGTGTTTGGAGCTAGTGGAAGAACAGTCAAAGCTTTTTAAACAAAAGAGATTATACACAATACATATACGCAGGGGTGATTCTGGGCCACATGAGGTAGCCTTTCTGATGCCACCAAGGAGGGGGGCTCATTGCTAGTGAAGAGAGGGCAATTGTGTCATGAAGTGGCTTTTTGCAGCCCATGGTAACCTGCAGGGAACTGCCACCTGAGACAAGATTACCTTACCTCTTGGTAGCAGCGCCCCTGCTTATAAGGAAAAATATTCAGACACATTTATGTAAAGGTTTTCATCTTTTACATAACTTAAAATGCCATATTTTATATACTGAACTTCCTGCACCAGCCCAAAGTTTTAGCATCTCAATAGCAGCAATGATCCGGGACTTCATATTTATCACGGGGAGGGGGTCACCATCTTGGAAAGTGTCTGTGACACTCACATGCTCAGTGTGCTCTGAGCAGCTGTTGGAGAAGATAAGCTTAGGGGTCGTAGCAAATTATCAAGCAGTAAAATAGGCTGGCCTGTCATATACACTGATGGTAATTGCACTGGTTTCTGAGCTGCGACATTTATATTTTACATTTACAGTATATTGTGATTTGGTCCCTAAGCTCAGTACCTGACAGCAGCACACAGTGTGTGCAGTGAATTACAGAAAAAAAGCTAGTGGGGCATCTTTGGAGACACAGATCTTCCCTGCTAAAGGGCTGTGATTGACTTGGGCTGGTACAGAAGCCCAAAATATAATGTACAACATTTCTAGTCTAATTCTTTAGTTAGGCTTTAGTTCCAGTTTTGCTGTAGCAGTTGCTTAGTATAGGCAAATACTTTGGTTTTTTTATGTGAAACCTTTACCCCTGGCTGCTTGGCCACAACCACCCCGGCTGCTTAGCCACAGCCACAGCCACTCTAATAGCTTTTCACCCCAATGGGGATATTTACAGCTATTGAGGAAGCAGACCCTGCGATCCAGACCCCCATCTCCCAAACAACCCCCATGGGATCTCAATGCTCTATGGTTACGCTAGTGTTGTAACATATAATAATGGCCATCAAACTGTGAGTCTGAGATCTGTAAGGCATTAATTGCAGGATAAGCACAAATATTGGCTCCAGTGATATTCAGAAAATAAGCAAAGTCAGACGGGGCCTAGTTAGATCAGGAAAGTATTTGCAGTCAATCAGAGATTATCTTCATTCCATCAGTGAAAGAACTTCATAATTACAGCTCGGCTGCGATTCACAGGTACACCCATCTTATACTAATGGTACTAAGAGCCAGTGATCGCTGCCTATCCTACCTGCCACTGATGTGAATGACAACTGTCTGTCAATGAGGTGGTTTTCAGCCTGGAAACACATATGTGCCATTCTAGGAGTGTCGACTCTGCATTAGATCAAGCTTTGTTTAAAATAACTGAAAAACTTATCGAAATGTAAGCAATGGAAAAAACTAAATGCCCAGGAAACAATATAGAGGCTATTTATTAAGAACCTAGGCAAAACTACAAGAGCACTAAGGGGCAGAAATGCACACCCCCTTAGTACTCACACACAGAGCACTTCCCAGGATCTGGCTATGCTCTGCAGAGCACATTGTCAGAGGGTGCATGCCGTACACAAGTACAGGACCTGGTTTTGCCTGCCTACACCACTGCTCATCACTGTGCATCTAGATGACCCAAGTTTTAAGACCCATAGATGTCAGAATGTAGTTACAACTGTGTGATGCCCCCCACCTGCCTCCCATGAATAAAGAGTTACTAATTGCAGGTGGCACTGTTTTCCTGGGGTTGGGACCCAGGTTCCTGTGCTCCACAATGTAAATATAATAGCTGTACACACCAAAAAAAACATCTTTTTGCTAGTAGAGATGGGTATTTCCAAGGAATTACATGGATCACACAAATCTACAAATCAAAGAATGATTTGGAATGACAAAAATGCTCAGACTAATCCTTTGGGCCTGCAATTAAGAGAACAAAAAAAAATTAAATCTACTTGCATTGCTAGATTATTCCCACGTCAATTAAAAGCACTTATGGACAAGAATAAAACTGAATAAAAGGGCTCTGAATATTATACAGTGGATTGCGTCAGCACAGAAGATAAATGAACTTGTTTGGCACTTTCTTGAGAAAGGTTACTTTCATTGTCAGAGGACTGCATAATAAAGGCTCCCTCAGCAACAGAATAACCTTTTCTGTGAGGCCAAAATGTACTCCACGGACACTTGGGAACCTGTATATTGTTTGTTTTCTGTTTATTTGAAAGAACAGATTGGGAGATAAGATTTGACAATATTAAAGGCTGTAACCTCAATAGCAAACAACAGCCAGAAAAGAACTCTCATTACTTACTTTTTTTTTAATGCCAGTCTAAGGATTTGACAAACACATTAAAGTTATGGCTATCAATACATGGGGCTTTTCAGCCAGAAGAAAGTTGCCTCTTGCTACTCAAATTCAATGGTGAATGCCTTAAAGCAATTAAGGAATTTAAAATTTCAAAACACTTTCTAGAGATTTTTAAGTTTCAAAAAAGTGAACAGGAGCCACAGGAGGTATTTTTGGGTGCTTTTTATCTACTTGGTCATGCCAGACAAAAGAAAATGCAGTGTTGCTCAACATTTACAGAACACAGACAGGATCAAAATCACAAAGTGTAACTTTTTTGGCAGAACTGTCCCCCCTTTCTCATCACCAAAAGGTGTACCAGTATATGCAAAAAAACTGTTCATTGTATTATTTTTCGCTTTGCATTAGAGGTCTCTTCATTTCTGAGACCTCTTGCAGCAATCTTAATGCATTTAAACAACGTTTTATTATGCAATGCAATATGCATGTTAAAAAAAAGATGTTCTTTGGCAAAACATATTAATAATTCAAGAACCTCAAAGCTCTTACCTCATTTGTCGTATAATTGAACCAAATAAATCTGCTTAGGCCCAAAAATAAGTGTTCATAATGTACCAACTTTTAATTCTTTTTTAAAAGGAACTGTTCTAAAACATAAAAGGCCCCTACCTTGTTATTCCTTTCCTATATTTTTATCGGTTAGGGCATTTCATTTTTGCCCAATGGAAATGTATGTGTTGATTGTTTAGTACTAATAAGAAACATTCATACTCAAAGCAGTATATTCCATATTTGATTACAATGGCCCCTTGTGTAAAGGTAGTGCTTTTACAATTCCAAAATACATTTGGTCTAGACACAAACCTTTTCGTTGAAGTGAATTTCTACAAATTTCCCAAAACGACTGCTGTTGTTATTGCGGACAGTCTTTGCATTTCCAAATGCTTCCAGAAGGGGGTTGGCTGTTTACAGAAAGAATAATTTATTGTTTGCTTAGTAAAAAAAACATATTATTCTGCAACAGAAAACATTGTTAACTTTATTCAGAGAACTAGAAGCTGCCATAATATTTGCTCTAAAAGTGAATTTCCTTTAATGGTCTAATGTAAGAATGTATACATAACAGAAGATATTAATGAAAAATGTAGCCTATTTAGTGGGGTGTCTTATTCCCATTTTATTTCTATCTTCTTTACCACTATAAAAGAGGATGTAGGTCAACAATATCAGAGACATAGAATTGATAAAACTTCCCTCCAAGGCAGGCAATTCACTGCAAGAAGGATACAAATGAAAATCCTGCCTGCTCTGTATATACCTGGGTCCCTGCTATTTGTTTAAACATTGAAGGATGGGTTGTACACAAGCCACAGGGCGCAAAATAATATATATAAAAAAACTTGAAATTCATATTTAAAATTACATGAGTAAATTGCTGTGTGTGATCTGCAGCAAAGGTGATGAGCCTGGTAACCTTTATCATCAATATAAATGTTAGTTTACATACTGTAAGTGGTTGTCTGAATTTTTTTAGCAAAAGCCCCTGTGGAGGTTGAACCCTTGGTCAGAGTCCCCCTTTTAATAATAACAAGGTTGCAGGTATAGGATATCAGTGTATGAGGCATTCAGCTATATATCCAAGAATATATAGGTGAGTTGGACTTTTTTGGTGTATCCATGAAAGCAAATATGCATTCTCCCTAAACCTTAACTTAACTGGTCATTTAGGCTGAGCAAGTGGAGAGCCTGCTCACAGACTGGGAACCACTGGTGTTAAATTATACACAGACCAGTGCAACAACTACAACATTAGATATGAAGTCAAGTTTACAAACATACCTTCAACTATCCTTTCATCTATGTCTTGTCCAGATCCATAAGACTCTGTTAAATACCTAAAAGCATAATTTGATAATTTAGGAAATAGCAAAATCATGTTTTTTAAGTTAGTTCAGTTTTTATGGCTGATCAGAGGTAAGGAAACCTAACATCATCATGTGAAATTGCAAGTACTGACTGGAGAGGTGTAAAGGTCCCTGCTGTTGCACTCTGACATAGAAAAATGGAGTGATAAATTAAATTTTTACCATCTGGCAGTCTGATGGACAATCTTGGTTTGTCAGATAATAGGAGAACACAACCTGACTGAATGCACACTGCCAACAATAAAGTTTAATGGAGGTGAAATAAAGGTGGCCATACACGCACCGATAATATCGTACGAAACCTCGTTGCGTACGATATTCGGTGCGTGTATGGTATGTCGGTATGGTATGTCGGCGAGTCGACTGATATCGCAGGAAGCTGCTGATATCGGCCGACTCGCTGATCGGACCAGTTTGAAAATTTTGATCGGGCGCCATAGAAGGCGCCTGACCAAAATCTCCATTCAGCGCTGAATCGGAAGAAGGAGGTAGAAATCCTATTGTTTCTACCTCCTTACCTGCCGATTCAGCCCTGAATGGTGTGTGGCGGATCTGACGAGAACGTTCATTCTAGGCAACAGATTCCTGTTTCAGCAAAATAATGTCCCCATGCACAAATTGAGTTTCATACAGTACTGGTTTAATAAGATAGGAGGAGAAGAACTTGACTGGCCTGTACAGAGTCCTGACAATGATTTGAGATGCCAACTGTGAATCAAGACTGATAGCCCAACATCAGTGCTCAACATCCCTAATGCCCAGTTAGCTTAAGGGCAAATTCTACCATTCTATGTTCCAAAATCTACTGGAAAGCCACCCCAGAAAAGTAAAAGCTGTAATAGCAGCAAAGGGAAGACAACAAAATACCCGTGGTTTTTGGAATGAGATGTTGGACAGACAGGTGTCCAGATACTTTTGGGCACATAGTATATGTATGATTTGCATATATAAGGAATCACTATCAAGAAAACCAGGAAAATAAACAAAATATTCAGTGCGTATCTTGTTTGAAATTTGTGATCTGCCACTCCAAAATATAATGGGCGAAGGTAAGCCATAGTCAAGTAACTGACAGTCACCAGTGAAATGTTTGCTTTTATGGTTTTATCTGTGTAAAGTAAAAAACTCACTTGCATAAGCAAACTTTTCTAATGTTATTATACAGCCCCTAGCAATGTTTTTCCAACAGTATACGTACCTAAGAACAAACTTCGTATTTTCTGTCTTCCCTGCACCTGATTCTCCAGACACAATAATAGACTGACTCATCTTTAGAACTTTCATGTCTCTAAAAGCTTTATCAGCTGGAAAAAAAAAAGAAATGATTTAATACTTTAATGTTTGCAATTGAAACAATGTCTACTTGTTATGTTATATTTGCACTTTGACTCGTTTGTATTTTCTCCTTCAGCCTTAAGGCACAACTCTTTATACTTCTATAACGGTAAGCAAAAGCTGTGTCTGAGCTGTATGCAGCACTGTCGCCTTTTGGTAGCATGGCACACAGAAAAGATAGTCAGGACATTCCAGGGGTGTCCCCTGGAATAACCCTAGCTTGCACATCATTCAAAATGCATTAAGCTGGAAGGTGCCAGAAGACACATGATGATAAATGAGCTAGAAAGACTTTACTAAGCATTAACAGAAAAATAAACTCATTCAAACTATATGGCAATATCTAGTTATTTATTGACTTAATAAGCAACCAAACAAAACATGACCCAGTGTTACACTAATTCACACGTTTACCGTTTTGTATCTTTTGTGCAGTAAGTGCATTTGGTCCTTTGATTAATTACTTTTTATCCAAACTGCAATAAACTACTGGGAACTCACAAAATATTTTTATTTAAAGAATAAACACAAATTTAGCCCAAATATAAATTGTTGTATTTAAATGGCACTACCTATAGGTATCTCCTATTTAGTACTTCAAAAATAATAATAATGTCACTGGTGCTTACCTATTGCATAAACATGAGGCGGCAGTGTTCCCAGAGATTTGCCGTGGTACTGCTTAATCTGTTCTGAAGTATATAGTTTTGGAACATCAAAGTATGGATTTACTGCAATAAGGATATTGGCCACATAGGTCTAAAGAAAAAAAAAAATGGACAACAGATTTAGTTGTTTAAATGCATGAGTGTGAGTGTAGAACTAACACCAGTAATTATTTCAGATCTAAAGCCAATGCCAAACTGGGCTGATTCTCAGCCTGCGGATAAACGCAGACTGAGAATCAGCCTCTATGCTGGCATCAGCCTTTCCCTGTGCCTGCACACGGAGACACTGTGCCGGCCTGGGTGCAGGCACATGGAGCAGATTTCCGCACAGAAATGCACAAGTATGCAATTTGGTGACAAAATCTGCTCTGTGTGTCTGTACCCTGGTTGAAACAATGGTTCCAGGTGCAGCACAGCGAAAGGCTGATACCAGTGTAGGGGCTGATTCACAGCTTGTGTTTATCCGCAGGCCGAGAATGAGTCCCGTGTAGCATGAGCCTAAGCCTGGAAGCTGGCCATGCATGGTTTAATAGTTTAATACATTCCTTATTCAAATCATAGCAAAAAGAAGCTAGGATACTACTGAAAAACATTCCTTGTACCATTGTTTCAGTAATACTCGCTTGCCACTGGAGAAACCCTGAGCTCTTATGCTGCAAAGCTGACCTATGGCCTTTGATAAAGATGCAGGAACAGAAGAGAAACACACCCCAGCCACCTAAATACTCCAGTGATCGTATATCTAAAGCAGAAAAGGCCATGCTGAGTAACTGTCACCCATTTGTCCTTCACATTAATACTTGTTTCATCAACAAGCTGCAATCTTTTAGATAACAAGAACAGAAGGGCATTTTATGTTTCTCCTCACACTGCTGAGCACAAATGAATTATCTATCCAAGCTAAACAACACAACACTATTTGGGAATAAACTGATCCTTGCAGCATTGGAAAACAAACAAACCTGTGCTGGGGAAGGCAATTAAAAAAAAAAATGCAGAACAATCAATAACACCAGAGGAAAAAAAAAGTCTACTAAAGAATACAGAAAGTACAAAGTTGGTAACTAGGTGTCAATTACCATAATTTCTCTTAGGAAACGTTTGGTGTCAAACATATATTGCAGCTGTCACTGTTTGGGCAGATGGCAAGATTGCTCTTCTGTAATTTGGTCAGAATTAATTAAGCAAAATAAGGTAACTCAATAGCAGAATAAAAGATTAACTTTGTCATTTGAACCAGTAGGTGTCAAACGACCTGCATGTATGCCTTGTATAATAATAGGAAAGAAAAGTCACTACCAGAAGCCAATTGTTACAATAGCAACAATCTATTCCCATATAACAATCTATCCAGCAATCCCAATGGCAAGCACAAACACAATGTTAGCACAAGCAGACAGGTTACATGTTACAGGAGAATGTGCATTAGCAGGTTACTCACAGTTGCCACTAGAAAAATACAGCTATGTAACTGCTTCACTAAAGGGTATAAGATCATGTACTAGTTTTCTTCTTTTTAAACATATAAGTTTGATGGCAGTCATACATATAAAGAGCAGAAAACTGCAATCAAATATACTTTTAGGTTGATAAAATGCTATTTTATGTGGATTCTGCACACAACAATAATTCTCCATCCTATAATAGAATGGTCAGTCAAAAGGGGAACACGTGATACTGATAACTATTCAATTAGATAGTATCCTATGAAAGGTACAGTATGACTAACCCACATAACTGTCATTAGGATGTGAAAAGAATTGTGATTGCCCCAGTTATACAAACAAGTGTGTGGACACAAAATCCAGTCTCTGCATTTTGGTCTTACCTAAATCAAAGTAACTGCAACAAATGTATTTCTAGCTATAAAAGTACAGAGTAACTATAAGGATATTAAGACTGTAAAGTGGTAATTTTTACATTGTAATGACCACTGCATGTACATGGAAATAATGCCAAAACTAAATGTTTTCCCAAACCAGAGAAGTACCAAAAAGCCATTTAATCATAGTCTATAATACTTGCAATGATACAAACTCTTCTGATGGTTACTACATTATTAATACACAAGAGCTATGAATATCCTGTAAATTATATCCTTAAAAACTGTGCTTAGTGATATAATTTCTATCACATGCCTCACTGAAACTTGTATATTATAATAAATAAAGTACCCCCTGTTGTAAAATATGAGGAAATTAGTTGCCTCTGCATTCCACAGCCGGTCTAAAAGCATTTGGGCAAACCCCGGCTAGGACCTGAATTATGAATATAGTGGCATTGTACTTGCTAAAGGATTACCCCTTATAAGGCCAGACATGCCCATTTCTGTGCCCACTCCACACATTTCCCTGCCCCAATGTGATGCCCAATTAAGGGCTGTGATTAGCTATCTGGTAGCCTCTATGGATGATCTCAGATTATAGGAGGGTTTGTTTGGTGGTACATCGTGTTTTAATGCAACCAAAACTTGACATCAAGCCAAGAATTCAAAAATAAACACCTGCTTTGGGGTCAGTGAGAGCAACATGCAAGGGGTTGGTGAGCAACATGCCACTGGTTGGGGATCAATGATCTAGACAATGTAATGTGCTCTCAGCCAGAATTTTTTTTATAGGAGATCAGACTAAAAGACACATAGGATTGACCAGCCCACCAGTCCAACATCAGAGAGCGTGTCAAGAGACACAGCTACAACATTCATTATGCAATAGTTGTATATTACCGAATTAGATGTCATGGGACATTAACATCAGCACTTACGTAAATTTTGTCTTTACTGTACCGCACTTGTATATTGTGAAGAAGTGTGGCTTCATTCAGATACATAAGAGAACCTGAAAAAAAAAAGAAATAATCATGTATTTTACCACTACAACAAATTATTTTCTTAAAATGGTCTCCTCGGAATTCTGAGCTTCTAAATAACGGGTTTCCAGAAGAGAGCTTCCATACCTGCACAACCTTTAGAAAATATGACATAATATTGTGTATTTTTAACATTTTCTTCTATGTGATGACACCTTCATCAGCATCACATTTCAAATTTCACATAGACTTGGATAATTTTATGAAAGTTCATATTATATCAGATTTTTTAATATGATATATTTGAAAGTTGTTTACTCTGTCTCAGTTATGCATTATTTTCTGTGCCACTAACAGGCATTTCCACACAATGTTCTCCCCATGTCTGTATAGGTTTCCTCCGGCTACTCCGGTTTCCTCCCACACCCCAAAAACATACAGGCAGGTGAATGTGATAGGGACCTAAGATTTTAAGCTCCTCTGGGGCAGGGACTGGTGTGAATTATGAATAAATAATGGCACTATATAAATAACAGGAAATAAAACTTTGTATTAAAGGAGAAGTAAAGCATGTTCCGAAATGCAGGCAAGTGCACAGTCCACCCAACCCAACTGCTTCATAAGACCACAGGTCTGCATGAAATGGATTTGCTGCTGCCATGTTTGACAAAATGTCATGTTTTTTATCATGTAAACAAGCATTTTAAGTATTTCCAGATCTACAAAAAAATCCCTTGACTATGCCTTGGTTATTGAACTTTGAACGGTTAATAATATGTGGATACCACACTCATGAGGAAAAGAGCACATTTCTTGGTTAATCGGTCATTTATGCAAGACTTTTAGTCAGATTAGAAAAGAATATTGTTCATCATACCATTTAATTATCTCAGGAGCAAAAGTTCTTCACGGTTTATCTGTGAAGCATTTTTTTGCCAACCAGAATCCTAATAAAATGTCAATTTGTCTACATTACAATATTTGAAGAATAGTGAGTCTTATAACCATTTAACTGCTTTGTGCTCAAACTCACACAATCCTCCCTAACAGTTAAAGGAGAACTATAACCCTGGGCGCAAAAAGCAACCTTAATTATCTATTATCTGTTAAGCTCATCTATCCCTTATCGCATTGTTTTTAAGTTTACGATCTGTCCCTATCGCTAACCACTAGCTAAAAATGCAGAGTAGCACAGCAGCATACCTGGCCGACATCTTCTTACCGACTGAAGACTCTTTGGGTCTCTCCACCAATACAAACCTGCTTGCACATGGGCAGTTGGAGGTAGCAGGAAATCTGCTTAAACTGCGCATGCGCAAGCAGGGTCCGTGTCGGCGGAGAGACCCGAAGTGTCTTCAGTCGGTAAGAAGATGTCTTACCCTTACCCCCTGTCATAGCCTTTATTTGCTATGAGATGCTGGATTTTACAGCTGATAGTGTGTGTGTGTATCTATGTATGGATGTATGTTTATATATGCATGTTTATATAATATGTATATTTATAAAGCACTACTTGTGCATGCAACATTCTACAGTAGATCAATACCTTAGTAGAACAAACAGGGGTAAATAAAATAATAAAATTAAAGATAAATAAAAATTATAGTTACAACGTACATTCAAGTTGAAATGCTACGAGACAAGAGGAAAGGGGGTTCCTGCCAAACAGAGCTTACAATCAAAGTGGGTGGCTCCGGGTGCAGGCACATCAATAAGATTTTTAGAGCAGTGGACTTTGGCTTTTTTCTACAGGCCGAGAAACTGACCAGTTTTGCAATGTCCTAAATAAAGGGGTTGATAAATATATGTGGATATCATCAGCATAGACATGATGAGCGGATGAGATGAAATGCCTACGGAGAATAACAACAGACCCAGTAGAGAATTTTGTGGCACCCCTATCTTAAATTGACTTTCTAATCAGGTTTTTAGCATAAGAGACAGTGATGGGTCAGTTAGAAATATGAAAAGAGAGCCAGGATGCAGCCTGACAACAAATATCAAGGGAATGCAAAATCTGCATCAGGAGGGAGTGGTTAACCGTATCAAATGCTCATGATAGCTCATGGAGGATTAAAATGAAGAAGTGACCTTTGGCTTTGGCAATCTGAAGATTATTTGTAATTCTACACAAGACTTGGTAGAGTGTGCAGATCAAAAGCCAGATTGCAAACAGTCTAAAAGATTATGGGTGTAAAGAATGTAAGTAATATGGAAAACAAAATTAATTCCAGGATTTTAAAAGAAAAGTGGTAGAAGAGAGACTGGATGGCAATTAGACAAACAGTATGGGTCAAGCATGGCTTTTTAAGGATTAATTTGACACAAACCTGCCTGAATAGAGAAGGAAAAGTTCCGGAAGCCAGTGAAGAGTTGAACATGAGAGTAAGAGCTGGAGTAAGCTCAGAAACACAGTGTTGGAGTAGATAGCAAGGCATAGGATCAAGAGAACAAGTTGTAATTAGGAGAAGAGAATTTGAGTGGCTTAGGAGGCTGTTACAGGATCAAAAGAATTAGGGCAGGCAGAAGGGGGCTTAGGAAAAAGCAGATAGTGTTGTGGCTCAACAGGTTTGTAACTCGATAGTACCTAGAACATGGACACATGCCAACATTTTTTTAGAATGCATAACATACCTGCAAGATGAGAATATTAAGCCATTCTATCTGGTGCAATAGGGCAGCGATAAATGTGTACTAGAGACTTGTAAAATTAAAAACCTATTTTACACATTTAGTTTACTGTTTACTGTAAGTATTTGTATGTACAGGCATCAGACCCCTTATCCAAAAAATTCCGAATTACGGAAAGGCCATCCCCCATAGACTCCATTTTAATCAAATAATTCCCATTTTTAAACATGATTTTCTTTTTCTCTGTAATAATAAAACAGTACCTTGTACTTGATCCCAGCTAAGATATAATTAATCCTTACTGGAGCCAAAATAATCCTGTTGGGTTTAATTACTGTTTAAATAATTTTATTAGCAGACTTAAGGTAGGAGATCCAAATTAAGGAAATACCCCTTATCCGGAAAACCCCAGGTCCCGAGCATTCTGGATAAGGAGTCCCATACCTGTAATCTGTTTCATGTATACACCCCTATTGCATAGCGCTGCAGAACATATTATTGTTTTATGAATTATTGTTAATAATAACATGACATAGTGGTCTATAGCAGCTACACCTATGCAGGCACAGTAACAGCAGCATTTTTTCTGTGCAGACCAAGAAATAGTAAATAATACAAATGAGGTAGTAGGCACAAGTGGTTTTGGATGGGCAAGGGCAATTATGCTTTCTACGAAGTTTTAAGAAGGGTGGCAAACAGCTCTGCACGCCACTATATAGTTTGCACCAAGGGCAGAGGTAATACAAGTTGCTGATTTCCACTATCTCATACCCCTGTTATTGTAAAAGATTGGACAGAATAATTTAAGCATTTATTAATACACATTACTAACAGACTTTAGTAGGTAATACCTACCTCTTGACAATGACTGAATAGTATCCTTGTCACATTTTTCACTTAAAGGGGGTACTCACCTTGAAATTAACTTTAAGTATGATGTACGCATTGATATTCTGAGACAATTTGCAATTGGTTTTTATTTTTTGTAGTTTTTCAGTTATTTAGTTTTTTGTTTAGTAGCTCCCCACTTTGAAATTGCAGCAGCTATCTGGTTGCTAGGGTCTTGCTTACCTGAGCAACCAGGCAGTGGTGTGAATTAGAGACAGGAATATGAATAGGAGATGGACTACATAGAAAGATAAGGAATAAAAAGTAACAATAAAAATAGAGTTCTAGCCTCACAGAGCAATAGTTCTTTGACTAGCGGGGTCAGTGACCCCCATGTGAAAGCTGAAAAGATTTAGACAAAAAGGCAAAAGATTTAAAAACGATAAATAAATAATGAAGACCAATTGCAAAGTTGCTAGGAATAGTGCATTCTCCAACATACTAAAAGTTATCTTAAAGGTGAACCACCCCTTTAAGTACTGTAGTAAATATTTCTTGGGAAATGCTGCACAATTTTATTCTAAAACAGAGAAGATTTACAAAACAAGGCTCCTCTGAGATCTTGCCCTGGGTGCTTAATTGTATAACAATGCACAGCAGCTTTGCCATGAACATGCTGCTTTTCCACAGGAGGTAAATTGATAAGCACTAGTAATTAAGCAAAACCATTAATTATACTTTAAAAGACAAAATCCAAAAATAAAATGTTTGTTCCTCACTGTTTTTCACATGGGTTATGCACCATTAGTAACAACAAGTAATTTTGCTACTATATCCCTAATGGTAACTTGGCAAACTAAATTGATGAACAAATATTGAATAGCCATATCCTATCATGAGCTCATATTCGTTTATCTCAGACAGCTTTCACTATATGCATTTGATGAATATTATATAAATTCAATAATAAAGATATAAAGGAGAAATTTTACCTCAATACAACACTGTCAGAACACTTTGTTCAGCCATGAAAAAGCAGTAAATGCAGAGAACTGTGATTGGCCCACAGTTTAATGAATTACTTGCCTTGGCATTCAACATGATGGCAAAGCTAGGAATATACAGTACTGTACAGGATACCTATAGCTGGCTTTTATCTCAATTGCAATTGCACTGTGCTGCCCTAAATAAGCTCTGGCATAAATAAAATTTGGTTTCGATTTGCTGGGTTATATGATGAAAGTGTTCTAGGTTCAAAGATCTGTTTCTTTGCAGCACCAGTACATAAGTAATCAATGATAAAAATGGAAAAGGTTCAGAAAGGAGTAACTAAATTAATAAAGGGAAATTAATAATTTAGCAAAACAGAGTTTGATTGCACTGAACGAAAAAGAGAGGAAGTATAATATAGAAATGCATGAAAAGTCAATAAAAATAAATCTTAGGGGATCCTTTAATCCAGATGTATGACTAGAAAACAAAAGGGCATTTTCTCAGGATTAAAAAAAAAAAACAAAACACTTCACATTCACTTAAAAAAATAGAAATGCAAGTGCCATTTCCATTTTGAAACCAGATTTGGTTTCATATTTTTTTTACATTCACATTATATTGTAATCCCTTCAAGCAAGTCAAACGGAAAGTGTCAAATCTAATATCCTGAAGAGCTTTACTTCATATTCTTAGATGCCAAGAGTAGGATAGCAAATTAAATGCCAGTGTTTAAATACCAAAACCATTCAGACCTAGCTTGAACTTGTTTATAGGCAGCAAATGTCACCATTTTCATTGCAAGTATATCTGACAGCTCTATACATATTTCAGAAGAGGATCTCTCAAACATATTATATATATATATATATATATATATATATATATGCCGTATATACTATTCTATGTAGATTAAGGAGGTTATACTAACATGAGTCTCCAACTGGACACAATTAGAGGCAGGAGATGGTGATTTTGGGAGTTTTAGGACTTGGAAAGGCAAAGTCACTTGGGGTGCCAAAATCGCTTACCTTTTACCCCGGGCTGGTGCCCCTGTTGGGAGAGAACAGCACCAGCCCGGGGTAGCTGTAGCGCTTCCTTCTTCCGTCTTCGGTCGCGCACGCATGCGCAGTAAAGTGAAAAGCCAAACTTTAACAGAGAAGTCGGCTTTTCACTCTACTGCGCATGCAGGAGGAAGCGCTCGCTACAGGTACCCCGGGCTGGTGCTGTTTCTCCTAACAGGGGCACCAGCCCGGAGTACAAGGTAAGCGATTTAAGTCACTTTGGGGTGCCTAACATTTTGGCACCCCCAAGTGAATTTGCTTTTCCTTGTCCTTTAAAACATGGAGTGGAAAACACCTAAGAATAACCCCATTTGCTAGAGGCCTTAGTTTGATCTTTTGTTATTTAAATTATATTGTAATTTGGTACTTTTCTAAACACTGCTTTAAAACCATCTAGAAAAACTGCTTTTCACTGTTCCTTATGTTTACAATTAATTTCAGGCTTTAACATGATAAAAGGGTATTTTTACCCCCAACATTTAGTAGCAGTGCCTCCTAATGATAGCTGAAAAATAGCTGCCTGACTGCAATTGTTATTTTAATGAGTAGAGCAAAATTGCGTGTTAATGCAAAAAAAAGAGGAAAAGTCACTTAGAGGAACTGAAGCTAACATTACCTAACTAGTATAAATAAGTGCAACTACAGTATTTCAAGCTTGGGTGGCTGAGGAGATCTGAAATACATATTCCTCTTCTTATTACAAGTGGACCCTGGCCTGCTGGGTCATCTGTGACAGAGAAAGCTATAAATACCAAAAATTATATTTTTCCCCTGACATTCTTTCCATAATGAAGTCATCAAATAAAGTTGACATATTACAGTATATTGCATTCATACACAAGGTGGTGACTTGTTCTGAACAACATTTTTTGTTCGTCGCAATTTCTAATTACTTGAACAATTAGCAGCCATAGCACTGATTAATGAATATAGCTAACCTTAATTATAGATATTGATCATTTGAGGTTTATAGCTTTTTCTTTTGTGAACTGGTACAGGGAGGTACAATAGGTCCATAACTTAAACATGCAAAGAAAGAATGGTGACTGCTTCAGTGCACAGCGGTTTCTGCCCTTTCATAGTAAATTATGCTAAACAAGACTTAAGCTAAGGTAATTGCTGGCAAACCAATAAGTATAATTAAAGAATACTGGAACCCAAAGAATGGTGTTTGCCCCATTACAGGAATGCCAGCAGGGAGGAGCTATTTCTTACTGCCTGGAACACTTTGGAACTGTATAGAAAACCATTACTTGAAGTAACACTATATTACTACTTAACACTACTTTAAAGAATGTGTTTTTTTGTTTTTTTGCAAGCTACTCAGTTATGCAGTGTATTTATAATTTTACATGGATTCTTCATTTTTATTTTTTTTTTTTAAATAGTGACAAATTATTTGTATGTGTTATTTGAAACAGAGAACTGTTTACCTGCCACAGTTCCTAAAATGTAAAATCTGTGTATAATATGCTTTGTATGTTACAGGGCATAAATGTTATAACAATAAAATAGTACTTTGCAGCACTCCAGTTTTAAGAAACACTGCACTGGCTTTTCTGCCAATATTTATCTTTCTCTGTATGCCACAGAATGTGTACTTTACAACAATGTGTTTATTTTACATTATATTTCTCTATTTTAGAAATGTTATTTTATGTATATGTAATATTTGTTTTTAAAGAAGCGCAATTATAAAGTAATTTAGGAATATTTAGAAAGCTAATATATATAAGGCAAAAAGAAAGACGCAAATGCTGACTGACACTGAAGCATTTATAGTAGTACAGGGTACTTGTAGGACTGTTCTTGGTGTCCAGATATGTAAAATCACAGAATATAAAAGTGTGCGTGCTTTCATTTTTCCTTCACTAAATAAACATAATTTTCCATTATGCATGTGTAATCAATAGATACAGCCATGCTTGTGACTATCACTTGCACGGGACTGTTTAAGGCAACAAAAGGTGTAAGGAATATATATTGCTCTAAAACAGGGGTCCCCAACCTTGTTGACCTTTTCGTGAGCAACATTCAAATGTGAAGAAGTTGAGGAGCAACATAAGCACAAAAAAAGTTTATTGACGGGGGTGTCTAATAAGGGCTGTGATTGGCTATTTGGGCAAACAGGGAAACTGAAGCTACTCCGTGTTTAGTGGTTAAAAGGTAGATAATTAGATTATCAGTGCACTGATAATTCTCTAGAATAATGTACTTCTGTTTATTTGTACAATGGTATTCTAAATATCAACCTTACACATACCATGCAAGTAGACAATTAATTTCCAAGTTTAACCTGTTTTGCTAAAAACAAAACAATTGATTTTTTTGTTATTAAAACAATGTGTATGTTCAGCTCAAGCCCTATTTATTATACTCATGTTGAACAAGGAAGTATACTATGTCTTTAAAACTGGGTCCTCTCTTTACTTAAGGCCGCCCTTAGTCCACGAGGATAAAATTAATTACAGTGCTACTATTTATACTACAAGGGGGTATCAGCCCACATCTATGTATCAATGGGAACCTGCAAATCACCCATATATCATGCCTAATCTAGACAGGATATACTTTCTAATACTTATGCTTAATACAATACTAGCCCCTCTAAACAAGGGCACAAAACTGAATGGAAGGCTGGTAACTGCTCCAACTAAAATTTCTTCCTTCTAGATACTACCTGGAGCAAAATATTTTTTTTTGTTAGAAATTCCATGTTTTTGAATAAAGACAGATTTGCATGTAAACAATATTTACAGGTTGGTTTCATTAAAAAAAAAAAAAAAGGAATTGTTTTCAAGATATATAAATGTAAAGGTAGCACTGCAAAACATCCCCTTTAGAAAAACAAATAAGTGATATGACCCAACATGCTCCTGCTAAACTCTGAGATACTCACAATTGTCTTCTACATGCTTGCTGGTGTCCTCTTCAGCAGGAAATACTTGGTTTATTGGAGCCAAGAATGTCTGTAAAAAATAAATCATAAGTCAAAATCCTTAACTTCCGCTCTTTTAAACAGATACAATATTTGACTTACCAATTATTTCTGATTTTATATTGAAAATTTGTAGGTGCCAAAGGTAGTAGAATTCCATACTGCAGGCAACAGTGAAACAAAATAATATATATGTGATCCTGTCTGTACCAAGTACATATTGTGCATTCCTCTATTTACAAGTGCACTGTTTGTTATAATATTGCTGTAAAGTACTGGCTAACTTTTGGGCACTACATACATACTTTTGGATACATATTGATTCATACCAATAAAGCTTTTGTGTCTATATAGTAAATAAGACATCTAAGGTACACAAGGGAAAAAACTCAATACACTGACACCTACAGTGGGGCGTCAGCTTTGAATTCTTATTTGAATTGAAGGTAAACATTATACAAATTGTGGCTAAAAGTAAATTTATTAAAATTTTTACTTTTTTAATGATCATTCCCAAGTGACAAGCACTACAGCAATCAAAGTGACATTTATGAAGCAACTATTCTGGAATAATAGATTAGGAAAAACATGTAAAAAATACCCAAAGTATCACTTTTTTTACCACAATGCATATGCACCCTAAACCATGCCTTTGTGCCTGCTACTAACAACTTTTTGCACTGCAAAGTGCTGCACTCATCATTCTATGCCAAGGTGCTTGTGTCTGTCAGGGCATACAAAAGATGCAGCACATGGGCAGGGTGTAGGTTCCCCTGAAACATCACTTCCTTACATTATAAGGCACAATGGAGGAGCACCAGGGATTGCAAAGCATTCCAGAGCCCTGTATATTGGGCTTTCTGCAGGTATTTGGAACAGATTTTGGCCCACAAAATGCATTATTATGCATTTCAGAGCTGAAATCCCTTCTTTGTGCTTGTGCCCAGGCCAACACAATGGCTCCGTTGCAGGCACAGGGAGAGAGGCTGTTGCCAGCGTAGAAGCTGTTTTCTTTATCTACAAGCTGAAAATCAGACCCATGTGGCATTAGCCTACTGGTACCGGCACACAAGTAATTTAGCCTCATGCGACAAATCTTCACTACCTCGGGTGACTAATCTCCCTAAAAAGCTTTCCCACCGGAAATAATGAAAATCGCCGGTGGGAAAATATCTGCGGCCCTTTTTCCAAGGTTGCCTGTATTGCCAGTGTTAAAGCATATCAGGGAAATTAGCCACCTGCAGTAGCGAAGATTTGTCACAATCGGCTAATCTCTATGTGTGCCAATACACTTGGACTATACTAGACATGAGGGAGCCACAAGGTGAATGGATACAGCAGTAGGTCAAAGACAAAATTAAGGACAGGGAAATGAAAAAGGGAAAATCATGACAAAAATATGTAGAGAAAGATAATGTGGAGATAACTGAAAATGGAAAGAGGCAAGAGACCTCAAAGCAGATGGCACATATGGAAGCCCGTATACTTCAGATTATATGATCCTGGCTAGCACGTGTATGTGTATACACTACATGTAAAAATAGTCCTATGTAACATAAGTAGCCTGCAGGCAAAAAAACAACTATGTGTACGTTGCCTTACCATAAAACTTTCCCTCCTTGTCCTGCTGCAAAAAATACCTTTCCAGCTAAGCTTATATTGACTCTACAGTCAAAAAAAATTATAGTAAAGACAAAGAACAAGTATTAAAAAGTGAGTTCCTTGGCTCTACTACTTTTTTTTTTTTTTTTTAAATACTTTTATTATGACCCTTTAATGTTGCAACAATGTTTTAGACTGTCCCAGTTAAGATACAATTAACATGGGACTTGGCTGTGTCTAGGGTTGCCACCTCACCCTTTTAATACCGGCCACATATTAACTCCACATACTGCATAGCTGGTTAGCAATTACTTTTGATGCATGCTGCATGGTCACACACATATATCAGTTCAGCCTGCAGCATAATTGCTATTTAACCATGCAGGATGTGCACATAATATGTATTAAATACTGCAATGTACCTGAGAAAAATGTGAAACATAATTGCAACTCTGAAACCATTCATACTAACCCCTAGTGTAAGTTTCACAGACACAATTTTTTACTAATATATATATATATATATATACACAGTGGATATAAAAAGTCTACACACCCCTGGTAAAATGTCAGGTTCCTGTGCTGTACAAAAATTAGGCAAAGATAAATCATTTCAGAACTTTTTCCACCTTTAATGTGACCTATAAACTGTACGACTCAATTGAAAAACAAATCTTTTAGGTGGAGGGAAGAAAACCAATAAAACTAAAATAATGTGGTTGCATAAGTGTGCACACCCTTAAACTAATACTTTGTTGAAGCACCTTTTGATTATATTACTCCACTCAGTCTTTTTGGGTATGAGTCTATCAGCATGGCACATTTTGACTTTGCAAGATTTGCCCACTCTTCTTTGCAGAAACGCTCCAAATCTGTCAGATTGTGAGGGCATCTCCTGTGCACAGCCCTCTTCAGATCACCCCACAGATTTTCATATGGATTCAGGTCTGGCTGGGCCATTCCAAAACTTTGATCTTCTTCCGGTGAAGCCATTCCAAATCAACAAAAGAATAATTCTATTCCCTAATACAGGTATGGGATCTGTTATCTGAAAAGCAATTATCCAAAAGCCCCAAATGATCAATTTTAATAAAATAATTCAATTGTATTTTTAAATGATTAACTTTTTCTCTGTAATAATAAAACAGTACCTTGTACTTGATCCAAACTAAGGAAGCATTAATCCTTACTGAAGGCAAAACAATCCTACTGGGTTTATTTTTAAATAATCTTTATAGGACTGAAGGTATGGGGTTTCAAATTACAGAAAGACGATTTATCCAGAAAACCCCAGATCCCAAGCATTATGGATGACAGGTCCCATACCTGTATATATTTTTTTTTCCTATTTGTGAATATACTTTGAGAATATACTTGCAATAGACTAGTGAATGCTTAATAATTCTAACATTCTCCCTTTTAAACAACAGCATGACATAACTTTGCAGAATATAAAAACAACTATGAACTCACCTTCCCCTTCTGATTAAGTGGTTCAATTGTTAAGGAGTCTGGCCCAATATCAACAATTTTGCCCAACTGAAAGCCATCAGTTGGATGCGGCGCCCACACCGGCTTCCCATCATCCATTGTTCTTAAGGAGGACCTCACTTAACTACTGCAACAAAAAAGTAAAAAAAGGAAAATAAATCTACCAATATCAAAATAAGACATATACCATATAAATATGTATACATTTGGAGCAATGGTCTGTAATGGCCTGCATCTACTGTTATGTTAAAACAATATAACTATATATTGCTTTTAGATTAAAAGGGCAAGGAAAGTCAAAGGCGTGGACTAACCCATGGTATTAGGGTAGTAATGATTTAGTCATGGTTTTTTTGTAAGTACCTTCAAAGAGCAAGGAATCCATTAGGAATTTGATGATATGCCTTCCAAACATCAGGAGTCTGTAAGTAGTTAATTCTACACACAAAGTAATGCAACCTCATCCCTAACTGGTTCCATTGCAAAGGGATGAACTCTGGGCCATAAAGTGCCTCTGTTTCTGTAGTGAGTGGTGGACTGACTCTCTAAAATCAGAGGGACTTCAAGCCCCAGAATCCATCACTTCATAATTGGGTTACTTAATATTGCATGTATTACACGAAGTGGATCTTCTGCTTTCCTCCCCGTGTTTTGTGTGCAGGTGGAGGAAAGTGAATCTGCTGTCTCCTTTCTGTAGCTCCACTGACAGGTAGGGCGTCAGCCTGTGCATATCTGCACACAGCATATTACGGTGCAACAATGCATATTTGTGTTTCCACAGATAGTGTTTATGCATCTTTTTTTCCATAAGTCCAAATAATGACCTTGTGTCAAAAAAGGGGGGTATTTTTTCACTTTCAGGTGATTGGTGTTTGGTTTGATACACACTGGTGTTAAAACAATATTGTGCTAGGCTTTGTTTTTGTTCTTATTCCTTTAGCCTGTGGCACTGACTGTTTGTATTTTGGCTTGGTGACCCAGTGGAGGAACTGTTAAAAGATAAGCAAGGAAAATCGAAGGGTTAACTCTGAAGGTTACCCCTTTATATTGTTTTTGGTTACTGGGTTTCATAAAACATAATTCCTCTTTACACTATATTGTAACATGTACTAAAGTCTCAAAACTACCCAGAGTGGATAATTATCACTCAGTGACATGGGACAAAATCTAACAATAACTGTACCATTAGAACATGGATTCAATAAAAGGCGCCAATATGTGAGGCAGCCCCTAAGGCAGTGTTCCCCAACCAGTGGCCCGTGAGCAACATGTTGCTCCCCAACCCCTTGGATGTTGCTCCCCGTGGTCTCAAAGTAGGTGCTCATTTTTTTATTTCTGGTAAGGAGGCAAGTTTAGATTGCATAAAAACCAAGGATAATGCCAAACAGAGCCTTCTGTAGGCTGCCCGTCCACATAGGGGCTATTAAGTAGCCAATTATAGCTCTTATTGACACCCCCAGGAACCTTTTTCATACTTCTGTTTCTCCCCAACACTTTTTCCATTTAAATGTGGCTTGCGGGGATCCCTGCCCTAAGGCATCCAATTACCAAGTTTGCTCTCCAGGATGGTGCTCCTTTTAGGGCAAAAATGCATGGCTCAGGGAAAGGCAGCACTTTCTCACCATCTTGATAAAATTTCCCAGTTGTCTCTCTTCCGACTTTTTGCCCAGGCCGGTGTACTTTTTTTCATAAAAGGATTTGTATTTTACAGTTTGCACCAGCATGCAGTGCAGTGTACAGTGGTGTGAAAAACTATTTGCCCCCTTCCTGATTTCTTATTCTTTTGCATGTTTGTCACACTTAAATGTTTCTGATCATCAAAAACCGTTAACTATTAGTCAAAGATAACATAATTGAACACAAAATGCAGTTTTTAAATGAAGGTTTACGTTATTAAGGGAGAAAAAAAACTCCAAATCTACATGGCCCTGTGTGAAAAAGTGATTGCCCCCCCTTGTTAAAAAAATAACTTAACTGTGGTTTATCACACCTGAGTTCAATTTCTGTAGTGACCCCCAGGCTTGATTACTGCCACACCTGTTTCAATCAAGAAATCACTTAAATAGGAGCTACCTGACACAGAGAAGTAGACCAAAAGCACCTCAAAAGCTAGACATCATGCCAAGATCCAAAGAAATTCAGGAACAAATGAGAACAAAAGTAATTGAGATCTATCAGTCTGGTAAAGGTTATAAAGCCATTTCTAAAGCTTTGGGACTCCAGCGAACCACAGTGAGAGCCATTATCCACAAATGGCAAAAACATGGAACAGTGGTGAACCTTCCCAGGAGTGGCCGGCCGACCAAAATTACCCCAAGAGCGCAGAGACAACTCATCCGAGAGGCCACAAAAGACCCCAGGACAACATCTAAAGAACTGCAGGCCTCACTTGCCTCAATTAAGGTCAGTGTTCACGACTTCACCATAAGAAAGAGACTGGGCAAAAACGGCCTGCATGGCAGATTTCCAAGGCGCAAACCACTTTTAAGCAAAAAGAACATTAAGGCTCGTCTCAATTTTGCTAAAAAACATCTCAATGATTGCCAAGACTTTTGGGAAAATACCTTGTGGACCGACGAGACAAAAGTTGAACTTTTTGGAAGGTGCGTGTCCCGTTACATCTGGCGTAAAAGTAACACAGCATTTCAGAAAAAGAACATCATACCAACAGTAAAATATGGTGGTGGTAGTGTGATGGTCTGGGGTTGTTTTGCTGCTTCAGGACCTGGAAGGCTTGCTGTGATAGATGGAACCATGAATTCTACTGTCTACCAAAAAATCCTGAAGGAGAATGTCCGGCCATCTGTTCGTCAACTCAAGCTGAAGCGATCTTGGGTGCTGCAGCAGGACAATGACCCAAAACACACCAGCAAATCCACCTCTGAATGGCTGAAGAAAAACAAAATGAAGACTTTGGAGTGGCCTAGTCAAAGTCCTGACCTGAATCCTATTGAGATGTTGTGGCATGACCTTAAAAAGGCGGTTCATGCTAGAAAACCCTCAAATAAAGCTGAATTACAACAATTCTGCAAAGATGAGTGGGCCAAAATTCCTCCAGAGCGCTGTAAAAGACTCGTTGCAAGTTATCGCAAACGCTTGATTGCAGTTATTGCTGCTAAGGGTGGCCCAACCAGTTATTAGGTTCAGGGGGAAATTACTTTTTCACACAGGGCCATGTAGGTTTGGATTTTTTTTCTCCCTAAATAATAAAAACCCTCATTTAAAAACTGCATTTTGTGTTTACTTGTGTCATCTTTGACTAATAGTTAAATGTGTTTGATGATCAGAAACATTTTGTGTGACAAACATGCAAAAGAATAAGAAATCAGGAAGGGGGCAAATAGTTTTTCACACCACTGTATGTTATAGATTTTCTTACTAAAAAGGCTGTTATATTTGCATCAGAAAAATACACCACCTTAAGCAAACCTTGTACTTTTAGTAAGAATGAAAAGGTACTCAGCTATTGAATAAATGTAATAGACATGTTAAGTGGTTAAAACAAATTACGTACACAAGTTGGTTGTTAACATATTTTTGCTGTTTTTTCCCGAGGCTCTTTTTATACTTCTTTTTTTTTTTTTGCATGGGGGCCTGGTGGCAGTACATGACGCCACTGGGGTGATATGTGTACAGGGGCCTGAGGGTCAGAGGTTGGACCTGCCTACTGTACAGGAAATAGATTTTTTTGAAGATAACCGCTTTCCCATTTAAGTTCATGGCTTTTCCTGCTGCAAGGGAACATCAGGTTAAGCGAGTTATTTCCCTGAAAACGAATACACGTTTAAGCTCTTTAACAAGCAGAAAACATAACACAAATTTATGTGAGCAGTGCTAATGTACACTGTAGGACACATTAGTAACTGATCCCTGTGAGACTTTGCTCATTACTAACACAGAAATTCATGCAGATAGTGGGGTCATTTACTGGCACAGTGAGTGCTCCTTAAAGCTCATTCAAATAACAGCTGCTTCCAGAGTCTGGCTGCACTCTGCACCTCACTACACTCACATCTGAATAAAAGAAAAGTTGCTAGGTGCAGAGCAGCACTGGATGGCTAAGGGTAGGTGTTCTAACTTCTTACAGGGCTCTCCCTAACTTGCACATCTGAATGACAAGGATTTAAGGCAGGGTAGCAGGTAAGGCATCTATATGCCCACAAAAACCATTAAATAAAAACAGTGCTATCAAATGCAGGAAGCACTTTTCTCAACAGCAGAACACATGTCTCTGCACTCCGGTTAGGACCACAATGTAGAAAGCAAGGTCAATTGCACCAATTTTTTTAACTAGATCAAACAGGGTAAATAAAAGTCAACCCACTGCTATATTGTTTAACCTTAGTTAGAAGCTAAGCAAGAAAATAAAGGCAGGGATTAAAGGACCTTTGGTCTATGAGAGCTGCAAGTCAAGGCAGAAAACAGCTCACTTATTGGTGTTGCTAGAGGCATTTGGCCTATATGTGCAACACAGAACAAAAACGGCACAATAGGGGTGTGGGTGTTTACACACGTGTCAGAAAGTAGAGCAAAGAGTGATCTTCGATCTTGTGCCAGATTATTATATACCAAGCAAAAACAAGCAACGGCATCTGCAAGTGTGTGTGTGTCTGTCTGCAAAGTTACTGCACAGGAAATGTTCTCTCAGTACATTTGGTATAAATCATTAAGCTACATTCTTTGGATTGCAAAAGCACCTGATTATCCCAGTAATATGCTGTTTGTTAGACACCTAAAACCGCCAAAACAAGATGTACATTGAACCAGACTTGGCTGCAGTTCACGGCTTCTAAGAAGTTTGGCAAAAGAAAGGTGCAGCAAGCACAAAGCCAACGGAGCACTAGTAAAAAGGCATAAATGAATACACCCCGACATTGAGATTTTACCTATTTTCATTCCCCAGGATATGATTATTAAATAATATGTTCTGATCCAGGAAGATGAATAAAAAACATTTTATTTGCAAAGTGGTCACCTTCCCAGGGCATTTTTGCCAGGTGTATTGGCCAGAATTTTTCTAGGCAATGCTCCTCTCCCATTCTAATGAAGCCTGTAGAACACTGTGAGTATGGGTTGTTTTGTGTGCCAGTGGGTTAATAGAGCCATCACTCCAATTGGGGAAAACAGTCCCTGCCAGCGCTAGGCCACCCAACAGTTGGGAACACCTGTGTGGTTAGCCATGTTTAGGTACATGCATGCACACAATAAGTACCACAACTCACTTATAATGTGCATGTGTGTATAAAGCATGTGAGGCTCATCCACCAGGCGTACGTCAGACACATGCGCATAATGAACAAGCAGGAAGACTCTATTATTATGAGCATGCACACTATTCAACATGGCTGCCTGCACCAGGAGCAGGTGGCCTAGCCCTGGTAGGAGCTTTTTTTCCCCCTTTTCTTTAAACTACTGATTCCCAAAACAGAGTGCAAGCTCTATTCTAGGCTTTCCCCATCTGTAACTCCAGGCAGGGGGTGAGGCAGTGAAATCACATGGGCAGAGTGGTGCTGAAAACCGTGCTGTCTGGGTCAAAACCCAGTAGGTGGCAACCCTACTCTATTCGCCTGCACCTCTGGTGGAAAAAACTATTTCAGGACTGTAGGTGCCCTTTAATAATGAAAAGCAATTTCAGGGTCACAGGTGCCCCTTAAAAAAAATAAAACTAACAATTGTGGTAGGAAGGGCCCAACTGTAGACAGCTATTTGGACGCATACTTCATTAAAGAATCATATAGTAGGAAGTGTCTGAAATCTGTGATTGATGATGTCCCCTTTACACTGCACTAGAATTTTGTCTGCGGAAATCACTGCCTTCTCTGGGGCTTGTCTGTTGTTAATCCTCTGTCTCCCATAGTTATTATTCTTAGATATGAGTTAGCTCTCCCGAGTGTTCTGGCAGAAGCAGGAATGGCCACATAATGAAGGAGTTTGTTTCTTCTCCTGTCGCTACTTCCTATCATGCTGAAGGAAGCAGGTGGGAGAAGCCAGTGGAGCTGAGATAGGAGGATGGCAGGCATCACAATGCAAACGGTGGTGGTGGCTGAAACAGTAATAGAGGCACGCAGACGTGTGTGTGAGTCTCTCTGTTATAAATGGCGTGTTCTGACCTAGAAATGTGCTGTTTATAAGAATATGATTTACAATTTAGTCAATATGGAAAACATTCTGTCCGCGAACTCCAGTTTAATAGATATGAGCCACATCAACATGGGAGATTCCCTTTCTACACCCTTTAATACTAGACATTAAATCAACTTATTGAATGGCTGAACTGGTCTGACCAATTATTAATGAATGCTGCATGGATGCATTGATGTTAGTGCTCTTTGCAGCCTGTATCTAAACTATTTATCATCTGCACATAATATGTCTCATTTGAACCCAGATAACTTTCAATTTGTCAATCTGAAAATTAAAAAATTTAATCAGCCAATGTACCAAACAAATGTAATAATAGAAAGGTAGCCATATCATCTGTGGTCACTTGCTCACCTAAGACTCTGCAATAATATTTCCACACATGATTAATGTCTCAAAGCAGGGTTTTTAACCTTATGGGATTTTTGTTTGGTGTCTGGTCTATTGAACTGAATAGCTATTTTTAATGCAGTAACCATTAAAAGTTACTAATGTACCACTAGTGTTGAACTGCAAATCACTACATATGTAGGTGTTGCATTTAAACTTCATCTGTCACTTGTATGGTATCTGTTCTTTTGGCCCATGGGCTAGCTTTATTCCTCTCTTGGCTGAAAGTGTGTATAATAAAATAAGAATAACAAGGGACTGGTACTGTTATTAAACAGTAGAATCTTGCATGTAGCAGTTTGTATACATGCAGCATACACTTTTAATTAACAAGCTGCAAATTCTACATATTGTAGATACTTGTATGATCTAAAAAGAAAAATAAATCAATAATGCTATATTATATATGGCATTGCAATTCTTTATTTTGATATACACTAAATTATGCAGGCTACGGAAACTGGCCAGTAGAGCACAAATATCTGTTGCCAACGACACAAGCATCTGTTACAAGAGAACATCTTTTAAGATGTTTATATACACAGGCACACAATTTAATTCATTCCGTGTGCAATAAAATGAAACAAATTATGTTTTCCCTTACCTTCCAAAAGGGTTCTGCTAAAGAAAGGTATATAAAAGATACTTGGTAGCACGCAAGCCTCCCTTGTGATAAATGATCCATGTAAGATCATCTTACTACAGCAAAGCTACAAGCTCACTGCTAACTCACCTCATTAAGTCAATTGGAGAATGGAACTATTTCAGGTTGAAAAAGCAGATGGGATCAGATCACAGAGCATCCTGAAGCACAAACATGCAAGATGTGATAACTCAAGAACTTTAAAATGCCACCAAATTAAATATATACATTTTCATTTACCTTGGCAGCTATTCCATAACTATGCTTACATTTTCTGTCTAGCTTGGGGATAAATTGGCATTAAAAAAAATATTCTCATAAAAGTTATTAAATGAAAAGAAAAAATACACTAAGGCTGATAGCATACCAGGCTGAAAAGTGCCACATGTGCTATAGTCCTAACAGTGTAAGTAAAGCAGGAAGACTTGAGATCCTGTCTAGCTAGTATGCAGCAGGCTAGCAGCCACAATAGCCAACCAGTTTCTCATGATTATCTCATGTACAGTCACTTAAGCCTCAATCCCAGCCTGAGTTCCTAACAACTGAATGCTGCTTATTGCTTCTCACCAGCTTTTGGTGGTTTAGGGTGGTGCAGAGGGTACAGCACTGCACTGAATAGGGTACAATGGGGTTTATAAACTCATGTGTTCCTGTGCAATGGAACACATAAATAATGTCACCGAATGGGATTACATGAAGAAACGCCAATGTGAAAGAGCCCTTGAAAGCTGTGTGTTAGAGTTGAGCTTTTTACTCTAGTGCACATGTGCACATGTGCACCTGGCACAACAACAAAGAAGACTACAACATAGTGCTCTACAAAATTACCCCAGGCTGGTGCAGTTTTCAGCTAACAGGAGAACCAGCCCAGGGTATCAAGTAAAATATGAAAATATGAAATTCAACACATTTTTGTATTCAAGAAAACTACCCTCACAATTCCACTGGGCCAATGGAATGAAGCCCATGATAAAGTGACGATAGGACATGAAATGCACAGGGCCTTTTGGAGATGTTAATTTTAATGTAACTTTAAATAAAGACACATTTTTCGTTTTGTGGCCCTTGTGGATCCTTTGAGTGCCCATGAGCCTATGCTGTTTGCTCCTTAAGCTAAAGGTCTGGGGCTTAAGCACCTGGACCAATGGTTCTACCTTATAAGTGTTTCTACAACTGGTCTTTTGAGCATCCCTTACTTTACATTCCACTGGATTGAATGACAGTTCAGCTTCACAAAACGTACTGTTTTACATAGCATGCCACAAACAGTATTTTTCACAACTGCTTTCTATTTTTACTGTTGAACAAATTTTCTTCTAATAGCAGTAAAAGTAAGCCAGGATGCCTCCTTTCAAATTTGTAACAATTGGATACATTATGTAGCAGATTAAGCCCCTTAAAAGCATGCTCCCTTACTTTACATGTCAATCCAAAAATTAACTCTTGGTTATGACTTATAAAGCAATGTTGCAAAGGTCAGTCTCCTCCAGCAAGACAGGTCTGTCAGTCTGCCAGCTTGTGTTACATTGTTTCACATGTCATAGCCACCAGGGCAGAGAATAGAAAGGATAGACAGACACTACTTCTAATAGCAATTATATATACAAATAACTTAAAACCCATTACAAATTTTGTTGCTGCGAATGATGTTTTCTTATTAGGCAAAAAAGTTTTTTGGGGGTTGACATGTCCTTTAATCTACAACTAAGAAACTGTTCAATCAATACATTTCATGTCATTTTATAACAAAAATGTTTTAGTTAAATTGTGTTCTAGATTAAAAACTAGTATACTATTTTGACTCTCATTCTTCACGGTTATTTCTCTTCAAATATTATATTTTTAATCTAAATCAAAACAAGTTTATTAGTGGATAATATATTCAGATTTCTGCCACAAGGTGGCATATTCAGTAAACACTAGTGATGAGCGAATCTGTCCCGTTTTGCTTCGCCGAAGATTTCGCAAATCGCGTGGCAATTTTTACAATCTGCCAATAGCGAAACATGGAAATACGCTACGAATCCATACCTGCCAAATAATTTCGCCCATTACTAGTGAACACTAATAGTAGAGGATGCTCCTGCTAATGTCCTAGGAAAATATTACTGCAATGATTCCTTCTAGTATATTTCGAATTTCCTTCTAAATGAAGAAAGTACAATACAATAAAGCAAATTTCTATCATAGTCTTCTTAAAGGGAAAGTTCACTTTTATACACATTTTTATATTATATTGTGTGTATTCTAGGCAATCTCTCAATTGGACTTCATTTTTTATAGTTTTTGAATAATAAGCTTTCCTTTTCAGTCTCTTTCTGAAACAGTTATCTGATCCTCAAGGTCAATGCTGTTTCTTGTCTGTCTACTCAAGCCCTCTTTTGTTTATCTTCCACTCTAACCTTGAAACTGCTACTTAGTTGTAAACAAGCCCTAGCATATAAATAAAATTCAAAAAATATAAACCATAAAATGCAACCGCAAAAGGCCGACTACCTTAATACTTAATTCCCCCCAAAACAGCAATAATGATAGGTGAGGCTTACTTCCCCTTGGTTTTTTTTTTTTTTTTTTTTTAAATCTTCAGCTTGAATTTGTCCCATATGAGAAAGATGAAAAAGGTGATGGCAGCTTGAATTCCTCTATGCGCTCAACTGGAAGTCATCTTCGTACCAATAACCAAGTACCTATGCTTTTTTCAGCGTCTGCAGCTTAATTATATGCTCACATCATTACCCCCAAACCTGTCCAAAGGAATAAATACATAAATTCAAGCTGCAGGTGCTGGGAAAAAAAGCTAGGTGCTTTAGGTCATAGATGCAAAGCTGATTTCCGGTTCAGTGCAGCCACAGAATTGGCCCAAATGCAGCTACACAGAGTGGGCATCAGACCCAATATGCATGCTTTTGCGTTTTTGAAGACGATCTCCGTTCTGTGTAGCTGTACTCATGCAGACACTGTGCCTGTCAATGTAGCTACATATTGGAGTGTATAGGTGCACATCCACTTGTCTCTACAAAATGCAGGCAAATAGAAGCAACAGTATGCCACATTTGACTGTGGCCTTGAGGCATATAATCAGCATTGCCACTAAACACTGCAGCTGCTCTTATTACACAAATGCCTTGGAAAATTCAATCACCTTCACAACAAAAAGGAATATTTTTAAAATCTATATGTCATATATGTAGTCATAACTACATTTGGTCCCTAGTTGTGAAAGGATTCTGAGAGTATTAGTTTCAAAACAGCTTGTAAGCCAGTGGCTGCTAATCACTAATTTACACAGAAGGAAAACGAAAATACATTTGGCATTACATTTACTGGCATTTGCTTTTTACCACTACAGTTTGAACTTAGAAGCCATGTAACAATTGCTTTTATGGGGAAACATTTTGCTTGGGCCAGCCATTTCTGAAAGATTTGTAATGTATTAGTGCAGATAAAATACTATTTTGTTAGTTGCAATACCACTTTTAACCTGCTTGACCAATGGGCAGTAGGCTAACAGTGGTACAGTCGATATCAGGTACTGGCAACGTGCCACCCTACACACACACTCTAATGGAGTATGTAAGTAAGCAAAGGAGCATAACAGGCTCAATAAATCCAAGGTGATTGTTGTAACACTTATCAAGGAGAACACAAAACAGAATATTCTGTAGACTTAAGTTTTTCTGTAGACATGAGTTTTTTATGTAGTTAATGGAGAAGATAAACCCCAGTTACCCCCATTTTTAAAAGCATCAGAATAACCTCCTCCCAAAATGAATCCAAGCTGTCCCCATGCCTTGCTCTGGGGTTGGTGGCCAAATCTGGTTTAGGCTCCCAAGAGTGGATTGCCAGAAGGAGTATGCATGCTGGAAGATGATTGGGTCTGGAATTTTATGTGCATGTTCCATATGAGACTATACAGCAAAGGTGGCATTGCTAGACATGGTGGCCATCAAAACCACTTCACTACTCTGCTTTCTTTGCTAGGAGGCAGCATTAGATCCTTACTGGAGTCACATTTAAAAAAATTTGATAATGTGGATTTTGTTTGCCCTTACACACATCACAGTATTCTAAGGGAGTCTCTTACAACAGGGATGTTCAACTTTCATGGCTGTAAATATTGTTCTATAACTGAAAGGAAGCTACTGGGACCAATGTTCCCTCTAATTTCTTTTATGGGGTCATGTGGGTAAAAAATATCTTTTATGACCATGCAATAAGCTCCATAAAAAAAAAGCCAGACATTTTTTGTTCCTAGCTGTGCATAAGGCTGCTGTGAGCCAACCCATGTACATCAACCCCAGGCAATAATACCTGTAAGGGCACATTAATTAAGGAGTGGATCATCCCTAGGCAATAATACCTGTAAGGGCACATTAATTAAGGAGTGGATCATCCCCTGGCAATAATACCTGTAAGGGCACATTTATTAAGGAGTTAAAGGTCAGTTGTTCACAAATTTACCTTTAAAAAAAATCCTGCACAACCAAACGGCATTGTGGAGTTGTATATGGTCCTTTCACTCATTTATAATTATATTCTGTCCAAAGCTCAACAGTGGAGGATTTTTGAATGGAATGTGGTGGGACTTTTATTATGTGCAGGACTATAAACACAAGTTTAAATGCCAGCTAGGATACAGTGGAACTTGAGGTTGGTAAGAATGTGTAAAGCAATCAGACTGGGGAAACAACCAGCAGTGAGCTTAGAATCACAGGGGGCTGATTCTCAGCCTGCCTTTCCCTGTGCCTGCACCCGGAGACATTGAGTCCACCTGGGTGCAGGCCACGGAGTGGATTTCAGTGTGAAAAACAATTGTGCAACTCACTGTGCCTGCTTCGGGGCCAATGCAATGGCTCTGGATGCAGGCACAAGGAGAAAGGCTGGTGCCAGTAAAGGGGCTTATTATTAGTCTGCGTTTAACTTATGTCTTTTTAATATTGGTAATATGAGGAACAAAGAAAGATTAAGATATAGGAAGAAATAAGTAGAATAGGAAAGAGTACAAAATAGTTGGTTATACATTTGACCAATCTACCAATATATGAATGTAATAATGATGGTTAGATACTTTACGAAGGCAACATACTCAAGTCACAACAAAAGGAAAAGCAAACTCTGGCAAGAAAGGAGTTCTTCAGATCAACGCTAAGCAGCAACTGATTGTTGTAGCTTATATTATACTTCTGCCAATTACAAGCAACTAGATCCTACATTTATGGGAAAGATATTTCCTTACCATGTGGAAAGCAGTATTCAAAGACAATTTGCAAATTTTCTTTTTCTTTTTAGCAACCAGGAAACTGGTTTGAATGACAGACAAGAAATGAATAGAAAAGTATAATAATTACCTGGACTCGGAATTAATATTGTTCAGTACAACCTAGTGCACTAATTTCCAGTTAAAGAGAGGTAAAATAAAAAGGTAAATTAAAATAATGAATAAAATATAGACTGGTTTACCTGTTCATTTAACATCTAGTGCATGAAAGTATTCTTAAATACTTTCATGCACTAGATGTTAAATGAACAGGTAAACTTCCACTTTACTGAAAAAAAATATAAAATTATATTATTGTTATTCATGGCATTGAATATCTGAAATTACAAATAATATTCAAACATTGTTTGAATAACATGTTTTGTTTATCACACCAGCCGACCCATGCCTATCATTTAAGAAAACAATGTGCTTAGCATAAATTCCCCAGAGTGCAGATATATAAATGAGTGTGACAGGTAGTTTGTCTTCTATATTAGTTCAGACTCGGGTAAATGCAGATCAATAAACAGCTTGATAAAGCTAATAGAATCTAACTTCTCACAGTGGCACAGAGACTTGCCTGCTGCACTAACATGCCGTCGCTGGAGCTCATATAATAGAAGATGACAGCACACAAGTGAGACTCCATTGTCAGTATTCATCACAGCGTGACGTGCAGTAAGGAAGCTAATATCTGTGCAATGAACTTTCCTAATGTCTTGAGGCAAACTAGTCTCCAAAACTGTCAGAGAGGGAGGGAATTCATAGGCTTCCATTATTTTTTGCTGCCGTTTGTTTACTCATGCCCAGTCCCTCGACAGAGACTGGTTAGCTGTTAGTTCATGATATAAGGCAACAGAAATCTAGTTATTATTAAAAATAAATCAGAATCATTTGATGAAACAACCAGAACTGGCCATACAAATTATCCTGTTGACGTAAATCTTTCCAATGGAAAGACAAATTGAATACTGGTTCTATACTCAAATGTTACTTATTTTCCTTAGAGTCTGAACAAATATTGATTCTGAAGGCCTCATTTACAAAAGTGCAAGTGAAAGAATTGAGCAAAATTTAAAGAAACAGATTGTGAATCCAAACCACTGAATTTTGCACTTTTCTGCAAGCCCCATACTAATGATCCACAAGTAAAATGGACTGCTTCTCCCACGTATACAGTGCCATCATAATTTAATAATCTGCCCTGTAGCATCAGTTTTTATGACATGGAAACCTAATTTTCAGCTGGATAATTTATGGTGACCCCTAAACTCAGCTTCTCAACAGCTGCTCAGAGCACTGAGCATGTGCAATGCCGCTGACACTTCTAACAGAATCCAAGATAGGGAGCTCCTGAGACCATTTTACTTTTGCACAAATGTTGAACTTTTAGGCTGCGCAATAAAATCAGTATATAAAATATAGCAATTCTAGCGATATTAATTTTTAGGGTTTAGTTCTCCTTCTCCAGCAGTATTGTATACATGAGGAGCAGGCAAGGAACACTACCCCGGCATCCACTTTGGCCACCACTCAGCTTGTGCATTATTCAGTTTTATTTTTTAACATTATTTAAAAAATAAATGCTTTAACATTGTTTGCCCTTATCATAATATTTTTTCCTGCTGTGAACAACTTTACCCTGCAGCAGCGAAGGATGTAGTCAGAAGAAAATTTCCGGTTAAGGGGAAAAAATTAAATATATTAACAATTGTAAATATTAATAAGAACTATTAGTGCAAGAGATTTACCAGACCTGCCCTGAGACAGTTTAACACACAAGGATGCTGTTAGCAGTGCTTTTTTTGCCCAACTTGCAGGTTTGTTACAACCAGATTTGTTACAACAAAGAAAGAACTTGCTTACATATGGCTTGTGGGTGCTTTTAAAATACCTTTCCCTACAAACTTCTCATTAGAGCTTTAACCTCTCAGTTCCTTTAAATATATCCAATCAACAACAGGGACAGAAGTTGATAGGAGAATACACATCCATCCACACCATATCTAGCATCATAGGTTAAAAGAAAGTCAAGGAGTTTTCCTTGTTATAGAAAGCTATTTATTGCAATGTTTAGCAGACTACACCCTCAGTGATATAGACAATGCGCACTGACCCACACCCCCTTATGACATTTCATTGGGCTCATAAATGCAATGAGATACTAGTTGATGGTGATAAAGAGTTTGTGGTCAGTCCATAAGTGAGCTAATGTCACTTTAGGCAAGGCTGACTGCAAGCTGGGCAAGTCATTCTTTCACAAGAAATAAAGCCAATAAAAATACATTTATGATGGCTCTTAAAGGAGAAATAAACCCTAAAGATAACTATGGCTAGAAATATATAAAAGCCATATTTTATATACTAAACTGACTGCACTAGTTTAAAGTTTCAGCATTTTTATAGTAGTAATGATACAGGTCTTTACAGTTATCACAGGAGCTCCTCATGTTAGATTCTTTTAGAACTGATCGGGACAGTGCATATGCTCAGTGTGCTATGAGTAGGAAATAAGAAAGGAGGATACAGTGGTCTGCAGTTAGACAAATGCTTATGTAATGCTTTACATGCGGCAATCCAAATGTGACTGAACTAAGTAACATAGCAAGTCAGGTTGAAAAAAAGACACACGTCCATCAAGTTCAAACCTAATGCCTAAATATAACCTGCCTAACTTCTAGTTGATCCAGAGGAAGGCAAAAAACCCCATCTGAAGCCTCTCACTTGCTAAAAAGCCATCCAGGAGAAGTTATATTAAGGAGATCTGTCCTTGGTAGCACAGATTTGCCAAATCTCCATCTGTGCCATTAGCCTTAGAAGGACTCATAATGAAGTGGGCAGGCAGTGCACATATAAAGCTGACTTTTGGAATATGACAGACAGGCTGGCTGGATACTTCTGTAATTACAGTGATTCAGGCAATAAGATGGGTTTACTAGAGGTAAATTGGGCAAAAACTTTGACAAAAAGTGGTTTTATCAGTGTCTAGGCAGCTTTAAGAAGTAAGAGTAGGTACTCGAATACCTACAAACTTTAAATGTAAAAAAGCAATGTCACTTTTTGATGCTACTTGTCCTTTAAAGGA
This sequence comes from Xenopus tropicalis, assembly GCF_000004195.4. Classification (NCBI taxonomy): domain Eukaryota; kingdom Metazoa; phylum Chordata; class Amphibia; order Anura; family Pipidae; genus Xenopus; species Xenopus tropicalis. The sequence continues at coordinate 90,630,295 of NC_030681.2, forward strand.
TAACTAAAGTAAAAGGCCCCTGCTTCACACTAATATTTTACAAAATGATTTTCAAATTATTATAGGATAGATAGACATATACACACATGTATACATTCTTAACCATATACAGGGGAGTATAGCTTCCTGTATCCTAATATTTCAATTACAGCTTATAAATGTAAAGTATCCAAGGCTGATTTACCCATAAGTTTCAAAACATTTAAGTCTGAGAGACACTGACATATATATTTTGTAGTGGTGCAAATTCATATTTTTCACCCCTAGAATAGAATACTGCGGCTGACATGCATATGAATATCTTAAAAAACAAAATCACACACATTCTCTCTTAGTTCATTTAACCTGTAGGCAAATAAAGGTGTGTAGATGTTTATCATACACACACAGCCCAGGCATGGAAGAGAAGTTTGTTAGGGCTCTGGCACACGGGGAGATTAGTCGCCCGCGACAAATCTCCCCAGATTGCCATCCCACCGGCGAAAATGTAAATCGGTGGGATGGCATACGCGGGCGACTAATCTCCCCGTGTGCCAGAGCCCTTACTGTTGTGCCCAAATCAAGAAATAAATCAATCAAAAGCAAATAAACTGATAGTTAAAGCTTTATTTTTATCATTAACATTATTAACACTTTTGTACAATAATGCCTATATATATATATATATATATATATATATATATATATATATATATATATATATATATATATATAAATATGGGCAGGCATCCAAAAATGGCTATTTCTAACCACAATAAATAAATATCTAGAGCGGAATCATTACTGTTTCTTCATTTGTAAATGCATAAGTTTATCCTACCATCTTAGAATTTACTGGGATTCACTGATTAGTAAATTATAAGTGGGTGGAGTGAGTGAAGCAGCAGAATGTCTTGCTCTGCCTTCCTACTTATAAAAACAAACTACATTTTGGCTAGCACACCCAAACATGCTCACATGGAAATATGTAATTATATGGGGAGCTGCTAATGTCACTAAATATGTAAATAAAAAACAAAACAGTTCAGCTGGATTGGTTAGAAAGCATGAATATAAGCAAATAATGTTGTAGGCTGCTGTATTAATACTTTAATACTGTACTTCCAACAGCCTTTAGGTTAATGTTACACGGGCTGATTCTCGGCCTGCATATAAATGCAGTCCGAGAATCATCCTCTATGCATTTTGGCACCAAAATCCACTCTGTGTGTCAGCATCCAGCTGACACAATGGCTGTGGGTAGCTTAGGAGCTGATTCTCAGCCTGTTTATAGACCTGATATTCCAAGCAAAATTGAAATCATTACAGTACAATCACAAAACACATTGTCCTTTTAAATGTGTACAAATCACACTTTAAACCTCCACTCTTGTGCAGTTACTGGTGGTCTTGTATGCAACATAACCTGAAACTCTTAATTATTTTTTTGCCTTTTCTGTTTATAATTATCATTCCTTATTTATACAGTGCAGACAGAGTTGCGATCAGTTGGTTTTACAAAGGTTAGAAAAAGGAAAATCTAAAAAGAAAAATCCTATTCATATACCAAGGTCTTAACTGAGGTGCCTGCAAGTATTGCAAGTATTCTATTTGAAGGTAAGAACAGGATCACTGTGGTTAAAAGTAAAACATTCAGTGAGTTAAAACACATGCACACCATTCCCCCCTTAAAAGGATAATCCCATTAAAGGCCAATTCTGCCATCTTGCAAAATCATGCACTAACAGTTTTAGAACTACAATATATAACATACTGTTTTAAAAAATAAATTGAGATAATATATTCATAGATATATATATATATATATATCCCAAATGCCTAATATGTGCAGAAAAAGCCTACCCACAATTGGAAGGTATGTAAGTGCATTTCACACACATTCAACTGCGGTTATTATTTGACAACCAGCATAATAGACTGGTGTAATTGCATAATGTATGCACAGTTACACCCAGCAGGATGGACTGTTGTAAGAGAGCAATTAGGTGAGGTGTGTAACAATTACTGAATGATTTTAGGACTAACAAAGTAGCTAATCCGTATACATAGAGGATTTGCATTAAGTGTCTGGTAAATCCATAGGTTTCACTGAATTAGACCTGCCACTTAAGGGATATGAAAATAAAAGCTCTGAATCGATTTTATTGATAGACAAATGAGCCAACACCTTTAAACTTTTAGGTTATCTTCATCCTTTCATGATCATATAAAAGAGCTGTCTAAAGCTATAAAAAGCACTAAGCAGTAGAAGAATGTAGCAGAAAATACAGGTAACCTCCATCTAAAGGCAATTGTATAATGTTACATGTTTTGTAGGTCAATCATTTCTGTGTTAAGATAAAAATTAGGCACTTTAAGGTGAAGTACCCAATGTGCATAATGCAGCCCATCTCCTAATAAATGGCATCCTAACAGCAGCTAGAGGGGCAATTGCAAAAGCTTGGAAAGCTAATACCCCTCCTACAGAACTAGACCTTTTGGAGAGAATAAAGTATATAAGTAGAATGGATTACCTTACTGCTCTTAAACACAATACTATAGTTAAGTTTCCATAAAGTCTGGTCAAACTGGGATTATGTGGATAGTGTAAAATCACATTAAGGGAAAGTAAGCCATATGTTGTATGACCTGAACTTTTGGTGTGACCTCTGATTTCTTGATTATTTCATAATTTGTTTATATTATTTTTATTATTATGTATGTTATGTTTTCATTGTTAGAATTTTCTCTCTTTCTTTTCTTTTTCTTCTGTATTTCTTTTTATATAATTAAAACTCAATAAAAAGTTAATAAAAAAAAAAAAGATAAAATTAGGCAGTGGGGGAAGTAAGCAAGTTTACTCAGCAACTTTGCAGCAACTCCTTACTATGGGTCTGAGTGGGTGAGTGAAATAGTATGTAAATTGTAGCCAGTGAGCCAGTTAGTGCCAATTAGATAAACAGCCCTCCACAGAGTGGGGGAGATGTCCCTGCTTAGCATTCTACACATTCCTTTTGTTTAAATGGCAATTAAAAAGCTATGCATATTTAGGAAGGGTGGAAAAACACAGAAACATAATATTATATACATAAGCTACAATAACAAAAACTGTGCTGCAATTGTGACCCAATGGTATTTTCATTACAAAAGTTAGCCAAAAATTTAAAAAAAAAATCTGGGCATACTATCACACAACATTTGGCTGCTGCAGACACCTATTGTGAGCCTAATGCATTGGTTAACACTAGCCTGCTGTGTTCTAAACTGCAATGTTTGTGTAGAATAATGAATTACTCATTTCTCCTAACACACAATACTCTCAGACAACAACAGAAGGCCAGAAACATGCTACAAGTGCAACTAGCTCTTCATTTATGCCAAACAAACATCAATGCATTACTTACAACAAAGTCTTATTTACTGATGCTAAAACACTAAGCAGTACAAAATTGTGCCCATACACAGTTCTTATGCCTGTAGCATAAACTACTGGATTAAAAATACAGACCTTAAATCTCAGGCAAGATTCTGTAGTGTTTTATTGCACTGGCCACATTCTGTGCAGTGGTGTAAATACTAATGGGGTTTCAGGAGAAGCTCACAGCTTTTCTGTCTCCAGGGGATATTTTTTCTCCAAAGACAAAACAAAGTGATCTCTAGAGCAAAGTCAATGGCCACTGTAATAGTAAAAAGCAATAATCTAGTAATCGGTCAGTTTATAAACAATGTTTGTTCCCACACAGAACACAGACAGTTCTTTGTATTACTGATTCAGCAGCTCACACCAGTTACTGCCCAAAACATTTCTTTCCAGCATGAATCTTCTGACTGCATGAGCTCCTTACATTTTATATCCCATTGCAGAGTTAGTACCACACCCTGAAAATTGGCATGATCAACTCTAAAATGTGTTTTTTTTCTGCAAGTGCTCATTATGTACACCATAAGCAAAAAGATTACAGGACAGCAATGTTTCTACAACCGAACGCCACATAATGGAATATCCATCCAAAAACTATTACACTTATTTGTATATATAGTCTCTATTGAAAGACGTACCTGCCTGTTTTGACTCCTGAAATAATGTTGCAACCCCCAGCTTATTATTAGATCTGGCAAGACTGACACTGACTGCAACTTTGTTTCAGGATCCAGGAGTCAAAGAACAGAAACAGCAATTTTCAATTATTTTAAAACCCACTGAAAAAATTTTGTTGGTTCAAAAATATAATTTTAAATGGTAGAGTGAATTACTTGCTGTGTAAACAGAGTAATTTAGAAATAAAAAGTATACCATAAAATCACGACAGAATGCCTTTAATTTAAGAAACATAAGCATTCATTCTTTCTCAAACATAGTGTAAAAAAACTACATGAGTCTAAAAGAACTCAATGAAGGACAACAGTGAGCCAAATTTCAAAACAGAAATACAGCCAAATGAAGCTGTCATCTTTGCAGTACACAATGTTGCAGCATTAGTAATAGTAGTATGGAACAGAGATAATCATATTGGTTTCACTTTGCTTGCAGAGAAAACACAGGTGGAGAGAAGCCGAGGGTACACCCATCTGACAGTAGCTTTAGACAGCCTACTTAGTTCATACAGTTAAATGTCACACTAAAATCAGCTGCCCAGACAATATTTGAAGGTAGATGGGCAAAAAGAGGGGTGGCAGAAGGAAAATGTTGCCTGATGTATGCGTACAACTGATTAATTCACTCGTTTTTCCAGTATTTTTTAGATATGTTTCACCTAGGTTGGGACCTATTTTCTTCCCCAGTTTTGTTGTTTGTTTTGCCCTTTAATTTTCAATTGACTTTTACACCTTTCTCTTTTGTTGTTACTTTGTGCCTTGGTCTTTCACTTGTAGTTTCATTATTGGAATTTGTAAGATGTAAACAATATATTAATTTAGAAAAATAGAGTGACTTTGTCCAAAGCAGACTTGATAACCTGGTTTGATTATGATGTATTAAATATTATGTAAATGCTTAGTGCTGTTAGAATACCCATCCTTAAGTATTTGATATTGTCACTAACAATTTAAGGGACTATTGAACATTTAGTTACAGTGTATGACCTCATTTGTGAGCCCATCTTAAGATGGTTGCATTTAATAAATATACAGTAGATTGAAAAACCATGTCCACGAAAAGTCCTTTATTGTGATGAGTTTTTTTTAATAGGTATTTAAAACTGGTATAACAAAATATGAATGTATATTCTACATCTTGAACTTAACTGTTCTCAGCAGAAACCGCATTAAGGTCTCTAGGTGTTACAAAGAATGCAGCAACACGAGCCACTGTCAGCTCTGGCAGTGCACCGAATTGACAACTATCTATAATGTAATAGTTGCAAATGAGATATAGTGAGATATTATTTGTGATGTCTTAGGGATTTCTTTTGGAGTCTTCACACATTCAGTTGTGAACCACCTTGGAGTTAAAGGAACAGTACCTCCAAAAAAAGTGTATAAAATTCATTACACTATAATGCACTGGTACAACTGATGTGTTTGCATCAGGAAGACTACTATAGTTTATGTGAACAAAGCTGCTGTGTAGCCATGGGGGCAGCCATTCAAAGGAGAAAAGGCACATGTTACTTTAGCAGATAACAGATAAAGCCCCATTATATACTACAGAGCTTATCTGTTATCTGTTGCCTGTTCCTTTTCTCCTTTTTCCAACTTGACTGGCTGCCCCCATTGCTACACATCAGCTTATTTATATAAACTATAGTAGCGTTTCTGTAGCAAACACACAACTTTTACCAATGCAGGGCAACAGTACATTATATTTGAATTACTTTAAAACATTTTCATTTTTTGGTGTTACTGTTCCTTTCATAACTGGCAGGATGGTATTTCCCTGTTTAGAAGGGCCATACACATTTAGGGGCTGATTTACTAATCCACGAATCCGAATCCCGAATGGGGAAAAATCGGATTGGAAACGAACATTTTGCGACTTTTTTGTATTTTTTGCGATTTTTTTGTCGCAACTTTTTCGTAGCCATTACGACTTGCTCGTAAATTGTTGCAACTTTTTCGTATTGAGCGCTCGTAAACGGCGGGCAAACCTTTGCGACTTTGCATGATTTTGGAAGCCTCCCATAGGACTCAGTGGCACTCTGCAGCTCCAACCTGGCCCAAGGAAAGTCACGATACTGAAGCTTGAATGAATCCGAAACTTTCGTACTCGGCGCGACGGCTACGAAAAAGTCGCGTCAATTTACGAGCAAGTTGTAATGGCTACGAAAAAGTTGCGTCAATTTACGAGCAAGTCGTAATGGCTACGAAAAAGCCGCAACAATTTACGAAAAAATCACAAAATACCGATCATTACGAAAAAAACGCATTCGGACACTTTTTGGACGTTCGTGGATTAGTAAATGTGCCCCTTAGATTTTAGTCCTCTTCTGACGAACATTCAGATATCAGTCATACGTTTAAATGCAACAATCAAAAACTAACATTCAGACTGAAATAGTAGGATCAGGATGTTCTGAACATGAAATAGTTGGCACCAATCGTACTAAAGTGACTTCCATTGTAGCTCCCCCAATGATACCATCCAATACACAATATGTGCACAGATTTTATCCTTATCCGACCAAAATTTTCTAATCTGTCCCATCAACTAAACGCCTGATGGCCATGGTACAAAAATTATTGAGCCCACAATTCTGAGCCCACACACGGCCTGAAAATCAATTTTATCGGTATGGGTAAGGCCAGCTTTAGTGGGCAATATCGGCGTTAGCATTCTTCATCATTATAAATTGAATAATTAGGGCTTGTGCTGAACATATGTTTTTGCCTAATATTGTATGTTAAGTACAGGTATCAGACCCCTTATCCGGAAACCCGTTATCCAGAAAGCTCCGAATTACGGAAAGGCTGTCTCCCATAGACTCCATTTTAATCAAATAATTCAGAATTTTAAAACTGATTTCCTTTTTCTAAGTAGAAATAAAACAGTACCTTGTAATTGATCCCAACTAAGATATAAATAATCCTTATTGGATGCAAAACAATCCTATTGGGTTTAATTCATGTTTTATTGATTTTTTAGTGGACTTAAGGTATTAAGATCCAAATTACGGAAAGACCCCTTATCCGGAATACCCTTGGTCCCGAGCATTCTGGATAATGGGTCCTATACCTGTTTTTAAATTTTTTGCACTAAACAGGCTGCAGGTAGTTGAAGGGAGGGGATCATTTATAAAGTATCTCAGTGGAATACTGATTTATTTTGACCTTGCTTGTTGGGACAGGAAGTGCCTACTCATTGCTAAATAAAAACTATTGCTTTTCATTGACCTCTGATAGCAAACATTTGTGTTTCCCAAGATAAGTTGTAATTACAGGTCCTTCACTGATATTGCATTGGCCCACACTACGTGAAAGCAATTTGGCATAAAGGTAGCCATACATTGGCCTATACTGTCAATCTGCTCATAGATCACAGGCAATATTCTGTAGTTGAAATCTTTCAAACTGGCTGTCAAGATCTTGACAATATGGAGAGCATAACTCTAGGGGCAGACATAAGTACTGTTTACCTAATTCCTGTAGTTGTGTTACTACTAACAATAGGATTACAATAGAAAAGTGCCAAACACTGCTGCCGATAAGTTAATAAGAAAAATAAAAGTGTATCCCAGAAATAGCACAATCCTTAGCTAGACATACATTTTTAAAAGTTTATGCTTTCTTATGTATGCTGTATACAAACAAATGTTTGTACATCTTATTACAGATAATTGACTAGATGTTCCTTAAGACCTCATTTTATAATTTTAGTTACATGTGAAAATGTGTCCTTACTTTCAGACCATTTATATGCAGTTCCCAAGAAGGAGCCTGTTTCAAAACCTGTTAGCAATATTAAATTGGAGGTAATGGGGCTTAGAAAACCAGTTATAGAGCATTCTGATCTGGTTGTCGCCATTTATTTTAGAGTTAATCAGGTTCTCACTCTGCATGAAACCTCAGTAGGTTGTGCAAGTATTGTAAAATTGACTAGGATTGTGTATCTCAAGTTTGAAAGGGTTATTTTTTAATAAGCATACAGTACTTAAGTTTATTCATAGTATGGCAGCAGAAACTGAAGGAGACCATGTTTTCTCAGGGGAGCTAAAGATTAAAGGGACAACTTACTGTATCTATGCTCCCCTCTGCTTCGCAATGTCACTGCTCTGGCAGGCACGGGGTCAGCCTGTGCACACTAGTCATTGTTGTATGATGCACATACAACAATGACTAGTGCTCCTCCCTGAGGGGTGCACTTAATTCTAGTCATGCACACTTGCTTTGAGATGACAGATATAGAGAAGATACTAGTCACTTCAGGAGTTATGCATGAGAAATTACATTTAAAAAGTGTACAGACATTTTGCATTGGTTCTATTTTTAACACAGCCTATTAGCTGCTCATATTCTTCTTTAACAGTGCATGTGAAACACAAATACTTTTTTATACTACCATCCTCTTTCTCTGGTCTTTGTGAAACAGTAGAATTATTTAGCGCTTTCCTCTCCTGAGCAAAAAGGAACTTAGTGCTCAATAAAGATCTATTCACCCTCTATAGTGTCTGTGCTCTCAGGCATCAAGTTCTGTTGCAAGGATGTAAAAATAGTTCACGCACTACATGTTTTGGTTAATTATTACAAAAAATGTCACCCTATTTGTGAAGATTAAGATATCCAAACCATTTACCATATTCCTTTGGGTAATGTGCAACTAGGACTAATAAATACATTGAACACCCTAAGATCAGTAGAAATTGATAATAACAGGTAGACTGCTTACAGAGGATATACCCTCTTGGTCAGCATGGGTTAAATACATAGGGCTTGTGTTAAACATACTTTTTTACCTATTGATTTAATCATGAAAATTTTATGGTTTTTGTTATTTCTTGAGCTAAACAGAGCAAACAGGGTAACTGAACCTTTTCTGTTTGGCTCTTGTTGCTATTTGAGACAGCATAAGAACATATGGAGGGTAACCACAACAGGCATATACATATCTTTATACTTTGAAGCCATTATAAGCTGTAAACAAAGAAAATGTGGCTGCCTATAGCCATATGTTACTGTCAACAGAAGGCTTCAAATGCAAAACAATCAAATGAGAGGTGCAAAAATGAATGTTTGAACCCAGAAGTGAATGAATGAATGAAATGGGAAGGAGCATAACTTATAGAACTTCCAACAAAAGTCAGAATGAAGACTATTTTCCAAAATAGTAATTTTTCACCTAATGTATCCTTGCAGCATGCTTGGGGGTGGGGTTGATACATGTCTTATCTTGAACCCTTAATCTTCATTAAGGGCAGATTAAGTTATAATTGATACAATAGTTGCTTACTTTCTGCAGATACAGCTAAGAAATATATCAACTAATGAAGAAAACTGCATCTGATTTACTGAGCCAGAGAGAGGAACATCAACATTTAAGGTTCAATATTAAAAAATAAAAAATATACAAAAAGAAGGCAAAAAGTGTTTGGAATGTGACCAACTTCTTTAAGACAAAATGTATTTCTGCAACAGTGATAACATATTGCACACACTGAAACACAGAACCAAGTGAGGGTAAGTAAACTAAAAAATATCCTTTAGTTGTATTTATAATATCTAAGGAATCCATTAAAATCACATGTAATCTTATCTGTGGGCTTTTGGATAATCAGTAGGAGTTGGCTCACAGGTAATCATCTGCATGTATTAAGTATGTAATTGATATAGACACAAGCTGAACAGATAAGTAAATAGTAATAATCCAAACATAGTTTAAGTATACACATTTTACAGTTAAGTGTAGGCCTTTGATAACTGAATCTGTGGTTGGGCTTCCTACGAAGATGAATTTGCATTAAACAAAAACTTCTATAGGGAACAATTTATGCTGTTAATGACGCTGATCTCACACACACAGATTATCATTTTGTAGAAATGAATGCATAATAACCTGTAAGGCTGATGCCACACGTGGCGTAGGGCTGATATTTTCGGCACGCGTAAAAACGCTTGGCGAAAATTCAGCCCTTCGCCTGCTACTTGTGCCTGCACCCGAATGGATGAGATACACTCGGATGCAGGCACATGTAGCCAATATACGCATGAAAACGCGAGAGAATGCATATCAGCCCTACGCCACGTGTGGCATCAGCCTTACTTTAAGAGAAGTTATTGATTTTATACAAAATAAGCTGGAAAATAATCACCAATATTTGACAGGCCAGGTTTTCAGTATTAAAGGAGAAGGAAAGATACACAACTATTTAAGTACACATACATTGTACTTCTTCTGGTCACATAAAGTACTATATTTTTCTTTTTTTAGCAAATACTTAAAATGAGTATAGAGCTCTACAAGTTGTTCCCGTTCCTTTTACCTAGCAGCTGCCATTTTTGCATACTGTAACGCAAGCGCAATACAAGAGGTGATGAGTTTAAGAGGTGGTGGGGGGGCTGTGGTTAATATGCCTTGGATGAGTGTTCTGCTGTTTAAAGCTTGCAATAATTGCACTGGTACAATCATTATATACAAGGTTTTGTACAATCTTTGTGTCCAAGAAGCAATCATAATAGCCATAGTTTTTGCAAACAGACAGGTCTGAACATATCAGTGAATCTCACAATAACAACAGAACAGCTGTGGCAAAGGATAATGTTTCTGAATGATTCTTGACTGGCATCTTTAAATGCATGGTCAGTCAGGCCAGCCTTTCCAACAAATGATCACATTTCCAGGATTGCCCTTACAGATTAATCTTTCTATACAGACAACAATCTGTTGTACAACCGTTCATTGGTTATAAAACAAGAAGTTTGCATGTACTGGATGCCTTGCACCCTATGCACAACCCTATGCACTGATACAATCTTCTCAGACAAATATTATAAGGAAGCTTTGGAAATGGCCTAAAGTATTGCTGTGCTGTGTCCCGGCGGCCCAGTCCGACCCTGATAGTGTAGAAAAAAGAGAAATGAAAATAAACCGTAGCTTGCTATAGCATACTGTAATACTGTATTTAATCTGGGTGTTTTTTTTTTTTTATAAAGTTCCTGTTATAAAAAAATGTGTTTTTGTGTAGTGCTAGCTATAGAGAAGTATTTATACAAATAGTACCATTTCATACCAATATGCACAAAGAGTGAGTCACATCAAAACTGGATCAAAATATCTGATAAACTTATAGATTACTTCTTACTTAATAGAGGTAAACACCTGCATAAAACCCCCAAGAAAAGATTGGCAGATTTAGTTGTTTTCCTGGAAGAAGAAATATGCACCAAGTGAAAAGTATGGAATTTAACTTCCTTTGATATTACAGAACCTGATCTACTGTCAAAATTCTGCAGAATCTGTAACATTCAGTAGGGCTGGACTGCAGGCTCTGACTCACCCTCCTAATATAATAAACACAATTAATGTGCACTTACTGGTTCTTACTACTGGTGCAATGTTAGGTGTGTACAGACAAAGGCTACGCAGGATTTCTATTTCTGAAGTAGTTGAAATCGTGACATCACTAGCACCTATTGCCTTAAGCTGATGTCCATCACAATACAGACTGGGCTGTGTTTTTCACCCGAGAAGGTAGGTTTCTCTGGCTAATGTTGTTGGCAAGGACATGGATCAGGAGGTCTAGTTGCACTGCTGTTACTGTAACATGTGATCCTTGCCTGCTATCTCTTCTTCTGAGTGTATGAACTCCTGTAGCTCCAGGTGGTGCACGCTGTTGCCAAATCCCCCTTAAAAGGGAGTTCAGAAAACAAAATTCTAATGCATGTGAACAGAAAAACATAAATCTGCCCCTTAATTTTGGTGGTTTTTAAGTGTGAAATTAGAGCTCATCATAAAAAACTCACTTACTATTCATTCATTTTTAGAAGTGTATTTATAAAATGGTGAACTCAAACTTTCACTCACTAATAAAAAAACTTTAAAAAATTCCATAGGAATGAATAGAAATAGTTTTTTTCTGTAATGAGCTTTTATTTCACACTTTGATAAATCTGCCCCTAAATATAATTTATCCTTGCCTGACAGGTTACTTAGTAATTCATTTTTTAGTGCAAGAAATCAATTCTATACACTGATTTTACAACTGATTCACTGACAGGATCAATATTAGCAGGGCAATCAACTTATGCTAAATTTAAATGAGTGAGTTTTTATAGTTCAGCCAGTTTGTTAATTAGTGGCAGAATGGATTACATCAGCAGTCACCCTTGTACTCTGAAAATGTTCATCTTAATCTTTAGCCTTTATGGCTCCATTGTAACTACAACAGATAGAAATGTCTGATGTGTATCATTCATACATACACTCAGCAATTAGTAAACGCACGCCTATCCAGGCCAGTGATTTGGTATGGCGAATGCAGAAGCTAAACATGCAACACCTTGACAGGGCTTCATAATGTAAAATATACAGCATATCCCTCTGTTTGCAATATGGTGAAGACACACAGAGCTACTAGTAGCTGCTACTTCATGGCTACAGAAATAGAAAATGCTGATATATATTTACTGATAATTGTCTTTATATCTGTTTTTTAAAGAGGCAATTCTCAGTATTGTCTATGGCAGAGTATTTTCTGGCTTTTAGTAGCCGTGACAAGCAGCTGCTACTAAGTAGCTCTGTGTCTCTTCACCCTTACTCCTGTCATTACCACACTGAGCAATTCATAAAAAAACTTCTTTAAGGAAGTCCAGTGTATTTAATGAGCAGCAATAGCTGGCATAGATAGAGATAGTAGGGATAAAGTAAAGTGACTACTCCAGCAATATGAAGAAGGGATGATGTGTCAGTCTTATAACATACACAAATCTAAGTTATTTGAACACAGTAGGTACACTTGTACCAAAGTTCACAAGGAAGAGCAAAGCTGTGAACAGTGATCCTTGATACAAGAATAATACTAAACTGTAATAGACCATAAAATAAAAAAGGATTGCATAATTCCAAGTATGTCTGTGACAGCTGTATCCTTTGAAAAAGCCTCAGCCAAGCCGGCAGTATGGCATCTCTGTTGGAGCACATATCCACAGGTGAATAGCCTGAATTCATAGGTGTGGCTGCCAGGAAGCATTATTACCCTTTTCAACTCTCGCCTCTCTATTGCTACAGAACGATAAATCTAATGCACTTTGTTTGCGAGCACAGAAAGAGATAAAGTTAAACACCCATTGGACCTGATCTTAAGTATAAATGCAAAGCATGAAGCAAAGGGATCTTTTTGGATGCAGACTAAGCTATACCCCCTCACTGGACCCTCTGGACCCTATCTGAAAACAAGATATTGTTTCCAACAAGGCACAAACTTGCAAACATGTTCCCTAGAACACATTAAAAGTAAGGGCACTTGCAAATCCCAAAGAGATACATTTAGCCAAAGAGTAATAGTTTAGTTATGAGTGCAGATTAAGATATACCCATTTACTGGACTCTCTGTAACCTATCTGAAAACAAGGCATCATTTCCAACAAGGCCCAAACTTGTATATACTTTATACCAGCACTTGTGTACATAGACACGAATTATGTTCCCTAGAACAGGCACTTGCAAATCCTAAAGAGATACATAATACCAAATACTAATACTTTACTGATGAGTGCAGCCATACAGTTAAGGGTTAACCTGGAGCTGGGTGTAGTAGACATGCATAAAATAAAGCCATAGTAGGTGTTAAACTACACTTCCCAGATTTTATCAAATATGGCAAAGGATCTGCGAGTTGTAGTTCAATCTGAGAGACAACTTTATGAAGCAGACAACATCAGGCACATTTCCCCTCAGATCTATGTAGTTAAAGGCAAGATCTCTAGGGAAGGCTTTGCTAGTGGGGAATTCAGGAAGTTCCATATTGGATCTCTGAGAGGCAGAGGAAACATCCTGGAAGAGAGAGAGGTCCATGAGGATAGGGAGGGGGTGGGAAATCGGGCTGAGTAGAGAAAACTGGCCAAAGTAGCAGCGCACACACTGACAGCTCCAGCGCACAGAGCTAGATACCAGGGAGAGTTATGGAAGAGCAGATCCCTGCGGGGGGCGGGGGTAGGGGGATGTAAGAGGATGCAGTGCAAAGATCAGCACTATTTATCCCCGGCCTTTACAGCACCGGGACTCTCTATTTACTCACCCCGACCTTCGCTTGCAGCCCCAAACGCACTCCGGCCAGCAACGATAGGATGAGCGGCCGACAAGGTCCAGAGCACCGGACTCGCTCTGTCTCTCACCCAAAACTCCTTCTCAGCCGGCCAGCTAAAGCTCCCCTCAACTCACCGCCCAGTGCTGGAGCCCAGCCGCTGCTAACGTCACCGGGCGGGGCCAATCCCACAATGTGACCAGGAAGGGAAGGCGGGGCCCGGATCTCAGCACCTGGACAGGGACAGGGAGGGGACAGTGGCCTCACCCAGTACCAGTTCTACTCGCTGTCCTACTGGTGGCACGGGGGATGGGTACCTGCTGGGGCTCCCAGATGGCTCAGCCACATGACCTTTTCCCCCTCTGTGTGGGAAACACCTGTCTGCTAATGTTCTCAGGGGATTTAGCTGCAGGGTAGGGAAATAGCTCCGGTGCGTGGGGCTTCAGTCTGGAGTGGACTGTAAATGATATGGTACGGCTGAGTAAGGCTTTTGGGGGGCTTTCATGTGCCAATTGGAGGGTGAGTTGGCTAAGTTGGAATGTAGTATGGTTGCAGTGGGCACCAGCTGTAGAAGAGTAAGGTGTTACTGTACCGGGCACTGACAGGCTATTCTAGCAGATATGGTTGCACCGCCCATAGTTATTGCTCTATCATGGAAAGGGCAAGTGCTGCTACATTAGCCATATCTCTGTCTCATCTACGTTTTCTTTGGCTGTGACCCCTTGCCCTGGCTTAGTCTTTACTGCTATCTTCTCTTCCAGACTAGCGGGTGAGCATTTTGCATGCATCTACCCACAGCCATTCTACCCACTGCCATTCTACCCACTGCCTTTCTACCCACAGCCATTCTACCCACTGCCATTCCACCCACTGCCATTCTACCCACAGCCATTCTACCCACTGCCATTCTACCCACTGCCATTCTACCCACTGCCATTCTACCCACAGCCATTCTACCCACAGCCATTCTACCCACAGCCATTCCACCCACTGCCATTCTACCCACAGCCATTCTACCCACAGCCATTCTACCCACAGCCATTCTACCAACAGCCATTCTACCCACAGCCATTCCACCCACTGCCATTCTACCCACAGCCATTCTACCAACAGCCATTCTACCCACAGCCATTCCACCCACTGCCATTCCACCCACAGCCATTCTACCCACTGCCATTCTACCCACAGCCATTCTACCCACAGCCATTCCACCCACTGCCATTCTACCCACTGCCATTCTACCCACAGCCATTCTACCCACAGCCATTCCACCCACTGCCATTCCACCCACAGCCATTCCACCCACTGCCATTCTACCCACAGCCATTCCACCCACTGCCATTCCACCCACAGCCATTCTACCCACAGCCATTCCACCCACAGCCATTCTACCCACAGCCATTCTACCCACAGCCATTCCACCCACTGCCATTCTACCCACAGCCATTCCACCCACTGCCATTCTACCCACAGCCATTCCACCCACTGCCATTCTACCCACAGCCATTCCACCCACTGCCATTCCACCCACTGCCATTCTACCCACAGCCATTCTACCCACTGCCATTCTACCCACAGCCATTCTACCCACAGCCATTCCACCCACTGCCATTCTACCCACAGCCATTCCACCCACTGCCATTCCACCCACTGCCATTCTACCCACAGCCATTCTACCCACTGCCATTCTACCCACAGCCATTCTACCCACAGCCATTCCACCCACTGCCATTCTACCCACAGCCATTCCACCCACTGCCATTCTACCCACAGCCATTCCACCCACTGCCATTCTACCCACAGCCATTCCACCCACTGCCATTCTACCCACAGCCATTCCACCCACTGCCATTCTACCCACAGCCATTCCACCCACTGCCATTCCACCCACTGCCATTCTACCCACAGCCATTCTACCCACTGCCATTCCACCCACTGCCATTCTACCCACAGCCATTCTACACACTGCCATTCTACAGACAGCCATTCCACCCACTGCCATTCCACCCAGTGACATTCCACCCACTGCCATTCTACCCACAGCCATTTCTACCCACAGCCATTCTACCCACTGCCATTCTACCCACTGCCATTCCACCCACTGCCATTCCACCCACAGCCATTCCACCCACAGCCATTCCACCCACTGCCATTCTACCCACAGCCATTCCACCCACTGCCATTCTACCCACAGCCATTCCACCCACTGCCATTCTACCCACAGCCATTCCACCCACTGCCATTCTACCCACAGCCATTCCACCCACTGCCATTCTACCCTCAGCCATTCCACCCACTGCCATTCTACCCACAGCCATTCCACCCACTGCCATTCCACCCACTGCCATTCTACCCACAGCCATTCTACCCACTGCCATTCCACCCTCTGCCATTCCACCCACTGCCATTCTACCCACAGCCATTCTACCCACTGCCATTCTACAGACAGCCATTCCACCCACTGCCATTCCACCCACTGCCATTCCACCCACTGCCATT
The DNA here is from genome assembly GCF_000004195.4 of Xenopus tropicalis. Classification (NCBI taxonomy): domain Eukaryota; kingdom Metazoa; phylum Chordata; class Amphibia; order Anura; family Pipidae; genus Xenopus; species Xenopus tropicalis. The sequence continues at coordinate 90,646,944 of NC_030681.2, forward strand.
CTACCCACAGCCATTCCACCCACAGCCATTCTACCCACTGCCATTCTACCCACTGCCATTCTACCCACAGTCATTCTACCCACAGCCATTCCACCCACTGCCATTCCACCCACTGCCATTCTGCCCACAGCCATTATACCCACTGCCATTCTACAGTCAGCCATTCACCCACTGCCATTCCACCCACTGCCTTTCCACCCAGTGACATTCCACCCACTGCCATTCTACCCACAGCCATTCTACCCACTGCCATTCTACCCACTGCCATTCTACCCACAGCCATTCTACCAACAGCCATTCCACCCACTGCCATTCCACCCACAGCCATTCCACCCACTGCCATTCTGCCCACAGCCATTATACCCACAGCCATACTACCCACTGCCATTCTACCCACAGCCATTCTACCCACAGCCATTCCACCCACTGCCATTGCACCCACAGCCATTCCACCCAGTGACATTCCACCCACTGCCATTCTGCCCACAGCCATTATACCCACAGCCATTCTACCCACAGCCATTCCACCCACTGCCATTCCACCCACAGCCATTCTACCCACAGCCATTCTATCCACTGCCATTTTACCCACAGCCATTCTACCCAAAAACATTTTACCCACTGCCATTCTACCCACAGCCATTCTACCAACAGCCATACTACCCACAAACATTTTACCCACTACCATTCTACCCACAGCCATACTACCCACTACCATTGTACCCACAAACATTTTACCCACTGCCATTCTACCCACAAACATTTTACCCACTGCCATTCTACCCACAAACATTTTACCCACTGCCATTCAGCCCACAGCCATTCCACCCAGTGCCATTCTACCCACAGCCATACTACCTACAGCCATTCCACCCACTGCCATTCTACCCACATACATTTTACCCACTGCCATTCTACCCACAGACATTTTACCCACAGACATTTTACCCACTGCCATTCTACCCACAGACATTTTACCCACTGCCATTCCAGTGCTGTTCTACACACAGCCTTTTTACCCCTCAGTCATTCTTCCTACAGCCATTGCATGACCCCAAAACATAACACTATAAGAGGCCTCAGGAAGATGTCCTTGCTTGCAAGCCCCAATCTTACCTGATTGCTACACATAGTGCAGAGATAGCAAAACTTCTCAGGTCCCTTGGATCTTGTCTAAAAGGGTGGGCACAATAAAGAATGGATATGTTTGCACTGGGGCCCATAGAACTCCAATTACGCTATTAACACCATTGACTGTTCACATAAGGCAATTTTTCTATTATTGTTGCCATGTTATATTTATATACAGCATCCCCTTTACAAAAACATATTAAGCGCAATACTGAAAATTGCCTCTGCTAAAACACATGAAGAGACAGTTATCAGTAAATGATCAGCATTGTCTATTTTAGTAGCCACGACAAGTAGCTGCTACTAGTAGCTCAATGTGCTATTGAGTGCCCTATAGGAGGAAGAAGCTCAGGAACCATGAAAAACTCAATATATCTGTCTTTCAGGTATGGTATAAATTTTGTATATATTAATTGTACACCAAATAAACGCCATCATGTGTGATACTGCCTATTGTTTGTATTAATGAAGAAACATCCATACAGATACTTTTTTATGTTGCCATCTCATATATAGTATGAACTGCTACATATCATAGCCTAGATCCAAAAAAATTGGAGTGTCAACCATTCTGTTCAAAGAATATCTAAGACAGAAAAGTAATGTTCCCAAATCTCACCCTATTTTAAGCTTTTTGTGGCAGGACCAATACCATTCAGCACATTAAGATAACTAAGAAAAAATGCCATTCCATGAATATTCCAGTAAATTGCAATGCCAAGATGCAGCATGTACTAAGTTTTGAATGATAAATGCTGCGTAGCACTTAGTTATCCTTTTGGTGTTTGCAGTACAGTTGCTTTTACTTATTAAGAAGTAGAACATTAGTGATGCTAGTAAATAGCTAATCTATTTGTGTCAATTATCAGCTAGGAACACAGGCCACAATTATTTGTTCAGCAACATAGAAATATGGAGACTTTTTAAACATGACATTTGCAAAGATGGAAGGGGTTACCATCAGCTTGTTCATCTGCAATAACTTTTAAATAAGCAAAGGGGCATATTTTGCAAATGGTGTCAAAGGAGAACTACACAGATCTATCCACTTGAAAGTGATTTTCAAAGTTTTTCTCTGAAAAACTTCCTGTTCACCCTTTGATAAATATGTCCTACAAAGTATCTGAATGGTTAAGTTGCTGGTTTTTGGCCCAAGTATTCTGATTTTTCATTGAACAATCCCAATTCACAGAGCACTAAAAGCATTTATGTGTTAATGGGGAACTCAGGCATCCACATAACACACATAATCCCCTAATATACACTGTAATCTATTCCTTCAAGAAGTTTGACTAAATACCATTTTTATATACTGAAATCCAGCTGCAAAATAGTTCTTATCTTTCTGCATCATTTGAAATCCTGGCAGGGGAGGAGGGACTAAAACACAGATGTTATAAATTGTAACAACTTCTCCAAAGCTTAAAGACAGCATGCAGGAACTGCATAAACCACAATGCATTGCACTGTGATGTTTCTTTTCTTATTGACATCACGTGCAGGGAATTGTGGGATTTGGCAGATGCAGGCTGAGGACAGTCGACTACTGTTACTTTTTTTTTTGAGTCTCAGATTAGCAGGAAAACAGGGGGCAAGGCTTAGGTTAAATGATCCAAACCATATTATTACATCATGAAATTCGGCATATTTTTTGTTGATTTAAATTGCAAAATAGTTTGAAAATATGTTTACTTTTCAAAAAGCTTACGTTTTTGGGTGGAGTTCTCCTCTAATTTAAAACACTACATTAATTTTTTGCATTAAAACCATTGTTACATCCAAAAATCGTAGACTTGATCTCACACCATGAGCAGATTCCAGCACTCACACACATACAGATGCCAGTGAAACTTCATTATAGGAATCCATCACAGAACTTTTGCTTGTAAGTATAAATGAGTCTCTCGAATAAAATGTAATTTATCCAGCCATGAGCCTTGTAAAGGCTCTTGCTTTGAACAATCCCTGTCCCACAGCAAGACGGGAAAAAAGAAGAGGCAGTTACATACTAATATATGTATTCCCCATGCCAGACAAAGGCAGGGCTATATGTTTTCAGGAGTAAAGAAAATCATGTTTTCTGTGTGAGTGTGTGTTTCGGCATTAGGTGATAATATTTATATTTAAATAACAGACAAACAATGAAGAGGAATCCTCCCTCTTCACAACACTCAAAATTAAACAATGAGGTAAAAAAGGAAAAGCAAAAGTTAAACAAACCAAGCGACAGATGGGATTGTTTATAGAGCTAATTGTGGGGAACTCTCTGGTGTTACTGTGATAAAACAATTCTTTGGGTAAGGGCACACTAAGGGGCTGATTTACTTACCCACGAACGGGTCGAATGGAGTCCGATTGCGTTTTTTTCGTAATGATCGGTACTTTGCGATTTTTTCGTATGTTTTGCGATTTTTTCGGATCCAATACGATTTTTGCGTAAAAACGCGAGTTTTCCTATCCATTACGAAAGTTGCGTAAAAAGTTGCGCATTTTGCGTAGCGTTAAAACTTACGCGAAAAGTTGCGCATTTTTCGTAGCGTTAAGTTTTAACGCTACGAAAAATGCGCAACTTTTCGCGTAAGTTTTAACGCTACGAAAAATGCGCAACTTTTTACGCAACTTTCGTAATGGATACGAAAAACTCGCGTTTTTACGCAAAAATCGTATTGGTAACGAAAAATTCGTACAGAATCCGAAAAAATCGCAAAACATACGAAAAAGTCGCAAAATGTTCGTTTTCAAGTCGGAACTTTTCCAATTCGGGTCGGATTCGTGGGTTAGTAAATCAGCCCCTTAGGGGCTGATTTACTAATCCACGAATCCGAATCCCGAATGGGAAAAAATTGGATTGGAATTTTGCGACTTTTTCGTATTTTTTGTGATTTTTTCGTCACCGCTGCGACTTTTTCCTAGCTGTTATGACTTGCGTGAATTGTTGCGACTTTTTCATAGCCATTATGACTTTCGTGAATTGTCGCGACTTTTTCATAGCCATTATGACTTTCGTGAATTGTCGCGACTTTTTCATAGCTATTACGACTTTCGCGAATTGTCGTAATTTTTTCGTATTGAGCTCGAAAAATTTGTGACAATTTGCGAAAAAGTCGCAAAATACCGATCATTACGAAAAAAAACGCATTCGGGCGCTTTTCGGACGTTCGTGGATTAGTAAATGTGCCCCATAGTTTTCACATTAGGTTTTTAAAAATGCAGATTCAAGCATAAACACACATAAAATGCAGCCCTGTAGGCAATGATGTAATACGCAGCATTGTAATGCCATGGGGTGCTTACAAGCAGATAGGGATGTAGCGAACCTCAAAAAAAAAGTTCGCGAACCTGTTCGCGAACTTCCGCCGAAAATTGCGAATATTCGCGAACTTTGCGAACCCCATAGACTTCAATGGGAAGGCGAACTTTAAAAAATAGAAAAGCCATTTCTGCCCAGAAAACTGATTTTAAAGTTGTTTAAAGGGTGCCACAACCTGGACAGTGGCATGCAGGAGGGGGATCAAGGGCAAAAACCTCTGAAAAATTGACACACGCCGTTTTTCGAAATGATCGGTAATTTTGCGACTTTTTCGTATTTTCCGGCGCTTTCGTAAAGTTATCGTAAGTTTTGCGACTTTTTCGGAGCTTTCGTAACGTTATCGTATGTTTTGCGACTTTTTCGGAGCTTTTGTAACGTTATCGTATGTTTTGCGACTTTTTCGGAGCTTTCGTAACGTTATCGTAAGTTTTGCGACTTTTTCGGATCATTCGTACCGTTATCGTAAGTTTTGCGACTTTTTCGGATCATTCGTAACGTTATCGTAAGTTTTGCGACTTTTTCGGAGCTTTCGTAACGTTATCGTAAGTTTTGCGACTTTTTCGTACCGTTATCGTAAGTTTTGCGATTTTTTCGGAGCATTCGTACCGTTATCGTAAGTTTTGCGATTTTTTCGGTGCCGGCGAACCCAAATTGCGAACATCACGAAAAGTTCGCGAATTTGCGGACTTGCGAACACCCGATGTTCGCGCGAATTAGTTTGCCGGCGAACAGTTCGCTACATCTCTACAAGCAGACATCCACCAGGCTATTCCATCTTATGTGTTTTTCTGCCAAAACACCAATATGCCTACAAAACTCCTATCCATGGAGCAATATGGGATCCACATAGCAGCAGATACACTAAGTGGTAATATGTTGCATATTTACAAAATGACATATTAGCAGTGTAGCATTCATGTAGTGGTTACTTTACATAATGATGCTGGGCCACCTTACCTCACATTTGAAAAATGTACATCATCAGCCTTTTATTAGAGAATTTACACTCAAATTCACATTTTAAAAAAATGCATAGTAAAAACACCCTGTGCGCCCTTGCCTTTAGAAACACAGTGAACACTAAGTGAGCAGGCAACTTATGTGTAAGGTTGGATTTACTAACTTGCCCCATGAACCATGCTGTTCCCCAGAAGCCTAACCTCTGGCTGCTGTCTCTGAAATGGACCACTCTGTTCATGCTGGGAGGTAGGACTACTGAAACAAGATAAAATTAGGATAAACCAGTGCCTGAGAGATACTTTGTTTAAATAATAGTTTGCTTTACAGCGAATATGTGAGTAATTAATATCTTGGGTTTTTTGTTTTGTGTTTTCTCAATCTCTCATGTCACAATCTCATAATATACAATGTCATATTGTCCTTTTTCCCTTCCCCTTTTGCCCCCTCTCTGTTGTGTTTTTCCTTTTCGGTTCTTTCCATTAATTTCTTCATGTTTTTGGCCCTTTATTTAATAATAAATGGTCTTAAGGCAAAGCATCTTTGAAATAAAAAGACAGAAGTCTAAATCAGTTACTGGACTAAAGGCAACGGTAAAGTGAAACCGCAAAGCCATACTATTTAAAGAAATATGGAAATGCTTAAGTTAATTTTTGTTTTAGATAATAACAAACATTTGGGATGCTTGGCTGAGGAGTGCATACTGAAAGGATTCAAAGGTTATAATTATAATCCAATACTGATTGGAAATGTCTTTTTCATGCATTTGCACCCCATGATTTCTACTGCAATGTATTTGTCAATGTATCTGGGTACTGGCTGGGCAGTGCCCTCAATGAGTAGAGGACATTGGGAATCAGACCCTGCAATTGCAGGGAGGCCCAGGGGTACAGAGGGCCCAGTGAGGCCCTAATTAATGGGCAATTTTAATATATCATGACAGAATAAGTCAAACTAAAAAAACATCTATTGCAGACTATGTCAAGTTGGGATCAGTCAGGGAAGCCAAACTGAGCACCTTTGAATGCACCCTCCCTGGCAGCATCACCATCTACTATCCAAACAAGGGGGAGGAAGGGGTGTTGTCAGCAAGAAGGCCTGTATTGACCACTGTAGTCCTCTCTTGTCCACAGAGGTAAAAACACACTTTGTGTAATATACCTGTGACCTTTGTTCCCCTTTATTACAAACAATAAGGAATAGATAAAGGATGTAAGAAAAAAATTATTTTGCAGAAACAAAGAAAATATAATAGTTTTTTTGAAAGTTTTTAATAAGGTCTAGTTGTATAGACTTAGTTAAGGTGGCCATACACAGGCAATAAAAGCTGGCAATCGACCAAGAGCCAAACAATCAGATCAATCTGATATCGCCCATGGGCATGTCATGGAATGATCTGCTTATATGGCAACTTTGTTAACTGTGGGGGTCTTTTAGTGTATGACTAGCTTAAAGAGCATGGCCATATAGTCCATAGCATAAAAAAGTGATAACATAAAAAGGCTATGTTAAATCAATTTTTAAGAAGTTTTAAAATAGCTGGACAAGTGAAGGCCTTTGCTTCCCTTAGTACTGGCAGAAGTATAGGCCATAGCCATCAGCATGCCGTAATCCAAGATGACATGTACCATTAGCAGTTTATTAGATAGTGGCAGATTGAAGATAACATTACAGCCCCTTCTTTTCTTTCTCATTAATTGTTTTTGCCTTTTATGTTTGCAGTACAATATATCCGGATTGTGCTTGCACATCTGTCTTGTAATTTGCAGCAGACACACTCTAGAAACAAGTCCTCTGGGAGTAGTGGTTGCCTGGGGCAGGAAGTAAGTAACAGTGAAAAGTTTAGGGATAATAATGCTCTTTAATTTGTTCCAGTTGTGTGAGCCTGAAATGGCACCATTTGGAACATCTTTCCACAACTTTTACATTGTATTCCTGATGTGCAAACTGGCCCAAATATATGGTTCTTGCTTAAAGGCATATCTCACATGAAATGTTTTGGTTGCTGTGCATATTTCTAGAACAATTACACACATTTTCCATATTGCATCCTACTGACTTAGTCACAGAAGGGGCTATTGTAGATGTAGGCAGTGGAGGATGAGGAGCCCTTCCTGCTACAGTGCCCCAAATATTTAGCACTCGGGGACACCCACTTCTAGAGACTCTCCCATCACACCTCGAACTTCACTCTTATAGAATTAGAGAGGGAACTCCACATACTATTGGGAGAAGAGACACTGACAGTAACAATGGCTGCCCAATGTGCCCCTATACCTATACAATGTCCCATAGAGAGAGAGAGGTAACACTTAAATGAACTAATGTACTGTGTCATTATTTTCACTGAAATGTATGTTAGTGGAAGGCCATGTAGATCGGGTGGTCAGGTAGTGGCCATAAAGTAGTTGTGGCATATGGGCCCCAATCTTACATTTCGACATTTAGAGCTTATGTCTAGGGCAAAGGTTTTAGGGGAACTGCCCTTGGGTACCTACAGCATATGTAAACAAAAAAACAAAACCTTTAAAAGAAAGTCTTTCAGTCCTTACAAGTTATTGCAAGCCCCCCTTCCTTATCCTGTCAATCCCTTAGGTGGGGGGGGGTGGGGAAGAACTGGTAATGTGCCTAGGTGCTAGGTGTAAATCTGATGCTACTGATATGTGTACTAGGATATATATCAAAAGTTAGGAAGACAATTTGCCAAATAAGATGTCCAAACTTCTGTATAAGTGCATAGAGCTATGAAAAGATCTTATTGAAAGTTGCTTTACAAAGCACAAACTGATATCAGTTTATGGGGCAATTTAACTTGGTGCTTGGGGTGAAAAGCGAGATTTGACTTTTTTGGTTGCCATAATTCCTTCTAAGGCAAGTGAAGTGTCTATATGCAGTTTAACTATATTTCAGCTCTCAATATCATGCATAGGGATGGCAAAGCCTTTAGGCACACATTCTGCCATTATGTGTACATAATAATATGGTAATGCTAAGGTTCAAAACCGCATTTTAAAGGGCCACTATACAATTAAGCTTTCCAGAAGAATTATTCTGGGGAAGAATACTTAGGTTGCACATGTTGTATGCTTTCATCATCATTTATTTATATAGTGCCAGCAAGTTACGTATAGCTTTACATTAATTTCTGACAAGGGAGGTCTTATTTAGCAAACGAGGGTTATGAAGTAAAAATAGGAGCAGAGAGAGCAGAGCTTGCAAAGGGTTAGAGAACATTTGAAACATACTGAATATGAAAACAATTCGTTAAGTCTTTAGTAAGTGTTTGGAAAGAAGGGGGGAGTCTGCTGGCTTGAGGCAGAGAGTTCCAGACACAGGCAGAGGCCTGAGAGAAGTCTTGCAGTTGAGAATGGGATGGAGTGTTGAGAGAATAAGGGAGGTATTTCTATCAGCATTACTAGCTTTTGCTTTGCTGGTCCAGTACAAAACTGCAGTCTGCATCATTATATACACAGTACTGTTTACATTCATGAAATATCATGAGACTGATTTACAGTTGTTGGTTATCTGCACCAGTGTAGTTGCCCAGAGCAACCAATTGGAATGCTGCTTTTAATTTCTATCTGGGGGTAGATCCAAATTAACCCTTTTCTGTGGTCAGCTGCACTTGTTTATTAACAGTTTTGTCTTATGTGAAATTAGTAATGCGACCTATATTCTACAAAGATAAATAGACTTTTATGTAGTTAAATCTCTGTTGGTATCAGTTATGTTTTAAGCTGGGTAGGACTGGACATGTAATATTGGCTAACAAAGAACTGATGTTCCTCAGTTTGTAGTGCAAAATGGGCTGGTAGATGGGAGGTAGAAAAACAAAACATCTCCCAGGGACTCTAAAATGTCACTTCTGCTTCAGAAACCACTCAGCAAATGCTGAGCAGAGATGCATACATTTTTTATGTAGAGTAATCTAAAACTTTTTTTTACAAGAATTACTAACTGACATTCTATCCCACCATGAAAACCAATACAAAAACAGCATCTAATTAGACAGTCATTTGATATTGTTGCCTGTGCACAGAGCCAGGCTTCTTCAAGAAGACATCATCTTAGGGATGCTCACACGTACAGATGATACCTCTTCCAAAGCTGAGCATTGTTTGGACTGCAGTCAGATTATTAGCACACAGATGGCTTCTGGCTGTTTAATGTGTTTAACAACAAATGTAGCAGGCTTATTATGATTGGATGTGCTGAGAAATAACAGTCTCATAAGCAAAGGCCTCTGGTCATCAGGTTCACTTTATTGTGTCTCTCATTTTAATTTTCCTCCTCTATCTTGGGCATGAAATGTGTCAATGCATTCTTGGCAGGCCCCAACAGACTGCCCTTAAAGGAACAGTTCAGTGTAAATATGAAACTGGGTTAAATCGATAGACTGCACAAAATAAAAAAACATTTTCAATGAAGTTAGCCAAAAATGTAATCTATAAAGGCTAAAGTGAGCGGTTATCTAACATAATAAAATAATAAACACAAGCGTACAGTACAAAACTTTTCTTTTTAAAAAGCTCAAGTTGTGTTTGGGTGAAGTTCCCCTTTAACTGCAATGTAATTTTACCTTCCTATTGACCAATGAGCTTTGCTGAAATTCCGCAATTTCACTCATCACTATGAACAAGCTCTAAGTCAGGGAGCTGCTGTAGTTCATCTTAGAATAAACTTTTAGCTTGTTGTAGATGGAGCAATTATTAGCAACGGTTTTTTAGTTTTTTTTTTTTTTTTTATAGTTTTTGAATTATTTGCCTACTGTTACAGACTCTTTCCAGCTTTTAAACAGGGGTCACTGCCCCCCAGCAGCTAAAAAACTATTGCTCTGTGAGGCTATTCAAACTGGTGGCTGGTTGCTAGGGTAATTTGGACCATAGCAACCAGACAGCTGTTGAAATTCCAAACTGGAGAGCTGCTGAACAAAGCTAAATGATTTAAAATTACAAATAAAAAATGAAGACCAAATGTAAATTGGCTCAGAATATTAGGCTCTACATCATTCTAAAAGGTCATTTTAAGTTGAACAACCCCTTTAAAGGGCAGGATCATTACTGTTATAGGGCTGCGGAAAGTCTGTGCTTGTACAGTACGTTCATTATCTCAAACAATGCTCTCAATCCAGCATGATAACAGAAATAAACGTCACATATAAAATTCTTAAGGCAAAAATGTTTAAGTAACAAATAATTATGTAATCTAAAAAAAAAAAAAAAAAATAGATTTTATTTAATTTTTTTTTTGGGTAGGGCAGACTACAGTCAAGATATCTTCAGCTGACCTACCAAACATACAGCACTTAGACAACTTTAAATTAAAGTACTACTCGGCTGCAGGGCCTTAAAGTGATACTGGCACAGTCCTAGCAAAATCCATAGGAATGTGTAGCTTTACTACAAAAAAACAAAACAAAAAACATTGTGCACTTTATATTCTTTCCTTAGAAAAGTGCCCCAAAACCACACTCAGCCCAGAAGTACTTGCTGTAATGTTCTGAAGAGAAGGCAGCAGGTGCTCTGTCTTCTACCTTTAGTCACCCTAGGCTACAAATGAGCTGATCCTTCCACAGGGTGGAGTAGAAATACAGACAGTAAAGCAGCCGACTGAAGGACTAAGTTGCCACCAGTCTTGGTGTTGCTTAGTTTCTAGTGACGCTGCTATTGCCCCTATAGCAGGGATCCCCAACCTTTCGTACTTGTGAGCCACAGTCAGATATAGAAAATCTTGGAGAGCAACACAAGCATCATAAAACTTCATGGAGGTGCCAAATAAGGGCTAAGATTGGCTATTAGGCAGCCTCTATGCACACAGCTTACATGAGGCTTTATTTGATAGTAAATCTTGTTTTCATTCAACCAAAACTTGCCACAAGTCAGGAATTCAAAAATAATTACCTGGTTTGGGGGCACTGAGAGGGGTTGGTGAGCAACATTTTGCCCCCGAGCCACTGGTTGGGGATCACTGCCCTATAGGATACCTGAAACTCAAAAATGGACAAATCACAGATAGTGATCTGTGTATATACACTATATCTTAAGGTGGCCATACACAGTAAGATTTGCTTGTTTGACGACCTCGCCAAACAAGCAAATCTTACTGTGTACGGCCACCTTAAAGGTCCCCATACACGGGCCGACTATAGCTGCCGATATCGGTCCCTTGGACCGATTCGGCAGCTAATCGGCCCGTGTATGGGCAGAACAGAGCGGCCTGGCCGACCGATATCTGGCCTGATATTATTTTTTTTTAAAGTTACTTGCTTCCCGATATCGCCCACCCGTAGGTGGGGATATCGGGTGAAGATCCGCTCGCTTGGCGAAATCGCCAAGCGAGCGGATCTTATAGTGTATGGGCAGTGTATATACACAGATCACTAAGATTTGCTTGTTTGGCGAGGTCGTCAAACAAGCAAATCTTTCCCCCGATATGCCCTCCTTGGGTGGCCGATATCATACTATGAATGACATAGGAAAAATCGGAGTAATGGGCCGATGCGTCCCCGATTCAATGAAAAATCAAGCCTTTTCCAGTTGACATCTGCATAATTTTTGGCCAGATATCGGTCAGGGAGGCCTGACGGAGGGCCCCATACACAAGCAGATTAGCTGCCAAGTTAGCAAGGAGAATGCAAGTCAAAATTTAAAAAGCATACTGCCCAATAGTCCTCCTATTGTTTAGTAAAAATGCCACACTTTTGGCTCCCCTAATCAAATATTTACTCAGTCACACTTACTTCACATTTTCTAGATCAGGCAGCCATCTCTAAAAAGGTATTCTCTCTTCCTTTCCCTCCTTGCTTCATACTGCACATGTGTTTCATTCCCTCCCCCCCTACCCTCTGCCAGATCTGCTTCTGATTGGCTGGTGGGCATGTGTAGTTTAGAACAGGATCAAGTTACACACATGCTCAGAGAATAGGAAGGCTGCCGCTGGCACCTACAGGAAGGGAAGAGAGATTTCAGTGATGTCACTGTAGTCTTCACACTGCTGTAGGCTGCCAGCACCATATCTCAGAGAAGCAAGCAGGGATCTGGGAATTTAGATATGCAGTAAGTACTTAGAAAGAATGCCTTTAGACTTACTTTTAATTTATATTAACCTTTCATTGTCCTTTAAGGACCCGAATCGGCAGCTGAAATCTACCTGTGTATGGCCACCTTTACTGGCATTAACATAACAGCACATGATATAGTTCACATACATACAATTTATAGATATTAAATTCATGGAACTTCACCTAATGCTAACTGCAACCCTCTGCATTCTTAGGCCACAGTCACGCCTGGTGTACATGTCTGTTTCTCTCCACTCTCAAATGCAGCTCCGTGTAGCTGCACTGACAGGCACAACACTGGCCTGAGTGCAGCAACACAGAGGGGAGATTGGCTCAAAAAACGCAAAAGCAGGCATTTTCAGGTCAATACCAACTGTACACATTCCCTTTAAAGACAACAAAAGGTATAAAATCAAGGAACATATTACAGATGAATGCTGCGATAGAGGAAACAAAAAAAAACCAAAGCAAGTAATAATACATGTTTGAGGTGTGATCCTATAAATATTTTCTTTTTATTTTACTTATAGTTCTTGAAGCCGTTAGTTAAGTATTGGGAAAGTACATAAATCGTTGCTAACAATAGGGGGTGAAGGATTAACGAAGTATTATAAATACAGGAAAAAATGGCCTCATTGCTATATGTACAGACCTGTTTCACTTCATACACTTTAACGCACTGGAAAGCGATTGTTTTTAATGACATTTAAATTAGCACTGCCCGTCTCAGAGACCTGTGAGCAGTGCATAAGTCATTTAGAGTAGGCATTGCAATCTGCAAATGGCAGTCCATTTAGTTGCCTGATCACTGAGGTGCAATTCTCAGTCTGAGCCACTGCTGATACCCGGCTCTGGTTTCTCCTGTGTAGCATGTTGTGTTGTGCTGAGGTCCTTGTTCCCTTTCTTGTCTTTGCTTTGGAGTCCCTGAAGAGTAAGGATAAGGTTGCGGATTTCTTCACGCTTTGTTTTCATTCTTTGTTGAGGGAACCAATCCATTAAATTCATAGGCAGATCAAAACTCTGAATAGGATTCTAAAATGAAAATTAGCATGCAGTTACTATCACTGCAACAAATTGTATGATATTTTAGAATGATATTTTCACAGGTCATCTAAAGCACAATAAACAATGTTTAAGTTGGAAAAAATTACAAATAGAGGAAAATACAGTTTATTCATTAACATGTGCGTGCTCTTTCAGACAGGAAAGTATATATGATATATATACAGTATATATTATATATTATTGTTAAACAATATATCTACAATAAAAAAAATTTTGAGAAAACATTGAAGGGTGTGCTGGCCACAGATGATTATTTTCTATACACACATAATTTTGGCTAGCACCCCGCAGAATATTGAGCCTTGGAGTGCGGACACCATTTGGATTGATATATATATATATATGATATATATGATATGATATGTTCTCATTAATCCTCAAGACCTTCATTTGTATATGCAAATTAAGGCACACTGATCGGGGGGAGGTTGTAATGTTGATGCGGGGGCTTTTTGTATAAGGGGGTGGGAAGGAGCGGGTGCACAAATGATGTGCAATTTTAGGTGCGGGGGTGGAACGCTCTAAGGAGAAGGGTGGCTGGGTTACTATTACAGGACACAACGCTGCACTTGATGGTGGGGTGATTGAAATATGCAGTGGGGGTGTGTGAATATCCTCGATCTGACGAGGGAAGTATAGAGCATTCCCTGTGAATGAATTGCTTGATCATAAGCACTCTAGCCCTTTTGTATAAATAAGTAGCAAGATATGATACGGTGTCTCCTTGTGCGAGATAAGAGTTGTTACAGATGTTGCAAATTTTCTGAGGTATACTCCCTGTCACTGTTCAGTTGGAGCTTGAAGTAGGGAAAATTAGAAACATTTTTTTTTACATTTTTCACGAACAAGCTAAAAGGATTGAGGAGACCGCCTCATACATATGCAAATAAGTCATAACAGGATTCTGGGAAGAAATTCCTTAAGGCTCCTAGAAAAGTCCCATTTACATGGGCTTTGTCCCATTTACATGGGTTTATCCTATAGGCTAAAGCTCACCCACTGGGTTTAAAGGAACAGTAACACCAAAAAATGAAAGAGCTTTAAAGTAATAAAAATATAATGCACTGTTGCCCTGCACTGGTAAAACTGGTGTGTTTGCTACAGTAACACTACTATAATTAATATAATAATATAATAAGCTGCTGTGTAGCCACGGGGGCAGCCATTCAAGCTGGAAAAAAGGAGAAAAGGCACAGGTTACATAGCAGATAACAGATAAGTTCTGTAGAATACAATAGTGTTTTATCTGTTATCTGCTATGTGCCTGTGCCTTTTCTCCTTTGAATGGCTGCCTCCATGGCTACATAGCAGCTTATTTATATAAATTATAGTAGACTTTCTGAAGTAAACACACAACTTTTACCAGTGCAGGGCAGCAGCACATTATATTTTAGTTACTTTTATACACTTTCATTTTTTTGGTGTTACTGTTCCTTTAAAGCAGAAGCCAGGATAATAGCTGATCAGATTCCCAACTACAGACCGGTTTCGCCCTTTTTGGGGCTCATCAGTGTAGCGCAGGGTTTTCTGATCAGCTTAGGTAGAGCCAGGAGTGGGGATTCACGAACAAGCTAAAAGGGTTGAGGAGACCGCCTCATACATATGCAAATAAGTCATAACAGGATTCTGGGAAGAAATTCCTTAAGGCATTTTTCAGAAACTCGCAACATTGTTTTGTGTCAGCCTCAATAAATCAGAGGCAAGTAACTGTTGCTCCATGGCTAATACTTAGACTGTTTCTCACCCCTTGCTATTTTTAATTGGGGTTTCTCCCTTTTTTTCTATGAGCACTATTTTGGGTTTTATTCTAATTAAATAAAGGTTAAATTTTAACTTCAGATTTTCTATCATTCTCTGACAGCCAATTGACCTAACAATTCAATGGGGTAATGATGCATGTAATTAAAGTCTACTAAGGAACACCTGTTTTGGTGTTTCCTAATTTGTTTTTTTGTATATATATACTTCATTTGCACGTTATCTGGAGGCTCTTATCTCCACTCTCATATCTCTTTAGTAAAATATTGTTAACATTTATTTGAGTTTAACAATTAAGGGCTCTGGCACACGGGGAGATTAGTTGCCCGCGACAAAACTCCCTGTTCGCGGGCGACTAATCTCCCCGGATTGCCATCCCACCGGCGACTTACATTTTCGCCGGTGGGATGGCAACTGATGGCAACTCGGGGAGATTAGTTGCCCGCGAACAGGGAGATTTGTCGCGGGCGACTAATCTCCTCGTGTGCCAGAGCCCTAAATGTGGAAGGTGCAGATACTCTCTCTGTACATTATATGCAAATTAAGATTAAAATTCTGTTCAGTATTCAGCTGAATATTTTATGAAGGATTTGAGGTTAGGACGAATCTCAAAACAAAGGAACAAAATCATTAATCATGTGACATCTATGAAGCAAACAAAGAGGCAAACATGGAACATTCTATTATATTATTTTAGGCAGGATTCTAAACAAAGTTCACAAGAGACACAGAAGCCTTAATCTTGCTTTAGCTCAGGTGCAGCTATTTCATTAGGCACCTGGTAGGGTTGTTAGGGTTTACATATCCTTGGATTTGCAAAGCAAAAACCTTTTGAAATTAAACTAAGTATTTTACCTTCTCAAGAACATCTGGCCCCAGTAAAGGGCATAATAGTTATACATGTCACAGAGTGTAACATGATGTGGTATATTTTATGCTACCTAAAAGCTAAGAGCTAAAATACTAAATAAAACTACAGCTCCACCAAGCTGACCTATACATATATATACATAAAATACAAAAAGAATAGCAACATGCTAAACAACAGGATTAAAAATGCCTTGTTGTAATACTAAGAAAACACACCTCAAAAAAGCTTTCCACGTACTGCAATATATAAACACCACAGTCACTAAAGTTATTTTGTTGAGGCACTCTGGGACTGGAACCTTTCATGAAATCTTTGGAAAAACTTCTTTTACTTCCTTTTCTGACTTCCCATTCCACCTCGAGATACCTGAAAAGAGACAAAATATGATCCAGCGTTACAACACATCTAGAAGAAGTGTCATTGCACAGGAAAAATGACCTCAAAATGTCCACTTACTCTCGTAGTGTTTTGACCACAGTGGAACGAGAAGGACCTTTCAGAGAATCCATCAAAAGTATACATGGCCTGCAAAAAAAAAAAAAGAATAATCAGAAAACAGAATAATTATCTCCTTAAATGAAAATAGCATCTTTAAGCCTCTGAGTGACAGTAGTGTTGAGGTTAGACACAAAATAAGAAAAAAACTAAAGTACATCCTACTATGAGCCACTATTGAAATCTAATTGCTATTTGTTTGATATGGGAAACACCAATAGTGATTGATTTCCTATGTTAGAGAACATGCACTTATGCACCGATACATATAATACCACATGCTGAAACCTATACATTTGCATTAACAGATATGTATAATGAACACATATAGCCACATATATTGCTTAAAAGACTGTGGTTAGAAGTTCCCATGTCCTTTTCTGTTTAGGCTCAATCCTTGCATAACAATCACCACCACCCAGCTAATTATATAGCCAGAACCATCATAGCAATTGCATCCCTCTGGGTAAAGTTCACCACCACAATTAAACTGATGCTGTTAATGATTGCATCAGAGGAAAAAAGTACTTTTAAAATTAAGTTGTTTTTTTAAATTTGTTTAATATATACAGGTACCAGGTGTATATACATTGTGCGCATACAATATTAGTGACCAAACTGGCTCTATTTGCATGGAAGTCTTCCATCTGTCCCACAAGCTTTAATCAGACATCCCTAGAGTATTTTAATGTCCCAACTGATCACCTTAAAAATAATAAAGGCTAAAAAAACTAAATGCAAATTCGCTAAGAATTGTAACAATAACAGTATAGAGAAAAAAAAAAAAAAAAAACTTGCAGGAATCCCATTTAGGACACAGCCATATATGCACAAAGGCAGCCCTTCAGATGCATGTGACATTTTGATGTGGATATACACTCAGTATATTGCTCACCTTATACACAAGTCTTAACACCACCATTGGGCACACAATTAAAATGGATCTCCAAGAATATAATCCATAAAAGAGGGGTTTTTTCTCGTGCGGAGCCTTGCCTTTTCATTAAACTAATTACGGAAAGACCCCTTATCCGGAATATCCTTGGTCGCGAGCATTCTGGATAACGGGTCCTATACCTGTACGTCATTTATTAAACTAGCCTGATAATAAGTGCAAGAATTATTTCCAGGGCTATATAACCGGTAAATAGAAGCAGGCTGATTAATTTATCTTCCCTGAAACCACACTGACATTATTGTATTTTTTTATAAACAAAACCAATGATGTTTAACAAGATTTTGATTAGTGCACTAAGTTAAGAGAAAATTGAGTTTCATTACTTTAAGGTCAGTTAACCCAGATTGCCAAAGCCAAAGTATCTATTATTTCTTCTTTATACTTTTTAAAGCATCACTCTCCAAAAACAGTACAGAAAACAGTCAAGGAACAATTGCAATGCTGCTGTCATTAATTGTTATTGAATAATAACTAAATTAAATGTTGCTAGAGGAAACATAACATGAAATACTAGAGCTAATGAAATTCAGTTGAATATGTAGATAATAAAATGTTCACTCTTTTAAAATAAGTATCAGAGAGACAATACCAAACCACAACAAAGGATATGACAGCTTTCTTTATAAATATCAGGGAATAAAAAACAAAACACTGCAGATGAAATTTACCTAAAAGGTGATGTCTGCTATAAAGGTTTATGTATGCAGACAGACACACAAATACACACGCTGAGAAAATCTACAGATTCTAAATAATCGCTGTCCTTTTCCAGAACTAGAGAACTTACTGCTTGCAGAAGAATTGCTTCCGATGCCAGTTTCCAGCTTCTGAAGTATAATTTTCATCTGCAAGCCCTGCGTCATCACTGCATTCGTCCTATGAGGTAAAGTAAAGTAAAGATGGCAGTTATATAAGTTATTGAATGTTATCGATGGCAGTTGTCAAAGCATGCATCACAGACATTCCTAAGGAACGTATCCCTCGCATTAAACCTGTGCATGAGTCCTCTTGCAAAATATTGCTTTATGGATTACGGCAAACCTATGGTTCAGTATGACCTATTGGTACCACTGAACATACTATTTAGAACCGTAGGGTGATTGTCCACAGGGAGATTAATCCCCCACTGTTAAAGCTTGGCTACCTTGGGTGACTAAACTCCCTAAAATGCCTTTCTACTACCAATAAAGTAAATCGCCGGTGGAAAGTCATACGCAATGCTTCATATTCCAAAGTCGCTTAAAGTTACCTGCAGGAGGAAACTTTGCGTGACATCAGAAAACTAAGCAACATGTATAGAATTCTACCTGTAATTTTATTGGCAGTACAACAACATTTTACGGAGATTAGTCTCCCACAGTAGCAGAAATTAACCACAGACGATCGTCCCCGTGGGCCATCACCCTTACATACAGGTTAATAGTAGAACAAATAATTCTGAGCCTGGCAAACAATGTTACCCTTACTCCTAATTAACCTAAGGTGAATACGATTATAGCACACTTACAGACAATGCTTACTGGTCATTGACAAAACAACACTACTTACCGTATTATCCTGATCATCAGAGAAATCTATGAATTCATCTTCAGATTTCTTAGCATCATCTTCTGTCTCTCTATAGCTTATCTGAATTCTGTGCAAACCATCTGCAAGTACAAAAATGACATATGATAAAATTACCATAGAACAACCATTTAAAAACTCATTTGATAAAAAAAAAACCAGGCTGCTCTGTAGCTATAAGAGTATTAATAATAGTATTTCAGATCAGTGACCTGTGAACTAAGGGCAAGACTGAGTTAGAATGAGAAATCTGGAAATAAATTAACAGTTTTAACCAGTGGTAATGGAAATGCTCTATATGCCACTGGCCTTAGTTTAAAGGAAACTAACACCCCCCATAACAACAAGCCCCCCAACCACCGGCCTCCTTTACGCTCCCCCCCACATAGATTATTACATGAAAAAGCATCCCATTTGTGAACCTGACATATAGATGCAAAGTAGTGAAGCAGAGTACATTGGTGCCATCTTTTGTGCCTTCAGATGCTATTCTGTCACTTCACTGATGGATGGAGCCTGAAGAAGCATGTGCAGTTGAAGCTAACCACAAACTAGCTCCAAGTGCGGCTGTGAATGCTGCATCTGTACATCAGGTACACAAATAAGGACACTTCTCTATGTAACAGACTCTGTGGGGAGGAAGCCACGCACACACAGAGTGGGGCAAAAGTGTATACTTTAGGCTTACACACCCAAATCCACTCTGTGTGTGCCAACTTATTCAGTGCACACACATTTAAGGAGCGGAGGGCAGCAGGTTAGCTTTTCTTATTGGGGAAAAAAACATTTTGTTGGAGAACCAGGGGTTCTATGGCTGAAAAGTGCTTGTGATTGCCTCCCTGTAGCTCTCCTTCACTTGAATGGCAAACAGGAAATGTAGGTGTGAGCCTTTATGGCATGAAAATGCTCAAAGTATTTTAAGGACAATACTTCCCACTGGAGTTAATGAACATTGTGAGAAGCAATCATGGGCACTGATATGTGCACTGGTCTCACAGTGCCGTTTTCCCCAATAAGAACTACTGCTCCTTTGCTGGCTCGGTTTAATCGATCTAAATAGTTTGACCGTGTTGGCAGCAACATATAGATAGAAACCCAAGTCAGTCACCAAAGATTCTAACTGGCATGTAAAGGGTAGCAAGGAAATAGCTCTTTATAAAATAGATGCCACTGTGTGAATGTGACAGAGATCTGGTGCAGGGACTGATACGAATGATTTATAATTTTTGTAACAGTGCTGTGAAATATGTCAGCACTACATAAAGGATAATAATGTCAGACCCATAGCCTCCAGCAGTAAAGATTCACCATTCAGCTTACCTGTTGGTTTTACTGGTGTTTTACACTCATTTGTTGTTCCATTTATATCATCAGTGCATGTTTCAGAGTCTGAAAATACAGATTTCATAGAAATGTCTACTTCTTGATGCCCTTGATCACTTTTTCTTGACCGATGCCTTGTTAAGCTGTGACTACGCTTAGCTCCCAAAGTATCAATAGCATCTGTCCCAGTGCTGAGTGTTTTCTTTAGGGGTGATTTAGAAGAACCACCTTCTAAAGTAGTCTCTGAAGTATTCTGAGGAAGAGAAGTACTGGTGTTATCTCCTTCTCCCACTGGAGCCGGGGAAGAAACTTCTTGATAGTAAGGATTGGGGTAATGCTCAGGCTTTTCTAATCCAGGGAAACAAATGACAGCCAAAAACCAATGAGCACTGCAAGTTAAAAACAAAATTGGTTCTTAAATGCTGTATAAATCAACAAACTTTGTATTGAGGTCAACAAACTTTTTGGACCCACTATAAGTTTATATATTGCTGGTGTACCTTAATGTGTGTGTTTAGATATCTCTTTACATATTTATCAGAGTCAATAATAGGAACCTATTCAGATATAGCAGAGCATATTAAATGTACACAGGATGAACAAATACAGAATGAAAGGCAGGACAACAATGGGACAGCTGTTTGTACAGCCCCAAGCCTATGCATAATGGCAGTTTGTACACAGTCTAAAGGTCCCCACACATGGGCCGATAGTAGCTGCCAATATCGGTCCCTTGGACCGATTCGGCAGCTAATCGGCCCGTTTATGGGCACTTCCGACGGGCCTGCCCAACCGATATCTGGCCTAAAATCGTCCAGATCTCGATCGAGCAGGTTAGAAAATCTAGTCGGATTGGGGACCACATCAACAAGCCGATGCGGTCCCCGATCCGACTAGATTTTCTAACCTGCCCGATCGAGATCCGGCCGACCGACTTTACCCGTGCCCATCATTATAATTAGATTGAATTACCCAAGGATTCTCCCGATATTGCCCACCCGTAGGTGGGGGATATCGGGAGAAGATCCGCTCGGATCTGCCAGTGTATGGGGACCTTAAAGAGTGTCAACTTTGAAGATTGTAAATAAAAGTAAGGAAAAGATTATAATATGTAAGATAAATATTACTGCTCTAAAAAAACATATTTAGTATTCTATATCAAATAAAGGGACCATATACCCCCTTTTTCAACACTGCTTCAATGAATAGGGATTTTGCTGAACATACATTTTGCCTACCCTTTAATCAAAAAATATCTATAGGTTTTGTTATTACAGAGAAGCCTCTGTATAAATACCCTCCCCTTCTCTTAAGAGCCTGTTATCTTTTTAGATAAAGAGCAGCTTTTCAATATACAGAGGCTTCTCACTAGAGTGCTGTTTATTTTTTTTACTTTGCTCCTTGTGATCACGAAGTAGAATGTGGCTTTAGTTTCATTTTCAAATTTTGTCCTGTTTAGAGCAAGAGATAACAAAAGAGACCACAAAACATATGTCCAGCACAAGTGCTATTCGTTGAGGGGGGGATATACTGTCCATTTAATTCCACAACAGAGAAGGGCAGGGTCGGACTGGGCCGCCGGGAAAAATCCCGGTGGGCCCCTGCGGCCCAGTCCGACCTTTGCCGGCGCTCCCCCTACTGACTGTTCCTCCCGACGTGTTCAATTTATACACGCTCGGGGAGGACGCTGGCCGGTGGCCCTGCGGGGGGGGTTATGGGGGCCCCTGGGGGGGTAGGGGACACGGCTGGCTGGGGCACCTGCCCCGGTAGGCCCTGCACCCCCCAGTCAGACCCTGGAGAAGGGTGAAAAAGAAGGCAAAAAGCATCAGTTTTAATCAAAACACTGGTGTGCAAATGAGTAAGTAAGGTCCTTGGACAGTGATACTGTGCGACTACCCCAAGGAATCAGTTTGATGCTCTACCCAATCTAGCCTTACAAAGTCAGAAAGGTGTAAGCAGCAAGGCAAATAATGTGTGATTTACATTTTAAGATTTTACATACGCTTCGTTAAGCGGAACAAATATGAAATCCTTTTGAAAAATGTCAACATGTCGAGTCCATGTTTTCACTCTTCCATGTCTTCTCTGCTGTAATCTGGAACAAATAAATATTTTAGAACCCACTGCCTATGTTATAAATAAATATTATTGCTCCAGATTTATTAAAATGCATACACTTGTGTTTAACTTTCCAGGGCAATTTCTTTGGAATATATTGGAAGTAGAATGATCATTTTAGAGGTTTACACTTACTTTGCCTTAGCTCCACCAGGCTTAAATCTGACTACTACTTTTAAAATAAAATATACTCACGTTAAGTTTGCAGTATCTTGTAGGTTTCTTCTTTCTCTTTGATTAAGTCTTTTATAGAAAAAAGAACTGAAAATATGTATTCTGTCTGCATCTTTTCTCAGCTTCTCAAGAACCAAATACCTGCAAAAAATAAACATGTAACTGAGGCATATACATACATTTGGACACTTGTTTGTGAATTCATTAAACATGAATCTTGCAAATTGACACACAAATAATTACAACTTTAGTAGAGAGAATGGCATATCAGTGCCAGTGAGATCAATGCTGGTATGGGATCTATTATTTGTTATCCAGAAAACTCTGAATTACTGGTAGGCCATCCCTTCAAAACAGTACCTTGTAGGAAAGCATATATGTCGTTTTGGCTTTCTGAAGTCGCCTCGTGAGGTAACTTCGGGCAACTTTGGAAAGCAGAAATGACGTATATGATTTACAGTGCCCTTGATATAAAAGTATTAGTTGCCACCATTAGCGAAGATTAATATGGGGGCGAATAATCTCCTTGTGTATCACCCTAGGAGCATCCCTATTGGAGATAATATAATTCTATTGGGTTTAATTCATGTTTAAATAATCTTTTATTAAGCTATAATTATTGTGATCATAATTACAGAAAGACCCCTTATCTGGAAAACCCCAGGTCCAGAGCATTCTGAATAACAGGTCCCATACCTGTATAGTAGTTAAAGTTCAACTAAAGCTTGTCCTTTAAATTAAAAGAACACGTTTACACAAAAGAGGACAAGAAACACTGTTTTTCTTTTGATAGAGGACTCAGTGCAGCTTTTCTGTGAGTGCGTATGGCTGTATTTACTTAAAGGAGAAGGAAAGTCTAAGACACTTGGGGGTGCCAAAATGTTAGGCACCCCCAAGTGACTTAAATCGCTTACCTTTTAGCCCGGGTTGGTGCCCCTGTACGGAGAAAACAGCACCAGCCCAGGGTAGCAGTGATCGCTTCCTTCGTCCTTGTTCGCTGCACGCGCATGCGCAGTAGAGTGAAAAGCCGAACTTTGAACAGAGAAGTCAGCGTTCCACTCTACTGCGCATGCGCCTGTCCCGGACATTTGCCAGCAGCGCGAATAGGGAAGAAGGAAGCGCTCGCGACAGGTACCCTGGGCTGGTGCTGTTTTCTCCTAACAGCGGCACCAGCCCGGGGTACAAGGTAAGAGATTTAAGTCACTTGGGGGTGCCTAACATTTTGGCACCCCCAAGTGACTTAGACTTTCCTTGTCCTTTAAGACCTTTCTGATAAAGCTTACTTCGTTTTTACCTTTCCTTCTCCTTTTATGCCACTATTATTCCATGGCTTCAAAATGCTGAGTATAATACTACTAAATACAATAAAATAATAAAGGGATTAAAAACAAATATGAATAAAAATTAATTCTATTATAAACTCCTATGATTTTTCAGCAGCAAATGGAAAAACAATGTATTTTATAATAAAACATAATAAACTTACTTTAAATAGAAATCTATTATTACATCGTTTAAAAACTCCCCTTCATTAAGACAATGGAGATCTTCATTAGTCACAGAGATTCCACCTTTAGCAGGAGGAGGTGGATAAACAAACAGCCTTAAATGAAAAAAATAAGTAAATTGATTACAGCAAAATTAACATCCCACCAAAAAAATAATTGCCAGTATTCACTGAAATGTAAGAAAACTGCCATAACAGGTGGATGATTGTCAAACCTGCTTCAACAGCACCTGCTACTTACTGTGTTGGCTTTCTGCATTCTTACACTGGATGACACTGAATATCTAATCCAGAGCTTTTCAATCCAGAATTTGCAAAACGCAAATACTCTGGTGCTTTGCTCTATAAATTGCTTGGTTTGTAATTAGTAACAAAACAGCCTTCCATTTTACAATTTTTAAGGCAAATGACAACAATAGTTACAATTGTAATATTTCTATACATGAATATTCCATCAGTCTGACAAGTGGTAAGATGAGTGATGCAATCTGGAAAAACTCAGTCAATTTTATCTATTTGCATCTGCAAAATTACAGCTCCTAAATACTTTTTCCATGACATATTGGTCAAGCATTCATCTTGAAGGTAAGAATATTCAACTGTTAGGCCAATGCCACACGGGCAGATAAACGCAGGCAAAGAATCCACCCCTACACTCATTTCTGATGTGCCTGTACCCGAAGCCATCATGTTAGCCCAGGTGTAGACACACAGAGACTGATTGTATATCAGTCTTTAAAGGACATGTAAAGCCTACATTTGCCTACAATGTATATCAGTTGGGCACATCCCCCCACCCAAATGGCATCATTTGTACTGCATGTATCCCCTCCTCTTGCCAGCACCATCACATTTTCCAAATAGCAGCTTTCACCCGGAGGCCATTTTTCATCTGATACATAATCAGATACATAATCAGATACATTCAAATCTGCAAACAGCATACACACACAGACCCTTATTCGGCATACATTTCATCAAGAATACATGCTCACACAGGCAGAACTGTCTGTGCTTTGTTTGAGCACTGTAATGGTAAAGCTGAGCTCAGAAGAAAAAAACTGAAGCAGACAGCTAGAGCTGAGTTTCTATGGGAACCGGCAATGCCATCTCTTCACTGCCTGCTAGACTAGAGGGCGTATTTGTAATCTGAGCTTAGAACAACTGAGCATGCCCACAAGCCAACAGCCAAAGCAAATTCCTGAGAGAGGGGGCTGAGTGGGTTTCAGGAGGAGACGGAAATCTAAGTGATTAAGGAGCTTGCAGCCTTACTTATTAACCTCTTGACAACCAGAGTGGCAGGGTATTGAAATATTTCAAGAGGCTGTTAACTGAATAAATTTGTGTGTGTGGGGTTTACATGTCCTTTAATAATATATGTTTTATATAAAATCATATACATATTCATAAGAATATTTTTTTATAAATGTCATGAACTTAACCCTCATATATTTTTGCCTGCTATGGGATAAGCGATTTATGTGAGTCAGCATTAGGGTCTCTCTATATTTGTATGTGAGTGGGTACAACCATACAGCTTACTTCTATATATGCATTCATCTTAGTGCAGTCAGTCTATGGCCACCAGGGATGCATACAGGAGACAAGTGAATGTCTCTTCTGCACACAAAACATCTACTCATACTTCCCAGACTATCCGAGGATAAAGAAACAAAGCATACTAATACAGAGTATAACAGTTTCTTAACTATGAATTATGCATGGTATATTTTTACTTATATGCAATTACAATACAGAAAATTCAAAAGTTGGATACAGAAGCAATTAGCATTTGCCAGAACTTATACTTAAGAAAAACATGCCATTGTAAAATACTAACTTGGCCAGGGCAGCAGGCGGCATCTGTTTGTGACAATGGAGGTTGTCAACTTAGTCATGTTACGTGGCATACACTGTCTGATGTCAGGGACAATAAAAGCTGCCATGGATAATTTATATTATGACAAATGCAAAAGGACGTCATCATGCTGTCAGCTATATTTTCTTAATTGATTTCTACAGAGGTAAATGCGGGATGATTTGGGGAATTAAGGTCCCACCTCCTGAGCTACTTAAAAATTGGAGGCACATAAGATAAATGAGTGGATAACAGTTCACACAGATACAGATTACCACACTACAAAGTTACATTGTAAATAATAAATATGGCAAGAAATTACTTACTTTTCAACTGGCCCTACAAACACTGTATGGGTGTCTCCTTCATCATCCCCAAAAAATTGAAGCTGAGAAGAGTTTCTTAATTTCATCCGTGTTTCTGTTCCAACCTGTATATATACAATTTTATTTTCAATAATTTAAACTTCCTGCTTTTACAATAACATATTTCTCTAAAAATAAAATATTGTTAAAAATATAAAATGTTTAATGATCAGCACATTGCCACAGATGTTAGCAGTATTGCCTTGATGAGCTCAAGGTTCAATTCCAACCAGGGCACTATCTATAAGGAGTTACTGAATGGGTTTCCTAGAGGTAATCGAAAACTATACAGGCAATTTAAAGTAGCGGAGTGAGGGGTTAACAAGTCTTTCCTACTAGGGACAATTCGTAAGCCAAATGTTTATTAGAAAATATAACATGTGGACATGTGAGAAACACACTTCCTTAAGTGATCTTTCCTTTTAAATTGTATTCTTTTCATTTCTGCACTATTTTGAAGACTGGTTGACAGATGGGATCTATCATCCATAAAAGCTTGCACAGGACTGATGACAAAGAAATACTACTAAAGAACTTTTAACGTTTAAATATCCCAGTAGCCTAACCGCATGGTGCTCCATATTATGGAGAGACATGTTATCCCAAAATCCCCATCCCAAGAAATCTTTATAATAGATCCCATATTCATGTTCTTGCAATTTATAGGATAGACAATGAGACATTTTACTTTCTTTGTTAGACTTAAACCATAAAATTAAAGTTCAGGTAAAAGGCATACACAAAAGCAACATTTCAGAACTGATAAAAAAAGTAATTACATTTTTCTTTAAGTTCTCCTTCTGTGTTGAACCCAGCATTGGAATGTCTTCACTGCTTTTTGTAAAAGCAACAAGCCTGCCATTGGCATCTTCAAATGGAATTTTAATGAAAAAGTTTGGCATACCATTTTTTTTACCTATAGTGTACAGAATTTTTTCTAACACTGCAGTTGCTTGCATGTCTGGAGCATTTTCAAAGATTAAAACGATGAACTGTTCTTCCAGATCTAGGGACAAAATAAATAGGTAAGAAATACAGGGACAGTTGCTAGAGAAATATAATTCTTGACAGGTTTCTTATTTATATCCTATTTCAGTGAACTGAATGCACTGTTCCAGCTGTCACTGTGGCGTTTTCTGGAATAAGGTAGCCCAAGGCAAACAGACTTAGGTTTCAACAGTAACATGCACATTTTAAAAATTCACCTCAGTATAAATCATCTGAAACAAAGAAGCAAAGCATCAATCTACCAACTAAGGTATCACAACTGGGGATCGATCAAGGGGGAACTGTCATGAAATCAAATGTTTAACGTAAGTTTGATCTCATGGAAATAGAACACATTTTGATCAATTAAAATTCTGTACTGCATCTGAAATAATAGAGTAATAGATTACGCATTAGTCATTTTTAAAGGACAATTAGCCAAATACATAATTTACGCAAAGGAAGCAAGGACTAATGATGCATTAAAATTAACTGTTCATAAAAAAAAAAATCAAAAACTTGCAAAGCCAGCATGTTAAAAGGCAGAATGCTAAAAGGGGGATAGTATAATGAGTAACATTAATGTGATTATTTCAGTGCCCAAATGTTTAACCGATTATATCTAGAAAGCCTCTTATTTTCATGAGATGAAGCTTAAACTGAATGTTTGTTCTCATGATACTTCCTCCGTTTAAGAAGTTAGAGATTCGGTCATGATTTTTATTATGTACTTTTTTATTTCTAAATTACAAAGTTTACATAGCAAATAATTAACTCTTCCATTTAAAATGTTATTCCTGATTCAACAAATGTATTTTTTTTTAACTTGGTGTGTAGGCAGCCATCTGTGATTCTGAGCTTTCAGAAAGAGCCAGCGCTGCACATTAGAACTGCTTTCTGATAACCTATTGTTTCTCCTACTCCCATGTAACTGGAGGAGTCCCAAGCCGGACTTGGATTTCTTACTATTGAGTGCTATTCTGATAGATATAATTTTTAGTATTCTTGCTATCTTGGTACCTTCCCATTGTTCTGCTGGTTGCTGGGGGGGAAAGGGAGTGAGTGATATCACTCCAACTTGTAGCACAGCAGTAAAGTGTGACTAAAGTTTATTAGAGCACAAGTCACATGGCCGTGACTTGTGCCACATAAACAGGAAAGTTACAAATTTTTCGCAGCACGTGCGGTTCTTTTTATGCCTTCTATGCCTTAGTCTGCATATGCAAATTAGGATTTAGTTCAGTATTTGCCCAAATCTTTTATGAATGATTTGGGGTTTGACAGAATCCCAAAATAGTTGATTCTGTGCATCACTACTGGAGAAGCACTATTAACTGATGCATTTGGAAAAAACATGTTTCCCATGACAGTATTTTTTTAAAGTCACACAGCAGTACCATCTTGCTGTTTTGCTTGGCCTGCCAGTTGTCAGAACAATTAATTTATTTTGAAAAGAGTCTGAGCTAAAGACCTAAGCAAAGAAGCATTAGGAGGTATAGTTCCCTTGGAAAAGGATTAAGGCATCTAGTAAATTGACACATACAGTAATGCACATGCTTTCAGAAAAAAAAAGATCAGGAAGACTTAGGAACCGCCACAAGGATATTTTAAAGAATAAGTAAACCTTTTTTTTTCTCATAAAAACAAAAAATAAAAATGCACAGACTGGCTCCTGCTGCCTCCAGGCATGCTCAGAAGGCTCTCCACTCCAACAACCTTGTTGAATTGAAGAGAGAACTGAACAGGAAGTGGGGGCGGGGCTTAACTCTGCACAAGGAAGCAAAGAAAAAGAATACCTTCTGACTGAGGAACCAGGTCAGAGAGAATGCTGGGACAAATGTAGGTAATTCTGGAGGCTGTTTAGAGTAATTTTACTCATTAAAAAAAAAAAAAAAAAAAGGCTTACTTATTCTTTAAGAAGCGATCAATCTTTATTCATGAATCCATTGAAACAGAGGGTGGCCCTTTATGTTAATGGTTTATTTAGATGAACCAGTGTTTTACTGATAGTTAATGATAGTTTTATATTAAGGACACCTAATTGTACACACTACTATTAAAATGGTTTATTTAGATTAAACAGTGTTTTACATTTTTGTATAGAGACATGCAATGTTCAATGGTACACTTTCCCTTTAATACCTATTACTGCCTTAATGTCTAATGTATGCAAGGTAATCTGGAACAAACCTGATAAAATGGACAAATAACTGAAACTACCCCTGCCACCTCCTATTGACTAATGAAGGCTGATTAATGAAGGCTGACTAATGAAGGCACTATTACTGAATGTTCTTGGACTGAAAAGTGCATTTTAAAATAAATTCTAACTTCTGTCTCAATGGTAATCAAAGGTGGTCTAAAATACCTTGCATACAAATTAGGCAATATGCGTACCTACAATTTATTGTACACAGGCCGATCGCCCCACTGACATATTTCAGGTGGTAGAGTAGTCCATAAAGCCATCTGCCTCTTCACATTCACTGGAATGGGAAGCTCACAACAATGCTAATACTGGCAATTTTCAAGCCAAAGGCTCTTGATCTGCATCTTCAGTGAATGGAAGTTGATAGGGAGGTGGTTTTAGGCCCTTCTCCACTAGCTGAAATACTCTGGTAGAGAAAACCACGAGCCGTCAATTTCAACTCCATAGTTAGTTGTGAAACCAAAAAACACTATCTGCACTCACAAAAAGAAAGTGATAATTTCATAGCAAATGATAACCATACTTACTTGCTGCTCTGCAGTCATACCATCCAGTACCATTTTCTCTACTTAATTTAAGATGGGATCGTAGGCTTTGACAAGCAGCAGGTACAGTTTGAAAGAAGACAACAGGGAGCTTACGAACTGCACACCACTCAGACTTTGTAAGTTCAGATGTTTTTAGAACTAGTTCTTGAGAGCCACCATTTTCAGGAAGAACTGCAAACAGAAAGTTTAAAACATAAATGTGCCTTAGATTAAAAATACACACACATTTGCAATGGTGGCTAAAGCAGCATAGGTTCTTACTTGCACACCCTGAACCCCCTCCCCCCTTTTTTCCCCATTCCATTCACATTTAAATTTCGAAATACTCCTAACTCTGTACCTTCTGAAATATAAAGTTATTTCTAAAGATACAAAGTTTCCAAAAGGAAGGAATCATTTTTCCCAAGGAAGCATTTCATAGAGGCTGCAGATTATGTTTGTGCGTTCCTCTGCATCGACTAGCAGTTAGGCAAGAGGAAAAGGTTTATCTCGATAGATGTGTGTCTGTTTTTAAACTAAATTACTATATTGCTTTGCAGTTTAATCATTGCACCATAATCCATATCAGCGAAATGTAAGAAAGTGCCACCTTGTGGCAAACACTGTACATAAAGTTGACTACATGTAACAGTAAACTCGAGAGTTCTTCAATGATTTTTATTGTCAACTTAAGGCATGGAAATCCAAAATATGGAAAGACCCCTTATCAGGAAAACCCCAAGTCCCAAGCATTTTGGATAACAGGTCCCATACCTGTACTGTCAAGCATTTTTTACTTTAATGCCAGAGAACATAATATAAAAGCATAAATATTTATAAAGCTGCATCATTATCTTTAGTATAAACTGGGAAGAAATTTGTGTAAAAGTTGCATTAAACTTTTCCCACAATATTTTACACCATTTTGCTGAAATGAAGGCAAACTTTACCACCAAATTTTGCTGGACAACACCAGATACAGAATAGTGTAAAAAAAATCTGGCATACAATAAATTGCACACCTATAAAATTTTTTAAAAAAAAGCACATACCTTCCCATTTTATCGCTATAAAGTCCATAGATAACTGTAAAGAGAAAAAAAAGCACTTATGTATATAGCTGATCTTATCTAACAAACACACTTTGCAACAAAATATAAGCATCCAGTACAGAAGCAAATATCAGGTACAGCCTCTGCATCCAGCTTCCTAGTGGGATACAGATTAAAGGACAAGGAAAGTCTAATAAAGAGTTAATCTCCTTTCACAGGCATACCTCCAGTGGTGTAATTGTACCTTTAAATTCCCTCTATTTCAAGCCCTTTTTCAGATCATAAGCCTCATTACTAATAGGCTAATAGAAATACTCATAATCCACCACATCTTCATGAATACCAAGACCTGGGAGCATGTGCAGAAGACAATGCATGTGCATTCAAAAGCATTTGTAAGCACTCTCATAATCAATTTTATTTACTTGTGTGAGAGCACACAAGATTCTGTAACATGCTTGGGTCAGGGGGCAGTTTAATACTGGCACATGTGCATAGTGTTCCACTTAGCCCTCACTTGCAGTAAAATATGAATATGTACTGGAAGCTGCGTTACTTCTCAGAGAGGCTCCAAGAAGGTGCTAGATGAAACACCCCACCCGGTGGCAGTACGTTTACCTAGATCAGCGTTTTTCAACCGCTGTTCCGCGGCAGAGATGTTGCCTGGTGTGCCGTAGGCAGGGCCGCAATTTTTACTTTCAAAGGGGGCCCGGCGATGCTACAGTTTTTCTTAGTAGCTCGGGCCCCCTTTAATAAAATCCGGGCCCTGTCATTGGTTGCGCCCCGTGTGTACGGGTGACGTCAGTACGCACAGGGCGCAACGTTATAAAAGGGCCTGTGTGCGGTCGCGTGTAGGCAGAAGTGCAGAGGCGGCGCGCGTGAGGGTAAGATGCTGCTGAAGCCGCCGAAGAGCAGAAGTAAAATGCTGCTGGGCACCAATGTATTAGGGGGGGGCCACGGGGCACACTGACTTATGGGGGCACTGCTGCTGGGCACCAATGTACTAGGGGGGCTGGCTCTTGGCACCAATGTACTGGGGGGCACTGCTGCTGGGCACCAATGTACTAGGGGGGCACTGCTCTTGGCACCAATGTACTAGGGGGGCACTGCTCTTGGCACCAATGTACTAGGGGGGCACTGCTGCTGGGCACCAATGTACTAGGGGGGCACTGCTGCTGGGCACCAATGTACTAGGGGGGCACTGCTCTTGGCACCAATGTACTAGGGGGGCACTGCTGCTGGGCACCAGTGTACTAGGGGGGCACTGCTGCTGGGCACAGAGTTAAATTTTTTAACATTTTCTAATGGTGGTGTGCCTCGTGATTTTTTTCATGAAACAAGTGTGCCTTTGCCCAAAAAAGGTTGAAAAACACTGACCTAGATAAGCATATGTGCATCCTGCAACTGCAAAAAAAGTGAGTCAGCCCAACGTCACCAATCAAGAAAGCTCAGAAAATCTTGGGATACAGGTTAATCTAGAAAGGGCTTCTGTAATAGGGAATCTGCACAGTATCCCTCTTTTTACCATTTTTGTTATATTGTTATCAGTTTTGATAATGCTTTGGAGAGTTTATATAGTTAAAATTACAGAACTATAACATAATCAAGTGAAAGTAAAGTGAACTTAAAAAAAGTAAAAATGGTTAGTTTGCCCCATCTTCACTAACAGTTTTGCCATGTATATATGCAGCCCACCTTTATAATAGCTGTGGCCTTCACTAAGTTTAAACCACTCTGTTTGGCCATCAGTTGAGCTTGATAAGCCTGGTCTAAAGGAAAGAAACTTGAATAATTTCATATGCATGCTTATATAGTTCTCAGACTATTCCTTGTGCACTATCCCTTGGCATTTAATATTTTCTTAAATTAACATTTTATATCTACCGTGGTTTAGCTTTTTTTTTGTTTTATTATGTAAACAGCACAGCTATTAGTCTTAAAGGAAACCCAAGACTGCCAGGAGCAATGCCACTTTGTCACAACCAAGTTACATAGTTACATAGGGTTGAAAAAAAAAAAAAGACCATAGTCCATCAAGTTCAACCCATCCAAGTAAACCCAGCACACACATCCTATACACTTATATACATAAACTGGTGCCTTGATTGTTTTTATGGGAAAAAAGAACATCCCCCATCTGCCTATATTCTCCTCTAATGTACTTGTACAGAGTAACCATGTGCCCTCGCAAGCGCCTCTTTGCCAGAGAAAACAACCCCAACCTCGACAGTCTAACTAGCTTAAATCTTCCATCCCCTTTACCAGTTTAGTTGCAGTCTATGCACTCTCTCCAGCTCATTAATATCCTTCTTAAGGACTGGAGCCCAAAACTGCACCGCATACTCAAGGTGAGGCCTTACCAGGGACCTATAAAGAGGCAAAATTATGTTTTCATCCCTTGAGTCAATGCCCTTTTTTTTTTTTTTTTTTTTTTTTTTTTATAAAAGACAGCACTTTATTTGCTTTAGTAGCCACAGAATGACACTGCCTGGAATTAGACAACTTGTTATCTACAAAAACACCTAGATCCTTCTCCATTAAGGATACCACCAACAAACTACCATTCAGTAGATAGTTTGCGTTTATATTATTTCTACCAAAGTGCATAACTTTGCATTTGTCAACATTGAACCTCATTTTCCAGTTTGCTGCCCAGTTTTCCAATTTTGTCAAATCGCTCGGCAAAGTGGCAGCATCCTGCATGGAACTTATAGTTTTGCACAATTTAGTGTCATCAGGAAAAATAGAAACAGTACTGTCTATGCCCACCTCCAGGTCATTAATAAACAAGTTAAAAAGTAAAGGACCAAGGACTGACCCCTGCGGTACTCCACTAACATTGGTCCAATTAGAAAATGTCCCATTTACCACCACTCTTTGTAATCTATCCTTCAGCCAGTTCTCTATCCAATTACAAATATTATGTTCTAGGCCAATATTCCTCAATTTGATCATTAACCTTCTGTGAGGTACTGTATCAAAGGCTTTAGCAAAGTCCAAGTAGATGACATCAACTACCATTCCAGCATCAAGGTTCCTGCTCACCTCCTCATAAAAGGTGACTAAATTAGTCTGGAAAGATCTGTTACGCATAAAACCATGCTGGCACAAACTTATAATATTGTGAACTGCAATGTATTCAAGTACCCTATCCCTTATTACCCCTTCCAAAAGCTTTCCCACTCCTGATGTCAGACTAACAGGCATATAGTTTTCAGGCCAGTCTCTCAGCACCATGCCAGACCTCAACGAATCCTGAAAAATTATGTGAAGAGGCTTGGCAATCACAGCGCACAGCTCATTTAATACCCTGGGTTGAATCCCATCCGGTCCTGGACCTTTGTTTACCTTTACATGTTCAAGTCTCTCTTGAATTTCCTCCTGAGTGACCCATGCGTCAGTAGCTAAATTACTAGAACTGGGCATATTATAAGGGAAGCCTTCATTAGCTGGTTCCTCAGATGTATCGACAGATGAAAAATAAGAGTTCAAAATTTCTGCTTTTTCCCCGTTTTCATCAACCAGCTTACCCCTTCGTGATAATAAGGTTCCCACCCCTTCTTGCTTCATTTTTTTACTATTCACATAATTAAAAAATAATTTTGGATTCTTTTTACTCCTAGCTGCAATATCCCTTTCCATCTCTATTTTAGCTTGCCTGATAGCTTTTTTGCATGCTTTATTTGGTTCCTTGTACCTAATGAAAGTTTCTGCTGTCCCAGCTAACTTGGATGCTTTAAAAGCACGTTTTCTTACCAACCTCGACACTAACACTTTTATTCAGCCATAAAGGTTTTGCTTTGTGACGTCTCTCCTTGCTTACAAGGGGAATATACTGTTGTGTATAGCTGCAAAGCAATGTTTTAAAGATGTTCCATTTTCCTTCTGTGTCTAACCCTATGAAAAGCCTTTCCCAGTTGACACATTGCAGAGATGCCCTTATACTGGAAAAGTCTTCATGTGTTTTAGTTACTCCCTTATAGAGCTGTCTCTGCAGCATTATCTCAAAGTAGACTACGACCAAGTTGACACAAGCCTTTACATATTCCCGTTAGCATTCCTCTTTTGCAAATATCAGTAGCTGAAACAGGTAGCAAAGGTAGGGGTGTATTACATAACTCTTGTGCCTGCCTGCCTGCCCCTAGTTCCAGTGCTTCTGTACCTCTTGCAGTCAGGAGGCCACTGATCATGGAAAGGTGGGGTGCAGGAGTCACCAAGTAAGAGATGTGTGAGAGGGCCGGTGATTGCCTTGAGTGTCCATAGCATTTGCCCAGCAATGACTACCCAACCAAGGTAGATTATTACAAAACTTATTGGGAGGTGGGGTTCACTAGCTGGAATGCAGGGCGAGTTGTGGTGGGGCTGGAAGATAGGGACAGGAATTGCTGTGTATTGTGGATCAAAACAAACAAAAAACACTAGAATTGATGCCACAAGGAATAACATTTCTGAAACAATGGAATTAGAGCATATAAATACAGCTGTGACAAAAAATACACTCACCACAACGTGCTCTATTGCTTCTCTATAAAATGACCCTATCCGTACACTTCGGCAGTTCAGGATAAGACTTTCACAGTTTGGATAGGGTTCTAGTGCAGGATCAGGTGGTGTCTCCAGAGTCAAAACTTTGCGTCTTTTAACAGGCGTACTGGTGACTGCATTACCAAACTGTTGATGAAATTTGAGAAAATGTATTATCTGTTGCTTGACAATAAACAACCTCTGTTACTTATGTATACTTATAAAATGAGAATATCTCAGATTAAATCATAACCAACTGTTACATGGAGATGTAGGAATGTTGCAACACAGGCCATGCATGATATTTTATACAGATCATCTACTTTAAAGTTCTGTCTGCAGATGAGTTACAGTAACACTTATTTTATGCTCAATGATGGGGCAACATGCACTTAACAAGCTCTTATAAGGGTGCTCTCCTCCTAGCTGTACTCTCTCAAAACCAGAAGTTAGTTGCTCCGGCATTACAGAGGATTTTCATCCTGCCTTGTATTATTCCTCTGCGCAATATATTTCTGTAAGAGCTGCGAGCAGTGAACCCAGCACCTAAGTGAGCCATAAATCTTCCTAGGACCACAAAATTTTTTTATTTCTTAGAGAAATAAATGACACTGAGGAAATTATACTGCCCTCACACACCCTCTTCCCAAACCGAAAAGCAGAGAGGCAAACAAAGCAAAGCAAGCTGAAAAAAAACCTCTTAAACCAGAGCAACTATTTTCCAATTTTAACAAGAAAGTGTGGCTCAGAGGAGACTGAAGCACGAACGTAAGAGCTTGTTTAAGGAGAAAGAAAGGTAAAGTCACTTGGGGGTGCCAAAATATTAGGCACCCCCAAGTGACTTTAATCGCTTACCCCGTACCCCGGGCTGGTGCCCCTGTACAGAGAAAACAGCACCAGCCCGGGGTAGCAGCGATCGCTTCCTCCTTCCAGGTTCCCTGCGAGCACATGTGCAGTAGAGTGAAAAGCCGAACTTTTAACAGAAAAGTCGGCTTTTAACTGTACTGCGCATGCGCCGACCGCTGGCATTTTCAGAAAGGAAGCAGGAAGGAGGAAGCGCTGCGCTCCAGGTACCCCGGGCTGGTGCTGTTCTCTGCTTACAGGGGCACCAGCCCGGGGTAAGGGGTACGCGATTAAAGTCACTTTAATCATTTAAACATTATTTTATAATAATTTGTTTTTTGCATATAGTGTCTTTTTTCTTAACTTTGGGGCTGGGCAAATATAACTGCTTGGATCCTCTAACTTTTGCAAGTAAAAGTATGGTGAGGATTCATAGTTAAGAAACATGGCATTATAGTGAGCTAATTTTCCACTGAACCCTCATGCTTGTAGGATTCTTGGTATAGCATAAGACGAGGAATGCATAATCCTAGAGTAGTACAACTCCCTGTATAAATAACCCTTTTATATGTAAATATTTATATAAAAAAAAAAACTGCATTTTAAATAGGGTGATGAGATGACATGCTCTTAAAGGAGAAGGAAAGGCAAAGTCACTTGGGGGTGCCTAACATTTTGGTGTATGCAATATTGGGTGGTATTCTATGGTTTTGGTAGACGGACTCATGTAAAGTCACACTTTAGTGTCTATACCTGATCTTTCATTTTTGCTTTTCGGGGTAATGCAGTGGTATTTGCAGCATCAGTGTTGCTATTACAAAACTTTTGCTCCAAAATAAAACTATTTTCCTTCAAGGCAGCTTCTACTTTTCCTGAAGAGGGAGCAGGTGAAGAGCATGCAGAATCAGCAGGCCGAGGCGATATGCTTTCTATTCGGTTTGTGCTTCCAGTGCTAGCATTGTCCTCATCATCACTAGACAGTACAACTACAATGGAAACAAAACAGTAAAGTTACAAGCGTCACACACACACACAACAACATGCAACATATTATTAGAACTTAAATAAAATTGACTAATCAGTTTAAACCGCATACATAATTATAGGTTATCCTGTTACTGCACATACATGGCATAGGGCTACATGTCTACATGATACTAAAAAAATTATAGGCTGGTAAACAAAGGGGGCATTATCTTAATAGTTAGTCTATTCATGTTCACTTGAAAAATTAAATAGGGCCTGTCACATAACTTGTGCATAAAAAAAGTACAGTACCTACCATCTTCTACATATGCAAAAGCTATGGCATACAGTAGAAACTTGGATTTTCAGGGTTTCCTACTGGCTGAACCTCTACGGAATAAGCAAGAATTCCCAAGAATAAACTAGGTTGTTATCTTACTAAGTGGATGCAATTGGGGATAAACTGTCTCAGAGTTAATGACAACATGGGCGAGTTTCATAATAAACGTAATAATTTTAAAAGCCTTTATTAAAAGGGCTTTTGACATAAACACCAATGACTTCTCAGGATGCCACTGGCCTTTCCTTAAAGCTACAGTATCCCTATACAGTGAAATATTATATTACCTTTTAAGCATTTGTAACAGTTGGAAACTTGACGGTATACCACCCTTGAAAGAGAACCCTAGTTCAAATACTAAAATAGTAGAATATTACACCTGTTTAGCCAAACGTTGTCTGCATGCCCATGTGTGTAATTATATGTGAGTTAGAATGCAAGCACAGGAAAAGGCTTATGGAACAGTGCGGGGGGAAAAAAAAAGCAAATAGATCAGGCTGTCACATCCCATTTTCTAGAGTTGGACATGGGGTATAACAGCTTAGAGTATAGTTTATGGATGAGGTACCTAAACAATGACAAACAAGTTAGAGATTTATAGGGAGGTCATTTACCAAGACCAGGAACAGATATGCAAAAGCAATAAGGGCCCAAATGCGCACTCCTTAATGTTCATACGCAAAGAATTTATGCTCTGGGTCTCTGCACCTTATGGTAGATCCATAAGATCTGGAGCGCAAACTACCTCACTCATGTGGATTGCCGCAGGTCTCTGTGCTCTGAAATGAAGCACAAAAACCTACGCCAATTCAACCAAGGGAGAAAGGCAGAGTAAAATGTGCAGAAAAATTATGCCTTGTCCTGATTTTTGCACTTTGCACCCTGTCTGTTGATAATTGAGGCCTAAACAGTTGTTAAAAAACAAGTGGATAGGGCCATTGGAAATGCTAATACCCCATGGAACTGATAAAGAATATTATCTGCATGCTACTTTCCTGTGAAACTGCGTTTAATTATGATTTTATATATATATTGTATTCATTTGAATGCACTATATTTTGTCATGTGATTAATTATACACTCAGATAAGTATTGAATTA
The DNA here is from genome assembly GCF_000004195.4 of Xenopus tropicalis. Taxonomy (NCBI): domain Eukaryota; kingdom Metazoa; phylum Chordata; class Amphibia; order Anura; family Pipidae; genus Xenopus; species Xenopus tropicalis. Next base: position 90,686,008 of record NC_030681.2, read on the forward strand.
AGAGTATTTTAGTTAGTTTAAGCATGATTAGTATCTTTTTTTTAAAATAAAAAGAAATCTCTCTATGCTGAAGGTTCAATTTTGAACAAACTTCTCAGTCCACACAGAACAGCAAACAAGGGGACATTCATCCTTTCTGTCCAGAAGAAAAAGATCCATGCATGAACTTCATTAAACCCATTTAAGGGAGCTAACTGCAGCCAGCTACTTATCAAGGCTACATAATGCCACAAAATACCCTGTTATAGACAATACTGAGAATGGTCTCTACTAAAACACATAAAGACAAATTTCATTATTGTCTATTTTGTAGCTGCGACAAGTAGCTGGCTATGTCCTAAGAGGGAAATTAGCCGCCCGCTAATCTCGGCTGTCATGGGCAACATACCTCCCTGAAATGCCTTTCCACCGGCAACAAAGTGAATCTCTGGCTTTGGAAAATAAAGTGACGCCTATGCCTTTCCACTGGCGATTTATTTTGTTGACAGAAGAAAGGCATTTTAGGAAGATTAGTCGCCTACAGTAACAGAGATTTAGCGACGAGCAATCATATCCCTGCAGGACATCAGGCTTAGAAAGTAAGATGGTGGCCGTGTATTCAGTGCATAATTTGACACAATAGACCAATACGGGATCTATTTTTCAGAATGATTGCACCTGGTGTGGTTAAGTGGTCTTTCTGTTTACATTTAAAATGTAAAAAACCTGAGCTACAACCTAAAAAGGCATTCTTAAAGATCATATAACAGCGATATACCTAATTTATATTCATAAGCAAAGCCCAGACAAATTTAAACAAGTATGGTGATATTTGACGCATATCGGCATAAATGCATAATAAAAAGACTATGCAACAATCTTTCATGTACGGTAATATAATATGGTAAAAATAATAAAAACAATAGAATGAATAGAAAAAATAATAGAAATGTTGTACACAACATTTTGGGCTTTTGTACCAGCCCAAGGCAACCACAGGCCTTTAGCAGGGAAGATCGTGCTCTGCCGATTCCCTGCATGTGCTCTGTGCTGGTGTCAATTACTGAGCTTAGGGAACAATGTCAAATATACTGTATATATAGAATATAAATGTGGAACAGTGATCATAACATGGTCTCCTTTGAGATAATGCTGCAGAGACAGCTCTATAAGGGTGTAACTAAAACACAAAATTTTATACATGCAGACTTTGCCAGTATATAAGGGTATCTCTGCAATGTATCAATTGGGAAAGGCTTTTCACAGGGTTAAACAGAAGGAAAATGGAATATCTTTAAAACATTGCTTAGCAAGTATACAGGTCAGTATATTCCCTTTGTAAGTAAGGAGAGGCATCGCAAAGCAAAACCTTTATGGTTGAATAAAAGTGTTGAGGTTGGTAAAAAAAAACATGCTTTTAAAGCATTCAAGTTAGCTGGGACAGCTGAAACTTTCATCACGTACCAGGAAGCAAATAAAGCATGCAAAAAAGCTATCAGGCAAGCTAAAATAGAGATGGAAAGGGGTGTTGCAGCTAGGTTTCATGCATAACAGATCTTGCCAGACTAATTTAATTGCCTTTTATGAGGAGGTGAGCAGGAACCTCGATGCTGGAATGGCAGTGAATGTCATCTAATTAGACTTTGCTAAAGCATTTGATACAATACCTCAAAGAAAGCTAATGATAAAATTGAGGAGTATTGGGCAACTTCTGGGTTCAACCCTATGTAACTATGCAACATAAGGCTAATTAGTAAATACTACAGATTTTAAGTACATGGCAGCTCTAAAACTAGTGTAATTAGCATAAGAAATTAATAATATGCCCTGCAGCATCACTCTCTATGACAGAGAAACCTCATTTTCTGCTTGAAAACTTCCTATGACCCATAAGCTTAGCTTCTCAACACTTAACAGATTCTAGTATGGTGACCCCCTGTAACTTTAAAGTACTGGATCTTTACTACTATAAAGATACTAAACCTTTAGGTTGGTGCGATAAGTTTAGTATACAGGTATGGGACCTCTTATCCAGAATGCTCGGAACCTGGGGGTTTCCTTCTTTGTTATTAGGATTGAATAGTATGCATAAGATTTAGTCACACAAATGCAGGCAAGCAGCATATTGCCATTTGCAACACTTCTCTGTTAAAAATTAGTATTTGTTTCTTAACCAATCCCTGTTTATGAGCCACCACCGTGATCACCTAACTGTAGCTGGGAAGGGTAGGAGCTACAACAAGGAACTTGCCACTGCTCCTGTATCCCTGTATAAACTATAGCAAGGGGTCCTCTGCACTCACGCATTCTGAAAAGATCTCCTATAACCCCAGTCAGGTAATGAACATCTTTGATCCGGTTATAGGAGATATCCCTGATCCATTCTTAGGGTCCAAAAACAGAGCAATGCTTTTTCAGGACTGCCCGAGCAAGGAATAACAAAGTGACTAAAAATCTTTAACAAAAAAATAAGGTAACAGATCAACAGAAACAGCAATAACTTTATCCTTCCTCGAGAGGTTTTGTCCCAAAGGACTATCACTTAGATACACAAATAAATAAATTACGAATCAATGCTTTTGGGAATAAGGTAAGTTAAATGTGTCATGCAGAAGTAATCATGTCTCTATGCTACATCTTTTTTAAAAACACTGACAACAATACAACAAAATGCAACAAAATTTGTTATTCCAATATTTTATATTACCTGAAGTATTTATTTACAAGTTAGGGAATAAAATCAGTTTGGCAGTTATTATAGCATTTGTACTTAATTTGCAACAAAACCAAATAATTGTGATGTTTATTTTCACACATTATACATTATTTTCACCAATTTTCATTGAAATAAAAAGGAAAACATATTTTCAACATCAAAAAAGGGTAGGATATAATGTGGAATAGAAGTTTTTAAGTTATACCTTGATCACTGCTTACCCTACAGATAAATTGTATTGTCAGCAGCTCCATGCTGTGAGTGCTGTTTTGAAGATTCAGCAAATTTATATTTATCTTTAGAAAAAAAAAGCAATCAAACTGGATTATGTTGCCACAAATGACTAAATCGTCAATGGATGACAAAGACATTTAAGTGGAAGACTTATATTATTTATATAACTATAACTATTATATAACTATATTAATAAGTAAAAATAATACTTACTTGGGTCATTAGGTTCTGACGGTCCTGTACTTCTTAGTCTCATGTTTTTTGTAGCTTTACTAATATTTCCTTCATTAGCAAGTCCAAATTTCCCATTTGCAGGACACTGCTGAAATCTAGGGGATTCGTGTTCCAAAAAAGTGTCACTGGGTGTCTGTTGGTTACATGACGATCTATAGAAGGTTTTAACTTTAAATCCTAGGTTGGCAGTTCTTCCATCAATTTGATGAATAGAAGGCCGAGATAAGGGAGAGAGTTCATTTAGTGCAATGGGCTGCTTGCAAAGTCTTTGAGAACCTCCAATACTTTGGCATTTAGTCTTTTTGTTTTCTTTTACACACAAAGCACAAAATTGCAGATCCTCAGTTTGTCTCATGAGCTATAGAAGTAAAAATGACATTTAAATGCATTATATAGTGCAAGTTTTTTTTCTATAACAAATGGCTATTTTCTTAAATAATAATAGATCTTATGAAAACAAAGATGTTTAAAAGGAACCTATACACATGAGCAACTAAAAAAAATATATTGCATAAAGCAGCTTATACAGAAGACCCTACTTTATCAAGGGCAAATGTATTTACCAAATATACTCCAATTAATAGGTCCCTTTTTAGGATATAAATTGTATGTTGGTGAAGTAATTATTCTGGGGGTATAGTTTTTCTTTAAGAAGTGTGTTGATAGTTAAGACTGCTATATGAAAAAAATAAACACACTGAGTGGTATTTTAGTTCTTTGCTTTGGTTTTATATTTTTAGGTGTGTAGATTTGTATTTTTTTTTTTTTTTTTTAAGCTGCTCTGATTGCTAGGAAAGTTGACTAAAATCTAGACTCAGTCAGCTCTGTGACTCCAGGGTAACTAAAAAACATAAAAATCAATATGATCATCAGACACTGACAGTGAGTTTTTAAACATTTTACCTTACTTGAAAATACTCCATTCTATTTCCCTATGAAAATGAGACTTAATGGATGATTTGTATTCTATTGTCACTTATGAGAAGAGTAAGAAAACAAAACCATAGGCCACAATCTTGTGAGTGTTGTACTCATTTAGATACTCAGTTCCTAGTTTTTTAGTATATGGACCACTAACAAAGTCAGAATATTTAAAAAAACAAAAATGGGTTGTTCCAGGTGCCACATTTTTAAGCAGCTCAAGGACACTGAGCAAAGGTGCAATAATCAGCCCCATATTTAAATTGCCTCATGATTAAAGTGTTTGTGCCATGGCATGACTAAAAGTTTCCTGGAAAAACATTTGGGGTGTTTTTTTTCATATGACATAAACCAGTCCTTTTTTACTTGAATTTCCTAAACCTGACTGTTTTGCCAACCTGACTGTCCCTTCTCAGCCTGTCCGTTATAGCTTCTAATGCTAACAAATATGGCAGCTCCCTTATAGAGGAACACGGGGGAACTGATACATATGGTAAAAAGCATCAGGAAATATTTTTATGCCAAGATTATAAAGCCTATGCAAAGACAATGTTATAAAATATTTAAAAACAGTTTAATTTCAGTATCAATAAGTAAGTTATCTCTAACTTTGTTAAGGACTAAGGAAGCTTTGGACTTTTGCTGACCCTCAAAAGGGTCTTGAACCAAAAATGTAGCACTTCTGAATGGTAAAGGCAGGACTAATGAGCTAATGGGTTATCATAAATAATTGACAAAATTCAATACTACATGTAGCAGGGCTTACATGGATAGCATTCCCTCTCAAATTTAATGAATAAGGGTTGTGCCGAACATACTTTTTGCATAGAGTTTTAATCACGCACAACAAATTCACAACACTCTATTAACAACAAAATAGTCATGACAAGGAATGAAAGAAGAGCCAAATATGGAGTAGCTTCAAGTTCCCTATTTGCCCTGTTTAGCTCAAGAAAAGCAAAAAAAAAAAACCTGATGTTTTTTTAAAAAACAATAGGCAAAGTGTTCAACACAAGCCCTATTCACTGAACTCATGTTGAACTAAGGAGACATCAGATGTTTAAAGGGGTGGTCTCTTTATTGTAGAATGTTCCAAGCTAATTTTTTTTATATATAGTTTTTGAATATTTGCCTTTCTCTTCTGATTCTTTCCAGCTTTCAAATGGGGTCACTGACCCCGGCACCTAATAAAAGTAAGCTCTATTTAGGCCCTGTTCTATTCACATTCCACACTCCCATTCAAACAACCCCTTTTATTTCCTGTTGATTTTTTCTCCATGTTTTTGTTTTGCAACAAATTCTAACGGCTATCTGGTTGCTTATAACCACGCAACAGTTCTGAGGTTAGAGGGCATGACAAAAAACAAGCAGTAATTAAATATAAGAATAGGAATACTGAACACAAAGCAAAACGGTTTGTCTGTTGGGGTCAGTGAGCCAAATATGACAAATTGCATTTTCAACTGAAAGCTGAAAAAGAGTATGCTATTAATTTAAAAAAAATATGCAAAACAAAGAATGAAGACCAACTGCAAAGTGCAAAGTTATAATAGGTCCACCTATGATGCTAAAAGTCAACAATAAAGATCTTCTTTAAAATCACTACTGTTCAGAGTGAACCTTTTTCTTCTTTTCTTACTGGAATTGTTTTGCCCAAAAGGAACCCATTTTTCAAGCTACAAATAGCAGCTATTAAGCACAAGTGCTGGCAGTCAAATGATTTAGACTTTTAATTCTATACAGACCTCTTGGTGGGTTAAACACATTTGTGGAGTGTGAGACAAAGAGATATCGGACTCTTGTATACTACTACGTCGTCTCTGTTGAACCTTTCTCTTTATCTTCTCTGGTTCAGATGATTCAAAGTCAGGTTCTTCTTTTCTTTCCTGCATGTTTTCTTAAAAGGAAAAAAACTATTACATGCAATTAAAAACTATTATAACAATTTAAGTGTTTCTGTGCTAAAAACATTACTAAATATCTGGAACAGTATAAAGCTTGCAGGTATTGAACACTTCAGTGATGTATGTTCTCTGAGTTTAAGTTTAAAGGAAGGCTAGCCAAAGTCCTTCAGCTTCAAATTGGAGGCTGAGATTCCAAAGAGGCCCTGGCATTTCAGGTAGACAGAGGGCAAAAGAACCCCCACAGGCCCAGTAAGTAATAAATGTCTATTGCATCTTAATCTACAGATTGCCAGTCCGGGCCAACATCGCAATAGGAAACTATAGTCACTGGTGTTTAATGTGTCAAGAAGAACAAAACAACATTTCGGGGTTTTGTCCCTTCGTCAACCTACCTGATCTTGGAGAAGTATGTACTCTTCCTGGATCAGATTCAACCTTTTGCACATGGGCTGGGTATTCCTTCCTTTACCAGAGGGAAGCAAAAATAATATAAAATAAAACCATGTAAGAAATGTTAAATAGCCAAGTGAAAAAAACATAAAAAAATAAAGCTAAGTTGCAAAACTGTGCCTGCTACAATAATCTAAAACATCATGCTTATCTTAATACAATCAGCTTACCTGTCCCTCTTTTCCAGACTGCATAAATGTGAAAAAGAAAAGAATGTCATAAATACAGACAGAGTTCAGAAACACTGTCATACATGTGTGGTCACTTATATGTAACCTTAAAAATACTTATATATTGTATAGCACACTATTAGTGGGCCTATTGGGATGTAGTTTAAAGGGGACCTGTCACGCTAAGAAATAATACCAAATGTTTTTCTATCATGTTAATTTAGGAAAATGAACCAGCAGGCAAGCACCATTGTGCGGACACTTTTATTAAAGCAAATTTTGAATAACCCCAAATCTTGTGTATGCACCAGAATGGGGGACCTAATGCCTATGCGGGGGGAGAGGGATTGTGAGGATTGTAGGGACATTTGGAAGTGCTGAATGGAAAGGAATTACTGCCTTATCTCTATGGCACAGAGGCAGAGCAGGCAATATATGAGTGACATCTCAGATTTTAAATACATTTATAAAAGGCATGGATGTTTTAATAAAAAACAAAACAATAAAAAAAGATTAGGTTTAATACTTAATTTGCAAAGGAAATTTAATATAAAGCCTTTTATGTGTGGCTGACAGATCCCCCTGAAAAAAAGCAATATGGTTCTTATTCACAAAGATGAAGCATTCTACAGATGAAAACCACTTTCCCAGCAAATATGAGCAGCCCTTGTTCAATGTACCGGATGTTTTTTCTAGCTTACCTAAGGTGTATGGCTGGTTACCTCAAGAACAGAAAATGTTACTAGATAATAAACCCAAAGAAAGGGTGTGATGTGTTTAATCTTATTTTCATATTTGTCTAATCTTATTTATTTATATTGGTTATAGTTCTAAATAAAATTTAACAAAAGAAAAGTTTTACTATAATACGAAGAAATGCAACAAATCTACAATATTAGCATTAGATTGAAAAGAGAATCCAATCCAAAACTACGTATTCAAACAATTTATGGAAAAAAATTGCATATGGACAAAAAATTGTCACCTTTAGTTGTCAATTCTCAGTATTGTCTATGGCAAGGTATTTTCTGGAGTTTAGCAGCCGTGAAAAAGTAGCTGCTACTAGTAGCCCAGTGTGTCTTCAACCTAAAAGTTTTAATTCTGTTCAGCCTGAAACTAGGATTCAGCCAAAGCCGAATCATTAAAAAAAAAAAAAAAATAATAATAAAAATACCCAAACAAATCTAGGATTACATGCACCTTAGTTCTTAGCATTTCTGAGGTAGGGGGGAGCAGCAGAGAGAAGGGAGCTGCGTGTCTCTGGCACAGGTAAAAGCTTTATCAGAAAGGTCTATGTAAATACAGCCATAAGCACTCACAGAAACGCAGCACTGAGTTCTCTGTCTTAAGAAACAGGATATGTTGTCTCTTTGTTTTCCTGTGCCAGAGACACGCAGCTCTCTCCTCTCTCCTGCTCCCCCTCCCTCAAAAATGCTAAGAACTCCCTCCCCCCCTTAGGAATTTGTGATCTGAGCCAATCAGCAGGAAGCTTCCTCATAGTCTTACTAACTGCCCATGTACAGGGGTCTTGGTGCAGAAGCGTGGCATTATGGGAATTTTCTTTACAGAGCTCAGCGTTTTTTTTCCTATGAGGCTTCTGATCATCTGAACGGGAGAAATATGGGCAGACTTAAGGGCACTATTGAGAGAACTGAAGGTATGATTGCAGCTTGAGATTAACTCTTTATTAGCCTTTCCTTCTCCTTGCTATAAAATTGTTTCAAGACTATAATTAAAAAAAAAAATAAAGTAGCTTTTTTGTTCACTTTTCCTAAGACTCTTCACACGCACACAGTGGATGCTGCAAAACATCTGGCGAAGAATCAGACAACCATAATATTAACTTTTAGATTTATTATATATTTGTAACAATGTTTATGATTTACCCTGATTTTCCCTGCTCAGTCTCTGACAGAAAGCAGATATTGCCTAGCTAGCAGATGGAGTTTATTGGATCAACTATCAGTACAGCGAGATGTCCAATGTTCTTAACAGTTGCATTTCTTATGTATGTTGCATGCCTATGTATAAATAATAAAGTTACTAATCGATAGCCAGGACTGGTGTGCTTTTTTCCCCAGACACTGTTTTTAACATTTCATTTTTTTAAGGACATTCTCTACTTACTGTAAATACAATAAATTGTACAGGTATGGGATCCATTATCTGAAAAATCCATTATTCAGAAAGCCCTGAATTACGGGAAGGCCATTTCCCATAGGCTCCATCATATAATTTGTATTTTTAAAAATGATTTCCTTTTTCTCTGTAATAATTAAACAGTGCCTTGCACTTGAACCCAACTAAGAGATGATTAATCCTTATTGGTAACAAAACAATCCAGTTGGGTTTATTTAATGTTTAAATGGAAAAAAAAGCAAAAAATGGAAAGAACCCTCAACCAGCAAACTCCAGGTCCGAGCATTCTGGATAACAGGTCCCATACTTGTACTACATAGCAGAGTAGGAAAAACAGCTGAAATCTACCTTTGTGCCGCAGTCTTGACAGTAGACCTTGGAATATTTGCATGATGGAAGATTCTGCCGTGTACCATTGTTCCACTAGAGACTGGTATATTTTGAGCATTTTCCCTGTAGGGGGAAAAAAAGTGTAAAGGACCTAACACACATTCACATGTTTTCATTCTAATTTACCGCACAAAGAAAACGCAAAGAACTTTCCTCTATCTTAATCTACAAGAAGCATATTTCAATAATATATAGGGAGATAGCCCCACATATGAACTCTTTGTTTATATTAAATTGCAGATTGCTCACAAAATTTACTTGGAGGAAGTGAATTTCCCAAATATTAACTTTGGACACTGACTTTATTTAAATATAAAGCCCTCTTCATAAAACTGCCCCACGTAGCCCCCCACTTGCAACCCTATTTGTCTTGTTAAAACAGGACTTTAACTTGAAATAAACATTCAGTATGATGAAGACAATGTCATTCTGAGAAATTTTGCTGTTGGACTTTACTGAAAACATTTTTATGTTTCAATCTGTTCAACCTGTAGTTTAAACTTTTAACAGGCTTCAACTTAGAAAGCAACAAGGTAGTGGTTTGAATGACCAATTAGGAAATGAAGATAAGAATGCCTCAGGACAGTAAATAGCATAATACAAATTACGCAAAACTAGTCTCATGACAAATCTGCTTTATTCGTGAGCACTTTGTCCAGATACAAAATGCTTGGATATATCTCTCCTATGTATATATGTCACAGATTATAAAATGAATACTGCCGGTTCTGTACAGCTACATAATGCTCAGATATGCCAGTGCATAAAAAGACAGAAGATATACTTCCCCTAAGCTCAACACAAGCAAACTGAAAAATAGTGCAGACTTTTGGCAACCTTCTGTAGCAGTGCACAACTTGTCATAACAGACATGTCATCTATTGGAAAATAATACTGTACCCAAGCTTTTTACTGGTTCCCAACATGTTTAATCCAATAGCATTGCCTTTCAAAGCTCTCAAGTGCAATGTTCTGCCTCTTCTTTCATATGTTCTAATAGTCTCTCCAAGAGCTCTGGCTGTTCCAGTTCTATGGTGTTTGGGCTAAAAAATAAAAGTAAAATAAAATATGAACATACAAGTAAATCTATATACAATAAAACTTACTAAAAAGTGAACTAGAAATTTGACACGTAAAGGAACACGAAAGCTTAACTAAAGAACTCGGGTAGAAATGTTGCACATTATGTTTTGGGGTTCTGTACCAGTCCAAGATAACCTTAGCCCTATAGCAGTGAAGCTCTGTGCCCCAAATATGCCCCCTGTCATGACTTGAGTTTATCAGAGCACAGCATCCTGGGAAATGAAGAATATAGCAAGCCCCATGTGAAATTTCAAAATTAAATATAAAAAAAATCTGTGTTTTTGAAAAATGGATTTTAATGCAGGATTCTGCTTAAAGTGATTACTAACACTAAAAAATTACTACTCAAAATATGAATGTACATAAAAAGTTGCCTATAGGTCATGTTGATGAGATTTGCTTTTGTAAATAATTGTTACTTGAAGTTCCTAAACCTGACTGTTTTGCCAACCTGACTGTCCCTTCTCAGCCTGTCAGTTATAGCTTCTAATGCTAACGGCCTACTGCTGGACAAATATGGCAGCCCCCTTATAGGAAAACATGGGGGATCAGACAGGTAATATAAAAGCATTGGGTAAATACTTTTATGGCAAAAATGAAGGTCATGCAAAGACAATATTATGATAGAAGTAAAAAATGTTTAATTTCTGGTGTCAGTATCTCTTTAAGAAGCTCTATTAACAGATTCATTTTGAAAGAAAACATGTTTTCCCATGACCGATTCACAATATACTGTATACAGAATATAAATATCAAAAATACAAGGCTGATTAGTAATTAATTTGGATTATAACTATATGGCAGCTCAGAAACCAGTGCAATTAGCATAAGAATGTAATACTTCATTCTGTAGTATCAGCTTATATGACAGGCCAACCATATTTTCTGCTCGATGATTTGCAACATTTATTATAGCGCGTAAGCCAACATCACTGGTGATGTTGCCTATAGCAACCAATGGGATCTTTGTTTTCTAACTTGTAGGTGACTGTTCAAATTTAATTGTTGATTGGTTAGTATGGGCAACATCACCGGTGATGTTGGCTTACAGACTATAATAAATATGCCCCTAATTAGCTTCCTAACAGCTGCTCAGAGCCCACAGAGCATGTAAGTGTTGCAACACTTCCAACAAAATCCAAAATGGGGAGCTCCTGTAACAGCTACAAAAGAGATGTTATTGTATATACAATATGAGTTTCCAACTTGAGATACCGCATGATGTATGGAAATGCTTCCTCTGAAACAGAAAAACAAATGCAACTCATTCCGCATGTGAAAATGTGGCAATAACAAAACTCTTGCTCTAATTCATAAACATAGAGCTTGTACCACATACCTTTTGTTCTGTAATTTGTAAGTCGACATCATCACTTTCATCTAAACTCAGCAGATTTGCTTCACTGCAGGAATGACATTAAGTTTTAATTAAAATAGCAGAAGGATTTAATAGTATTCAGTAAAGCTGGTCATACACTTAATGATTTACTTCCTTAAAGACAAATTTCAGTGTGAACAAAAAAAACCGTCTAGTGATCTTTCATCTGACATTGGTAAAAAATTGATTGGGTATGTTTGAGAATGTTCCTTGTTAACATTTAAATCTGTTCATTGTCCAATTGTTTGCAAGACCAAGCAGGAAGTTTCCCTAGCTTCAACTACAAGATATCTATTTAAATGGCCATTTTCGTTGATGGACAAATCATACTTTTTAACGATTGTGTCAGAATAAGCTTGGTCCTACGATAAGGAAAAGATCTTTTAAAAATCTTAACCTGTATGGCCAACTTAACACATACAAGGAAATTTACTGTGTACTTATATCTGTGACAAGTAAAAAAAATACAGATAAAGAGTATAAATGCAGATGAAGAATATTTACTATTAACTTTCTGTATGTTTAACTATGTATTGACCAGTAAAAGGTTTTCACTCCTGCCTATATTTTCTCAGAATTGTCAGTTCATCAATCTGTCTCTATATTAGGCAGGACATGGGGACAAAGAGCAAAAGAAAATGTAACAGCATTGGAGTTCAAATATCATAATCAAGAGCAGGCATTTTTTTTTTATATAAACTGGCATGTTTAAAGTGACAAGATATGCAAGGTTAAAAAACTGATGTGACAGCTGTTAATACACTTAATGGAGTTTCCCCTACAAAGCAACCTGCTAAGTTACAGAAATGCCGAAAAAAATAAGGTAATTGAAAAAAATGTACAAAAAGTAAAAAAAAAAAACAACAACATACTATAGGTATGGGACCCGTTCTCCAGAATGCTCGTGACCTGGGGTTTTTCTGGATCTTTCCGTAATTCGGATCTCCTACCGTAAATCTACTAAAATCATTGTTTAAACATATATTAAACCCAATAGGATAATTTTGGCTCCAATAAGTATAAATTATACCTTAGTTGGGATCAAGTACAAGGTACTGTTTTATTATTACAGAGAGAAATTAAACCATTTTTAAAAATGTGAATTATTTGATTAAAATGCAGTCTATGGGAGATGGCCTTTCCGTATTTCGGAACTTTCTGTATAATGGGTTTCCAGACAAGGGGTCCGATACCTGTATTCATACATGAAAATGATATTGAGGAAATATTTTTCTACTTCATTCTGGTATATTCTGGGACTCTAGCTGTTTGGATAGCAGAAAATTAGGCATAATCAGTGTTTCTTATCTAAATCATTAATTAAACCCTGGGTAGTTAAACTAAGGCTAAAGTCACACATATGGCCATAAATGCCTGTGACTGCTAGCGCCCAATGACAATGACTACAATGGAATTGACTTGTGAGTGTGAACCCGGGGCAGTTTTTGGCTCCAAAAATATGCATTTTTTCAGCCACAGTCTGGTTGGTGTACACACTAACAGGCAGATACCACTGTAGGCACTGGCATAAAAAAAAATGAAATGTGATATTAGCCTTATACTATAATTATATTTAATCATACACTTTTATTTATTTTCTTACATATACACAACACAATTTGTGCATACAGAATAAGGGGGGGGTTATGGTTATGGTACAGGTATGGATCAGTTATCCAGAAACCCATTCTTAAGAAAGTTCTGAATTACAGAAAGGCTATCCCCTAGAGCAGTGCTGTCCAACTTCTGTTGTACTGAGGGCCGGAATTTTTCCGACCTACGTGGTGGAGGGCCGATAATGGAAGCCAGTTTTGACCACTCCCCTTTTTGAAACCGCACCCACTTGAAACCACACCCATGTTATCACATGACCATACCCATATTAATGGTTGTAGTACAGCAAAAACCGGCCATACTCTGCCTGCCCTACCCTGCCTGTGTGTGCCATACTCTGCCTTCCCTACCCTGCCTGTGTGTACCATACTCTGCCTTCCCTACCCTGCCTGTGTGTGCCATACTCTGCCTTCCCTACCCTGCCTGTGTGCCATACTTTCACTGTGTGTGCCATTCTTGACTGGTTTGTGCCATACTTGGCCTGTGTGTGTCATACTCTGCCTGCCCTACCCTGCCTGTGTGTGCCATACTCTGCCTTCCCTGCCTGCGTGTGCCATACTTTCATTGTGTTTGCCATTCTTGGCTGGTTTGTGCCATACTTGGCCTGTGTGTGCCATACTCTGCCTTCCCTACCCTGCCTGTGTGTGGCATACTCTGCTTGCCCTATGATGCCTGTGTGTATGGCACACACAGGCAGCCTACAGTGACACAATGCTGGCACTGCTCCTACAGTCTGCACAATAACTATATATTAAAAAACTTTTTAATTAAAGTACCACCTCAGTATATGTTCTTTTTGTAGTGTGCAGGGATTATTTGTGGGTTTCTACTGCTCCTGAGGTGTGAACAGGGGAACAATGTGGGTGATTAGAGCCTGAGCCTGAGGTGTGAACACTGCAGGGGGTGAACAATGCAGAGATTAAAAGGTGTGAACAACACAGGGGATTACATATATAAACAATACAGGGGGATTACAGCCTGAATCTGAGGTGAGAACCATGCAGGGGGGGCAGTTAATCACAGTACTGATACCATTTTAAGCTTACACAAGAGTAAGCCATCAAAGCAGCCAGACAGGTGGGGGGCCACACAGAGGGGGCCCGCGGGCCGCCAGTTGGACAGCACTGCCCTAGAGCAGTAATCCCCAACCAGTGGCTCGTGAGCAACATGTTGCTCCCCAACCCCTTGGATGTTGCTCCCAGTGGCCTCAAAGCAGGTGCTTATTTTTGAATTTCTGGTTTGGAGGCAAGTTTTGGTTGCATAAAAAACCAATATAATATGCCAAATAGAGCCTCCTGTATGCTGACAGTCCACATAGGGGCAATTAATGAGCCAATTATTGCTCTTATTGACACCATCAGGAACCATTTTTATTCTCGTGTTGCTCCCCAACACTTTTTCCATTTGAATGTGACTCACAGGTATTAAAGGTTGGGGATCAGTGCCCTAGAGCAAGGGTCCCCAATCTTTTTTTACTCATGAGCCACAGTCAAATGTAAAAAGAGTTGGAGAGCAACACAAGCATCATAAAAGTTCATGAAGGTACCAAATAAGAGCTAAGATTGGCTATTAGGTAGCCTCTATGCACACTATCAGCCTACAGGAGGCTTTATTTGGTAGTAAATCTTATTTTTATTCATCCAAAACTTGCTACCAAGTCAGATATTCAAAAATAACTACCTGGTTTGGGGGCAACATCCAAGGGGTTGGTGAACAACATGTTGATCACGAGTCACTGGTTGGGGATCACTGTCCTAGAGACTCCATTTTAATCAAATAATTCAAAATGCTAAACAGATTCCCTTTTTAAATAAACCTTGTACTTGATCCTAACTAAGATATAATTAAACTTTATTGGTGGCAAAATTTTCTTTCGGGTTTATTCAATGTTTGAAATGGGGGAATTTTGCTCTCAACTCTAAGCTGTTTTGTACTTACTCTTTTTCGGTATCATCTTCGCTGTCTTCAGAGTTGTAAAAACCGCAATTACTAAACCCTCCATCTTTCTTTGACTGAGATCTATCCAAGGCTGAAATGAGAAAAGCACAGATCCAGTTAAAATATTAATAACCAAGTAAATATCAGAATATGTTAATATATATTTTAGGCATATGGTACACAAGGGGGCCGATTTATTAATGCACGAACGGATCGAAAGCGTCCGAAAGACGTTTTTTTTCGTAATGATCGGTATTTTTCCTTGCCGTCACGACTTTTTCGTAGCCGTTACGACTTGCGCGAATTGTCGCAACTTTTTCGTAGCCGTCCCGAAAAAATCGGAAAGGTTTGCCAGCCGTTTACTAGCGCTCAATACGAAAAAGTTGCGACAATTCGTGCAAGTCGTAATGGCTACGAAAAAGTGGTGACAATTCGCGCAAGTCGTAACGGCTACGAAAAAGTTGCGGCAATTCGCGCAAGTCGTAACGGCTACGAAAAAGTGGTGACAATTTGCGCAAGTCGTAACGGCTACGAAAAAGTCGTGACAATTCACGGAAAAGTCGCGACGGCAAAAATCGCAAAAAATACGAAAAAGTTGCAAAATGTTCGTTTCCAATCTGATTTTTTCCCATTCGGGATTCGGATTCGTGGATTAGTAAATCAGCCCCAAAGTGTGGAAAGCTACAAACTCAGATTTGAGCTGAGCATCAGCACTGCAGCCTTCTAGGTGGCGGTCTCCTTGAAAAAATTATTATTAAATATTATTTACTATCTACTTCCCTATAATTATAGCATGATAAAATGTATGACCATGTTCTTGTGCATCTGACGAGTGCATTTTCCATAGGAAAACCTATGTACTGAAAAAAGTCATATTCTGTGTTTATTCTGTTTTAAGCCGGCCATACATGTTCAGATTTTAGTCTTTTTCCGACTAACCTTTGGATATTGGTCTTATGTTTAAAAGCAACAATCTAAAACTAACTTTCAGACTGAAACTGTAGGATAGAACCTTTAAAATACAAATCGGAGGATGTTCTGAACATGAAATAGTTGTCAGACACCAATGGTACGAAAGTGACTTTTATAGTAGGACCCCCAAGGATATCGTCAGATCCACAGTACATGGGAAGTTTTTATCATTAACGACCAAAATTTTTTAACCTGGCCAAATGTCTAAACAACCGATCGTTATAGTAAGAAAATTATTGGGAAAATAATTCTCCCTCCCCTTCAGATACAGATTTTTCTGTCAGGCTTATGGCTGTGCAAGGGGCAAGTGGAGAAAAAATACTTCTTCCTATATTGGCACCTGCCCTCTGCAACTGACCTTGTAATCAGAGCTGAAGATTTAGAAGCAACTTTGGGTAACTGAAGTCAAAGGAATTATGTACCGACTCCACAGCCCAGGGTTGTGGACCCCACAAGTTGGAAGCAGTTTGAGTACCTGGAGTTGTAAGTACCATACATCAAGGAGTCTGATTTGAAGGATTTATGTGCCAACTTCAGAGCCCTGTCTGTAATTATTGGATCACAGTTGCCTATAAAATATAGCCCCACTCTGAACTCATGACCATTTTTACATGTATTTGCTGTTAAACACTTTTATGCATTGCATAAACTGACACACACACTATCAACAAAGAAGGGAGTGCTGATGCAATAAATACAATACATAACATTTTAATCAGTGTAAAACTTTTCCTTATATAATTGATTGTGCAAAAAGCAGCAGCTGCTTAAAAATGCTATGTAAAACAATCTTTGTTTTTAATGCAGGGATTTATTTGCCACCTAAATGTTCCCTGTTGATATGAATGATTTATGCCAAAAATAAAACATAAAATAATGGCATAAAATTTGGTAAAAAAAAAATATCCGCTTTACAAATCCCTCATTTATTTTACACTGCATTTAGAGGGTTTTTTCAGTGGGAATAGTTTTGCACAGCATTATAAACAGGCCTGTTAGCCTCATGCACAGCTGCCTTTTCCATGCAGTTGCAGTAACATTTCACTCCTATTAGAATTTGAAGCAGTTAATGCATTCATACTGCATACAGTCCAACTCAGCATTTTCTGAAATTGGCATGCATGCAATTACGTACCAAGAGATGCCATATGACTCCAGTAGTTGTGCATGAGACTAATACTGTACTTTTGGCCCAGCGGTGCCAACCCAGAGGGCACCATCCTCTGTGCCTCACAGTTGAGGTGTGTAGCTTTTTTGTTGTTATGGTTGTAGTTCTTTTCTCTCTCTTGCACAAATGACAACATGCCTGAAGGGTCTACAAGATGCAGATGCATTCCAAACCTGCATAGCAGACATTTCTCACTGTGCTGTGATCCATAGAGTTTTCCCGGCATGCTAAAAATGTATATGTAGAGTTTTTATCAAGCAGTGCCCAATATAGGCTGTGTTTGATCAATTAGCCCAGGGCTAGAACACAAGCCTATAGTACAGGCCTCTAGTTATTGTAGCAAAGCAAAATCCATCTTATCATGTGCCAGTGACAATTATTGTTATTTATCTGCTAGAAGGACTAAATAGATATCCCTGAATTCCAGCCACAAATAATGCAGAACCTTTAACTGACTGACAGCTACAAAGAAATTGCATAAAACAGAAACATTGCAGTCTGGAAATGATACCCCCTGCACACAAAAGCCCAACCAATGCAGCAGCCACACAAGCTGCTATGAAGAGCAGGGCAAGCTGCAATGGCTGGACACAAGGCAGAGACAAAGGTTAGATGCAAAGCCAGCAACAAGTACAAATAACCCTTATTCGTGCAGCCTTAAATCTGCACATCCCTATTAGCTTCAACCTGCTCGTCTCCGTCTGTTGTTGGACTACAACTCCCAGAATTGCCACACAATAACCTGCAAGAGACTCTATACGTACTGCAGGTGGCGAAAGTGACCAGAACAAGGGCACCGTTTTAAAAAGAAAAGGCCCACTTCTCACCTTCCAGAAGCTGGCTCCCTCCGCCGCCCGCCATCTTTCAGCTCACTCCATAGCCGTGAGGCGGAAGGGCAGCGGGGAAGGAGGCAGGGTAGGGGTGAATACCAGCCCGGTGCCTGTGACGTAAAATTAAGGCCAAAGAAAACCAAGTCAGCACGAAGCTTAGAAAACAAACAGGCCCCAACCGGGAGAAGATGGGGGGAGGAGGAGCAGGATCCACTTTGGCCGAGCCATGGAGGTGGAGCTTACAGACTGGCTCTGAGGCGACTCGTAGACTGTAGATGGCACCGCAGCGCCCTCTATACCTGAGGAGGATCTGGTCCCAATCTCTTGCCACAGACTGTTAGCTGTCCCTTATCTGAACTAAAACAGTGCCACAGGGCAACGACACACGTCTGTTTCTGGCTGCTGGGATTCGACATTTAGGAATGAATGGTAGCAATAGAAATACTGCCACTGCAGCTTCCCAAGCGACACCCAGGATGTCCTTATTCAGTATTTTCATGCAGGTGTTGATAATTTTGTGTTTTATTTTATTTTTAACCCCACAAGTGCCAGTTTTAGTTAGTTCAGGCTTATTCCAAACGGAAACCTGCTTGCCAAGAATAGGCGCCATATGCTCCCACCTGTGCCTGCACCTAAATGAATGGAATACGCTCAGGTGGAGGCACATGTAGCCAAAATCTCCATAAAAACTCGAGACTTCCCATTTTCTCGTGTTTTTATGTGGATATCAGCTACATGTGGCTGCACCCGAGCGTATTCCATTCATTCGGGGGCAGGCATACATAGGAGTGTATAGCGCGTATTCTCGGCAAGCAAGCACCCGAGCGTATTCCATTCATTCGGGGGCAGGCATACGTAGGAGTGTATAGCGCGTATTCTCGGCAAGGAAGCACCCGAGCGTATTCCATTCATTCTGGGGCAGGCATACGTAGGAGTGTATAGCGCGTATTCTCGGCAAGCAAGCACCCGAGCGTATTCCATTCATTCGGGGGCAGGCATACGTAGGAGTGTATAGCGCGTATTCTCGGCAAGCAAGCACCCGAGCGTATTCCATTCATTCTGGGGCAGGCAAATGTAGGAGTGTATAGCGCGTATTCTCGGCAAGCAAGCACCCGAGCGTATTCCATTCATTCTGGGGCAGGCAAACGTAGGAGTGTATAGCGCGTATTCTCGGCAAGCAAGCACCCGAGCATATTCCATTCATTCTGGGGCAGGCAAATGTAGGAGTGTATAGCGCGTATTCTCGGCAAGCAAGCAAGCACCCGAGTGCATTCCATTCATTCAGGTGCAGGCACAGGTAGGAGCATATGGCGCCTATTCTCTGCAAGCGTTTTTCGGCTTGCCAAAAATATATACGCCATGCACAACGTGTGGCATTAGCCTAAGGTAGAAAAATTATATATTTTTCAGGAGAACCCGAGCTTTTTAAATTTGCCTGAGTTTTGTGCATTTCCACGTCTGGAACAAAATTTAGAGCTCTAAATTCCCTCCCCCCCCCCCCCCCAAAAGAAAAATTGCTATTTTTCATGATATAGCGATTTTTACCAGAAAAATATTTTAGTTTAGGGAAAAAAACTGAACTGATTCAGAAAGCTCATGTCTCTCAAGTGTGCCAATATGAGATGTGTATAGTTTTATGGAGATTTTTGATTTCTATAGATCAAAAACTCCCAGCAGTAAATTACAGAATTTTCAAAGCATTACAGCAGAATATTCCTACTTTAGATTCCAAAGTCCAAAATCCTGGAACATTAGGTTTACCCCAGGAAACCATTTATTTTTGAAGAGTACACATTCTGCCAAATCTGAAATGGGTAACCATGTTTTTCAGCTCCTAACTCTTTATCTCCCACATAGCATTAGGTACCAAGAAAAGAATATCCTGAAAGCCAAGGGTATACTGAACAATTTGATGCCCATTGTGCATAGGATTACCAAATAATCTGGCATTTAGAAATCCCAAAAGAAAGGTAATGCATACAAATTGCCCCAGAGATTACTTCAGCTATTGAAAATTAAACACATTTACTGCATTTTTTTTTCATAAAAAACACATTCTGCTGAATGTAAAATGGGTAAATATGTCTTTCTACAGCAAAGCACCAAACAGCAAAGCTCCAAACAGCAAAGCTAAGCTATATGTAGTGATTTTTATGTAATTTCTAAAAAATTGTCTCAAAGCTTGCAATTTACCCCATTATATACCCCACATTTTGTAACGTACCAACATTCTAAATATGAAGACCATGGGCCTACAGAACTGTTTGATGCCCAATATGCATAAATTTAGCAAACTATATGGGGTTAAGAAAGCCAGTTGGACGACTGACTAAACATCTTCAAGAAAAACACAGCAAGCCCAGTTGATATGACCTATTCTATTACTACAGTTAAGTAACAACAAACAATGCGAAATGCAATATTATTACTAAAATCTAATAAAACCACTAGAATCATTTTTTTTCCTAGAGGAGCTGATTCACTAAGGTACGAAACTGAATCATGAAATCCGATCATTTCTGATGATCGCAAATGTCACGAAAATTATTTTTGTTTGAATACGAAAATTTAGTACTTACAATCTGAAAGTATTGAAACGATTGTTTGCGAATGCCGAACAATTTTTGTATCTGAACAATCGTAAACGGCGGGAAAACCTTTCTGACTTTGAACTTTCAGTGCATGATTTTGGAAGCCTCCCATAGGACTCAATAGCACTCTGCAGCTCCTACCTGGCCCAAGGAAAGTCACAATACCGAAGCTTGAATGGATCCGAAACTCGTTGCGACAAATACGATTTTGTCACACAAATTGTCGCAAAGTACAAAAAAGTTGCGCAAATTAAGTAAAAAATCGCAGAAAATACGCAGTTCTAAAACTTAGAAAAAATACAATTTTTTTGTATTCTGACTCAAACCTATATTGATGAATGTGCCCCCTAATGTTATTAGCAGTCAGAATCACAGTCTGAATATTTTTACTTGGACACATAATTTTTATGGACAGAAACAGACCATCAACACCTATGCAGAACCGAAAATAAAATAAAATGGCTAAAAATGCAGTAAAATCACTATAAATGCACCAAAAATGTAATATGATCACTGAAATAAAATATAAAAGGTATTGCACAGTGTAGGTAGAGAATACGCTATTCGCAATGTCAATAAGACCATTTTTTTCAGGCAACAAAAATCCATGATGCAATAAAAAAACAGGCACAAAAAGTGGGTGTGTATACATGTGTGTGCACTTGGCAAATTGTGTGTTATGCGTGCGTGTGCAAGTATGTGTGAGTGCTGTAATGTGTAAAAGCCCTCTGATCCCCCAAAAATGTATATGTCAGTGTAAATGATAGTGTGTATTTGTAAGGATACGTACCCTGCTGCAGTGACGTCAGTCCCCATCCGGCGTCTTCCAGTGTGCAGGCGTGTGCATTGCAATAGCGATGTTCATCTGCGTGCTGATGCAAAATCGTCACGTCATGATGCGTCATTACAGGGCGCGTCATTACGCAGTGCGTCTTTATGTTGTGCATCAATACGCAGGCAAATTGGCGCCAAAAGACAAGCTATTTAAAGCGGTTTATAGTACTGATCAGTGCCCGGTTATCCTGAAGCCTAGCCGTTATTTCTTGTTGATTCTCTGCTGCTGAGTTCTGCCTGTCGACCTTGAATCTGTGCTGCCCGTCCTGACCT
Source organism: Xenopus tropicalis (assembly GCF_000004195.4). NCBI lineage: Eukaryota > Metazoa > Chordata > Amphibia > Anura > Pipidae > Xenopus > Xenopus tropicalis. Next base: position 90,707,826 of record NC_030681.2, read on the forward strand.
CTGCCTGACTCTGAATCTGAACCTACGCTGCCTGCCCTTTACTCGAAAGTGTCTGACTACGCTTTGCCTTCTCCTTTGGTACCTCGTCTTGGTAAGTCGCTCAGGCTTCTCTCCACTCTCGACTCCTCCTGTCCTCACCCTGGGAGGCTTCGTGTTGTGTGAGCCGTTTGTGTGACACTAAACTTCGTGCTGTCCTAACCCTAGCTGGTGAGGAAAGCATTTGCAGGAAGGATCCAGTGAGAGGGCGGCGCTGGAGGGGGTCCAGAAAGTGCAGGCAACAGGAGACACGTAGTTTGCAAATGCCTGCTGTTGCCTAGGGGCCCCCCAGGGTCCAATCGTTTCCCGCCTCTGCTCATTATCTGGGGGATGGGGAGTGAGCAAGGAGTGAAGGAGTGGCTTTAAAAGTCGATCCTCTGCTCTCAGACCCAGAAGTGCAGCAGAAATTAAAAGCTATGTTCTGTGGCACTTAAGTACTTTTATCCACAGAACATAGTTTCTGCATTCTGTGGCACTTAAAGGGTTAATGTGTTTTATTCACTGGCCATGTTTATCAGCAAGGAGCGAAGGAGTGGCTTTAAAGGCCAACCTCTGCTCTCAGACCCAGAAGTGCAGCAGAAATTAAAAGCTATGTTCTGTGGCACTTAGGTACTTTTATCCACAGAACATAGTTTCTGCATTCTGTGGCACTTAAAGGGTTAATGTGTTTTATTCACTGGCCATGTTTATCAGCCATAATTCATTTCTCTGTAGTTTTATTCACCCCAGTTTTTTTATTAATCAACAGGGTTACTCAGGTAGTTGGGTTGATGGGCTCACCCATACACATTTATGCACCAGATGTGAAATATAGGTTTCCTTTAAATTAACTGGGTTGCCTTGCTGTGGGGGGTTTTGGTGTTCAAGTGGCAGAGGGCTTAAAAGAGGTACTGGTCTTAGCCAAGGTGTTGTGTGTAGAGTAACTGAACAGTGGTGATTGGGGGTGGGGTCATGCCTTGGGTGCCCTCATGTGTAGACACAACACTGTTTAACCTTTTTACTGCCAACGACGTATGGGATACGTCGTGGCAGAAAAAGGGCTTAACTGCCAACGACGTGTCCCATACGTTGTCGACATTTGAAGGTTTCTCTCTGCAGCGGCGGCATGTGCCGCCGCTGCAGAGAGTTTCTAGCGATGACAGTGGGGGGCTGTCATGTGGGCTGTCATGTGACGCGATTGTCGCAGGACCATCCTAGAAGCAGCAGACGCGATCGCATCGCGTCTGCTGCTTCCTCCCAATGCCGCCGCCTACTGCAGCCTAGAGGACAGAGGTGATTGGGTGCTTCAGGACAGGTGAGGTGTTGTTTTTTTTTTTGCACTTAAACACACACTTACATACATTTATACACACTTACATACATTTACACACACTTACAGCACACAATTTAGCAGTTTTTTTTTTGGTTTTTGTTTTCATTTTTCACACTTATATGCACTCTTATACACACTTACACACTGTCACACAACTTTTACACGTGTACACACATGTATACACAAACATTTTGTTTTTGTTCATTGTACCACTGTTTTTAGTTTCTTTTACCTAAAAACTGTTTATTTTGACAGAGTGACTATTGGATCAGATATTCTGACCACTAATTACACTGTCATGTGACTTATTTTGTTGTTTCACTGATTTGCACAATTTTTGTGGTTTTATCGCATTTTATCCCTGTATATGTGTTCCTAATCTGTTTTTAGCATAGCTTTGCCAGGTGTAACTTTGGTGTACAAAAATAACTTTACCTATTTTGAATTCATCAGAATGTGTACTTTCCAAAAATATATGGTTTTGTGGGGGTCTCTGTATAGTTAGGGGGTGTTACAGCACATAATACACTGACAGGGGGCTCTGTGCAAAAGCTGAGTTGGCAGGCGAGAAATCCATATGCGCTATTTTCATTTTGGGGTCAATACATACCGCAGACTTTGGTATATCTATGCGATTTTCTGAAATGTCATAAAAACCAATAACTTTAGGAAAGCTTTGCAGATTGGTACTTTGGTGTAGAAAGGACTCTTTGCCCTTGTTGGATTTGTCAGAATGTGTACTTTCCAAAAATATATGGTTTTGTGGGGGTCTCTGTATAGTTAGGGGGTGTTACAGCACATAATACACTGACAGGGGGCTCTGTGCAAAAGCTGAGTTGGCAGGCGAGAAATCCATATGCGCTATTTTCATTTTGGGTTCAGTACATACCACAGACTTTGGTATATCTATGCATATTGGGCATCAAACTGTTCAGTAGACCTTAGGTGTTCCTATTTGGGGTGATTTGCCTTTATCTGATCTTTATCAAGAAATTGTGAGAGATAAATGCGGCAAATTGCAACATTTTTATGCAATTTTCTAAATGTCATAAAAATCTGCAAACTTAGGAAAGCTTTGCGGCTTGGTACTTTGGAGCAAAAATAAATGTTTACCCATTATAGATTCAGGGGGATGTGTACTTTCCAAAAATATAAGGCTTTCTTGGGTGAGTGTACTTTTTTTGTAGCATTATCCCACATAAAGGATGTAAATGTGTTGATTTTGCAGGAGCTGAAATGATAGATCATATGGGGGTACGTTCCCATTGGGGCCCCTACATGCCAAATATTTAGGTAAACCTATACATATTGGGCATCAAACTATTCAGTGGACCCCTGGTGTTCAAATTCAGGCTGTTTTATCTTGGTACCTAATGCTATGTGGAATATAAGATGCTGCAAAGTGGAAGCTTTGAGGGGATTTTTGGAAATGTCATAAAAATTGCTAACTTTAGAAAAGCTGTGCGGCTTGGTACTTTGGAGTAGAAAGACACGGGTACCCATTTTAGATTCAGGGGAATGTGTATTTTCCAAAAATATATGACTTTCTGGGGTGAGCATATTTTTTACTAGCTTTATCCCACATATAATGATGTAAATGTGTTGATTTTGCTGGAGCTGAAATGACAGAAATGATAGATCATATGGGGGTATGCTCACATTGGGGCCCCTACATGCCACATACTTAAGTAAACCTATACATATTGGGCATCAAACTTTTCAGTGGACCCCTGGCATTCATATTTAGGGTGTTTTATTTGGTTACTTTATGACCTGTAGGAGATAAGTTACTATAGACTGGAAGCTTTGAAGCGATTTTTTTAAAATTTCACAAATTTTGATAAAAAAAGCATTGCGACTTGATAGTTTGGAGTAGACAGACAGTTGTGCCTATTCTGTATTCCCCAGAATCTGTTCTTTCTGGGATAAACCTTCTGTTAGTGGAATTTTTTTCCTTGAAATCTAAAGTATGCAGCTTTCTGAAGCAGTGCTTTGGAAATTTGGTAGTGTACTGATGGGAGTTTTTGACCTATAAAAGTGAGAAGTTTCCATAAAACTACATATATTTGGTATTGGCACGTTCAGGAGACATGGGACTTTCCAAATCAGTTGTATATTTGTGCATAAAATAATTTTTGTTTCTAGTATCTGTGTTTATATTATGGAAAAATTTTTTTTTTTCATTTTTAGACATTTAGAAGCCTATATCTTGTTACAGAATTGGAATTACACAAAAATTCTACCATATTTTGAAAGCTTAGGTTGTTCTGAAAAAAACGATATATTGTTTTCCTGGGTAAAGTCCCCCCAAGGAAAGGCCCCTAAAGTGAAAGAGTGCAAGCAGTTCCGCTTTGACCAAAACGGCTGGCAGTAAAAGGGTTAATACTGTCTTTTCAGCCTCTTAATTGCAAATATCCAATTCTGTTTGACACACTTCATATTTTATAATGATAACTTAGCTTTCAAGGAGTATAAAAAGATCAAGTAAATGTCAGTAAAAATGACATGAACATTATTCACAACTGTCTTGCGGCCAAGTGCTTGGGCCTCATGTCTGTCAGGAATAGAAGTACTTGTTCTAACTGGGTGAATGCATCGTTCTCTGTAACTGGCCATATGCGATAAATAAAAAAAAAGTGGGGGGAGAGGTTGCTTTAAGACTGAAAAAATAGCAGTTTCTCAGTGACTTTTTAGGGTTCTGGGTTACAAACCATGACAAAAAGCCCAAGAGTTATATATATTTTAGGACATTATGTTTCTGGTACAGGTATAGGATCTGCTATCTGGAAACTAGTTATCCAGAAAGTTCCAAATTATGGGAAAGCCTTCTCCCATAGACTCCATTATAAGCAAATAATTCAAATTTTTAAAAATTATTTTCTTCTTAATAATGTTATGTAATAATAAAACAGTACCTTGTACTTAATGTCAGCTAAGATACAATACATCCTTATTGGAGGCAGAACAATCCTACTGGGTTTATTTAATGTTTATAAAATCTTTTAGTATACTTAAGGTATGGAGATCCAAATTACGGAAAGATCACCTATCTGGAAAACGGCAGGTCCTGAACTTTCTGGATAACAGGTCCCATAGCTTTAGTGGCATTTACATATAGTAGTAGTATATGCAGTATAGTAATTCTAGGCAGAGTACTGTACTGTGCATGCACCCAGCTTCAATTGCCAGACACCACTGGTGGCATTGGAAGTATCTGAATAAATTCATCAACAGACTTCTTGCAGTGGTCTTACCAGTACTAGTCAAGTTAATAGTTGTTTAATAGTTAAGGTGCTTTCAATATAAGCAAGACAGAATGCTTACATATAATATAGAATAGTATAATATAGAATATAAATACCTGGTTATGTCCATTTAAATGACTCATATACATTTTTTGTATTACTTGTCTTTATAAATTATTGAGACTATCCTGTTTTATATCAGATGATCGTGCATTATATAGTTAGGGTCTTATATGCAGTGACAGAGGAAAGTATCAAATGTATCATGTTTGTCACATCATTGCATTCCATTGTATGAAGAATGGTGAAATAACTGTACAAAAAGAATGCACTTTTCAGCCAAAAATGTCTACAATGCAGCCTTTCCTCCCACTGATACAACTGAGGTTTATTTGTGCAATTTGCATGGTGCTTCTGTGGTTGTAATGTGCTCTGCATGGGCACAAGCATTACATTCTTCTCTTAAACTTGCTCAAAGCACTCTTTCAGGCACAACTGTAAGAGCCTTGCAGGAAATCAAAACAGTTCATCACTCAAGCACATTATTTAAGGACTGAAAGTCATCTTTTGGATATTGTTGCCTTCAGGTTTCAATGCCTGGAAAATTTTGGAAGACTGTAGCCATTGCTGTGGTAAGCAAATATTATAATATTGGTATTGTGGATATCTTTCATTGTCTAACACTTTCTTTAATATAAACAATTCATTTCTACTATATAAATATATAATTTGGAGGATTGTAATATTTAAGCATTAAATCTTGCTTACATAAATATGTACAGGTATGGTATCTATTATCCCTAACCCAATATCCAGAAAGCTTTGAATTACAGCATTGGCATTCACTATAACTGTTTCAAAACAGGACCCTACACATATTGTGGTCAAGCTGAGCAGTCACTGTATATAAAAATATTTTGGTGGGAGCAATGCAACAGTACATGGGGTTGCCCAATCTACTATACAGTACACTTGGAAAGCCTTTGTCAGGAAAGTTCTGCTTTATTTGATAAACTTGCTAATCATCTTTAATTTGTAATTGGTGGGCCATACTGAGCAAATGAATTAAAAATTACTATGCAATATTGTGTAGAGATGCTTCATACTGCTAATTTCAAAGACTTGTATAGCACCTTGTCATTTTTCTGTCAGCAGAAAAAAGCAGACAGAGAAAACAGTAATTTATCCCCCTACCTCCCTATATGTTTGTGGTTTAACAGGAGTTGAATCTGCCTGTCACTGCACATACAAGATGAATTTTGGGCAGAAATCCACCCATTGTGCCAGTAGCGTAGATAAAGCCCTTCCTAGTGTTTTCTGGAAAAAAATACAAGCCTTCCTATATTTTTATCTTTCTTCTCTTTTAAAAACATTGGAATAAAGCATCATTTTGCTGGCCAGGCCAGTAATATACCAGCCAGGTAGGATTATTGGATGTATGGAGTTCTTATTGGGCATTTCTGCAGTGATCTTACTGGTCATCTTACTGGCATAGCAGGGGTTAATGTTTAATGGAGTGCTAATTGGTTATTTTTGTAGTTATCTTACTGGCATGATATGCAGGTGCTACAGAGTGTTATGGGAGGCTTAGGGCCACAATATTTCATGAAGACATGGGGGCACTGTGTCTGTCTTCTGGTACACTTTGTGTGTCTGATACTGCCATTCCTTTGGTGTGTTTTTTGCACTAACTGAGAAAATGCTAGTATTGCACAAACCTGCATATGCAGACTTTAATGGCAAGTGCCTATCACTATGCACACAGGACATATTTCAGCTGGAAAAAACACAGTATTGCAGTATTTGGCTAATATCCACCCCATATGTGTGGTGGCAAACACTCTCTATTAAATTCAATGGCTGCCTGCATGTGGTGTTTGTGTTGTCTGACATTAGTTTAATAGGTATTTTATTACAATTTATTGCATTTCATCACTTCTTATTTAAGAGTCAGTAGAGTATAAAAAATTAAAGCTATAGCAACACTTTCACAATTAGCAGGTGAGTTTTTCTCCGCCAGCTGAGAAATTGCCATTACTGCTGTCATCTGCACATACAGATGGCCACTTTAAGTATAAGTTCCCAGTCTCTGTTCACATGGTATTGTTTTCATCTGGAAGAAACACATGTTGTTTTTAGCCAAAATTTACCCCATTGATAATGACAGTTTTTGTTCATACAAGTCATACAAGTACTCTATACACACTATCATCTTACAGGAGGCTTTATTTGGTAGTAAATCTTGTTTTTATTCAACCAAAACTTGCCACCAAGTCAGGAATTTAAAAACAACTACCTAGTTTGGGAGCACTGAGAGCAACATGCAAGGGGTTGGTGAACAGCATGTTGCTCACGAGCCACTGGTTAGGGATCACAGCTTTATAGTCTGGGAAAATCTCATCCTGCTTTTATACAACTGTATAATCTAACCATAGTAAATTCTATAAATCTAGTGTAAAAAAATCTAGTGTAATTTTTTAAAAAGAACATGGTTAAAAACAAACAGTCATTTATTCACTCACTCACTCATACATTCTAATGTATAACCACAAGATGGTACTATGTTCACAAACTAAGCTACTTTTTGCTGAATAAAAATGCACTGGAATCAAATACTTCATTATATATTTTTCAGCTTTGATACAACATGGATGTATGGTAAATATCTTTTCTTTTCCTACAAAATACTGGATATAAACATTATTAACATAATCAAAAATCAGATTAATGGGAACCATTAATGACTTAGCTTGCCTTCGGCACAGCAAAAACACAGAGCAGACTATCTATCCCCCTGTGAGATTACTGCAGTAGCTAAGGTTCAAGAAGTGAACACAAAGTTAGAAAATCAATTCTACTTTATACTGCACCTAAAAGAATTTGTGCTTCTAGATAATATAACACCAGTAAATAAACACATACATTGTCTCAACACATGCATTAGGGAAAATGAATTATTATACTACCATCTGTGCAAGGATGGGAAATTGGCGTGTAAACAGGAGGGGAAACAACATATTTTGATTGATGTTTAATTCTGTTTTTGTGTCTAACCTAGTTCTAAAATGATCCAAATAAGCATTTTGGTTACCAAATGCACGTCTTACTCTACCAAACTGGAAAAAGTCTAAGTTTTTGCTAAAATGATCTGGGTTGAAGTCAAATTTACAATAAATTCTTATGTTTACATTGTGCCAACCATAATATGTTGTTTCCATTGCTGTTTTCAGCCCTTTTTTCATCCTTAAACAGACAATTGTGCAAATGTTTATTTTTCCTAATGCATGTGTTGATGCCTAAGGTTATGCATTCATGCAAACAATAAAATTAAAATACACTAAATAAAACTGTTTTAGGGGCCTCCTTAATTGAAAAGGGTTTGGGGGTTATTGTGGATAACATACTGTTCAACTCTAGGCAGTGTCAGTCAGTGTCTGTTAAAGCAAATGAAATTCATCTCTTGCATAAAAAAATGCATTGACTTATAAGACAAAAGCATTACTGCAAAGACTTGATGGACAAACATTTAACTTTGCCTTTTTATATATCCCTGGTAAGGCCTCAGCTTAAAGGAGAACTAAACCCTATCCATTCCCAGCCTTCCCTCCAACCCCTCCACTGCCCCCCATCCGCAAAATCTATTGTGTTTAGAAGTCTCTTTGTGTGCTAACGGGCCATCTTCTGTCTGTCTTCTGATCCTCTTCTCTCAGTTGTCAGTACGGATCTTGCGGGAGCATGTGCAGTTGAACCTGATTCAGAATGTGGATGCAACTGTGAATGCTCCTCCAAGATCCATGTTGGCACTCTGACAGAAGAGAATTGGAAGACAGGGGAAGGTGGCCCCTTTGAACTCCGCTGTGCAAGTCTGCAAATTTATAAAAATAGGTGAATTTATATTAGTGCTGACTCTGGCTTTGATTGTATAATGTGGTGCCGAAATACTAGATATCTTGGATTCCTGGACTTACGGTCAGTTTTCTGGTTGTCCAGTTTCGTTTTTGCCAGAACAATTTGTCTGCTAATAGTTATACGGTATGCATTTGCATGTAATTTATTGGAACTTTTGTGTAGTAGTCCTATTTCACATAATATTTTGTCACTTTTTTATTACAGTGTACTTAGTTACAAAAATACAGTATGTTGCAACATTTGTTTCCGTTCTCAGTCCTTAGAAATGAATTGAATGCTTCAGCATTTTCTACACTGCTTATGGAAACTGCATGTGTGCTGTTTTGATTTAAATGTATATTTACTAATACAGACTGACACACACATTGTGTTTAATATAGCAGATGTTTATATCTGAATTAGAGTAAGTATACCAAATCATTTAAAAAAAAAAAAAATGGTGATACTTACAGTGTGAAATGGAGAGAGCTCCGGTATGGTTGATAGAGTACTACCTTGAATCACTTTTAAAACTAAAGGTGGGCGATATCGGGCTAATTCTAAGTCTAATCGAATTAGAATGGTCGGTATAGGCGCCCGTCAGTCTGAGGTCCCCGATCCGGTCAGGCAGGCCCATCATTAATGCCCATACACGGGCCGATAAGCTGCCGAATTGGTCTAAAGGACCGATATCGGCAGCTAGAATCAGCCTGTGTATGGCCACCTTAAGGCATGCTGCATGTTTAACCAACAGACAGAAGGGAGAGTGGCACCAGTGGCAATTAGCTAGCGAGACAGACTGCTCCATTGAGTGATGGAGGCTTTACACTTTTTTTTTCTTCAAATCTATGTTTTGAAAGCAATTTTTTAAGGATAGGTTACAAAAAAAAATAGAGAGGTGAGTAAAAGGGGTTAGGTAACAACAGAACTATACAGAACATATCCAGTTAATTATGTGATCAAATAAAAGTGTAATAATTTTACAAAACAAGCATTACAATCATAACAAATACAATGTCTCTGATGAGATCTCTCATGAGATATACAAACAATGCCAAATAGTGTTTTGTATTATCCAAAGAATCAGTGTAAATTAGACATTTAAAAGTAAAGTATTATGTAACACCAAGTTTTATTAATAATATTTAACCTATGATCTCCATATTATATAGTGATCAATTGCCTTGCATGATCTAGAGGATAATATAGCTTTCATCCCCTCAGATCATCCATATAAGTTTCCCATTCATCTATGGATGGGGTATTGTGGTTTTACACTTTCAAGGAATCAGTGTTCTAGCAGAAGAAAGTATTAATTTCATAAGTGGGTCTGAAATGATATTTCTGTTGTTAGTATCATATAACAGCAAACCACCACTCAGTCTATAAGTATTTTTAGTGTGCAGAGAAGGTGAATGGTTTCCTTGCACATGTTTCCACATGTTTTAACAGTTTAACAGTACAGCAAATATGTCTATATATACCTGTGGCTTTACTTTCCTGAGTACATTAAATACTTTTAGCAAAGTGGGTTGAGGTGGGACACTCACTCACAGATGCAAGAGGATAGGAACTGTGCTAGATGGGATTTCCAAAAAGTGTGGTCAGCTAATGAGACAAATCAATAACCGAACAACGAATTACAAAAGTTAAGGGTTAAATCTAGGAACATGGTGTCTCAATAACCTTAAATTCTAAAATTTGCACAACATCTTGCTAGGAGCCTACCAACCAGTATGCTGTGGCTAGGGCTGCCACCTTTTAGCAGCATGCACGCCGGCAAGGAGGCAGGTGGTAATGTCATAGGGCACGGCTAGTGACTTTGTGGGCAGAACCATGAAGTCATGGGACATCATGATCTGCGAATTGTCAGTCTTGGGAGTGCTATCTAAATTCCCTTCTTTGGAAAACCAACCTGCCCGGGTCAAACCCTCACAGGGGGCAACCTGCAGCAACTGATCATGCCTTAAAAAGTAATAGTGGCCCAACTTCTTTATAAAATTGACCTTCAATTCAGAATAAAAAGTTAATATACACTCATGTATATATCTAAACAAGTGCGGGTTTCTGGAATTTGTACACTTTGTCCCATGTAGCAAAGGAATGCGTTAAGCACAGCACATTTACTACCACTTGAAAAAGGATCAAGCAATATTGTAGTAGTAAAATTGTATATATAATGCCTTGCATAGAAGTTATATTTTTGCATTCTTATCCCCTTTAAAAGGAGATTTTGGTAACATGCATATGTGTGTCATTTGTAGCCCGTCAGAAATATTATCTGTTTGGAATCTGGAAACCATCTCGTTTTAAAGATGAAATGTTCTGCCTGAATTCTGGCTTCTTTCAGCTAGTGCAAATAGTGAATAAATATGCCATCACTCAGCCTTAGTCAAAGTATGTAAGTTCACTAGACTAAACTGTGCATATGGGTCCCAAAACAAGATATGCTTCTTGGCAAGTTAAAACAGATAAAGTAAACTGTCACCAAGGCACACAAGAGTTACATAACAATATATTCCTCTCATAAAGCCACTTACTTAGATATTCTGGTCATTATGTTCTGCCGCTTTGAAGATGTAAACAGAAATATCTATGCGTAATATAAAGTGCCTATTAGTACAGGGAACCATATTTGGTCACATATACTCGAAATGCTAACAATAATACTAGAAATACTAATATCAAGCAGAAAAACGGAAAGGGCCAATTCCTTTAGGTCCCCTTCTTTACTAACTGTCCAACATACAGGAAAGCAAAACTGTGTGTGTGAGGGAGTTCTGTACCAGCTTTCCTGAATAGTCTGAGGCTCTCATGAATAGAAACATGAGCAATATTTCCACTTTTTCTACAATCGTAACTAATTTATGGTTTTATTATCCTAACTGTCCTGTATCATTAAGAAGTAAGGAAGGCATAGAGCATACGCAGAAATACATACACAATCTAAAGTCAAAAATCTATTTCAAATCTAATACTTTGCTATGTGTCAGAGAATCAGAAAGACTGACATTTCCATGTTTTTCAGTGCATATACAATATGGCAATTGACAACAACAATAGAAATGTGTCACTTTTACAGGTGCAAAATCTTATTTTTAATATGATGTGAAAAGTAAGGTTCTTTACATATTAATGGAAAATGGTTATAAAATGTATCCCATTCCCTTTATCCCATTCATCTAATGGGTTAAATAGTAACAAGGCTATTTTGCCATATATATCAGGAGACATATTCCAAAGCTGGATATTATTAAATTACAAAGCAATCAAATTCTGAGTTTTCATTAACCATTGGCTCCATCCCCCTGTGTTCTATCAGTTATACTGAACATGAACTTATGCATCTGGAGTAAGTTACTGTCATTTACAATGTGTGTGTATATATGTTTTGATTATTTGTATATGAAAAATATAATTAAAAGTGTGTGGGCGCAAACAAGAAAAAAATACTTTATAATAATGTGCCATATATTTATTTTGGAAAATTACAAGATATGTTATTTATATTTGTGTTTAAATGAATAATGTGGTTTGCATCTGTATGCACAGAGGTCCAGTGTACTCTTACATTCTGTTCCAATGCTATATTTAATAGTTGCTCTCCTCTGAATTGTATATTTGGTACCATATTCTAATCTCATCATGTGTTATATATGATGCTGTTGGGTACAGAAATACAGGTTTGTGTATTCTAGCTTATACAAAGTGCATATGTAACAAAATAGGTCACAGGTTGCAAAATACCCACTTTGTGTGCCTGGAAGTTGCATCTCCCATGCAATATACAACTAATTTATAGAGATGCACTGCACAGGGTCAGTCCTTAAAGAATAAGTAAACCTTTAAAAAAAAAAAAAAAATCTCTAAAATTACTAATTACAACCCCCAAAGTAACATAACTTTCTCCCTGCATACAGATTTATTTTGTTTCTCTTTTACAAGCAGCTGAACTGCTTGTTGAAGAGAGAAGGAGCGCTCAGAAAGCAAAAGAGTTGGAGCTTCATGCTACACAAGGAAGTTCAGGTGCTTTCAAAAGAGAAACAAAATAAATCTGCATGCAGGGAGAAAGGTGTGTTATTCTGGGGGCTGTTAGCATAATTTTAGGGGATTTTAAAATAAAAGGCTTACTTATACTTTGAGGAAAAAACAAAGAGTGCTTAAGGCAGCTGCCAATAAGTATAAAACTTTCTCTGTTGCTTTGTGTGCTTTGCAGGCAAGTTGCTAAGCTGTGCCCAAATGGCACTTGCCTAGTGCTGTTTAGCGTTGATTCCATGCTTTTCTTAATACAATGCATTTCTTATGCAGTAGACCAGGGATCCCCAATCTTTTTTACCCATGAGTCACACAAGCCTGAAAAAAGTTCCTTGAGGATGTAAAATTTGGTTTGTTATTGGCTATTTGGTAGCCCCGTGTGGACTGCTGGCCTACAGGAGACTCTGCTTGGAGTAAAATTGTTGAGTAAAATGGGCACCTACTTTGAGGCCACTGGGAGCAACATCAAACGGGGTGGTAAGCAACATGTTGCTCAAAAGCCACCGGTTGTGGATAACTGCAGTAGTAATGGAAGGAAAATAGGTCATTCATTCTATACTAAAATTTGGGTCTTGAGCTTGAATCCCAGATTGAATTTTGGTCCCATTTAATAAAGTTTAAAAAACGCTGACCTATCATCTTCACATAAAGTTACACAGCACATGCTTTTAGCCATTTCTACAATGGTTAATTCTGACACCCATTCTTTTAGCAATCCACTACTACAATCATTATCATCTTTATTTATATAGTGCTACTGAGCAACAAGCAGGGCATGGGAATGAGTGGCAGCTCATCCCACAAGCAACTGACAACAGCAGACAGCTGATGATCCTATATCTGTTTTTGTCCTTTGACCTCCAGCTTTCCTAGAGCTGCTTCCTGTGCCAAATTGGTCCTCCTGCCATCCTGTGAAACTAAAGCAATCTTGTGCCTGTCTGCACCCAAGTAATTAACACACACATGTATACTAATGCGCTCAGTGAAAGTGCTAAAGTAAAATACAAATAAATGAATAAAACATGGGGTGTATGTAATACTGGAGACAAACATCACTGGTGATGTTGCCTGTAGCAGCCAATCAGCAATTAGATTCCAACTATCACCTACAAATTAGAAAACAAAAGCAAAGATATGATTGTTTGCTATGGGCAACAACACTGGGGATATTTGTCTCCAATGTTAAAGGAATAGTAGCACCAAAAAGTGTTTTATTGTAATTAACATATAGTGTTCTGTTGCCTTGCACTGGTAAAAGTTGTGTGTTGCTTCAGTTTATAGTTTATATAAATAAGCTGCTGAATAACCATGGGGACAGTCTTTCAAGCTGGAAAAAGGAGCAAAGGCAGATAACAGATAAAACACCATTGTACTCTACAGTGATACATTTTTATTTTTTGGTGTTCCTTTAATAAATACACCCCATATTGTATTCATGTATTTGTATTTACTTTAGTTCACAGCACACATTAGTGTACATACACACAACAAACTATTATAGTATGTGTACAAACTATAATAGCAAATGTTTTCGCTTGACACAGGTGGAATTCGATTGGTGAAAATTTTCATGAATCTGTGCTAGAAGTTTGCCATGTGTTTTGTTTCACTGGTGAAAAAAAAATTCAGAAAAAAACCCCAAAAAAACCCTCCCATTCACTCCAATGCATTTGGTGTGAGAAAAAACACCAAATGCAATGCATATAATGATGCTTTGTTCCAAAAATAGCTTTATTTAGCAATGTGACTAGTGTAAATGCTAATCATGTGTTGTATGTTTTATTGTTTGAGTGATTTATTACTTTTTTTTTTGCAATTTTCTGCATATTTGCATTGCTTATTTTGTAAGTAAAACATTCATTGCACGGTGAGACTAATGCATCTGGGGTTTTGACCTCCTTTCTCAATGTGAGATATATTTTTGAAAATGTTTTAAGTTCTTTTACTGAATTTTTAATTAATTGTGTAATTGGAGTACATATATGCATACTGTATGAATAATTAAACAATGCAACAGGCATGTGGCATATACATTTAGGCTATTACCCAAAATTATATGTCATCCATAAAAATTCATACAAACCATTATCATTTATGGGTCTATACATGTGCCACAGGCTTGTAGTCCTAGGCATACTGAGCAGCAAAATGTTTGGAAGACAATTACTTGGCATTTATAGTCTAGCAAAGTTTGGTAGTCTGGAGTAGAGAGGCATATTGACATATTTTATTTTCTAAATTATTAAGAAAACAATGTATGGTTTTCTGTGGCTGCTTACCATGGGGCCTCTTTGGCCTTACAATCTAAAGTATGCTAGTTTCTCATAGTTTGATTATTTAACTTGTACTGCTGTGGGATTTTGATCTATATAAGTCTGGAATCTCCATAAAAATATACTAATTTTGAATTCTCTTGGAGAATATAGGGATTTCCAAATCAGTTGTTTCTTCGTGCATATAATACATATCCACATTATGCAGAATTCAAATCACATGGAAATAAAGGCAGATTTTCTAGGTAAACCAAAACATTCTCAAACAAAATGCCCCTAAATTAATGGAGCAAACCTTGGTACATTTAAAAAATGGTCAATTTTTCCAAATCTGTGCTAGAATTCCGCCATGTGGTTTGCTAAAAACAACTGGGATTTTTCTCCAGAAAAAAAGTGCAAAAAAACAGCTTACATCATTATTATGCACCCCTTGCCTTCCACATCAACCAACTGAATCAAGTCCCTCCCTGTCTGTATAGAAGTGTCCAGGAAATGCGAATGTGGCGCCAAAAGGGTTAAAAAAACCCCCTGGCAACAGATATTGGGGCACTGTAAACAAGAATGCACATTTTTATTACCAGAATTCTGCAGACATCCGGTAGGTCTGCAGATTGTTGGCAATAATGTGAATTTGCATTCTTGTGTTACATGTGCTACACTGATACATTATTTATGGTGCAAAAAGATTTCAAGGCTTTGGGTCTGCCAGAAGTTAGTTAGAGAGACAGTATAATTGATTGCAATAACTATAATTTATGAACAATAGCTAAGTTGCACATTGCAAGCTCTGGGCAGTTATCATTAAGTGTCAGTGATAACTTATAGCTGATGTACAACAGCACCAGGAATGCTCCAACATCCTCAGCTGTTGACAAGCCTGACCATCTGAGAACACTAGTTATATTTAGCGCAGTACAACCAGCTCAACAAAGTCTCTGGCTTCCCAGTGCCCGAGGAGACCAAGAAAGAGGAAACGTTATCTCAGAACCCTACTGCCAAGCCCCCAAGAACACCTAGCAACAGGAGGGAAGATTAAAAAAAAACAACGAAAAATCCTTCATCCACAAATCTGGGTGGGTGTATCTGTGACCTCCTACTTCTCTATTAGGATATTTGTGAGAAGGGATTGCATTGTACCATTTCCTGCATGAATTGTGCTTCTGGCAAAATCAGCTCAGTGAGACAGGCAAATAACTGTGTGTGCTGGATGCTTTGTCAGACTGTAAGACTGAACGTGACTTGTACTATATTTATTCTGGGTTTCAAGTTAAGCCTGGGGGCTGCATGGTGGATCTACTCATTGGTACTGCACAGAACAGCTAGGTAAGGCAAAACTGATCTTTCTTCTAAATGTATTGCTAATAATTTGTATTTTTATGTGAGATCTATGAAATATATGTAGTTTAGGACTGGTGAATATGTTTAGACATGCTGTACATTCATTTTTAGATACACAAACAGGTACTGTGTGTCTGTGTCTGTGTTTACATGCTCACATTTATGCCCTCCCACACAGTACACTTAAAAAAGCCATCTGTATATATGTTTTACACACATATGTATATCTGATTATTTCAACACAAACAAGCTATTACCATACTTTATAATCTGGGAGAAAAGCCCAGTAGTCTTGCCAACCAGCAGTCCCTTTAGGATTTAACAGCTAACTACTTTCTCACAATCCATTTCCTATTTTCAAGGTCAAATGAGTAATATAGATGTTTAGAAGTAATGGAAAATGTGCTGATACAATTATAACACCGTCCCATTAGAATATATAAATATCGGGTAATGGCTTTAATATGCCTCAGTATTTGTAATATTTTTTTTTTTTAATAAATAAAAAACAGATGTTTTGTTTCATGTATTACATGGTTTATTTTAAGTACCTGTGTCATGGATGCTGGAGACCCTAACTTTCCTATTTTGTGCTTGGCCCAACTTTTGCTGGTAGTAACAAAACATTAAATTAGCAGTTTATATTGATGTAGTATCACTAGATTATGGGGTCAAACACCTGATTGGGTTACCCAAGATACTACACAAGCCTTATACTGTTTTACACATGAATGTGCTACTGCCATATTAGCCGTTTAGTTCTCACATACTAGACTCTATCATAGTTCCTTAAACTTTTCAGTTTCTGCCAGTTATGTGGAAAAATGTTATTATGTAATGTTCCCCCCACTGTTACTGCATTTTACTTTTTTCATATGAATATTAGCATATCGTTATATTATAATATATTATATATAATATGAATATGTTGGTTGCAGTTTAGCTGTTATCCTGTTATGCTGTTCCACATGCTCAAGGTCAGGGCCTTAAGCTTCAAAGCCTGATATTAATGGCAAGTAACATGTAAATTCTTTATTTCAGATAACAATAGTTTTAATCATAACATTATTGTTACTTGCTCTAAACCAGGGGTCCCCAACCTTTGTTACTCGTAGCCACATTTAAATGTAAATAGAGTTTGGGAGCAACACAAGCATAAAAATGTTCCTGGGGGTGCCGAATATGGTCTGTGATTGGTTATTTGGTAGCCCCTATGTGGACAGGCAGCCTACAGGAGACTCAGTTTGTAAGTACACGTGTTTTTTATTTAACCAAAATTTGCCTCTAAGCCAGAAATTAAAAAACAAACACATTTTTTTAGGCCATTGGAGCAACATCCGAGGGGTTGATGAGCAACATGTTGCTCCCTAGCCATTGGTTGGAGACCAATGCTCTAAACCCTTTACAAGTAGTACATGATTGTATTCTTGTATTGTATATCGTAACCTTGCTGAACCCTCATTGTTCCAGCAGGTCATGCTGTATGTTACCAGTAAAGAAACTGCTCTCATTGAGTCCTAGACATCACTGATTACTTCATTCTACTGTTTTTGTAGCGTAGGATCCTCAAGACATAAAAGTAACTGGGTGTAGTTGGTATAAGTGTGTTATATAAGATAAAAAACAGGTTTGTATCCCTATGGCTTCTTTACTTCATATGTTTTTAGCAAGTAATGCAATATACACTTTGGGGCACATTCATTAAAGTACGATTGAATCCGAATACAAAAAAAAGTGTATTTACTCTAAGTTTATGTACTGTGTGTATTTTTTGCGACTTTTTTGTTAATTTGTGCGACTTTTTCGTACCTTGCGACAATTTGCGCAACAGTTTGTGCTACAAAATCGTATTTGTTGTGCAGAGTACGAAAGTTTTGGATTCATTAAAGCTTCATTATCTTGACTTTCCTTGGGTCAGGTTGAACCTGCAGAATGCCATTGAGTCCTATGGGAGGCTTCCAAAAACATGCAGAGAAGGATCAAAGTCAGAAAGGTTTTCCCGCCATTTACAATCGCTCGGATACGAAATTTCCGTGAATTTCGGATCGTCAATACAATATTATCATGACTATTATGATTTTACCCATTTCGGGATTCAAACTCGTACTGTGATAAATCTGCCCCTTTTTGTTACAGCAAGAAATGAGTATAAAGAAGTGAATTTTCCTATAGCTTGTCTTCCCTTAAAAAAGAACAGATGTACAGATGTCAATATCTGTTTTTTCACCATAATAGGCAAAGGTTACATTTATATCTGTATCTTGAATGTGATACAAGCTTATACTGTACTTTGGTGCCATTAAGGTAGAGACAGAGAACTGCAATGTAAAATTCTGGAAGATTTTATTATTTCCTAAAATAGGCCTCAACATTCCTTTGAGAGAGTGACACTTCTTAGTACAGTTGTAGCAAATTTGGATTACAACTCATTATGACCTCATTGTGGTTAATGAATAGCAGATGCATATTTGTGGATGAAAATATAGGTATATTGTTTTTGACATGCATGATTTTAGGGCCAGAATTAAGTGAAGGCAGAGTTGCCTTGTGTCCAGGGAGCCATGATTTGGTAGAGCAGGAGGAACCAATGAGGTCTTTTCCCACTGCCTGTACTCTTTCAACTTAAAAGGAATCTTAAAGGGATTTGGCGCTTAGACCCTGGTTTTCTTAAAATTGCAGAGTAAGACTTTAGATGTCTATGTGATTGTATCTCGCATGAATGATGTTCAGCGGAACACCTGTTGATGTGCTCATAGAGTTATGGAACTGTACATCTGAGAGACGGCATTGCTTGCTATTGTCAGGATAATGGTGACTGGGTCACAATTTCAGCTTTTACAATGGATGTCTAAACACTTTGACCTGTTACTTATAGTGGAGCCTGTACCTGCTGGAGATGTATTGATAGTGGTGTATGAAATATCTGAGGTGGAGTGATCTGTAATGTTACATTTAAGTCTGTAGAGATTCAATTCAATGCACGTTCTTCATCAAAGTGAAAACCAATGAAAGAGTATTTTCTTCCATAAACATATCATGGCCTATTCCTAAAGTCACTACATAATTCCTCAGTATTTTGTATATTCAGATGCGTAAAGGTAACTATCATGGAATTGGATTAGCAGTTGCAGGAATGAGAGACAGGAAAACACTGGTGCAGTAAATTGTTTTGTGGTTTCACATTCCTGAGATTACCACAGAGAAAAACCTTATCATCCTATTTCAAGATACACTTGTGGGAAGCATTCTAGAACAGGTGCCAGAGGATACTTAGCATACTAGCAAAAAGTTTAGCTTTAAAGCTTTTTAAACAGTTTTATACAACTTTAAAGGAACTAAAAAAAATATAGAAAAAATACATAAATACCTACATAAAATTTGTACAGTGTTGATATATGGTCCCTACAAATAAGAACCAGTGAACCCTTTCAGCTGCAGTGATAAAGGGCTATATAATATCCTAATAAAGGTCAGGTACACAAAGCACATCACAGCGGTGCATGTCCAAGGAAACCAACAAAGTGGTATTGCAAGCAACACGGTAAAACCTGGACTCCTGGGGTACTGATACCATGATACACTGGTGCAATAAATTGTATTGTGGTTTCACATTCCTGAGATTACCACAGAGAAATCCTTATCATCCTTGTTCAAGACTGGCATGCGAGAAATATTCTAGAACAGGTGCCAGAGGATACTTAGCATTTTAGCAAATGGCTTTGTTTTAAAATAGTTTTTAAAGGAGTTTCACAGAATATTGAATAAACTGTGTCTTAAAACACATTTAGCATAGCTTCACAATGCACTATATGCCAGTGGCATAACCATAGAAGAAGCAGACTATGCAGTCGCAGGGGGCCATGACTGAGGGATCTGCTTCCTCTATAGCCGCTCCCTAGCCCCTGGAAATTCACACTCCCACTGTGAACTACAGACTTGAGGGGGCAGAGAGAGGAGGTAGAAGGTAGATGGTTAGATCACTGTGCACCAGGCCCCTCCAAAGGTTTTTCTGTGGGGGTGGTCTCGGCACCACATCATTACGCCACTGCTATATGCTGCTAAATGCAATTCCCAGTTCTCATTTCTCCCCTTGCTTACTTCTGATATTGCTTATCCCCACACTTTGGGGCACATTTAATGTACGAATACTAAAAATTCATATTTTTTCCAAGTTTTAGAACTGTGCATATTTTCTGCGATTCTTTCATTAATTTGCGCAACTTTTTCGTACTTTGCGACAATTTATGGGTTAAAATTGTACAGTGGCTTGTTAGAATGGCCCAGTCAAAGTCCAGATCTAAATCCAATCGAGAATCTGTGGCAAGGTCTGAAAACTGCTGTTCACAAACGCTGTCCATCTAATCTGACTGAGCTGGAGCTGTTTTGCAAAGAAGAATGGGCAAGGATTTCAGTCTCTAGATGTGCAAAGCTGGTAGAGACATACCCTAAATGACTGGCAGCTGTAATTGCAGCAAAAGGTGGTTCTACAAAGTATTGACTCAGGGGGCTGAATAATTACGCACACCCCACTTTGCAGTTATTTATTTGTAAAAAATGTTTGGAATCATGTATGATTTTCGTTCCACTTCTCACGTGTACACCATTTTGTATTAGTCTTTCACGTGGAATTCCAATAAAATTGATTCATGTTTGTGGCTGTAATGTGACAAAATGTGGAAAGTTCAATGGGGCTGAATACTTTTGCAAGCCACTGTATTTGTCTCAACGAGTATGAAAGTTTTGGAATTCATTCAAGCATCAGTATCATGACTTTCCTTGGGCCAGGTTGGAGCTGCAGAGTGCCAATAATTACTATGGGAGGCTTCCAAAAACATGCACAGAAGGTTTTGCAACTTTCAGATCGTACCACGATATATTCGTACGACTACAATCCGAAATTTTCATACTTTTAGCACACATCAGATAATATCGGATTTAATCCGAATTTTTTGTATTGTGCTTTTTAATGTCCGAAATTCAGACTTTGATAAATGTGCCCCTTTGTGTCTCACCCTTCTTTTTGATTGCAAGCTCTTTTGAGCAGGGCCCCCTCACCTCCTGCATTGGTTACTTGCTGCTTTGTATGTAGTTCTGTTATTTATTGGACAGCTCTGAAGAATATGTTGGTGCTTCCTAAACACGTTAATAATAAATACTAATTTACACTTGCATCTTTGCATATGTACTGCATGTTCACATTATAGCTCTTTGCAAAATCATGATCTGACCTACTAGGTTTCTATTAATTAAAGCAAGGAGCACTGTTGACAATGTACTGAGAAGAATTGTTATTAGAAATCTGTATGCTTGGATTTGTTTTGTTTTTTTTCTCTTTAAGCATAATTACTAAGGGGTGAAACAGAAGCTTGCAAAGCCCACCAAAGTAAAATTCCACTGCTCTATGTTCTCTTGTATGGGTTTTTTATGGACATATTTATCAAAGGGGGAGAGTGAGAATTCTCCCTTTGATAAATATGCCTGTAAAAATCCCATACATGTGAACAGCGAGCAGAGAGATTCATCTTTAAGCTCAGACTGTAGCAAACTCTGGTTCACCTTTTGATAAATATACAACGTAGCCTCATATTAGAATTCCCCAATATTCCTATGTATTTTGCTCAATCAAGCATACCTAACCTTAGTTATATATTAAATGGCTAACACCACAGGCAGTGTGGGATCATTTCTTTGGTCCTTATTGCGCATTCTTCATTTTTTTTTTCAAACTTTGTTGGTTTGCCCTGCTGGCACCAGACCACTTGGAAATATATTTTTTTTTGTGACAGTAGTTAAACTGTAGTGTTCTTTTGTTTTATGGATCTACCCATGAACATGTCTAGAATGGAAATAGTGGCTACACTGGATAAAATCTGATGAACTGTTGTTGTCCAGTATACCGTGGTATGGAGTCAGATTGAGTTAAAATGATGATGATGTCATGTAAAGAAGTCTTCAGAGCCTTTGGGAAGGTAGAAGATCATAAAACTCCTGTGATGGGCTGCCAGTTGGATAGCCATGATTTACTTGATCCAATCAATTATCTTGTGCAGTTACTTTCCGAAACATCCAAATAAACATCAACTGCGTTATTGTTCTTGTAATTACCTCCCACTCACATAACGTCTTATTTCTGCTTCACTAGGAAAGAGAAAGATATAGTGGTGGCCAACACTTAACTTTGAAAGAAAAGAGAAAAAGAAAACATTAAGCACACAACTACATTTTAATTACTATGAATGTTCATTGTTATCAGACTGAATCTTCTGGATCTGGAACATTGTGGCACTATAATGGAATTAAAAGCGCTCTCATGGTGAATGAGGATAGCAGCAAAACAGGATTTTGCTTATAAACACAGTAAAACCTCAATTTGACATACCCTGGTTTTAAGTTTTCTCTCATTTTACACTGTTTTTTTTTTGTCTAAAGTATAATGCATGTCCCTGATTTCCTGGATTTTAAATATAAAATGGAGTTCATTTGTACAATATTAGTGGTCAATTGGAGTGGTTTGCAAAATTAGATTGATAAGTTTTATGGCCCCAAACCCTTTCAGATAGGAGATTAATCATATCAGATTACACATCAGAGAACCACTGCAAAAAAATAATATGAATGAATCTTATTTTTGTTTAGCTCAACAAAAATCAAATTTGTGATTAGCTCCTAATCCCTTTGCTTCTTATTGAAAGCACAGCTGGTTTATTAGGAAGTCCAAGCATGCTTACTAACAACAAAGTGTCAGTTACCCCAATCTGATACTCAGATCTCATTACAAAGGGAAAGTCTATGTGCCCATTAGCCCATTAAAGTTTAAAAATGGCCAAGTATTTGCCCCACCCAAAAATACATTCTTAACCAACCATAAAACACGCCCCTATAATTCACTTACAAATATAACTACTAAGTCACACAACCAGTGACAAGTCCCTCCTTTTTCAAATCCTTGTATTTGTTTTATCTCACCTCGCCAACCTCCATTCTGATAGTTCTATATCCTATTTGTGAAAAATAGTGTATCCAAAGAGGATCAATTTTTCTAGTGTATATAACATAGAAAGAAGGAAACCAAAATACACATGTTATTTGGTACAATTAATATGTTTATGAAAAACCATCTTATGTACCGGCTCTAATAAAGTGGTGCCCACCAATAACATGGTTGAATGGTTATGTGGTTATCTCATACATAGGTGTCGCCTTGTGATTGGGCATGCAAAACATACATTTCTTTAAAACTAATCACTATCTCATTCCAATCTCTTCCCTAATATTTTCTATATTTGCTTAAATGGCATTTTCCCTTTTCAGTACTGTACCAGTTTTTCATCTCTTTGCAGTTGGTAGACATTGTCAACAATGTCAGCCGACAATACTGGAAATTGTTATATTTATAAGATACAAAGTATGCGTAGTATAATGTGTAGTATAATGTTCTTCCAGGTTTGACTGTTTTTAATTCCAGCATGTGAAATAATCCTGTTCCTGATGGAAGGCCGGAGGTTTTCAGCCTTCACCACCACTCAGTCTAAGAGTATTTCTTCACAATGGTGAAGAGTGGAGATTTATAGGCTCATCCATTGAGCTACTTATAGATGGCTACACAAATTGCAAATCAAATGACTTTACCACTTGTTTAGTTTTGTGATCCCCCCCTCCCGTGTGAAATTGTAAAGCCTTTTGGTATCCAGCAAGTAGTTCACTTACATGTAGCTTGTGGGTTTAGCCCTAATTGCAACTGGCATATTCATCTCTCAAAGTTACTTCTACAAATCCAGTTTATACCCTTTTTCTTGCTTCATACTCTGACTTTCTTTATGTTTTGGGGTTGACCTGAGCTTAAAGGTACTCTTTTGGATATGTTTTTTTTTTTTTTAAATTTAGCAACTAGTTAGGTAAATAAACCATTCATGGCATGTAAAGAGTTAGTTGACATGAGGGTTGATTCACTAAAGTGTGATAACGTTTATCGCATGCTTTTTTTGCGTTAAAAAAAAACGCGCAATTCGCTAGAGTATTATTGCATGCGTTATCGCATATCGCGTGTGTTAATTAGCGTACAATCACATGTGTTAATTTTACTGTATTGCGTTAATTAGCACGCAGAAATAATACTAACCATGATTCACAAACACTTAGAAGAGCTAAATATCACATTAGTCTATGGGAAAATTAACACCTACTTGGGGCAGGCGGTAATTATAGAAAAGTACAGTTCATGAGCTTTTGGCAACACAATAAGGGCTTTGCAGTGTGATTTTTTCAAGTATGTGTTGGCCCTAGAGTGATGTAGCCTCCAGTTTGCAGGGAAATGGTAATTTTAACAAAAAGTAGTTTTACGAACATAATGTTGTGTATGGCTAATATGGCGTGCGCGTGAAAAGTAGCGTGCTGCGTTAATTAGCGTGCGTTGCGTCAAGTACCGCACGAAAATAGTCTTTGCAACTTAAATAACGTAAACAGCATCACATCTAAATTAACGCAAATATCCTTTTAGTGAATCGTGCGTTAAGACAGGCGAAAAATAAGATGCAATAAAATTTTTAGCGCATGCTATAAATAGCGCTCATTTTAACGCACCTTAGTGAATCAGACCTATTGTCTCTAATTGAATTCTAAGCAAAGCAACATTCTGCCATTAAGGTAATAGATTTATGAGCAATATTATAATAAAAAGAATAAAAGAAAATATAATTTTACTACAAATGTTTACATGAAAGATAATCCCTATCATGCTATCTGAAATCTCTGTAATATTAAAACAGTACTTTGTACTTGATGGTAACCAAGCTGCATTAAACCATATGATGACAAAACAATACTATTGGGTTTATTTCATGTTTAAATGATTTGTAGCACCAGCAGGTCTGGTGATCCAAATAATAGAAAGATCCCTTATCTGTAAAACTTTAGGTCCCAAGCATTCTGAATAATAGATCCTATACCTGTATGTACCTGTATAAAAGCTTTGGAAGTCCCTGGTTTGGGTCAGACAGTAAACTAGTATATGTGTGTGAACTGGGCCATTGGTTGAACAGCATTTATGTTTTGACTAATAAACAATTATCCCACAAAACTAGCATTAGGTCAGATCAGTTAGCAAGGTGGCAAATATACTCTGAGGATTAAATACAGTAGCTGGTAAAAAAATTAATAGAATATTCCTAAACGGAGCAATGGGGACCTCTCCCCACTGCTCCCTATCGGAGTTTAAATGTGTGAGCTTGCGCCGCAGGTGGGGGTGGATGTGGTGACGAATGGGGGCGGGCTCGGGTGCCCGGATAAGAAATCCGGCGCTGGACACATAATACTTCATACAGTCGATAATTATCTACTTTTTCTGTTTTATTTAAAGTCAATGGTATGTATGTATGCATGTATAACTTTATAAAGCACTACTAGGATTTGTGGAGCTGTACAATTTTACAGTATATAAAAATTGCACACAGGGAGGAAGAGCATTCTAATAAATAAATCCCTGCCCTGTAGACATTTCATTTTAAGAGGGTGGATAACATACAGGCATAAATAGCAGGGCAAAAGTACACAAAGGTTTGGCAATTCATTCAAACTACTTGGATATTCTGTTCAATTATCTTCCCTACATCTTTGTGGACAATTTTAAAAAAGTGTTATTATAATGCAAAAGGAAATATGAAAAAAAACAGGAATAGAGAAAGTGTTTACAGATGTATTTGTGTTTTTGGACAACTTATAAACCTTATTTAGGCTAAAATATAATATATAATAAGAGAAGTTAGATTTCTTATTTTCTGAATTGGCAACACTGGACAAAGGAGAGCTATTTTTACTTATATAATGTAAGTTCTCATGGAACTTAGTTGTGGGCAAAGTGCTAAACCAGGGACAGATTTACATGCATTTTAACTTCCATGGGTTCCTTGGAATTTCATGGGAGACAACTAGATACTATCCATTATTTCCTGAACTCTTTTATTCCCACATATCCAGTAAGTCTCCACTGCTCAGCAACTTCTATAAAGTCATTTATCAAAGATCAAAAATGGACCAAAAAAGCCCTTTCTCTAACATTCCTTAACCAGTTTAAAAGCCAATCCAGTATTGCCACTGACAACTGCTATGTATACAATCATATATATGGCATTCCCACATAAGGGCTGAATTCATAACAGTCAAAATATAACAATCTTCTCCCATTACTGCAATAATTTTCTAGGAAATGAATAGAAAAAGAAGAATTTTGCAGCAAAGGAAGAGAGGAGCAACAACAGACAGACCTTTGATCTGTGGGAAATTATTTTCCATAGATCCACATAACACTCTATTCCATTAGAAAAAACAAAGACTAAACTGAGGACAGAGATGAAATATGTAACAGGATAATTCAATTAAATAATAATGCAATATTAATTACTTCTGAGAAATATGAAATTATTTGAATGAAAAACAATGTCGTAACCCTCACATGGACATACATGGGAAAACCACAGTTCTTACAATGTTTTACACTAACCCAATTAACTAATCAGTTTTTCTAAACGATGCATCTGTATATGTAACTTATGGATCCCATTCATCTTTTCTCTATGTTATTATCCTGAACTGCAGCACAGTGGTGTTGTTTGTGGCACAGACAGTTCTGACAAAGTGTCATAATCTAAAAATAGTCTCTGATTCACTCCTTTAAGTAAGTGTTTGTTGTTCCTACCAACAAGTCCAGGTGTCATAACCTAATATAGACCCCCAATAATGAAGAAAATAAATAGAAACAAATGATTGCTGATTGGTATTTATGTACAACTGGATATGCCTATTTGCCCATTTTAGTTTAAATTATTTCTTACCTGGATACATTCAGCCCTATTTTTGTGCTTACTCAGTATGTAGCACAACTTCTGTGTATATAGAGTGGGTAGAAGGTCCCCTTGATTGATCCCTAGCTTGTGCATCATTCGCATGGGCAAGTTAGCCTGGAAGTTTCCTGCCCATGGCAGGTGTTCAAAGGTAGTGTTGCCACCTTTCTAAAAGAATTTTACTGGCCAGTCATGGGGCAGGCACGATATAACAGGGGCAAAGTAATGATGTAATGGGGTGGGGCGATGAAGTGTAGAAAGAAGGAGGGTGGATCATGGGTAGCCAGGGGCTAAACTTAGAGTATTACAAATTTACTGACCTCTACATTGGTAACTTTGAAATATAGGTCCAAGCCTTGGCAGGTGTTTTACTGACTAGATCATAAAATACCGTCCCAGTTGCAACCCTAAGTACAGAGCTCCCTTGTGCCTGACACAACTCTGCACCTTGTTTTAATGCGGAACAAGGTGCAATACACATCCCACAATGGTATAGGCTCGATGCATGGGGCATATGAAGCACAATTTTGCTCCTCTTCTGTACACGAGTTATTTTATTATTTTTCATCTGATAAAAAAGGGTGCAGCAGCCCACATATTATTTATATGTAAACTTCAGTGACTGATTTACTGAGGGGCAACAATACTCATTTTCATGCAAAACATTGTTTTCATGATAACAGACATGTTTTAGCCAATATATTTACTGCTGAAGAGAATAGTCTCAAGGCGTTTTATGTAATATAAGGCGCAAGCAACATTTATGTGTGTGTGGTAAATGATCCTAATAGGCAGATTTTTTTATCAAATTTATCTCATGATTGGCATGAATTTGTATTTGTATAGCTTAGCACTTATTGTACAGTACCAGTATACAGTTAATGAATCTAACATACCTACGGTACAAAGGAAGGGTGTGATAATATTTAATAAAACAAAAAGCACAGTAGAGACTGAAATTCAGAATTACATCCCAGATCTGTTGGGTGGTTTGCAGACAGCCTATTGTTATTTTGAATACATAAGTGTCATTCATGCATAAGTATTCTATACCCCCAACAAATCTCACTCTTGATTAGTAACAAAGCAGTTGTTTTGTTGCCTGGTATTGCAGGTCTGTAGCTGCATTATAATGATGCATCTCCCTGTTCAGATTTTCCTGGATCTATAAGGGCACCTCATCACATTCGAGCTAAGACTTCAGGTATATTTTTAAGCTGAGGATCATTGCAGTGGTGCCAGACATCAAAGATGTTAGCTAGTGGCCATATGGAAGATGCCACAAACTCTGTGGTTGCTGCCACAGTAGAGATATCTGTTAATGTGCATTATTGGGCACCGTTGCTACTCTTCTGTAATGGGCACAGCTAGTGGTATAGGTAGAAGAGTAGGTATGAAATAACTATACTGATTATTGGTGAAGATGTTCATGGTAATCTTTTCATGCACCTCAATTTTGTTGCCTTTATAATCTATTTATAATCCTAAAACATTTGGTGACGGCAGTATTTTGGTAACTAGTGACACCCAGGGTGCTGACATCCACAGCATTTAAAGGCCTCTTGGTTTTCTCCTTGCCTAGTAGAAATGTCCACAACCTGAATTTCTCCATTCATTAGTGCCAAGCTGCCTACCTTGAAGAAACATGTGTCCCCCTATGTCCTCAAACCTGTTTACTATTTTGTCATCCATTGTGATTGAAAACAAACTTACAGCAACCCTCTGGCATATGTCAGAATATACAGATTGCCAGTCTGGGCCTGGTCTGCGATCATTTTAGTGTAACTGGAACAATCTTTTTTTCAGTGTTTCAAGAGATTGCATTTTTTTTGATCCTTAGAATCCAATATCTTCCTGATTTAACATCTGTTTAGGGGCTAAAGTCTATTTCTAAGCATATTTTAATGATAGCTGGATGTGTACCAAGTCCAGTTTCGAAATCTAGACATGGCACCAGGATGCTTGCTATCTGTTTAATATCAGAGCACAGCACTATTATACTGTATAGATAAAGGTTTCAGTGTCTCCTTTATTAACATATTTAGTAATTTTATGTGCATGTTTGATGGATGTACATTAACATTTTTACAGATGTTCCATCCATTACTTGAATTAAAATCCAAAAGTTCATTATAGAAAATTCAGTTATGTTCTCAGCACACTATCTTGCAACATTAAATTGAATCAATATGTGATTGAGAATATTTGCCTTGTGACATCACTTGGGGGTTTTTTCCCAGCCTTTTCCAGTACCTTTTGCTTGTCCAAGACACGACTGAGAAACCAGTATTTTCCCAGACACATGAGTAATACCAAGTAATAAAGAGGATCAGAACACTTGAACACTTGATTATAGTTTATCCCTAAGTTATCCCTATTAAGTGAGACATGAAATGCTTTTTATTTGTTTTTGACACTAATAAAAAAGAACAGAAAACATGAAACAAATAGTTTCACTTTTTTTTAGTAACAAATATTTTTACATTTAAGACTACTCTTAGGTATCTATTGGCCTAATAGTATGTAGATTCCTAATGACTTTACAAGGGCAATGGGAGTTGACTTACAATAAAAGCTAGATGGCCATAATAGCAAGTTTCTAACAATGAAGGGTGAAGCATCAGACCCTCAATCTGCAATATAGCACAAATTTAGGATGATAATCTAGATTGTAATCTCTTGTAAACCGGGCCCTCTCTCTAGCCATAAAAACATGCAAGTTCAGATTTATCAGAAACCTGTTAACTTATCAATATGTTTGTATTAGTATGTTTTGAAGAGCACCAGGAGGTAACCAGCACAAAACTTACTGGCTACTGAGAAACAGTGTTAATTAATATGCCACTGTGCTTTGAATGGTGCTTTTGATTGTATAGGCTTTTCCCATATTTTGTTGGTTTGGAATAGTTTGTCCAATTGAATAGCAATACCCCCAAAGGTTCCAAATAAGTATGTATAGTTCTAATTCCTAAAATGATAGGAGCTAACTGGAACATGGTTGTGTGTTTGGGAGTAATAAGCATGGTTTGGGCAGATTTCTGATGGGAGGAGGTAAGTGAACCTTTGACTTGATCTGGTATACTGAGCATATAGATATTTAAGGTGTTGGAATCTTTTTGGAGTTCAAGAATAATAAGAATAATAAGAATAATATTTGACAGGTCAAATTATGGATGAGTTGTTGTAGCAACATTATTATGCATATGTTATCAACTGAAATATGAAATAAGATTTAGCTAGATTAAAGTGTTGACTTTTAAGCCTCAAAAAAGAATAACAGTAATGATGCTTAGATCAAATTTATTTTATTCAAAATTCATATGTTAAGCTTTTTAGAAAGTTTCCTTGTGCTTCTCTAACAGAAATATTAAATGGTGTATATTCTGAATGTTTTTCCCCTCATGCTTTGTTTTCACTATTTTTAAAGCAGAGGGTCAGATTCTTGGGCTGCACTTATCCGTCTGAGAATCTGCTCCGTGTTACTCCTTGTGGCACTAGCCTAAAAAGAGCCATTCAACAACAGCAGTAAAAAAAGCAATACCTTATATTTCAGAACTACACTTCTATAGAAAATAAAAAAACAACATCATCAACAAAAGTTGTAGTGATTTCCATGTGACCAGCAAGAGCTCACATGCACCCTGAGAGTAACAGCATTAGGGAAAGTTGGTAGTACAATTACAAGGGAATACAGGTATAGGACCCATTATCCAGAATGCTCGGGACCAAGGGTATTCCGGATAAGGGGTCTCTCCGTAATTTGGATCTCAATACCTTAAGTCTACTAAAAAATCAATAAAACATTAATTAAACCCAATAGGATTGTTTTGCCTCCAATAAGGATTATTAATATCTTAGTTGGGATCAATTACAAGGTACTGTTTTATTTCTACAGAGAAAAAGGAAATCAGTTTTAAAATTCTGAATTATTTGATTATAATGGAGTCTATGGGAGACGGGCTTTCCGTAATTCGGAGCTTTCTGGATAACGGGTTTCCGGATAAGGGGTCCGATACCTGTATAACAAGGTAAAGAGTGACAGGAGACATTGCTTTTTGACATCTGCTCTCATCCTTCACTAAATAAAAGATGGTAACAGAGAACAGTGGATAACCAAAGTATTAAAAAAGTTTCACATGAACACATATTAATAGTGTTAGGCATAGGACTTTCAAAAAATTAATGAAAAATGGCACACTACTTGTGCTATTTGAGGTTTGGAGGCAGCAAAATTAGGGGGTCTATTAGTCACTTTTCCACAATTCGAAAAAACAGCAGCAAAAAAGTCACTATCTGAATTCAAGTTTTCTGAAGTAAATTTTTCAAGATTTATCAATCACATCTATTTCCAATTCAACTGGAAAAATTTGGCAGCTAAAATCTGGGAGGTTTATTTTCAACATGCAAACTATTTTAAGAATTGAGTTTTTTTATGATTAAGTTGATTTTGTAAAAATGAATAAAGCAACAGCATTTTTGTCGTAAGCTTTTTTTAAGATTTCAAGATTTGATTTTTTTTTTTTGTTGGTTTCATTTCCATGTTTTTTCCGCAATTCTATCTTTTTAAACTTTATCTCGAACAAAAATAAATCTGCCCCTAAACATATCAGTGCTGTGTCACTACCATACAATATAGTTAAAAGGGCAAATAAATCTGTATCAATTTTTACAGTCAGTAGGTCCCTTTTTTCTGCTAAATCTTTTAGCATGCAGCCATACACCCTAGATAGTAATTACTATGATTACTATGCCTTTGAACAATAAAGGTGGCATGAGCAGATTTAAACCACCTATTCAAGTCCTTCAGACTGATCTGTGTATGAGGACCCCCAACTGGGCTACCTGACTGATATCTGGGTGAAACTGGGCAGGTATCAATCAGGCAGGTTTGATCATCAATTGGATTGAGAACTGCATTGGCTCATTGAAGTGGCCCTCCGTTGTTGTTATCCAATCGTTTGATTGACCGCTTAATTGTTTGGAAACCTTGCCAAACGAGTGAATCATACTGTGTATGGCTAGTTTAACATGACTAGTCCCATTCCTTGTTGCTAGTCAAGGGATTAAATTACATATTTAGCTATGAGCCATACCATCATCTAAAAAAAAAAAATTACCCTGAAAAACAGTTTGTAAAATTCGGTTCATTAGATTAGTGACTAAAAAAACATTATACCGCCTTACATTCTAACATGATATAACTACTCTTATCTATTCATATATGGGAATATAGTTTATTCTATTTCCACTCATGGGATTTAAGCTACCTATAAAGCATAAAATGAGACATTATCATTGACTCGTGTTTAAATCATTAGTCTGATGAGGTAAAGGAATACTATGATCAAATGATTTTGGTTTTTTTATCCACCCCAAAACGTCTCATATAAAAAATCATTAGATTGTTGGTCTTCTGCTACAATAATGACATTTCAGACTTCCAAATCATTTTTGGGCAATACTGAACTAGAATCACATGCCTGGAGGAAACAAACAAGGACAACTTGACTGTTGAAAAATACTTATGAAAACAAGAAATCACGTGTGAGACTGTGTATCTTATCAGATTTGATATTATAGCATGAAAGATCAGATTTTGTAGCATTTCATAAAATCTTAAAGGGGTACATGACAGTGGGACAGATAGGTCTCCTATGTAGTTCAGGCCTTGAGGGTAATGTCAGACAGAACTTTGTAGCACCTGGATGCTATTGCCACTTGTGCAGGTGCCAAAACACCCTAAAACATGGAAAAGGAAGCATGTTTGCTCAACTATGCAGTCTTACTGGTTTCAACATGGCAATACTTATGCTTATCAATGCTAAGATATTTTCAGTTTGCCCACAAGAGAGACAATTACAGTAGCAAAACACCCCATCTTACATTGTTCTCTAGAACTGTCATTGTTTCTAGGTGAAAACATATGTTATTTTGCTAACATCCTATTATTCTGTGAGAATAAACCCTTCTACTCCAGAGCGAGGAAATGCCTTTTCTTATCTGTTACTTTATATAGAGTCTTTTTTATGCACCTTTTATCACCCCCTTTTAGGGAGCTGCATAAGGGGCTGGCACATTCAAAGTTAAGTGTATTAATACCTCTAATGTCACAACACTGGGAAGAATATGGGGGCAAATACAGAATTGAAACTACTTGGGAATCGGCTACGTAGACAGAGACCTGTGACTTTTAGCAAAGAAACAGACTTATACAAATAATCCATGTTTTTGTGGTGTCCCAGTGTTTACCCCTGTTGGGAAATCAGACCTTAGAATAACATGTACCAAGCATTAAAGGAACAACACTTCAGACCCAGTCGCAGAACACTTTGTCAGTTTTGACATCCTGCTACTTTTTTTTTACAGAAAGCAAAACAAACCAGGCCAAATTTCTTTCATGTGCACGTTCAAAGAAATAAAAGAATTTTTGGGCTCCGCTAACAGTGTAACAGAACAGAACTGCTTTTTGGCAATTGCCCCAGGGCTGTTTGTTGTCAGCACTGATAGGTTAGAGGTGAGAAATCCAATGTTATCTCTCAGCTATAACTGTCAGCAACAAGTATAAAACAAGCAGCAGCTGCACTCTACCATTAACATGAGACTGTAGCCAGCAAAGTCCAAAATAGCTTTTGAAGTCAGCCTGTGTTTTTGTTTAAATGGGCTTTAAAGGGAAACATACCCTATTTATAAGTATCCTTTATCATTTTCCCTGAAATAAAGCATGAGAGTATAGCATATTGTGTACAAAACATTAGCTCCTCCAGTGGTCATACAGTACAATGTAGCTTTTGCAGAACAATGTTTTGTCTAGTTAAGGTAAAATATATAAAAGATAAAAGCATTTTAATAAGCAACAGCAATTATATTTTCCCTTGAAGATTT
The DNA here is from genome assembly GCF_000004195.4 of Xenopus tropicalis. Classification (NCBI taxonomy): domain Eukaryota; kingdom Metazoa; phylum Chordata; class Amphibia; order Anura; family Pipidae; genus Xenopus; species Xenopus tropicalis. Next base: position 90,741,670 of record NC_030681.2, read on the forward strand.
CATCATTTTGTTAAAGGAAATGAGCTGGCCAATACAGAATGTTATCCTGCGTGCTTTAAGATACATGGTTCTCATATTATGAGAAGTAACCTCCTATATTTCCAGGCATTTTAATTAGTGCATTTCTCTCTTCTGAGAAGAATGAGCAGATCAAAGGTCTGGTATGAAATAAATGCAACTGGGAAGTGCCATGAGTAACCTTCAGTCAGTGGTTGTCATTTAAAAAAACTCACCATTGGGTATGACAAATGCATGATGGGGCAACAAATTGCATTTTCCACTGCAGTAAATTAGAAGTGACCTCAAGCAACTTGTGGCATTTTAAAGGGCAACTAAACATGGACAGCTTACATTGTTCTTAGGTCATACGGCTCCTTTGCTGCTTCCCATGGCCTGCCATCAACTCAATGGCATGCTACCTTATGACTGGTTGCTATAGGAGACATATATATTTCACTACAGGTGTCACCTAAGTTACCTTTCTACTAAGCCTTCTGGCCTCTTTATCTAAGCACGCAATGTAGACTGTATGCGCTAAAAATAAGCATAGAACCCTGCACCTCTTAACAGATCAGTACACATACACAAGGCCTTTAAAGGCTTTGAGAACGAGGGCTGTACTGAATTAACAGGAAATGCCAGATGACAGTAATTGATAAGAATTAAAGTTGGTCAATAACCCAATAAACTGATCTGAACATGGTTTAGTCCTTCTACATTGGCTTATTTTACTGTCTTTGTGCATATGAACATGATTATACCATTTGTTGTTTTTAATTTTAGAGTTCTATACATTGTTGACCAAGTCAGCTACTTATGTGCCTGTGTTATGGATCCAAATCAAAGGGCTACATTACTTAAATGTGTTTAGGGCTATTCAAATATTGCTAATATCGCTATCATACCATTGATGTGCTCCATTGCTCCTGGTCAAGTGCACCCTATATGATGTGATCATTAACATGAAGGCAAAATGACTGACTACATGGGTTAAAATTAAGTGTGATCTTTTGTATGGTAAGCTTAAAACATTGGCACTGTGATGCCTAAGAGAAGCTTTGTTCAAAAGTTATTTCGTCATAAATCAAAGGAAGCATTTACCAAGAAAGGTCACTGGTTTATAAGGTTACCTTTCAGAGCAATCATAGCTGCTCTTAGTTGTATAAACAAACAGAACAATTCAGATAATGTATGGCAGTATGATTGACATTTATAGGAAGTGATTTGAAGTATTTTTCTAGTGTTTAGTGTCTAGTGTTTCTAGATATGTCTCTATAGCCTTCATTTATGTGCCTCCTTTCTGTGTAGAGGTTCTGCTTTTGGAAGGCTTACTTATTAGGAGCAGACACAGTAAAGTGGGATCTTCCACCATACTAGTCAAACCTTGTTTCCTATAATCATGGAATCACAGCAAGCAGACAGGTGTCTTTTTGTTAAGACAAGCTTTGCATCATCCTGTAGATTGTAAGCTCTTGCAAGCAGGGCCCTCTGATCCTAATGTTACTCTGTATACCCTTATTTGTTAAACTTTTATGATCCCTGTTTGTTTAAATTTATTGTGAAGTGCTATGTAATTTGCTGCCGCTATATAAATAAATGATGGTGATGATGATCATCCCAAAATCTTGTGTATATGCCAGAATGTGGGACCTGATGACCATGCACAGGATACACAATTATAGATGGTGAGAAGGGAGGAATGCAGTGACATCTAGGAAGCACTGAATGGAAAGTGAAAGTGCCTGCCCCACCCTGTGTCTAATCAGGGATTCATGTTTAGGTTTAAAAAAACATTTATTATACAGCTCATATCTGGGTGACAGGTCCCCTTTAATTTGATTGTCACTTTGAACTACACTGAATTTAGCAATGGGTTGGCATAGAGCTATAAGGTGGCACAGAAATGGGCAACGATTTTCAACATCTCTCACTCTTGTTAAAAAATGGTGATGTTTGCAAAGTTCATTTTCTTAACATTTCTGGACCTCACATAAGAAGCTGTGCTGATATAGATAATTACAGACATGTTAGTGCCATATATATATATATATATATATATATATATATACTGTATATATCTGTATAACAATGAGCTGCTGCAGCTTCATATTTGTCTCTTATCCATGAAACAGTCTATGACCTAATGGCATCTTTGGAATGGGTATTAGACTTTCATAAATAGAATCTTCATTCAGCAAATGCAACTCAAGTCTAAAGCCTGAAATTTCAAAGAATTGTATAGAGTCCTATGAAAGAATATGCCTGGTATTTTGTATTGTTTGCCTAAGCTTCTTACATTATTATTATATTATTACAGTATTGTGTTTTGTTGTGGTAAAACAGATACATTGCTTTTTATAAATAATGTAATGATGTAAAAGGCAGCTTCATGTGAGTGCATTACCAGGATCTCCAGTCTGTCAAATCTCGTGCTTACAGACTGAATGCTGAAATGGTTCCCTTTTTAAATTAAATAGCACCCTGATGCTATTGTTTGAATCATTGCATGTCGACCACAATAAATCATCTACCCAGCGCTGCAGTCTTCAAATCCCCTATACCACCAACATATTTGCAAATGTATTTATTCTTTAGGAGAATAAATAAATTTGAATGTTCTTTATCATGAATAAGTTATGTCACCATGGATCTAACTAGCCATGCAGGACGTGGATTCAATATGTGACCGGTTTTAAAGGGGTGAGATGGCAACCCTAGTGAAGGAAAGAAAACTGTGTTTTAAGAAAAGGTTCTCATGTGTTAGGAGAGACATGGTGCTTCACTGGATGTGAAAGGAAGAGACATGAGGCTAAATATCGCATTAGTCTATGTTAAAATTACCACCAACTTGAGGCAGGCGGTAATTATAGAAAAGTACAGTTCATGAGCTTTTGGCAACACAATAAGGACTTTGCAGTGTGATTTATTCAAGTCTGTGTTGGCCCTAGAGTGATGCAGCCGCCAGTTTGCAGGGAAATGGGCATTTTCAGAAAAAGTAGTTTTAGGTTAATAGTAGTAGTAGTGTTTGGCTAATATGGCGTGTGCGCGATAAGTAGCGCATGTACGTTAATTAGCGTGTGTAACAAGTAGCGCGCTGCGTTAATTAGCGCGTGTTGCGTCAAATACCGCACGAAAATAGTCTTTGTGACTTAAATAACGCAAACAGCATCGCGTCTAAATTAACGCAAATATCCTTTTACTGAATCCAGCGTTAAGACACGAAAAATAAGACGCAATAAAAATTTTAACGCATGCTATAAATATCGCTCATTTTATCGCACTTTAGTGAATCAACCCTATAGCTTCTTGTGTTGCTGGAATGGAACCGTAGGTTGGTTCTGCTGAAGTCACAACAGTAGGTCCAATGTTTTCAATGAGGGCTGAAGAGTGTGGACCACAGTGTGAAGGTACCGTGAAGAGAGAGGTGACTGTCTGGGATTGTTTCCTGTGACGTTTAGACCCAATTAAATAGTAAGGTACAAAGGCCCTAAGGTAGTTTTCAGACGTGCAGGATTTATTTTTTTGTGTTGTCATCAGTATGGCTTATCAAAAGAATGTGGCAATTTTGGTGTCCCTGTCTATTCTTTGCTCCAAAATGCCTCATCTACCATAGCATACCATGTAAACACACTGGTAATATTGTATCACTAAATGGGTTGAAGGTACCTTTACCTTCATGATGTATTTTCTTATTGAAATAGCTTGAACTGAATGTATTTTTTATTCCTTTTTTTATGCATCATTTTTTGTAGGCATTACTAGCTTAGCTTTCAGATTTTGCCCTTCCAATGGTGTAATTGCTTTATGTCATGTTATCCACAAGTTTTATTTGCTCTTTTGCTCTCCTGCATAATACCCTCATGCATGGCCCTGGGTAGTGGGCTAATATTGTGAAAGTACTAAAGTAAAGAATAATGGAAGTGTGACTGACCTGGCCAATTCTGCTTTAAATGTACAAAAAAGGGAATTAATCATTGTCATTATTTGCAAGTGTACTTGGAAAGAAAAAAAGCTTTTATTCCAGTAAAATGAATCTCATTAGAATCTCATTAGTCATTAGAGGGAGTACAAAAAAGCAGGAACTCCATGATAATTTCCCTTTACATAAAGTGACAACTAAAATACAAGAACTGAAATCACCAACATACTCTCTTGTTGATTTCCTGTGTTCTTGGGTGCTAAAGTACCTAATAGCATATATTAATCATTTATCATAGAATTCTCAACAGAATCTGATTTTACTGCTTGTAACTATACAAACTTGAACAAAACAGAATTACCATTGTGTTCCAGGAAGTGAATTTCCACTTTCATTGCAGGTTCAAAACAAAATTCCCAGATGTAAAGTTAGATGATGTCATGTGCCCGGATGCAGTTCCCTTGTATATGGCCATGCTTGTGCTACACAATGCTACCTTGGTTACGATGTAAATATTGTCAAAATATGTGTGATCAGTTTTTATTTTTGATCCCTTTCCAAGTTAATATGTTTTCACTCACGCTAATAAAATTCACATAAAATGCCACATTAATTGCTTAAGTTAAATGAAACAGAAACTTTGTCTAAATACAACATGCTCTATCGTGCATGAAAGAGGATTTTATTTTAATATGCACCCACCTTTATTATATGTTTCAAGCTGTAAAGGAGAACTAAAGCTTAAAAAGGAATTAAGCTAGAAATGCTACACTTGAGGGGTCATTTACAAAGTCTTTAAACAGAAGTGCAAAGCCACTAAGGGGTACAAAATCAGACCCCTTAGGGCTAATTCAGGGAGTACTTCTGTATGGGGTCTGGCTGCACTCTTCATCTAGAACTGTGTAAGAACTCTGGCTTGAGGTGCAAAGCTCAGCACTGGCAGACATAGGCCAGCCTTGTTCTTACCTTCTGCCATAGGTCAGATGCCAAGTACAGGGCCCAGTTGCTCCATCACTGCTCTGTAACTTGTGCATCAAAATGACTTGCAGGTTATGGGGTGTGTCACTTTTAGTATGTTATAGATTTACCTATTCCTAGCAACTTTTGAATTGATCTTAATTATTTATTTAGTTTTATTGTTTTAGTTTTTGAATTATTTGCCTTTTTCCAACTCTTTACTGCTTTTAAATGGGGGTCACTGACCCCGGGCAGCCAAGAACTATTGCTCTGTGAGGCTACAGTTTTATTGTTATTGTTGCTTTTTATAACTTACTTTTCTGTTCAGGCCGTCTCCAATACACATACCAGCCTCTCATCCAAATCACTACCTGGTTGGTAAGGTAACTTGGACCCTAGAAACCAAATAACTGCTGAATTTCCAAACTGGAGAGCTCCTGAACTTAAAGTGAAACAACAAATAATAAAAAAAATTAAGAACAATTGCAAATTGTCTCAGAATATTACTCTCTATATTATACTTAAGGTTAACTCAAAGGTGAACAACCCCTTTAAGAGAAGCCTAGAGCACACTGTGCATGTGCAGCACCACTGAACTTCAAAATAAAGTCCAACATGATTAAATACAACTGGATATATAGAACTCAGTGTAACAAGAAGTCCTGCACATAATATAGTTGACTTGAAAATTTTTCCAGTGGAGTGTAACATTACTGGGACATTGTCAGACATTACAATGCCCAGACATTACACAGCACAACTAAAGAATTCAGAGAATGTTTATTGAGACATCTGTAAGAACAAAATTAACCTTTCCATGAAAATATTTTTGTATAACATGTGTAACAAATGGAAATAACTGCCAAAGATGTAAAGAATTGCATTGGACAGCTGATGGCGGAGGTGTTGATTCTGCATCATGTGACAGGGCTATCAAGTGAATCTACCAGCTCACCAACTGTGACCTAACCTTGTTAGCTATCCCTCCTAGACTAAGGGGCTGATTTACTTACCCACGAACGGGTCGAAATGAGTCCGATTGCGTTTTTTTCGTAATGATCGGTATTTTGCGATTTTTTCGTATGTTTTGCGATTTTTTCGGATTCTTTACGAATTTTTCGTTACCAATACGATTTTTGCGTAAAAACGCGAGTTTTTCGTATCCATTACGAAAGTTGCGTAAAAAGTTGCGCATTTTTCGTAGCGTTAAAACTTACGCGAAAAGTTGCGCATTTTTCGTAGCGTTAAAACTTACGCGAAAAGTTGCGCATTTTTCGCGTAAGTTTTAACGCTACGAAAAATGCGCAACTTTTTACGCAACTTTCGTAATGGATACGAAAAACTCGCGTTTTTACGCAAAAATCGTATTGGTAACGAAAAATTCGTAAAGAATCCGAAAAAATCGCAAAACATACGAAAAAGTCGCAAAATGTTCGTTTTCAAGTCGGAACTTTTCCAATTCGGGTCGGATTCGTGGGTTAGTAAATCAGCCCCTAATAGTACTGCTCATTTGTAATACAAAAGTCATTCAAATAACACAGAGGAAAAGTGATGCATTTAATGAAGCTGTCATTACGGTACACAGGGATACATTTATCAAAGAGTGACAACCCTGTGAAAAGATAATATAAGGGTTATTTTTCAATCCCAAGGGAGCAAGTGCAACAGCGCTAAGGTGCTTAGTACACACTTACTGAGCATTTTAGCCCTGCGGATTGCTGCTTTCTGCAATGAGTGTTGCATCAAAAATCCAGTGCTCAGTGCAAGGGGGGTGCAGCAAAAGGACAGAATCCTGATTCAGGCTACACAACCTGACACTCCTTAACTTGCAGGTCTGAACCCACTACCTGCCCCCCTAAGGATGAGGGAGGGGCAGATAGTGGGTTGGGGTGGGGGACACTTACATGCTTCCCCTGCCCTCCTCTCTTGGATAACATAGGCAGTGTGCTATCCGATGGGACAGTTGCAAGTCACTGCAGTTCTTACACAATGCAGGATACAGTTTGCCAAGAAAAAAAAAAAAGGCAAATTGCATCTTTATTGCACTTTGTGCATTACATTGTAAATGACCTCTTTTATGACTATTGAGTTAACTTTTAGAGGGGAATGTAATAAAAGTCAGTTATGGTAAAATGTCGCCATGCAAAAATTTACACCTTCTGTGCGAACAAATTTGCCTTTGCCTGAATTTTATATGGGCTTTGCAAACACGGAAACTGTTTAGCAACCACTTCCGACAGTGGAAGAAAGTTTGTGAATTTTATTGTTCTTCTTCTCAATGAGAAAGTTGTTAAGTTTCTTCCAAAAGTTTATGCCACCTTCAAGCATGCCTTAAAAAGTTTGCAATGCGCAATTAAAATTCGCAATGTATTAACATTCTAATGTACAATTACATTTCTAATTACATTTAGAAATGCAAATTTTTATTCCTATTTGTGCCCATTTTTTTTTTCTTTTATTACATTCTCCCATTTGTATGTTATAGAATGGCCAATTCTTAGCAACTTTTCAATAGGTCTTTTTTAAAAAAAAGTTTTCACATTATTTGCTCTCATCTTCTGACTTTTTTCAGCTATCAAAAGGAGGTTACTGACCCCAGCAGCCAAAATATTATTGTTCTGTAGCGCTACAATTTTATTGTTATTGCTTCTTTTATTTCCTTATAGAAGGCCATCTCCTATTCATATTGCAACATCTCGTTCAAACCACTGCCTGGTTGCTAGGGTAATTTTGACCCAGCAATAAGATTCCCTCTTTGTCTGTATTTTTCCTAATAAAGGTCCTGTAATGGTAGCCCTACAGTCCCAATCTATACTGTATATTCCTGTCTTTATCAGGCAATCCCTGAAAAGCTATAAAAAGGAAAAAGTTACCACTAATGATAAAGAAATATAGGCAATACAATTTAAACACTGTGTGTGACACTTAAAAACACAAATTATGTATTTTAATAATCATACTGCAAAATATTCTTTCATTATAAAATATAATGCATCAGTAATCTGATAGAACAGTGAATGTGTTGTTATGATTGAAGTATTGAAGGAAACAAGTCAAAAGGAAATGACTGCATAGTGCCTGCTTAGGCCATTGTTGTTGTCCTGGAACACTGGAGTTAGAATTCATAATGTAACCAGCTCAGACCTGAAACTTTCAGCTGAGTTATGAACTAGTATTGAGGAAACACAACAGAGCACAAGAAGGCCCTGGGGATCAGTTTCGCATTATGCAAGCATTGTTTGTCAGTATACTTGCTGTGTAGAAAGCTGGCCAAATGTGCCAATCATTTCTTAAAGCAATTTGATCATTTCTTATGTTTATTGGCCAATGGATATGTCCCATCAGTGAACTGTCTTCTTAAATGAAACTGTTAAACTGTTGGAGTAAAATAGGAATACAAGTCAACAGATGACCAATAGATGTTTCAGAGCATAGAGACATGTGGCCGGCCCCTTTGAATAAAGTGCTGCATGTGTTAGAAGCAAAAGTTAGTGAACGTCAAGAGGCTCTTGATGCTACTTCAGGCACTGATCTGGCGCTCGGTGCACAGAGAAGCATTTCTCAGGGAGAAAGTGCTTGGAAAGTGAGCACTAAGGGGCATGCTCTTGCACCCTTTAGTGTTCTAGCACTTGCACTGCAAGGGAATATGAAATTACCCCATATTTATATATTTCTTATAAACCCCCTTTGGGAAAGTGAAAGAAGTTGTTTAACTTTGTTTTTGTTTGATTAGATTTCCTATCCTTTAATTTCATGTAGTGCACAGCCAAGCACAGTGTGCATTTTCATTGATTGCTTCCAATATATAAGCACTAATGTTTGCCCAGGTGCAGAATCCCATAGCAACCAATAATATGTTTGCTGACCAATAAAAAATTCCTGCTATAGGTGACTAGATATGTAGAACCGCTCACCTTTTAGTAGAAGAACCCTAAAATGCCCATAGCAGTAACATAACACAACCACAGGGTCTGTTGCTACAGTGGTCCATAGTCCATAGTTAATTTCTCTAATTATCTTATTGTAAATAGATTTTGGTTTGTAAATGAGTGCTGAAAAAGGGAGGCTGGCTAAGTATTCTGTAATGGCATAATGTTATATTTCTTAACCGTACTTTAGTTTTCTACATTATATTTACATATACCATCTCCTTCCTCATCTGTACATCATTAACATTACCAGTAACCTTTACCATTGCACACAGTTTCACTAAATTATATCCTGTTCTCTCATACAACCCCCAGCTTATTTCTCTTGCTTATTGCTCTTTACTTGGACTTCTGCTTTTTATCTACTTTACTAAAGCAATGTATAAAACTTCTAGTAAGATTAGAACATCAATATTTATGTTCATGTGGGAAAACTTTTAAATACATGTTTTTATGCTAGCAACTAAATCTTGCAGAAAATGGAGAAAGTGCAATATTGCAGAAGGAATGCCAGCAGGGCTTTATTTAAGTCCAGTGCGGCCTTACACACCAGACCTCAGCCCACCCCCTCAGTCCTCAATCAGCAAATGTGAAGTAGGACCTACTGTACTGTGCAAGCGCTGATCATGGATATTCAGAATATATTTATGCCTATTTCAATTTACTGTATATGTAGGGATGCCATTTTCCTGGTTTTAAACCTGGACAGTCCAGTTTTCAGATGGACTGCATGGTTTAAATCTGGTTTCAGAGGTCTGAAAACTAGGCAGGACCATGCCCGGATTTGTGGAGAAGCCACAAAGGCCCGGGCCTAGGGCGGCACAAATTTGGAGGCGGCATGCCACCCCGCCGGACCAAAATTTCGCACATGTATCCTCTCTTTATGCATGCGCGCGTGTACCCGCTGTTTACGCATGTGCACTCACACGCACAGGGGGGGTGGCCTCGGGGCGCCCAGACTGGAAATTGGGCCCTGGGCAGGACTGTTCCCTTATTGATGTGAAATCACAGACTGCCACATCACAGCATACCCCTAAATCATGGCCACTTCCCCAAAACATCATTGACATGCCCCTATATGTATCTGTACCACTCCCTGATATCACCTATACTTCCCCCATCTGGACCTCACAGAAGTAAAAGGTAGCAACCCTACATATAGACACCTAAGGGCTACCAACCTAAAGCTGCCCCCTAGCCCTCCAGTGCCTATAAGGTAAATACAGCCCTGGACAACAGATTCCTCTATCATGTCATACTTTTATACGCTAAAACGTTTCTTACAATATTTGGCTACCTAAGCATAGCTGACCCCAGCAGACATACTGTGGGAAACCACTTTATTAAAGGGTCAATGCTTTGTGTAGAGGGATTATAGTTTATGAAGCTGCTTTTTATCTGTAATAGTAGAAATGGTTACATATCTGAAAAGGTCAAACAAAGTGCAGGGTTTAATGATTTCTAAATATAAAGTAATGATCCCAACAGTCGGTTTCCATCTGTTGTGGGCTGGATTTAATAGTATCCAGTAGTAAAGGCATTTCCGTTCCCCAGATCATTAAGGTGTAATCAAACCTGCAGAAAATACAATTTGGCTCTGTGACTTCCAGCATAACCTTCTGCTGCTGACACTCATTAAAAAGAACTGGCTGCTTCATGCATACTTGTCCTATTCAATTATATATATAATCAAATTGATTTTAGGGTATGGATTCATGTATTGCAATAAATCTAATCCAAATAAGTAATAATAAGAATCTCATTTAACCCAAATCATGGAATCTGGATGAGGTAATACAGTTGAGGTTATAGATTATATAATGCAAGAAAATCTTTGCATAACTTCGGCAAGGAGAGCAGCTATAGAGGAAGCAGACATCATTGTTAGGGCCCCCTGTCCCCCCAGGCCCTCCCCTAGCCACGGGGGCTGCTTCCTCTATAGTTATGCCACTGCTTCCCATGATTAATTTACTAATTATAAGTACCATATTTATATCAAGAAATGTATGTAGCCTTGAACTACACAATATTAAGGATATAATTATAGATTTAATAGGGCTGAGACTAAAAAACTAATGGTATGTGTATGTCATGGTTTGTAGGATGATTTTGGCCTTCCATGATCATATACTGGGGATCATGGCATTTGACCTTGGCAGCTCAGCAAACCACCACACATCCAAACCATCTACAAATCAGCACCTTATGCCAAGAGGGTGTTTATATCATTTTCTTAATGGCACATGTAATTCATGGGTAGATTTGATTTGTTAGGTTTAGATTGGTTTAGACTAGTATATGTGCTATGTCCCGATAATGAGTAAAAAGAAATCATTTTGGATTGATCTAAATATAATTAAAGAAGTCACTCTTATCATGTGATCCCAGCCCAGTCTTGTTGGTTGAAGAGCTTTATCATCGTGTTTGGAGAACAGTCTCATTTAGCTGAGGGATCTCTTAATCATCTGTATGGCCCATCATTGCAAGCCTAAGGGGGAAGACACACGGAGCTACTAGTAGCAGCTACTTTTTTCATGGCTACTAAACACCATAAAATACCCTGCCATAGACAATACTGAGAACTGCCTCTGCTAAAACACATGTTGAGACTGTTATCAGTAAATGATCAGCATTGTCTATTTTAGTAGCAACTACAAGTAGCTGCTACTAGTAGCTCCATGTGTCTTCACCCTAAAAAATCACAGATCAGAGTAAGACAAGATGTTTTTCTGTCTAAGTTGTAGAGCAGGGAATCACACAAAATAGCTCATGCTCTCATTTTCCTCAGTATTCTTATTCATTCCCCAAACATTCAATTATTTGTTACCCATTATCAGTCTTATTCAGTTCTTTTGTTTAATATAATAGCTTTCATTAAAAAATGTGTAGTTTCTTATAGTATTTTTCTCAACTGAAGTAAACTGATGAGTAAATACTGACTGCAGAAAGCTGCACAGATTGAGCAGAGCAGAATATATATCTATACATCCAGAGACAAAGGCGGAATTGTATGCACAGTGAGGTCACTGCAGTGGGTTGGTTAACTGGTAATCCATTAAACTTGCAAATCGATTCCCTGATTATAGCAGCAGGCAGGTCTCCCCAGCACAAAACACTTTATCATGGCAAAATGAATATGCAAAAGGGCCTTTGTATTACAGATACCCACACCCTATTATAATTGACATTTTGCCAAACAACAAAGCTGTAAACTAGTAAATTGATTCACTTTGACAGCATTGCTTTCCTGAGTTACTGAGGATTCCTTTACTCATTCCCAATACCCGTGCATGTAATGCCAGGAGAATAAAAGTACTACTGTTATGGAGAAGAGGGTGTTACAATTGGAAGGAGTGGCTTTAGTACCCCCCGGCAATAGTGCAGAGAAAGAGAAAGCATAGTTTGGTGTGAAGGATTACTGAAGGTGAATAAGCTCGGCCGAGGGTGAGATACACAGACATCACAAACAGGTAAGCAGCTACAAGGCCTAATGGAAATAGCTACATTTTCTTTAAGAATTTTGTGTGTCAAGATATTATCTAGGTTATGACACAGCAATAAAAGGACATGGATTTCACAATGCAAAGAAGTAAAAGGAGAGGAATGTGCTTTTGGTGCAAAAGAAATATAAACATAGGGGTCTCAAATACTTTAATGCTTTGGGTAATACAGTTATGCTAAACACATATACACATTTGCCAAGCACTGTGGAACATTGTTACAGTTTGGAAGTACAAATTACTGTCAGTTTCCTTCATATATTTTTTAAATCTGCACATTTATTAATGTACATTAAAGGAAAATGAAAGGTCGGTGGTCAGCAACATGTAAGGCTCCCCCATTCATTTCTTATTGCTTACCTCCTATCCCAAGCTAAGTCTTCTTCAAATGCGCTGACCTGGGCTTCTTTTGACTGTCCAAGCATACACACAGGACTGCGCATGTACTGAGATTTAACATGTACAGGGGGTGCCTGGGACACAGAACATAATGCGGCATTTACAAGTAAATTACCCTGATCAGTTAATATTTATCAAGAGAGGAATGGCCAGCCCACGATAAGAAGGAAGAAACTATAATCACTAGGGGTGGCTTACAACATGGCAACCCCCAATGATTGTGCCTTTGCTTCTTCTAAGTGAAACTCAGAGAATGGTCCCTTTCTGACATTCTGAAAAGATCTTGAAAACAGTGTATGTTGCTGCCCCCTTCAGCAGCAAACTGGTGGGAATATTCACAGACAACTTTAACTGGGTGCATATTTCTAAAAGCCAATGTCCCACCATTCTATTTACTTCTATGGGATTTTTAGGGGCTCATCAAAGCGTGAGCTCTCACTTGCACCCGTTCCCACTTAAAAAATCCTATACAAGTGAAGAGTGAGCAGTCTGTTTTATAAAAACAGACTGCTGTTTATAAACTCTGTAGAATATAATGGTGTTAGCTGTTATCAACTATTTAACCTGTGCCATTTAGCCCTATTTCAATTGCCTTCATTGCTATACAAGCTGCTTGTTTATATAAACTATAGTAGTGTTTTACCAGTGCAGCACATTATATATTTGAAACACTTTTGTTTTTGGTGATACTGTTCCTTTAATTGTAACATTGAGCCTAAAAGCTACTAAAATGCATTTAAATTCTAAATATAACAGGGTGGGTTTGCCATTAGTATTGATATTGTTATCATCAGGGCCAAGTTTCTGTCTACTGCAGAGTCAAAGCCAGTATGTAAAAGTAGAATTGCCTGTTTGATTAGTACTCATTGAAAAGGGCATAATTGTTACATATCTAATTGCGAGAACATCAGAACAGCATATAGAACAAATTCGTAAGCCTAAATGACATTATTTATACATGACATTATACATTGCAAACATTTCTTTTACATTCTCCATTGTATCTTTTATTTGGTTTGTGGAACATTTATATTCCCTTATGTATTACCCATATAATTGGCTATGTATAGCAAGGACCCATTGCTAATCCTATATAACTCTGACCATTCCTGTTTAGAATGTTGGTATTTTTAAGCTTGTGAAGGTCATTCTCATGGACTTATATTGAGCTTAGCATTATCAGGGGAAAGGTCTTGCACAAGAACAGCCAAAAATATGTCGCTCTTACACAATGGTATTTCTATGACTCATAAGTGACCCTCTCCTGAGAATATTAATCTAAAGAAAAAATTGGTTATGACTCGCACTGGTCTATTATTGTTTGGCTGTTTTTAAGCTGCACTCACATTGAAATTAAGCTGCTGTCGTCACCCCTGAAATAAACAGAATCTGCTGCATCCAAATAAACTTAGCACCCCAAAATTCTCTTGTGTACACTTGTCTGTCACTAACAAACTGCTGCACTGCTGCACTGCTGCTTTGCTTACACTATGGGGCTGATTTACTAACCCACGAAATCGACCCGAATTGGAAAAGTTCCGACTTGAAAACGAATATTTTGCGACTTTTTCGTATGTTTTGCGATTTTTTCGGATCCAATACGATTTTTGCGTAAAAACGCGAGTTTTTCGTATCCATTACGAAAGTTGCGTAAAAAGTTGCGCATTTTGCGTAGCGTTAAAACTTACGCGTAAAGTTGCGCATTTTTCGTAGCGTTAAAACTTAACGCTACGAAAAATGCGCAACTTTTCGCGCAAAACATACGAAAAAATCGCAAAGTACCGATCATTACGAAAAAAACGCAATCGGACTCCATTCGACCCGTTCGTGGGTAAGTAAATCAGCCCCTATGTCTAAAAGCTTTACTTTTGTCTAAATGACATTAACTTTTTTCCTCTGTAAGTGCAGCACGGTGACTTTATATGCAATGAATATCCTGTAAAATATATCTTAATAAATACTGCTTTGTGATTTTATCTGGTACTTAGTAATATAATTTGTGGCATATAACTCACTAGGAGTCTATTGCAGTCTACAAAGTGCAGTTGTTACCCATAATGCAGTATCCCCATAATTCTATAGTAACTGTGGTGTGTTCTGCGTTGCATCTGCTGCAATTATACCTTATGTGTCATAAAGAACGCAATCTTGTTTGTTTGTTTTATTATGCAAATTGGATGCTGGTAAGACTCTAGACACAAAATACTCTGGGTACGCTGGAGCTACCACCAGGTCCACCTATACCAGGTCCACAGTTGTGCACCACTCATCGGACTGGGGTGTCATGGTCCCACCAGCAAACCTTAGACCGCAGGCCCTTTCTCCAAGCCATTTTACCTTCTCTCTTCACTCACCTTCTTTTAATCACTACTCCTAACTTATTATTATCTATCCTCCCTTCCAGTTCTTCTCTTTGCTCTCATATAGAAATGGGAATGACCAAGGTATAGGAATACAAGGCAAATGGTTGGGTGAGCTGGAGGGCCCACTGGGAGTTTTCCTGGTATCTCCATTGGTCAGTCTGACACTAGACAGGATAGGTGCATTGACAAGCATGTAGGAGTGCAGGAGCATATTTGGAAGTAAGTACCTAAATAAATTGGGTGAATATGTGTTCTCCATTCCATCTATTTTAAAGCAGAAGTTCTTGCAGCTGCATCAGTATTTAGTATTAGTATTTTTATGTAATGGAACTCCTCTGTGACAAATATCTTATATTTTACAACAGTGGGTATGCTATTAGCACACTGCCACCTGTAA
Source organism: Xenopus tropicalis (assembly GCF_000004195.4). NCBI lineage: Eukaryota > Metazoa > Chordata > Amphibia > Anura > Pipidae > Xenopus > Xenopus tropicalis. The sequence continues at coordinate 90,757,134 of NC_030681.2, forward strand.
GTGCTGTTATGTACCTTAATCTCATGGGTGAAGACATACAGAGCTACTAGGAGCAGCTACTTGTCTCTACATCTGTTTTACCAGAGGCAATTCTCATTATTGTTTATGGCAGGGTATTTTCTGACGTTTAGTAGCTGTGAAAAGTGGCTGCTACTAATTAACTTCATGTGTCTTCACCCTAATACAGCAAAATCCTCTGTCTAAACATTCAGAAAAACAGCTCTGCCCCACCATTCAGACTTTCACCATTCAAACCTCCTACCACTGATTTACATTAAATAATAAAAGAACTTCCAATCACTACACTGAAAATGTACCTCTAAATAATGTAGTATGTAAGAATACTGTCACAGGAAAACATGTTTTATTTAAAATGCATCAGTTAATAGAGCGTCTCCAGCAGAATCCTGCATTGAAATACAATGATTTTTTTTATATTTAATTTTGAAATTTAACATGGGGCTAGCCATATTTTTTATTTCCCTGGGTGCTACAGTCATGTGACTCTGATAAACTTCAGTCACACTCTACTGCTCCACTGCAAGTTGGAGTGATATCACCCCCTCCCTTTCCCTCCCAGCAGCCAATCAGCAGAACAGTGGAAGGTAGCAAGGTAGCAACATTGCTAAAAATTGTAGATATCAGAATAGCACTCAATAGTAAGCAATCCAGGTCCGGCTTGGACTCCTTGTGTTACATGGGAGTAGGAGAAACAATAGGTTATCTGAAAGCAGTTCTAATGTGTAGTGCTGGCTCCTTCTGAAAGCTCAGACTCAGGCACAATGCACTGAGATGCACTGTATATAATACTCAGCACTGTCAGTGGTCTGTTGCCAACGTGAATCTTCTGTTAGGTGTTAGAACTGTTGCTTGCTGCTTCCTCTTGAAAAAACCCATTTGAATGGGCTTCAAACATACTCATAGGAAATGTGGTGGAAGCGCATAAAAGTGACTAAAAAAAAAAAATATAGTGCAATGCATTTTAAACAGCCATTGTCAAACTCGTCTTATGTTGGCATTTTGGCGTGCTGACACTTGGGTCTGGTGAGTGTTCTAACCAAATTGAGCCGGTGGAGGATACTGACCACACTTTGCACTTTATTTATCAATTTATGGCATTTTGCACTTTGCACTAATGGTCCCTAATATGGCTGTTTAAAACGCATTGCACTATATTTATGTTTTTTTGTTCACTTTTATGTGCTTCCACCACATTTCCTATGAGTACAATCAGTGTTGGACTGGGACCCCAGGGGCCCACCAGAAAACCTTAGACCATAGGCCCCCTCTCCAAACTATTTTTCCTCCTTTCCTCGCCCAACCTCTTTATTCTCCTAGTCTCTTTTATTTACTGTACATGCTAGCATCTATTCTTCCATCTATTTCTCCTCTTCATTTACATTTACAAATACGGAATGACCATATAGCAGGCCATTTGGTAAAGGGCAGGAGGGCCCACTGACACCAGGGCGCACCGGGAGATTTCCTGGTATCCTGGTGGGCCAGTCTGACACTGAGTACAATGCACTGAGATGGCTGCCTACACACCAATATTACAGCTAAAAAATTTAATTTGTTGGTTCAAGAATAAAATTATAAATAAAGTTTTAAATTGTACAGTTAATTATTTGGTACGGAAACAGTGTAATTTAGAAATAAAAAGTACACCATAAAAATCACGATCCCTTTAAATAGAAGTAAGGCAAATAATACTCAAATAATATATCCTAACTCTTCAAAATGTTATACCCCTAGAAGATATAGGTTTGACAAACAGAAGGCGGGACACATTTAACATATTCAGTTAAGCAATAACCACAGCATTTGGAAAACCATTATGTTTTATCCATATTATTGGGGATAAAGTTACACAAAGTGATAAAAGATACCCTTGATAGAGGATAGCCTTGAGCTGTACACCTGCAGGATTATGCCACAATATTACTTCCTGACTTTAATTTTCTGTCTGTAAAATGCAAACATTTGCTTATTATATGATGCATAAAATGCATGGTGTGTGCTGGTGATAAAATTCCCCCTTTTAGACGTTCTCCATATGTGCCAAAGATGCTAGATATATTCCCATTCCTACAGTTTGTATGATTATCCCAACGGGATAGGTTATGTATTGTGTGATGAAAACCTAGACATTCCCTCTTTTGGTGCCATCAACTGGACCGTGGTTGATCAACATTCCCTTAACAGATGTTGAAGAGGGAAAATCTCACACATGTTTTGCAGAGACTGGATGGTGTCCCTAGTGATCCATTTCATCACTTCTACCGAGCCTGACCTTTATAAGCTTGAACATGGACAAACCAGGAAATGCGTTGTGCTATAAACTTTTATTGTTCAGCATTCACTTTGGAAGGCGATCAAGATAAACATGTTAATACAAAATAACAGGCATTTTAAGTGCTATTATGAGAGAGGACTAAAAGAATTGCTCGCCAACTGTAAATCATTGTTTTTTTAAAGGTATTCAGAGAAATATTGTAAATAATTCAGTTGCATGAAGACAGACATCTAAGAATGAATTCTGTCTCTGTAAGCAATTATAACCATGAAGTCATCTTTGGTGCACTTGGGGGAGGCTTTTTATTTCTTGTCAGCAGTGTGTTACATTTGTGAAATCATCCAAACTACTCCAAACAAAATCAGTATGTAATGGGGTGTGTATGGTTCCTGCTTATTCTGCTTTAGGGCAGCTTTTCTAGCCTGCAGTGAGCACTCATTTATTAAAGGTTAATATCTACATGATAACATTGGCACTGTGTCACTGAGTCAACTGTATTGATCCAAAATGCCCTTCCCCACTGTTATTTTGTGAATGGATCCATACTGCCCTATGGCACATTACCCCCATATGTAATAAAAGGCACTAAATTTGCCTAGTAGCAGTAACCTATAGAACCAATAAAATGTTTGCTTTTAAACAGGTGACCAGTACATTCTACCTGCTGATTGGGTTGCTGCTCCTGGGCAAACATAGTGCCTTTTATTACATAAACTCACTCAGTGTTGCTCAGAAAAATTTGCTTTAGGGCAATATAGCACACCGTAGGGTAGCATATGCTTCCTATATTACACCTCTTGTCCTTACTGCAGTATGCAACCTTGTTAGAAGCAAGGGCTTATTTTGTCCACAAGTGCAGTGAGCAAAGTGCAATCTGATTTCCCCAAATTAACGCAAGCTCTAGTGCACTTCAACGCAAATTGGATGCTATTGTGTGAAAGTCCACCTGGTGTCATTTCCAGTGTGCCTATTGATGCTGCGTGGCAGTAGCTCCTGGGTTCCCCTGCTTTAATGGGTGTAGTAGCTTTTGATTTGTAACAAAAGGTAGGGATGGATAAGAGGTGCTGAGTGCAACTACACATAAGTGAAGGAGCAGTTTTACACAAAACTAGAAAAAATAGCTACAGCACACTTGCACTTAAAAAATTAGGTCTGGTAGGCACCTTGGACTTCAAACTCTGCTACCACAAGGACTGCTGTAAATAAGGAAAAAACTATGTAAAGTGCTGCTTAAGTGCTATATAAATAAAGAATAATATAGGTATGAGAACTGCTATCTTGAAACCCGTTATCCAGAAAGCATCAAATTACAGGAAAGCCATCTCCCATAGACTCCATTTTAATCAAGTAATTCACATATTTAAAAACCAATTTTCTTTCTCTCTATAAAAATAAAACAGTACAGGCATGGGAACTGTTATCTGGAAACCTGTTATCCAGAAAGCTTTGAATTATAGGAAGACCATCTTTATTTTAAGCAAATATTTCAAAATTTTACAAAATGTTTCCTTTCTCTCTATAATAATAAAACTGTACAGATACGGTGACCCACAATGTTGCCTCTAATTCCTTCTCATCTGTGTGCGCAAATAAATGCAGAGTAAATGCAATATTTTATGTTTTAATACAAAATTCTTTGTGTGCACCACAATTTGTTATGCGCTGGCCTTAAAATTTGTGTGCTCACACACGAGCGTGCACCTTAAAGGGAACATTGCTTCCCTATATCAAATGGCTGTATATTATGCAGGATAAATTGATTGCAGGCACTATGTGTATTGTATATGTCATTGTACATGGTCAGGTAGAAATATAGAGCAAATACTGAACCAAATTATGTCTTCATTTCCTAAACTGCAAATATTGGTTTTATATAAATACAGTATATATATATATATACACACAGTATATTTATATATATATATATATATATATAAAAGGGGTAAAAGGTAAGCGATTAATGTCACTGGGGGGGTGCCTAACATTTGCCTCCCCCCAGTGATTTTTACCTTTCCTTCTCCTTTAAGACATAATTTGGTTCAATTTTTACTTTAAGGATATAAATAGTAATGAGCATAATTTTTCACCAGACATGGCTTTGCTGCAAAATTCCACATTTCACCATTGACGATTTTTTTTGAGGAAACGACCGAAAAAATTCGTTGAGTAAGGATAAAGTGCTGTTCCGTCAAAAAAAGTCCTGGTTGCGTCAAATACATTTCGTTTGTGTAAAATAAAGTCATGGTTGCGTGAAAAAAGGCACGTTTTGCATATTTTTCAGCGTTTTGTGCATTTTCACAAATTTTTCCGCCAAAGCGAAATGGGACAGATTCGCTTATCACTAGATATAAATCATGTCTCTGAAATACTTGCAGTGCTAATAACCACGCTTATAATGCTGACCAAAGGGATGGCATCTAACTATCAACTACATTAAACCCACACAGTTGTAGGGAGAAGCAGCAGTTAAACTAGGCAAGAGATAATGTGAAGGAAAGAGAAAAATGAAGAAAGAATGGAGGGCAAGCAAGGCAGATATATACCTGCATTACTGAGTCAGCATGTAGATTCTGTGATTCTACAAGTGGTGTAACAGGACTGACAAGAAATATAGGCTTGAAAAATGGATCGCCCAGATGTTGCCGCACATATTGGGCCAGATCCATTTCCATGAGGAAGGTTTATCCTCTTATTCAATTGCAGATTGCCCCAATAGAACAAGATGCAATTCCATCTCACTGTTTATCACATGAAAACTCTATTGATGTCTAAGGGAAAACTGGAAATGATTTAGGAAAAAGTTTTCATGTGATAAACCATAAAATAATGTTTTCCCCTTGATTTGAATCTGGCTTGTTAGACAATGTGCCTGAACCCATTTTTTTCTCTTGTACTCTGTATGTAGATAGATTTATTGAAACCCTGTATTCAAGGATGTATAGAATGCAGTTTATTCCCACCAGAGAACAGACTATCCTCACTTGTGCTTCTTTCCTGCTATATTTAAACATGTATGAGACTTAAGGTGGCCATATTGCAGCTTACCGGCTCATGTAGGGGCAGCAACGAGGGGCATGCCTGACCAATATCTAGCCTGAAATTAGCCAGATATCGATCAGGCAGGTTAAAAGATTTAGTTGGATCGGGGACCACATCGGCTCGTTAATGCGGTCCCTGAACCGACTGCGCCCATTGCCGCTGTTATAATTTGATTGTTTTGCCCCAGGGTCAAACAATTGAATTAGCCTACATTTGCCTACATTAGCCGACCTCGCCAAGTGAGCGGATCATAATGTGTATGGCCACCTTTACATATTTACAATTGCTATACAATGTTTCCTACATTTTTGGAGCTTTATTCTATTGTTTTTCTTTGTTGAGCTGCTCTCCCCCCCATTTCTTGAGAATCTGTTATTTATTGCTGAGATCCAAGCCACAATAAAGCTGTAAAGCAGTACAGTACAAAATGATATCATCTCATGGTTAAACAAAGAGCAGGCATCTGCTCCTAAAATGGAAATGCTATGCGCTTTCTAATTAATGTATTTAGTGTAGGTCATCTCACTATGTAAGTAAGCTAAAAACAACGGCTTGGATCTCAGCCAGTTTATATTTTAGCGATGATGCAGCTAAACTAAGCAAGTGACTTCCCTGACAGGAAACATATGAGAATGTTTGTTTTTCCATTATGCAGCTTATGGCTGAGAGGTTGCTCTTCTGACTCTTCCTTACTGGCTCTATAGCTTTCTATAATAATTGGAAATATCGTTATTTTCCTACAAGCTGCACATGGAAAAGTTTAGCTGTTTATTGTGTTCTGCGTTCCATTGGTGAGACTTTTTTTTTTTTTACATTTTTCTTATGGAAAATATGTTTTTTTTTTATAAATTGGATGCTTACGTTAAATCTTGAAGGTGGTGGGTTTAGGACTTTTTTTGGTTCTCCTTTGTGGTCCAACATTTGGCCTACTATACCAACCATGCCGCCATGGTTATAACACTATATAGAACAGCAAATAAGTGTAATTCTCACCCTAACTGACCTTCATACTGAGCTTCCAGTAGAGCAAATATGCATTCTTCTGACTAACCTTCAGACTGAACTCCCTCAGCCACTACTCTGGACACCCATTGGGGGCAGTTGCACAGTTTATGAACCACTGCTTTAAGGTATGAATGGTATTTAATGAAAAATAAGTGTAACCATCTTTTTTTTCTCTTTAGGTGGGAATGAGGTCTCGAAACCAGGGTGGAGAAAGCTCATCTATTGGGCAGATCTCTAACTGCAATAATGCAAACGTGGTGGATGAAGGAACTGTCAAATACAACAACAAACTTCTTAGAAACAAGGAGGGTGATATGCAGGTTTCTGGCACTGTTAAACGGCACATGAAATCTTCTGGAGTTGGTGATAGGAAAAACAAGAAACCAAATGAACCAACAAAAGATGACCTAGTCAGGCTGCTGAGTGTCATGGAAGGAGAGCTACAGGTACAGTAATGCAGTGACACTAGGGCTGGATAATATTCTTGTATAACAAACAGAGTGTTACCATGTATGTTTTGGTGTATGCCTGATGACGTCTAAACAATATGATAATTGACAATATCGAGTGTTCGCAACATCTATTTCACACTGCTAACTTTGTAGCTCCATTTATTACTGCAGCCCAAAAAGGTTACAGTATTCACACTGATTTATTTCCATCTATCACAGGTCTAAAGGTTTCATTTGAAATGTGCTAGTTGAGTGTAAATATTTTTACCACATAATATTTATGTACACCAGTTATCTAGAATTCTCGGGACCTGGGGTTATCTGGATAAGAGATCTTTCTGTAATTTGGATCCCCATACTTTAAATCTACTAAAAAATTACTTAAACATTAAATAAACCCAATAGGGCTTATAACCTCCAATAAGGATTATTTATATCTTAGTTTGAGTACAAGGTACTGTTTTTAATAACATAAATAAATAAAAATGGGAATATGTTTTAAAAAAATTAATTATTTAAAATAGACTCTATGGGAGATGACCTTCCTGTAATTTGGAGCTTTCTGGATAACAGGTTTCCAGATAACGAATCCCATACCTGTATTATTAAATCATTTCAAATAAACTCTGTCCTCAAGACCCCAGGCTGTGATTATCAAGGTAAAATCACAATAGAAGCTGATGATACTGAAGCATAAGTGCAGAGTCTGAGCTTATAATAGTAGTATGAGCTTATAGTAACACCATTTGTTTATGTGGGACTTTAGAGATCAATTGCAGTGTTGCTAGTTCTAAACTTAAACTGGGCATGCACTAGGCATCAACTTCTTTGATGAGGTCACCTAATAAGCAGATCTTTGTCTGATTTGGCCACCAAAGTGCTGAACAAAGTTTCTACCACAGGGCTGTGCATCCTGGAGCCCATGATGTTTTTATCCTCAACAACTAACAGAACGCAGTCAGTAGACACTTAAGGGCTGATTAAAATTTGAGATCACTTAAAAAAACCATGAAATCTAACAAAAAACTTGAAAAATACATAAACATAAAATAAACTTGCTTGAAATCAGAACCAGGAGGATTTGCTATTCAGTAAAATGTAAGACCCGATCAAGGCTCTGAATTCTTTTATAATGCAGTTTAAATACAAGTTTAAATTAAATTAAAAAAACTTGCATTGAGGTTTATTTGTTCAGGCATCAAACCACTTTGAACTAACATGGGAAAAAAATGCCTAGAGAAGATTACATTTTCAATACCGCATGCAAATGGTCTATAAAAGTAATGTAATACATATATTTATTGCTATAATAACAAAAATGCCTGATGAGTTTATTGGTACCTGTACTACTGCCTCATTTTCATATCAAATCATTTGGAATTTTAAATATTTGCAGAGTTTTTAGCCAGGGAAAGTGAGGCCTTCTTAGCTGATGTAATTAAAATACATAAAACATTCAACTGCTGAACCAATTTGCTTCAGTTCAACCATAACAGATGCTGAGATGTTAAACAAAGCTCTATTACTAACACAAAGCAATAGAGATGTTGACTTAGTTCCTTCCAAGTCACATAAATCAAAGCGATTACAGGTAGAACCCTGAACTAACAAAACAAAGCACTAAATCATTCCATCGCTTGCTAATTCCCACCTATTGCTTCCTTCCTATCTTGTCGTCATCTCTTATTTTTCTGCTGAGCTGTCATCTCCGATTTTTTATTGTAGATACGAAACATTTGTTGAATGACTAATAGGCCAGAAGGTGTGTTCAGTTGGGGCAACAGTTTAAGAGACATTAAAAGTTTTATTTCATCACATTTAACTGTGTTTACTAATGGCTGCTTTATGCACTTGGAAAATTTTATGTGCACCTTTTTTTTCCATTTGGGTCTATTTACTAAATGGAAAACTTAAGGTGGCCATACATGTAGCAATAACAATCTATTGGTCACACAAAGATCGTTCCCACCCTCCACTGAAGTTCAGGGCTGAATCGTCAGATATGGAGGTAGAAACAATAGAAATTCTACCTTCATGTGCCGATTCAGCCCTGAACATAGATTTTGATCAAAATCTTTTAACCTGGCCAATCGTCGAGATGTCCGATATCCACAGCCTTTTGCAATATCAGAAAAAATTAGGTTTCGTAAATAAAATCGGTGCGTGTATGGCCGGCTTAAGGGTTTGTAATATGTCCTCCACTTTACATACATGAAATAAAGCATTACTGCTGCAAGACTTGGTGAAGAATGCAGCATTTTACTGAATCAGCCCCATGCCTGCTCAACTCTGCCTTGAACAAAAAACATACTGTACTAAACAGAAGAGTAGGTTCTGCCAATTAACAGCTCTTCTGTTATTGTGGAACTTCAACTCCAGCATATTCCCAGGAGCTTTCAGCAGGGCTGGGTCAAGTTACATGGGCACCCAAAGCAACCAATCCTTGATCATGCCCCTGTGAGCGAGCGTACGACCTGACAAAAAGGTGGTGAAGTGCTGAAGAGAGAGCAAGATAATTGCTAAAACTGAGGTCCTCCAGGACCCTGAACTATGGAAGCAGTGGCAGAAGATGTATGTGTCCAGCGTCCCCTCAAGCACTTAGGTCTTCTGCCTTCCCCTAGTTCTGGCCTCTGGCTTTCAGTCAGAAGTTGCAGTTTGGATTACCTTGCCCACAGCAAATGTCCTTCTTGCCCCAAAATCAGGCCCCCAATTACATAAATCTTATCATTCATCTTATGCTGTTTATTGTTCTGTACATGATTTATTTATATACACATAATGCAAATCTTTCATGTGGGGCCCAGCAACTGTCATAGTATCAGATCAAAAGCATAGGTTAAAACAGGATAAATTCTAAAGAAATCCATATTACATATTGACCATCTGTTACCTATACAGAAATAGGATCCATTATCTGGAAACCCGTTAGCCAGAAAGTTTTGAATTACAATAAGGCCATCTCCCATACACTCCATTATAAGAAAATAATTACTATCCTATTTGGTTTATTTAATGTTTAAATGAATTTTAGGTAGACTTAAGGTAGGAAATTCAACTACAGATTCAATAGTTATTATTATCAAGTAAAAAATGAATTCATCATTTAAAGCAATTATTTATTTGCTGAGGACTTTTTGTGAAAAAGTAATGAGGGGAGAAAAATATATTGATATGCCCTCTGGTGGTTATCAAGAGAAACTCATATATAGACACTTGGTAATTTAAAAGTGAACCACCCCTTTAAATACTGGGAGTTGCAGCTTTACAATAAGTCAGCTTCAGCACAGAAGTGCTGGGAATGCTTGTCAAGAACTACATCGCTACTCATAGCTCTACCCATTTTGGCAGTGGGAAATGACCCATAGAAATCCATAGCATTTTGAAACAGCATACTACTAGCTGCAATTATCACCTGCTGAACAGAATTTCATATGCCTTGTTTGTTTACATTGTCATCTTTTTACTTTTTATTATGTTCACTATGGTGTTTCCTATGGGTTTTGAATGAATTGCATTTGCACGTTATCAGGTTGTCGAGTTCTCTGACCCTGGCAACCAGGGTCGGACTGGGCTGCCGGGACACCGGGAAAAATCCCGGTGGGCCCCAGCGGCCCAGACCCGACCCTAGCCGGCGCTCCCCCTGCCCGACTGTTCCTCCCCTGGCACGTTAAATTTATGCGATCGGGGAAGGACGTCAGGTGGGGGGCCCTACGAGGGGCATTAGGGGGGCCCCTACGGGGGGGGGGTGGCGGCGCAGGCACCTGCAGGGCCCCTGGGGCGGGAGCCCCGGTGGGCCCTTCACACCCCAGTCCGACCCTGCTGGCAACAGGTCAAAAAAACTCAGTTCAGGATTCTCAGATACTCCGTTCAGGGCAAAAAGTTCTCAGGCTTAAGGCTCAAGCCCAAAACGGAATAAGAGAAAGGGTCCATTTAGCTAGGGACCTGCCATGATTGGTTGATGGTAGTTATCCAATAAGGTTGCTGGGATTTGTTAAACAACAGAAAAGGCCAAACCCAGGTTCACCAGAAACTACTCAACTTTCTCACTAGTTTAAAGGAGAAGGAAAGGTACAATCACTGGGGGTGATTGTAATTGCTTACCTTATGCCCCAGGCTGGTCCTCCTATTAGGAGAAAACCGCATCAGCCCAAGGTAGCTCTGAGACAGTGATCCTTTTTACTCAGTCCGTTCTTCTGTGCTTTAGCAGCATGGTGAGATGCCGACTTTCTTGTTAAAGTTTGACTTTTCACTGTACTGCACATGCACAGGCAGCGAGTCAGAAGAAGGAGGAGGATAACAAGCTGGTGAAGTTTTCTCTAACAGGAGCACCAGCCGGTGTTTCAGGTAAGCGATTACAATCATTGGGAGGTGCCTAACATTTTGGCACACCCCCAGTGATATTACCTTTCCTTCTCCATTAATCGCTCAGGAAAGTGAGTCTAGCCTAGAAGTCTCTGGTTAAAGTCCCAACTGTCTTACAATGGCAAAGCTGAATGCTATGGTCATAATAAAAGATGTACAGTAGGTGATAACCTGGTATGTACTCTTGGATGATGGAGTATTCTATTTTCCAAGATTTTTATGTTTTTAAGTACTGCTAAAAACCATATTAGCAATGTGTTTTCAGTAGGTGGCCATAAGTTCTTAAATGTATTTAAAGATTGCTTGTTAGTTGCGTTGAGGTTAATGTACCATTCACTGAACTTGAACAGACCTAGGTAATAGCCACAAGCAAACAGATCATGCCTATATCTGTCTACTTGAGAAAAGGTTGGTACATCTGTAAGAGGTCAGTGCTATTAGAGGCACCTGTTGCTTTTGATGAAATGCTGAAAAGAAGTATTGGCATATTGGCAAGATCCTTATTTTAATAGGAGCGCTTCTGACCTATAAATACTTTACAAGAGATTTACACTTGTTCCTACGTCAATAATCGAGTAGTGCCCAATTCGAAACGAAAGGAAAGGAAAGATGAGGAAAGATGAGCTGCACCAAGTGCAGTTATACAAGTTTATGGAGTACACATTTCGACACCTTAAAGGTACATTTACCTTTAAAGAAAGTAGTGTTATGTGCAACTGCCTTGGGGAAATTCCAGGAACAGCAACTGTACTTGCAGCATAAACTACAATTACCAGAATTCCAATTTGGTAGCATTCTGTTAGGAAGATGATTGTGTACTGGTGTACTGAAGTATCAAGGGTTACTTCTATATTTGACTGATCCTTTTGAAATCTTGATTTGACAAGATGGAAAATCCTACTGAACAAGGACTATATGGGGATGTGTTTTCCTTTTAAAGGAGTCCAGCACTGATGTTGGTGTAGCCCTCTTCCGCTACTGAAGGAAATCCTACACTGACTTCCTTCTTTTTAGCGCTACAGGAGTCCCGTGTCGCCGCTACATGGGAGGGCAGGTACTCTATATAATGGCGCGCCTCCACCCATAGTCAGAATAGACTGGACTGCAATACCCATCCTTTGGTTGATGGGTTTGTTTGCCAAACACTGTTACTACTGCAGATGGTTAGAGCTGCTGGGGGGACCACACTTATGTTCCTTAGAATTTTCATATACAGTAATAGCTGGAATCTTACAGCACCTTTCTCTCTTTCTCTCTACCAGCACTTCCTCTTCTTTTCTTTTCTGACTCTTTCCAGCTTCTAAATGGTGGTCACTGACCCCAGCTGACAAAAAACTATTGGTCTGCGAGGCTATACTTTTTTTGTTACTTTTTATTACTTTTCTTTCTATTTAGGCCCTACTCTATTCATAGTCCTGCCTCTCTTTCAAACCACTGCCCTACTCTATTCATAGCCCTGTCTCTCTTTTAAACCACTGCCTGGTTGCTAGGTTAAATTATATCCTTGCAACCACATTGCTGCTAAAATTCCAAACTGGAGAGCTGTAAACAAAAAGCTAAATGATCCAAAAACCACAAATAATAAAAAATGAAGACCAATTGAAAATTGTCTCAAAATAGCACTCTCTACATGATACTAAAGGTTAATTTAAAGTTGAACTACCCCTTTAAATAAACAAAGCAATACAGAGAAATAGAGATTTGTGATTAGAGCCAGATGAAAACATTATTCTACGCTATTGCTATGAATGATATTATAAAATAGGACTGTCCATCTGGAGGCCCAAAGGCTGGATGTAGTTCCGTCCAAGTTATTTTTTGGCTCCCCTCTATGACTATGGGCTCCATAGACTGCTGTGTATGACATCATTTTGATACAATCCAGCCCACAAGCATGTAGTATGTTAGCAAATAGGCTCACTACATGGAAAGAATTGGACAACACTAAAAAAAAAATCTTCTCCTCCTAGTTAGAGATGTTTTTGTCGGATATTTGCAATAATTTTTTAGAAGACAAAAGTGTGGAGACCTATATAAAAACAATGGTCAGATGTTTATTTTCTCCCATGTGTGCCTGGAATGACAAACATTATTAGTGATGAGCGAATCTGTCCCGTTTCAGCTAAAAATTTGCACAACTGTGAAAAACGCAGCAAATCCATGCCTGCCGAAAACTTTCCTTCAGCACTAAACATTATAATTGCCATTGTAGGTTCAGGTACAATTATACTGAGCAACACCAACATTATATGCACATGTATTCAGTCTTATGCATGTACAAACTTAGACTAACTTCCTTAAACTTATGCCACCAACATGGTCATGGTTCTGTGGTTGGAATTGACAGACTGAGGCCTCTTCTGCATCCTTTTAGTTTCACATCTGGAATCCCTAGAGGCAGCTTAAATGACTTCATCCAGAAAAGTCAGGGTCACAGTGGAAAGAACAGGTGTTTTAAGGAAATGCTACATTTTGTTTTCTTCTTCTATAGTCAGAGCCGCTGTTATTATGGAAATATCCGCTATCAGTGGATATTAAAGAGAAAACTTTGTACTATAACTTATCATTTATAATAAAAAAAATGTCACTATGGCAGGGATCCCCAACCTTTTATACCCTAAATGGGAAAAGTGTTGGAGAGCAACACAAGCACGAAAGGTTCCTGGGGGTGCCAAATAAGAGCTATAAGTGACTACTTATGTGGACTGGCAGCCTAAAGAAGGCTCTGTTTGGCATTATACCTGGTTTTTATACAACCAAAACTTGCCTTCAAGGCAGAAATTCAAAAATAAGCACCTGCTTTGAGGGCCAGTGGGAGCAACATCCAAAGGGTTGGGGAGCAACATGTTGCTCACAAGCCACTGGTTGGGGATCACTGCACTATGGCATACAAATTATGTTTAAATCACTTTTATGTGTATTAAGGTGGCCATACAGGGTAATCAAACTGATTTGGCATCTTATCCGCCCGTGTATGGTCACCCCCGACAGGCCTAACCGACTGATATCTGACCTAAAATTGGCCAGATCTCGATTGGGCAGGTTTGATTTTCAGTTGGTTTCGGGACCACATTGGCTCGTTGATGCAGTCCTCAGTCCGACAGTGCCAATGCCCACCATTGGAATTCAGTCGTTTGACCCTAGGGCCAAACCATAGAATTAGCCCGATATCGCCCACCTTTAGGGAAAAGATCCACTCATTTGGCGACCTCACCAAATGAGCAAACCTTACCGTGTGTGGCCACCCTTATTAAATTTTAATACAGATCAGAATTAATTTACATACTAGTCTTACCTGGTGGCTAAAAATATATAACTTTGCAATGTTTTAGACTAGGAAAACCCTGTAGGTACCTCCACCTTCTGATCAGGTGGCAGCTCTAGGGTTCCCTTTGGAACCCATGCAGCTAAAGAATCACACACAGCTGGACCAGGCCACTATCAATGAGTTTGTACCTGCAGACAGGTGTAATATAAAATACTACCCAGGCTACATTCTGCAGCTTGTATTCTCTTACATAAAGTGGATGGAAAAAGGAGGAATAGTAGTGTTGAATTATTATTTTTTTTGGAGAAAACAGTTTGCAGATTTTTGTCTTGGTTCCTATGCTAACCCTTCTAAAATGAACACATGGATTTGCTCAAGATAAGTTCAGTTTAAGAATATCCAATGTCTAATGTCAAATTTCAGCTCTCAGGCTGATATGAGTTGTAACTCACAGCATCCCTACACAGCCAATGGGCACACCTGCAGTAACCAATGAACTGCAGGGACGTCTGTGTATTTTAAATTGTGACTAGTATAATTCATGTACCAAAGGAACCGAACTCTGCTACATACTGACTTTAAAAGATTGTTTAGATAAGAATACCTAAGGACTAAGTGCTCCCAAAGCAAACTTCAACTTAAATCATATGTACTTTATGAAACATCTGACTGTTATTTCCAGTCCACATATCTTTGTTCTGATTTTGTTTGCCAGGGCTCCTCATAGATGAAGTCACTATTTTTCTAAAAAGAACAAACCATGGGAGATTTCAATTACATAATTAATTATCTGTTGTCTGGGGCTCTGCCAGAAACTTAGCAAGCAATGTCCCAAAGAAACAATAACTTCTCACTTCTACATGTTTCAGAGCCTTTGTGATCAAAATTTATTTATGTTCCTGAAACAGAAATAAATTATATGAAGAGGCTTATTTATTTTGTTTCTTTTATTTCTCCTCTTAGAGGTAGCTTTATCAACACTCTGATTTTAGTGGTTTTAGAGTTTTTTGAAAACATGAAAAAACTAATTTCCACTAAAACCGTAAAGGCATTAAAAAAAAATGCATACTTTTGTGTTTCCACGCTATATCCACTCTGTGTAGCTCCACACAGGCCAACCCTGGGCCTTACAATGAGGCTATAGGAGCAGATCTGTCAACCTCTGATGCTCGTATCTAGGGAAAATTTTTGTCGATGCCCGGAAGTGACATCACACGCATGTGAATGATGTCACTTTTGGAGGCGTGTGCAAATGCCTCTTTGAAGCCATTAATGGGGACCTGTCACCCTAAGAAATAATTTCATGTTATTTTCTATTACACTAATACACTATACAAATATTGTTTCCTTTAGTCTTACAATTGCACAGTCACGGCAAGCAGGCAGGTGCAATTTTGCGGGCACTGTTTTGCATCATCCCAAAATCTTGTTTATGTGCCAGAATGGGGGACCTGATGCCCATGCACTGGCTTCAAAATTAGATGGTGAGGAGGGAGGGGGAAGTGAGTGCTAAATGGAAAGTGGAAGTAATTGTCTATGCCTAAGGCATAGAGGTGGGAAAGACAATACAGGTATAGGACCCGTTATCCAGAATGCTCGGGACCAAGGTATTCTGGATAAGGGGTCTTTCCGTAATTTAGATCTCCATACCTTAAGTCTACTAACAAATCAATAAAACATTAATCAAACCCAATAGGATTGTTTTGCATCCAAAAGGGATTATTTATATCTTAGTTGGGATCAATTACAAGGTAAATCAGAAAAAGGAAATCAGTTTTAAAATTCTGAATTATTTGATTAAAATGGAGTCTACGGGAGATGGCTTTCCGTAATTTGGAGCTTTCTGGATAACAGGTTTCCGGATAAGGGTATCGACCTGTATATGATTAACAACTGGGATTTTTAAATGCTTTTAGGCTGATGTCAGACATGGTGTATTCTCGGCAAGTGTGTCTCACGTTTTTATGTGTATATCGGCTACATATGCCTGCACCCGAGCGTATCTCATTCAGTCAGGTGCAGGCACATTAGTGGGGCGTATTCTCGGCAAATGTTTTTCGACTTGCCGAGAATACGCCACGTCTGACATCAACCTTATAATAGGTATGGATGTGTTAATTGGGTTATTTGGGTTTCATGTTTAATTTAAAAATGACTTTTATTATACAGCTTTTTATGTCTGGGTGACAGGTCCCCTTTAAATGATTGCTTACTATGACATCTTCAAATGCTTACTGCACATGCGTTCCCAGAAATCAAGCAAAATTTTGGGAGAATGCCATGGGGTAATGGGAGACCAGGAGAGAGGAGCCAAAATAGGGTAACTTCCAAATAAGTAGGGTGGTTTGACAGCTCTGTAGGAGTAAGCGCATGAAAGTGGATCTGCTTTCTTCCACCTGTGTACAAACTGCAGGCAGAGGAATGAGGACAATCCACTACATGTGCAACTGGCCCTTGCACCCTTTCCTAAACAGGTTTATGGCAATACTGACCCCACCCTCCTTAATATAGCCATATCATTAAAGCTAATACTGTATGAGACTCTATATAGTAGACCTGTCTGCTAGAAAATTCAGCAGGCCAGCAACCATACTACAAATAACCCTAATAACGTTCAGGCATATAGGGCATTTTGTCACCTGCACACAATCAACCCTCATGTACTTAGTGATGTTTACAAACACATGCATCATTAATTGCAGGTTAAGTTGTAAAGTTTTATTAGCTGTGTCTGGCTATGACAAACACGCATTGATTAAAATCATTATTAAACCAGTTCAAGCCCCAGTTAGGTCTCTATTTTAGGTAGATATGCTATTAGATTTCATTATTGTGTTGTTTATTAAAAATGCCAATATTCATCCCTGCCTGCCTTTGCGGTAATATTTGAAATAGAAGCCAAAAAAGGTTTGCTTTGTGAATATTTCTATTTAACACTTAATACATAATTTATCCATATCGATATTGAATGATGCAATTCAATCAGAATGGATGTTTGGAGTAATAAATACCAAAGATTCAGAATTAGCCATAATGATCATAGTAAATATACCTCTCCATATATGAAAAATCCATGGTGCTATAAAGGGAATTAATACCCTGCAATGAAGGGGCCTTTTTTAATAAAATGCAGAAACCAAAAATTAGTTACAACTTACTATTTCTATATGAATAAAAAAGTTGAAGTTTTACTTTTCGTATTTACAGTACACTTTGTAGTGCTCCTATTTCATATATGTAACATAATTAAAACACCATTAATATGCACCTACATTGTGGATAGTACACAGTGGTGTTTCTTAGCAACTTGTTATCCAACATTAGTTTAGCAATCTGTATTTTTGGCAAACTGAGTGTATTATAGGAGAGGTTCTGGCCAATGAACTTAGCTCATAAACCAAAAGTCTTTTTATCAGGAATGATGTAAGCATGTGTTATATAATGAGCAGTTTCTCTAATCATATCATGTTACATTCCCACAGGCTAGGGAGGATGTTATCCATATGCTAAAGACAGAGAAAACAAAACCTGAAGTTTTGGAAGCTCATTATGGGTTTTCAGCTCCAGAGGATGTGCTCCGAGTCCTGCACAGAGATGCTGTCCTTGCTAAAGATAAATCCATAGGAGAAGATGTCTATGAGAAACCAATGGCAGAGGTAATTTGTCTAACAATTTGCTTTAAAGATGGAAAATATGATTTTATTCAGCCTTTAGCCTTTTCAAATATGAAAATCCACCTTGCAGCAAAATAAGTAATAACAATACAGGAACTATTTCCTAAATGTTTGAAACCTGGCGTTTCACAGCTAAGAGGCCTTACCATATTGTGCCTTTAGGGCAATAAACCATTTAAACATTAAAACACAGGTTTACACTAGTTAATATACCATTAAGAAGAGGGTACTGTTTTTTATAACTAATCAGACAAAATGCTGTATTGATTTATAAGGAAAATTGCATTGACTAAATACCATACCTGTAGAAAAATATTTGTGTTTTCACATATGAATCAAATAGATTTAATAAAAATGTATTTTTACATATAGCTATTATTTTGTTTGCAATTTCATTTTGCCTTGAAATAATATTGAAATTTCCCTGTTAGTAGTATATATAGTAGTATATAGATCTACATAGAAGTTTCAATATCTGTAATACAGGTGCACAAACTGTCCTCCAGAATGCTGGGGACCCGTGGTTTTCGGAAAAGGGGTCCTTTCGTAATTTGGATCTTCATATCTTAAGTCTATTAAAAATTATTTAAGCATTAAATAAACCCAATAGGATTGTTTTGCTTCAAATAAGGATTATTTAACTATTTATTTATTTATCTTAGTTGGGTTCAAGTACAGGGTACTGTTTGTTTATTACAGAGAAAAATAATTTTAAATTATTTGAATTTTTCTTTATTAAAGTGGAGTCTATGAACAAGTTTAAGTGCAGTCTTAGATAAGTTTTAAGGTTATTTGAAGCTATCCAGTACCTCCATATTAATAATGTTTAGGAGCTCTGTATTCTTTCAATGATTATATCAAGTATTTACAAGAACAAGTAATACGAGAGCAAGGGCAGACATTTGGCTAAAGTTGTTTAGTTTTTTTTTTCCTTTATTCAGTTGGACCGACTTGAAGAAAAACAAAAAGAAACCTACCGGCGAATGTTAGAGCAGCTCCTCTTGGCAGAGAAGTGCCATCGCCGCACAGTATATGAACTGGAGAACGAGAAACGCAAGCACGTGGATTACATGAACAAAAGTGACGACTTTACAAATCTTCTGGAGCAGGAGCGTGAAAGGTGAGGGTTTGAGCCAATCATAGCTCTATAGCCGGCAGTGATAATCAGCAAACTTACATATCAATTAAATCAAGTCACAAAGCAATTTCCAGGTTGTTAATTCATGCAAAGCTTCCCTCTAGCTTTGATATTGCTGCTTAAATTAACTGGCTAGGCGGGTTGTAAACTTAGAAGCAACTTTAATGGGGCTAGTCTTTTTCTTCAGGACCAATATTAGTAGGCATGATATTGTCAGTGTTATTAGGTTGATTTAATATATTTATGAAGAAGATATTTATTTACTTTTCCAACCAAAACATGGATGTTTATCTATTTCAGTCTCTAAATGTTTAAACACTTTTTGCTTGCTAAGAAGATTGATCCAAGTAGTCTTAAAGAGATTTTAAATGCTGCATTTGCATGTATGCTGTATTAGTACAGTGCCAGTGTCTGTGACCTTCCCATCCCTATTTTGTTATGAACCTAGCAATGACCTACAGTTTAATTATCAGACTTGGGAGGAGCAGAATAGACAACCAAATAACTCATATATAATTAGTGACATGCTCAAAATTATTTTTAGGCAAGATTTAACTGATATTAATGTTGAAAGGCTGGAGGAAAAAGTTTACATTGGTGCTTCACCGAATTGGAATCTTTGGGAAGCAGCATGCTCTCACTTCACAATTACAGTTTTTTTATGTGTTGGATCCTGGAACTGGAGACATGTTGGAACTGGACACATAGCTGAAGCCAAGTATTCTAGATATCAGGGATGTCTAAACAGCAGCTCTGAATCTGTTCTAGAATTACAGCTCCATGATCCCGTAATAGTCTTCAGCTGTTGGGGGATACTTTGAATTTAATTTAAACCACAGCTGGAGTGATCCAGGATGGATATCCATGTTATATATATATATACATGTATGTGTTGTGAGACCCAAAAATAGGATATTGTGCAAAGTGACCCTTTCTCACCCATAAACAAGTCGTAATAGATGATAAGAAGGATACTTTTCATCCACTCCTTTTTGTTGCATACTGCATAATGTTGCCCCTACTGATTTTTTAAGAGATATTATACCACATGGTCATTATTTTAGCATAACACTAAGGGGCAGATTTATCAGTGGTCAAGTTTGTTTGTGCTAAAAAAAAACTGTATTTATGGTTAAAAACTCAAATGTCTGGTATAAAATTTGCTGTCTGAAAGCTTGCGAGTTTCTATAGAAGTCAATGGGAGCTGTCCTAGGCAAAGTCAAACCATATTTTCAATTTAAGATATTAGAGTTTCCAATCTTTTTTCGAGTGTATAAACTTGAAAATTCTAGGTATTTGAATTTTTTATTTGAAAGAGTTTTCCTTATTAATAAATAAGCAAGCATTTGATAAGTGTGTTTAGAAAAACAAACTCGAATTTACAAACACAAAAATTGATAAATAAGCCCATAACAATCAGTGTGAAGAATAAAAGTGGCTGTACACATTCAGATTTTAGTCTTCCTCGACAAATGTTTGGATATCGATTTTACGTTTAAATTGAACAATCTAAAACTAACAGATGAAAATTGTAGGATAAAGGGTGTTCTGCACATGAAATAGTTGACAGGCACCAATTGTCCAAAAATTTCTAATCTGTCTGATGGTCTAGATGACCATTCGTCATGGTATGAAAATTATTGGGAAGATAATTTGGAGCCCACACACAGTACGGAAATCATGCCAAAAGTAGTTTTGTATGATTATATCAGTGCGTATTTAGACAGCTTAACAAATTGTCAAAGCAAGATATAAAGTTGACAACACCTGCCCATGTAGCTACATATCAGTGGGTGGACCCATTTGTGACTTTTGGCCTTGCTGGTTGGGAGCTATGTTATTTATGTTTTAAATACAATCGATTGCAGCGTCAGACCAGAACACTATCCTTTTTCCACAGCTCCTCACTAATTCTGTCCCAAGGCTCAGGCAAGTGATTTTAATGCCGTGATTGATGTTATTTAGAAATATTTTTTTAGAATTCTATTGACCAGCTACATATGGAGTAGATTTATTAAGGATCAAAGTGGGGAAAAAAAGAAAAAAAATGTTAAATTCCAAAGTGTAACTATTGTTACATAGATTTAGGAAATTAGCCCTATAGGCTAAGAATAAACAGCATTGACTTAAAGGAGAATGCAAGTCAAAATTTAAAACGCATACTGCCCAATAGTCCTCCTATTGTTTAGTAAAAACGCCACACTTTTGGCTCACCTAATCAAATATTTACTCAGTCACACTTACTTCAAATTTTCTAGAACAGGCAGCCATCTCTAAAAAGGTATTCTCCCTTCCTTTCCCTCCTTGCTTCATACTGCACATGTGTTTCATTCCCTCCCCCCCTCCCCTCTGGCAGATCCACTTCTGATTGGCTGGTGCACATGTGTAGCTCAGAACAGGAGACAGGATCAAGTTACACACATGCTCAGAGAATAGGAAGGCTGCCGCTGGCACCTACAGGAAGGGAAGAGATATTTCAGTGATGTCACTGTAGTCTTCACACTGCTGTAGGCTGCCAGCACCATATCTCAGAGAAGCAAGCAGGGATCTGGGAATTTAGATATGCAGTAAGTACTTAAAAAGAATGCCTTTGGGGGCGTGGCTTGCCTTGGAGCTGAATGGCAGCGTGACTGCAGAGCTCCGTAAGCAAATAACCGATCCTAAGCGATTTAACACCTAATGAGATGGGGAAACCACAGAGGACAAGACCGGAGAAGGAGAGGATGCCAGGGAAAAAACAACACTTGGCACAAACTGAGCTTACACCAATGTTTTTTAAAAGTAAAACGGACCGATCGACATCCAAGATGGCGCCCGCACTCGAGGAAGGAGAGGAGGACTGCGAATCAAACAGGCAGCCATCAGAGCAGGAAAGTGACTCTGAGGAGGTACCAAACTTACCCGCTTACCTAGCTAACCTTCCCTCTAAAGCAGATATAAAAGAAATGCTACAAGACGTTACAACTACACTTAAAGAGGAAATACTTGATATAAAGAGAGACATGATTTCACTAGCCACACGGGCAGATGACATAGAGCTGAACCAAAGTAAAATATCAGCTAACCAAAAAGCGGTCTATACACATATTAAACAACAAGACAACATTATACTAGAATTACAGAGGCAAATAGAGGACCAGGAGAACCGGAGTAGGAGAAACAATATTAGAGTGCGTGGGGTGCCTGAGTCAATACAAAATGAGGAAATACGGGCTGTTTTATTACAAATATTTAACAGCATCCTCAAAAAAGAACTCACTGCCGAAATAAAAATTGAAAGAGCACATAGAGTGCAAAAACCCAAGGCTGCACCCCTCAATGCTCCACGAGACATCCTCTGCTGCCTCCACAATTTTGCCTTAAAAGAAGAAATTCTTCTAAAAGCAAAAGACATTAGCAACCTTACATTCGAGGAAAGCACTATCAAACTTTTCCAGGACATTTCTAGAACTACACTGACTAAGAGGAAGCTTTTAAAACCACTTACTGACACTCTGCGAGAAAGTAACATCCCCTATAGGTGGGGATATCCCTTTTCACTTACAGCTACCAAAGACGGAACGACAGCTACAATTCGCACGCCAATGGACACGGATTTCTTCCTCAAAAAGCTACATCTTACTGAGATCGAACTCCCAGGCTGGAACCCAGAGCAAGGAAAGATCCCTGACTTATCCTTTGAGCTACAAGGCGACTGGACACAAGCAACTCCGAAACGTACTCCTCACACTCCGAGAACACCAAGGAACAGGACCAGACCTACTCACATTTGAAAGGACGGTAATTAACCAAAGACTATGGTAATAAACAGGTGAACTAGACAAAGCATAAGAAAAAAACAAATCTTGTTCACCTTATACCTAAACCCCTCTACAAAGGGCGTAAAATAGAACATAACACTTGACCTAATTGGTATAATTTGTTCAGTTCTTTTTGTTTTTCCTTTTCTTCTTTAATCTTCTTGCATGCTATTTTATTAATAATAGTTTTGTAATAGACCTACATTTTAATGTCTCACAAGTGAATTCCCAAATATCTCACTACATAAAGGCAAGCACAATGTATATTACACATTGGTGTACCAGGTATAGCGTAAACCAAAGCTAACCCTGATACTGCCCACATCCAAACCTCTCTATAAAAGGATAAAAATGGTAATACCATTTGATGTAAAGATGTACTGTTATTCCTGCCACCAAGTTAACGACAAGATCTAGTTACATTGGTATAACAAGGTGGTCTCTAATCAATACATGTTATAAAGGAAGGCATAAAACATCTTCCAAAAATAGATCACACACAGTAGTGATTAGGTGTTGACCCCCCCCCCCCCCCATCTCCCACACTACGAGATAAAGGGGTTCGGGAATTTGCTCTTATAGTAGAGAGAACATCCCAATAACGCTCCACACCTCCACCCAACCACGTACCCCCACGAAAAGAGTACATAGTACTCTAGCCGCTGCCAAACACCACAAGCTAAGGGGTACTACCCCAATAAGTCTAATGCGGCAATTGGTCTTAAACATGACTGTATATATGTTCACACGAGTTATCGTTTCCCTCCCAGTTAACCTTCCCCTACCCCTACCTACGTACCTCCAAGCTGACAGCAAGTGTATGCATACCGAAGCAATAACAACCCTAGAACTTTATAATGGCAGACACAAACAATAAGGAAGTACTTGAATGTAAAGTGGTGTCCTACAATGTTAATGGTTTAAATGAACCAGTCAAGAGGTCTCAAATATTTAATCAATGTAAAAAAGCCAGATACAATATAGTAATGATACAAGAATCACATTTCAAAGAGAATCATGTTCCTAAACTGACCCTGAATCAATTTCCCCATATATATATGAGTAATAACCCAGAAAAAAAGGCAACAGGGGTTATTACAATGGTCCACAAAGACTTACCCTATAAACATATAGCAACATTAGCAGACAAAGAGGGAAGATTCCTGCTAGTTAAATGTTACATTGGAGAAATGGTATGCACCCTGGCAAATGTATATGTACCCAATAACGGACAAATTACTTACCTGAAACAGTTTATGAAATCCCTAGAAAATTTCAAAGAAGGTCTAATTATCCTAGGGGGGGATTTCAACCTAGTGCTGAACCCACTGACTGATTCCTCCTCGGGTAAAAGTAACATATCATATAAAGGGTTAAAAGAAGTTAAAAAACTGTTTTCTGATATGCGATTAATAGATATATGGAGAACTCAAAACCCCACAGGAAGAGATTTTACACACTTTTCCAAAACACACTCAGTTTATTCAAGAATTGATTACATATTAGCTTCACAACATTGGTTACATTTATTCTCAAATGCTAACATTGGTAATTCTATACTATCAGACCATGCACCTATATCAATAAAGTTTATTATTAACAATACTAGCAAATCCGAGTTCACCTGGAGGATGAACGACTACCTTTTACATAAAGAACAGGTAAAAGAACAGATTAGGACATGCATTAGCCAAACAGTACAAGACAACACGTCCAACACAATCTCTCCATGCACGATTTGGGAAACAGTAAAGTGTGTCCTGCGTGGTCAACTCATAGCGATAGGGAGCAACCTGAAAAAAGAAAAAAACAAGGAAATAAATAGGTTAATAAAAGAAATTTCTATACTAGAACAAATCCATAAAGCAACCCAATCCCAACATAACTTCCTGAAACTCGAGAATAAGAGACTACAACTAAAAGCATTGTTAGACCAAAAGACATACCAAGCATACATGAGAAGCAAGCAAAAGTTCTATGAACTAGGAGATAAATGCAATAAACACTTTGCAAACATACTCAAAAAAATACAGCCCCAAACACATATCACTGCAATCAAAAACGGAAACAACACACTACACCACGACACTAAAGGTATAGCGTTAGCTTTCAAAGACTATTATCAACAATTATACAAAATAAAGGAACAAACCAACACAGCACGCAATAAGGAAAGAATAGATGAGTTCATAAATAGTGCTAAACTTAAACAGCTCGCTATAGAAGATAGCCAGCTAATAGATGCTCCTTTCACCCTTGAAGAAATTGAGAAAAGCATAGATAACCTTCCAGCTGGGAAAAGTCCCGGACCGGACGGCTATACAGCACTATATTATAAATGCTTCAAAAAAGAACTTAGCCCATTACTGTTGAAATACTTCAACTCCATAACACCAGACAATGGATTTCACCCCCAAGCCCAAGAAGCCCACATAACAATTATCCCGAAACCTGGGAAAGACCCCCAGCAATGTGCCAGTTACAGACCCATATCTTTAATAAATATAGATATGAAACTTTATGCTAAAATAATTGGTAATAGAATCAAACAATACCTACCCCTCTTGATACATCCGGACCAATCCGGTTTCGTACCTGGAAGGGAAGGAAGAGACAACACAGCCAAGATAATATCACTGATTCATCACGCCAAAACAAGGCGAATCCCAGCATTAATACTAACAACTGATGCCGAGAAGGCCTTTGATAGGGTCTCGTGGGAATACCTAGAGAGAACTCTAGCAGGCTTCGGACTAGGTCAAATAACTAGAAGTAGGATACTAGCACTATACCAAAATCCATCTGCAAGAATAAGGGTTAACGGAACATTGTCTCCCAAAGTCCAGATCTATAACGGTACTAGACAGGGCTGCCCCCTCTCACTAACCCTCTTTATCCTAGTCATGGAAACTCTTTTAAACCACATAAGAAACAACCAAAATATATCTGGGTTAGCCATTAAAGGGAAAGAATACAAATGTGCAGCATTTGCAGACGATCTGCTCATGTTCATAACAAAGCCTGTTATCTCCTTACCTAATACAGTTGCCTTACTCAAAACGTATGGGGACTTATCCAATTTCAAAGTTAACTACTCAAAATCCGAAATTTTAAATGTTAATATCCAAAGTAAAAATGTTATGGCACTAAAACAAAGCTTCTCATTCCAATGGGCGAGTAGAGGTATTAAATATTTGGGAATTACAATTACCTCAGATTTAAGAAACCTATACCAGGATAACTATATCCCCATGATATCATCAATACAAAACATGTTAAAAAACTGGAACAAAATGCAGCTGTCTTGGTTTGGGAGAGTACAGGCTACTAAGATGATGCTAATACCCAAAGTGTTATATTTACTACAAGTCTTACCAATACACATACCTATGGCTTATTTCTCAAACATAAAATCTATAATTACAAGGTTCATATGGGGGGGTTCCAACCCAAGACTTAAGTACAGTTTACTAACCCTACCAAAAGACAAAGGAGGAATTGCCCTCCCCAATGTATATATGTACTACATCTCCTCACACCTGGTACGAATACTAGACTGGAAAATAAAAAAGGGGAAAAAAGACTGGTGTACGCTAGAACAAGGGTTCGTGCCCATTCCCATAGAAAATCTTTTATGGAAAACAAAAGAAAAACTAATACAAGATATAGATAACCACCCTTTGATTGAGGCTACACTGAAGGTCTGGCACAAAAGTAAAGAAGTCTATAACTTATCAACTTACCCTCATGTACTACAGCCACTGATGTACAACGCAGACTTCAAACCCAGTATGGAACCAGGATCCTTTTCCAGATGGAGCAACTGGGGAGAGAGGATCACTAGAATCAGCGATTTTGTAAAAGAAAATAAGGTAATTTCTCTAGCAGAAATTCAAAAAAGATGGGGCACCCACCCCAGAGATGCCTGGAATTACAATCAGTTACACACATTTATACACACAAAAACAAACATTGGAACAGAGCACTAACTCCCTGGGAAAAAATCCTAGAATCTACTAATTTAAATACCAGAGTAGATAAACCACTATCTAGGGCCTACAAAACTCTAACTGATATCTCAATAACAAACCAACTACCCCACTGCAAAGCGTGAGAAAAAGAATTGAACATAGAAATTTCACCAAACCTATGGGGCAAGATCTTTAAATTAACCTACAAAGCATCAAGAGCCGCCAGAACTAATGAAGCAATTTACAAGCTACTAACTAGATGGCACTACACGCCAGCCAAACTACATAGAATGTATCCCAATAGCTCACCACTCTGTTGGAGATGCAACAAATTAGAGGGTACACACACTCAAATCTGGCTCACGTGCCCAGAACTGAAAAATTTTTGGAAGGAAATACTAGAGGTAATACAAAAAGTCACACAGCATTCCATCACAATAGATAGCGCACCCACAATATTACTATATATCCTACCAGAAAAAAATGACACATTATCAGACCCACTTACCTTACACCTCTTGCAGGCAGCAAAATCGCTGATTCCCCAGAAATGGAAGTCATCCTCCTCCCCAACAATCAAAGAATGGCTAACAAAAATAGAAGAAATCAGGAAAATGGAAGAGTTATCTCTACTAATACACAACAATAGTCATACTTACCGTAGAAATTGGTCACCATGGTTAGAATTTCTGAAAAAAATAGACCAATAAGGTATCAAGGAACTACATACCCCCCCAACAACATGCACTAAGACACCCTTTCTTACTCTAAAAACTTCTATAACTGCTTAACAAGATCACCTCTGTTAATTTATGTGTTAAGAATTTTTATAAGGCTGTATTACAACAACTGACCAGAAGACAACACCATAGAGTAGCAAGAACCTGCTGTCAGTCTAGGATTAATATGATTATGAATGTTAATGTTCAATGCAACCCCCTCCCCTTCCCCCCTCCCTCTTTCTTTCTGTATCCCCTCCTTAAAGTTGAAATGCAAAAATAAAGAATATATAAAAAAAAAGAATGCCTTTAGACTTACTTTTAATTTATATTATCCTTTCTTTGCCCTTAATGATAAACCTGTGCTAAGCGCAAGCAGCTCATGTTTTAATGAGGAAACGAATTGCTAAGTCTTATGCACAAAAATATTTTATTAGCCTTGCCCTATGTTGCCTTTTTCATATTTTTTTACACTGCTACACTATATTATTACTGTCTTGTTAAGGGAGCAGCAATATGCTCATCAAAGCATACTGAAAAAGAATCTGTGATTTCCTTATAAGCTCTGTGATTTCCTTATAAGTCTTGTTGACATACTTAATCCTGCGCTGATATGAATAAGGAACATATTGTCAGATTTAGTTAACTTTGCCAATGATCTGAGCCTCAAATTTTCTCAAAGTTTACAGCAGCCTGTAAAAGTCAACTGATGTCAGTATCTGATGTAGTTTCCTGATAGGGAGCTTTGGGTACC
Organism: Xenopus tropicalis; assembly: GCF_000004195.4. Classification (NCBI taxonomy): domain Eukaryota; kingdom Metazoa; phylum Chordata; class Amphibia; order Anura; family Pipidae; genus Xenopus; species Xenopus tropicalis. The sequence continues at coordinate 90,785,612 of NC_030681.2, forward strand.
TGTTAGTGCAGATAAGAAGGTGAACTGACAATACAGAAGGTCTTCGCTGAGCCAAATATTGAGAGAGAGAAAACATTATTTCATGGTTTATCATGTAAAAACTAATGTACAAGATTCGGTTTGAGGAGAGAAAACTTTTCCTCTAATTCAGTTCCAGTTTTTCCCATAGGCTTCAACAGAGTTTTCAATGGGCAATATAATATAATATAATATAATATACATGTAAATTATGAGACAAAAAACATACATTTTGCCAACACTGTGTTCTTTATAGAGTTATCCTTGATAGATGTTCTTGTTGCAATGTACTCTGCCTCTGGGTTGTGATAGCTTGTAATCCATGTGCTGCAACTTTGGAGATAGAGGAGAAAGCAAAAAACAAGAATAAACAAGGAATTGTAAAAATGTATTGTATAAGTCATACACCATACAATATCCAATTTTTGTTGTTGTACAGAGTGGCATAATTATGGGAGGCATGACAGGGACCATTTGTTTTCAATAGAAATCAATAAACAGAAATACAGCATATAGGTTTTTTTTTAATGTGGGCACTTATCAACAAAGACAAAGTAAAGCAAGCCTATCATTTAAAACAATATTGCACAACCTAAAGACATATAGAATTTCAGATAATTTAGACAAAGGCAGCTTATTTATTGGCTTAAAGGTCTGAGTTATAGAGAAAGGGGTGATAAATGACCAAGGGTTTGTTTTCATTGGAAATGAAGCATTTTGGAATGGATATGATTTATCTGTTTAATACAGCCAAGGTTAATGTTTGGAAATCAGAAGGGAACTCTTTATTATCAGGACTATGCTAATGACATGAACCTATTGCTTTTAGTTTAAGAAAAGAGGTTAATTCCTTTCCCACAGATGTTCCAATGTCTTTTACTACAGAATATAACAGTTCTTATTGTACTGCTGAAGGCTATTAGACTGCCAGAATTAAATATGGACTGATGCAAGGAGAAATTCCCAAGCTTATTTTTAAAAGGCATTTGTGATTGTAGCAAATTACTATATGTAAATTATCCCAAATAACTTGCTTCCACTTATAACAGTGTCAAGCTCTACTAGTCCCTTCAGTTTCCAATTACACATAAAGACTGAATAGTGCTGGTTTAGGGAGGTTGTTGGCTGTACTGGAGGAGAGCATGTACAGTTATCATATTACAGGACACATCATGTGTGGTTGTCATCATAGGACAAACCATTCGCACATCTAGGGTACATTTATCAAAGGTCACAGTGTTTTTCCTGGTAACATTTTGTGTTTTTTCCAAAGGTCTAATGCTTTCACATTTATGAAGCTTTCCCCGACTAAAAACATTTCTCAACATTATAAAAACGGCTATTGACTTGAGACTTGAAAAAAGAAATAATGATCATTTATCAAGTCATTTCACCACTTCCCCAATTAGTATAACAGTTTTTTCTTTTGAGCCAAAAATCTTACCAATTCTTCCAATTCTGTCAGTTGTGGTTTTTCCTCTGTATGGAAATTACAAAACAAGCCTAAAGGACTAAAATAACCAAAAGCCTTTTGGTAAAAGTTTTTTACATTCAAGAAAACTGCTAGCAAAGTAAAAAAAAAAATGTTTTCAACTCTTCCTGAATCTGCACCTACAGGTAGCATCCTAAGACAGCATCATGATAAAGGTTACATAGCTGTGTGCATAAAGTATACAAGCTTTATCAGCAATGGCAGGATGTAATAATTAGAATATCAGTAACTTACTGATTAGTGAAATTCAATAAGAGATATCACAAAGCCCAACAATGTCACCATTTACAGAGTAATTACATTACATTACAGAGTAAATCAGTAGTTGGTTATTTCACTATTGTAAATGGTGAAATTTTAGCCCTTTGTTGTACAACCCTCTTTAGGGCTCTGGCACACGGGGAGATTAGTCGCCCGCGACAAAACTCCCTGTTCGCGGGCGACTAATCTCCCCGAGTTGCCTTCCCCTGCCATCCCACCGGCGAGAATGTAAGTCGCCGGTGGGATGGCACACGCGGCAGCGCGATTTCTGGAAATCGAGCCGCCGCGTGTGCCATCCCGCCGGCGACTTACATGTTCGCCGGTGGGATGGCGGGTCATGATAACTCGGGGAGATTAGTCGCCCGTGAACAGGGAGTTTTGTCGTGGGCGACTTAGTGGCTCTGGAACAGTCAGTTGTATAATTATTAAGCCCCAGCTACAGCAAATTCATTATCACTTACTGACAGGTTGCTGACAGACGCTGCATGATTTTACAGTCTGTCAGTGTGTGGAAGTGAGGAGACATGTCTAAAGATGTGACTGTGACGCTAATTATGTGACACCTTAATTATTTCACTGGATAGAGGTCTTTTAAAAGATTTGTGGCTATCACAGTTCCAAACTAACTTCATATAAAAGGAGATTTTGTATAAAGTCATCCATACCAATAGATACTAATGAGCAAACCTATTTCATGGCTGATCTAATAATGTTAAATAATGCTGAAAACTGTCAGCTACAGTCCTGCATAACCCTAATGAATATAGTTTCTCAGCCATATTTATATTGGGATGACGTAATCATGCATTCCATAGGAATGAGTGCAAATTATTTTGTCCATTTTAGAGCAATCACCTAATTACAGAAAATTTCAGCTAGGGCATGTTAGTAAATGATTTCTCCCTGCAAAAGTCACACTATGTGACTTTTGGATCTATAGGGGAAAATATAATAAAAGTCGGAAATGGAAAACTTTTTCACAATGCAAAAATGTATGCTTCTGTGCAAACAAATTTGCTTTTGTGCAAATTTTATATGGGCTTTGTGAACATGGAACTGTTTAGCGACCACTTCCGACAGTGGAAGAAAATTTGCGAATGTTATTGTTTGCAACCGTGTATGTAATATAGCTTCTTAATAGAGAAGTTGTTAAGTTTGCTCCTAAAGATTACTCCACCTTCAAGCATGCCCTAAAAAGTTTGCAATATGCAATTAAAATTCACAATGCAATAACAGTCTAATGAACAATATTATATTGCAAATTGCAAATTCTTATATGTGCGTATTTATATCCATTTAAGCCTTTTAGTACCTTCCCCCAATAATGTTTACTTATAGAACAAGCTTCTTTATCTGTGCTACACTCTCCATCGCCCACAAGTAGTAAGTCCTGGGGTGCAGGAAAATTTGATGCTAGCCAGTCAAAATGTTACAGGGTAACACTTCTGAAATAAAAAATAACAAAAGTGGTATAGAGATGATACCTTTATTAGCTAACTGAGATAACCATAGCATGCTTTCAAAACATTTTAGTTCCCTTTTCAAGCTGATTACCTAAGTCCTGGAGTAAATGCTATTTGGAACTTATTTGCACACCTATTGCAGAATTTGGTATGAATATAACAGGCAGCAGTTAAATGACCTTGTATTCTTCATCCATCATGTTACCTTAGATGCTGGTTGCAAACCCAATTTTTTTCTCCGTCTCCTCCTTAAATTTCTCTTAGCAAAGTGCATATTGGCTATGATGTGATAAAGCATTCCTCTCTCTTTAGTCATCCTGGCATCCAAATACATCTGGCTGCTCTTCCAGTGATGTCATGCTGAAACCACATCACCTGCAAGGGAAACTGATCTGCCAGTAATAAAGAACACAGTTTCTTAAAAGCAACAAAATCATGTAATGGATATAAGCAGGCCTAAGGCTTGTTTCATGCTTGTTATTGAAGACTCCTTCTTTAAAGGAAGAAGAACTAATAAAAATGGGGAACCTGCCACTGGGGGCCAATCATTTACTTTCCTACATGCTCATACTGCACCACACATCCCCAAAATGGGCAATTTCAGTAGTAAAATGCTGGGCAGCCTAAACTCCTAGCTTACTTTTATTGGTTAAGCTTATAGACAAATGCTGGTTGTTGCACTCCTCTACATTCTGCTCTATAAAAGCTTGCTATAGGAATAGTAAAATACGTAAAATCAGATTGCCTAATGCCTTGGCTCAAGAAAGGAGTAATCCCACATACCCAAGTACATGTGCAAGTGCAGGTTGTGGAGCAACATAGCCAAAGCTGACATCAGTTAAACTTAACTAACCCAGACTTAATAAGTAAAATAAGCATTTAAGGGGGATTCTGTTTTTATTATTATTATTCCCTGTTATTTATATAGGACTGCCATATTCTACAGTGCTTTATAAAGAATATACATCATTTACATCAGTCCCATGCATAGATGTAAACTTCCTCAGAGGGATCCTAAGAGCACTTACGCAAATAACAAATTCTCTATTTTTAGTATTTTCTGAGATCTTAGCAGTTTTTTGGTTTAAAGGACGAGTCAACCCAATATATAATTTTTGCCTAACAAAAAGAAAACCAACATTTTAAGCACATTTGCAATGTACATTCATTACAAATTGGTATTGGTTTTTGAGTTATTTGTATATATAATTGCTATTAAAAGCAGTGTCTGCCTGTCCTTTCTATACCCTGCCCTGGGGGCTCTGGCATTTAAAACAGTGTAACACAAGGCAGCAGACTGACAGACCTGACTTGCTGGAGGAGCCTGGCACTTGCAACATTGTTTAAAAAGTAACAACCAGGAGTTCAGCAATGCTGCTTTCAATAGTAATTACATTTACAAATATTTTTTAAAGCTCTAGCATTTTTTAACAAATTCATATTGGATAGTTACATAGTATTATGTTTTCTTTTATTAGGCAAAAAAATATTTTTGGGGTTTACATGTCCTTTAAGAGCTCTTTCTAAAAGTCAGCAATTGTAGGTTTAATTGAAAATGATACTGTCAGAATTAATACTTAACCAACAGATCATTTATATCATAAGTGGCCTTTTAAAGAATCTTACCAGATACACATATCTGTAAACATTGTGCTTTTATGTTTTATATTGAGCCACATATTGTGATATTCTGTTAGCTCCCGCAGAGATCACCTGACAGGAAATAATGCAGGTAATAATGTGTGCTCTTGGTTTGTGAGTAAACATAGTGTCTCATATGAGTAAGAAGGCAGATTTAAGAGCTTAAGTGCTTATCCAGTGGCACATTCTACTAAAAAAGTAAATTTTTCATGGAAAAGGGTTATCTATATAAAACCGTGTTGTCCATATGTTTTATGGGTTATTATTATTATGTGCATGGGTATAGTTTCCTTTTAACTTACCATACAGAAAGTACATAGATAGTCAGGGTCACTGACTGACACACAACCTTCAAAGAGAGCTATTGAGTCAAAAGCCTGGTACTGGCAATATAAAAATGCTGATATATCAGAAACCACTAATAATATAAAATATGGCTATCGGTAACTTTTGAAATGAACAGTTCTAGTACACATATTTTATGTTGTTTAAAAAGCCACATGCTGTACCATATGTTTCCAAATTCCTGATTGGTGGTATGCAGAAGATTAATACTACAGCATGTTTTCATTGAATATGACTGTTGGCCTGAATTTCATGTGGACTAGTTTTGCAGCTGTTTGAACTCCAATTTACTATAAACATATCTTTTGATATGGTGCAGAGAGCTACCCTTACTCTCGGAAACCTCAAGGGATGTGTACCTTTGAGAAGTACTTTGCACTTGATGTACATTAAACCCTTGTTATCGTATGTCGTAATAGTATAAGCAGTCACATATATTTACAATCAAAAGCTATTTTTAAAGCAATTTCCAAAAGGAACATTCTCTTCTGTAAAATGAATTTGTTCCTTGTAGAGCTCTCATACAAAAGCACCAAAGTAAAGTGAAAGTGGAACACAATGTGTAACCAAGACGTAAACCCATAACAAACAATTAGATCTTTGCTTTCCTAAATTGTAATACACCTTCTCATAATTCTGATCTTTCTGGATAACGAGTTTCCAAATAACCTATACCTGTACACTGCTCATACATCGTAATATTTTTGCTATTTGTAACTGCACATAAGCATTTAGGAGCTTTTGCTAGTAAATTAGGGCCTGGCCTAAATGGCAATTCATATGTACAAGGTGACTGAGTTCTTTTAGAGATATTGCATACTTTCTCATTTTTATGGTGTTATTTTATGTGTATAATGGAATTATCAAGTTCAGATTTGTAATCTTGGCAATGGCAGAATTGAGACTGTGTAAAGGGATAGTAATGGATATTCTTCTGGAGTGCGTTTTAGAAAAGAAACATTACTAAGAGTTGGCATGGCTTTATGGACAGTTGTCCTTGCCATCCTAATCTGATTAGGTTCTATAAGTACTCATGTATCTAACAGCATCGCGGTCATGCACTCAATGTCATATATTTAGTTCTGGTAAAGCTTTTGAAGTGGTTCTTAGTACCATTTAAGTATATAAAATGTCTGATTGGGTTAGACTTGTAAATTAAGTATCAGATCTGAGTCTTTCTTGGGGTTACCCTCTGCAAAGTCATCAAAAGCAAGTTTCTCACTAAAACTTAAGGCTAATGTCCCTAGGCTGGAACAAGCAATCTTTTGTGTCTGCACCAGGAGACCCCTGTGCCAGCCTGGGTGCAGGCACATAAAGTAGATTTCAGCACCAATCAGCAGTTAGCATTTACTATTTGAAATGCCGTCGGCCTGTATACATCATTTCTGGGGGAAATTACCTATGGTAGGCAGGTAAGCAGAGGATCAGGAGCATAGAGACAGGGACACCACTTCTGGCAAAATCACAGGTTTATTTGGGCAAACTCTTCCCAACATAAAGATTACAGGAACACAGTTCGTCAACATTTTCAACAAAATGTATTCAAGATTAGTCCCCTCTCTGGGTTCTCAACTTCTAGGGTAACTTTCACACTCTGGAACCTTTTCAGGGTTTCTCACCATTCCCAGTGACGTTCACACATCCATGGTGACACTCACACTCTTGAAGACTCAGGCTTCTCACTCAGCTCCCACCAGCTCACCAGCCTCTGGAACAATCTAGATTTTCCCAACTCTCATACACGTGGGCACAACTCTTTCTGCTCCTTGCAGTGGCATGCAGCACCCCCAGCCCCTCTGGGAGTTCCTAACACAGACAGGCAGCCATTCTGCCCTGTGCCCTGCTCTGAATGGCCCTTCACACTGAGTGGCCCTTCACACTGAGTGACCCTTCACACTGAGTGACCCCCAGGTGTGGGAGCACACCACTGTTTACCTCTCCAGGCAGCTCCTGTATACAGAGAAACTTGTATTACACCAAGATACTTGCAATAATTAGACCCCCCCCCCTTCTTCCCCAAACAAATGTTTTAAAGGTTAGCACTGAAGTACTTTACAAATACATCATCCTACCTCCTAAACATTATGGTGACCAACTGCCTAGGTGACTCTATAAAGCTTTCATGGACTGAGACTTTTTTTGTTCTTCATTAAAAAAACAATATTAAGTTGGGTGTGATCCAAGCTTTTCTGAGGAGAACTGGATGCATTTCAAAACTGTCAGCTCTTGTTCTCTTAGGTGGGATTAGCTATAAATAATGTCATGCACTATTTCGTGTAAGTCTTCCAGGACAACACATTGCCATAAAGCAAATTAGATGTGCAGTGTTTCAAGAAACATGATCTTCATCAAAATACTAAGCTTTTTATAATAAAAATAACATACTGACTGGAGAAAAAAATTGTAATGGCAAGGCTCCAGGCATTTTAGCTCAATGAATCTTTAGTGAATTACTGTCCGATACATATATGGCACTGTCAAAGTAGTATACCTGCTCATTTGTTAAACAGCAGTGTGCACTATTAGTTGCATATTTACTGTAAAGGTATTTATGGTCTACCTAACTTGATTCAAAGGGTGTAAAGCAGATTTATAAAAATGGTCATATAATAAAAATGTCAGCAAGACTGTAACATTTATTCCCAGATTGATTGAAAGCTTTGCCAATTTTGACTATACTTCCAAACTATCTGAGCATATATGTCACTTTGGTGGGGACATTTTCTATAGCAGTATAGTCGTAATTGGTCAAGCTTTCAACCAATCTGGGAATAAATGTTAAAGTCTTTATAAGGTACAGTCTTGCTGACATTTTTATTATATGACCATTTTTATAAATCTGCTCTACACCCTTTGAATTAATTTAGGTAGATATGTCACTCACGCGCTGAACACTGGAAATTATGTCAAGTGAACTTTCGGATTTGTCATTTGTGGTAGGCGCAGAACAATTGTGTCAAGTGTTTGGCCCCCTTGCAACCGCAATCATGTTGAATTTCTGGGAAAAAACACTGCATTGTGGGAGAAAACCATGTTGATTTTTCTCGGACTTGAACATTGCTTACTGCATTTGTGGAAATACAGTGTGCTACAATTATAAGTACAAAATACTCATATATAAAAAGCAGATAAAAAGGCGAGTTTATGTAAAAATCAATGTGAGTTGCAATATTATAATTCAAGCTAATTTTGCAATTTTTTAAAGTTGAAAATGAAGGATAGAATGTGGTTATGCTGCATTTAATTTTGATCCAGTTTTGATTTTTGTTTTACAAATAAGTACATATTTAAGATTTAATTTTTGAGTTTTCAAAAAACTCAGACCCCTTCCCTTTAATGACTCCTATGTCCCACCCCTTGGAAACTGCTGCTCCACAACTACAACTCCCATAATGCTGCAAGCCCACTCATGTTCTATTTGTCCCGCTGACATTGCACCAGCTTACCCCATGCCGACTCCATTGGGACTCCTTGTTTAATCACATGGAAATTTAAACATGAAAACGTCTGCTATTGTTTCCCATATGTGACCTGCCAGTATAAACCTCAGAAAATGCTGTTTACATGAATTAATATACAATCAGGCTTATTACTTAGTAAAAGACACTGTACAAGAGGCACTTGAATGAAAATTCATGTTAGGACATCCGAATATTGTTATACTCAGTATTTTATCAAACCCCTGAATAGTTAATTACATGGAACTGGCAGAATTCCAGTAACCAAGACAAGGTATTATTTTTTATTTTTTTTAAATGTTACACAATATTTTCAGTATTCCCACTACATCATCTGAATGGAACCTGTGCATGCATTTTGTATTTAACCCATTTTAAAATGAATTAAAAAACAAACCATATTGGACAAAGTAAAAGGGATCAGTCACAGTTTTCAGCCTTCCTTTTCCCCCCATCATGTCACCTTTTGTTAACACGCTATGTGTTTTAATGGCAGAGTGAACAACAGATGAATTGCAGGCTTCTGTTCTTGCCCACATAACACTGTGCATCTAGAGCTCAGCAAAACGTGGAAAGATTACAGGGTTCCAGCATTTAATACTAATAAATGGGAGCAACGTGCTGCTCATTAGCACATCATTAAGTGGAAAGAGACAGTTAAATGAATTTCATTTTTGATTTCTTTTATTCGCCAATCCCCCCTCCCACCCCCTTCCTTTGCAGAGACAGGGAAGCTCCAACAAGGATTTGCATTACAAATACTAATTTTGAACGATTCAGTTTTTTGTGCTCTGATCTGTCACTGTTTATCTGGCACACCAAGCCTTTTCTCAGAACCCCCTGTTTCATTTTATCTTGCCCTTTATTTAACATATAGACAAAAAAGATGTTTTGCATAAAATTAGAAATGATGATTTTCTTTTTTTAATTTTGTCTTTAAAATTAATTTCACTTTACAAAATGTAGTTTATGCCCTTAAAGCAACACATAAAGATTAAAAAAAATTTAAATAAATGTGTGTGGGTGGGGGAGGTGGCCCACAAAGTGTGTTTTGGGAAAGTATGCGTGCACGTTGCTGCTAACATGTGAATCCGGGGAGAGCTCGGCTGCAGAAAAGTTTCTAAGCAGAGCAGCTTTTTTTTTTTTGGTTTGGGGGATTTGCTGCCCCACCCCTCGGACTGAAGTGAATCTGCACAATAATGAAACATGCTAGTGGGGATGACATCATCAGTCAATGGTCCCAGCTCTTGTGCACAACATTCACCTTTTATTGTTCCAATGACATGGTTGGAATGTGATGGCAAATTCCGTAGGGAAAAGGGGCCAGGAAAAGGCCTGCCGAGGTTTCCGTGGAGAGTTGTGATGCCTTGCAAATTATCTGCTGCCTATGGCAAAGGTAAGCAAAAGCTGTTAGAATTACATGCACTCTGCTGCCTGTGACCTTGAGCAAGCCCTTTTGTTAATCAAGTTCTTCTGATTGAACTTGTAGCGCGTACAAGGAAAGACTCTTTGGCCAAGGGAGAATTGAAATTTCATGAGCACAGAACACAGGCAAAACTATTAACCTCATTATTTTGCTTCTAACCTAACAGGGTAGGCATGTTGATAACACAGTAGCGTGGATGAACAAAGGCTGTGTAATTGATTTTGGTGTGTGGGGCTGGTGCGTATCCTTATTGCTCAAGAGTTTATATTCAGTGAAACAAAAACTGCTTCTCAGGCTGCATATAACTGATAGTCAGTGGCACGAAAGTAATTGGACTATCTGCTATTATCACCTCTGGTCTGTTTAATTTGGCAGTTTTGAGTCAGAAACGTTACCAATTTCTGGAGATTTAGTTGAGAAACTAAATGTTCACTGTGCAAAACTGCAGGCATTTAAAAGCTATTAACAAGGTTTTTTAAAAAAAAAAAAAAAAAATGTGCCTAGCATTAATACACCAGTCAAGACTGCTTTGATAAATTGCACACATGATACAAAGTAAAGGAGCCCTGGAGTTTACACCTGCCTAAAATGGGAAGTTTGCCTTTAGATTAACTTTTGGTATGTTGTAGACAGTGATATTCTGAGACAATTTGGAGTTGGTCATGTTTTTTTAAATTGTGTGATTTTTTAATTATTTAGCTTTATGTTAAGCTGTTTTCTGGTTGCTAGGGTCCATTTTACCCTAGCAACCAGTCAGTGGCATGAATAAAAGACGTGAATGTAAACATGACAGGAACTAAACAGAAATATAAGTAACAAAATGTAACACTAGTACTAGAAGTTACTTCAACACACATTGACTAAGACCAAATGACATTAAATTATTAAACATGGCATTTTGCATGTACTTTATGGCTTAAAAGTAGAGTTTGTATTTGTGAGCATTATAAAGAACAGGTTTTATTTGCAAAATGAGTGCAATGTGCAAGAAATTGGAGCAGGTTGTTTAGTGGTGTAACTACTCTGCGCTGGGCCCCCATTAAATAAAAAAATCTTCAAAGGCGCCTGGAAAATATTTGCAATGATAAATTGGAAACAGGTGTTAGGTATTGGGTCCCCTTGCACCAAAGTGAGCTGCACTTTGTGTTTCATGCATGAAAGCAGTTTTACCTGATAACTGGTTCTCAGTACTACTCTACATGACCCTAGGGGGCACATTCATCAAAGTATGATTAAGTCCGAATACAATTTTTTCAAAGTTTTTGAACTGTGTAATTTTTGCAACTTTTTGTACTTTTTTGCACGACAATTTGCGCGACAAAATCGTATTTGTCAAAACGAGTACAAAAGTTTCAGACTCATTAAAGCTTTGTTATTGTGACTTTCCTTGGGCCAGGTTGGAGCTGCACAGTGCCATTGAGTCCTATGGGAGGCTTCCAAAATCATGTACAGAAGGATCAAAGTCAGAAAGGTTTTCCCAACATTTACCATTGTTCGGATAGATATATTTTGGGACTTTCGGATCGTACCATGATATTATCGTGTCTTTTCTTAAGCATTTCCGATCATTAGAAATTATGTAATTTAATCCGAATTTTTCCCATTTCGTGATTCGAATTCGTACTTTGATAAATCTGCCCCTAAGTATGGGGCAGGTGTGGTTGGATCCATTTTTGTGTCTAGCCTTTGCAAATTAGCTGTAGTATCTCAAATAAAATAATACCATCAGGTCTGAAACCCATTTGTTTTTGTCATTTTTATATTTTACCTTTGTGAGCTGGAAGCTAATTGCTATTTAGCATATTAATAAACATTCAACAGATTGGGTTGCATTGTCTGGCCAGCTGGCCATGGCTTTGTACTGTGCATGTTGATGACATTTGGCAATACTGACATGTAAAAGTGGGAGCTGCCTAGTTAAATGAAAACCAGCACAAACCTGTATTAGAACATTGGCTAGATTTTCTTTCTGATTTACAGAGGAAACCTAGCATTTTACTGTTTGTAGTGAGAACAAATCGCACACAAACCAATCCCACAAAAAATCACATATAGACACAAAAATAGCTATAGCCATTCGGTGTAGAGGTGGGATATTGCTTTGCAAAATGTGCACCAGATGGCACAATGAGGTCAGCTCTGCCAACAGTATATATACTTAAAACCAGATGCTGGATTTACACTAAAGAAAGAAAAATATGTAATCTAATCCAGAATTTTGCAGACATTTACAGGAACCCCTTCATGTAATTATGTCAGAAGAGCATTGTGCATCTCATCTATATGGCAGAAAAACATACAAAAAACTAAGCAAATTATCTCTTTACACATGCTTTGGATCACTCTGTATATACATAGATATTTTGTTCTAGCTTCCTTTTTTAAAATTATATTATTAATAAAGCTGTCATAGTGCAAACAGTATGAAACACAGTAAATTTTTAACAAAGTTTGTTGACCACATGACTTGTTTTATCCATACATGGATATCTAGATTTATCCAAAAATTTGTCTTGGCCTTGATAAATTATGCACACTGCATTGATTATCATAGCCTGTAAAACTGTGCCCATGCTTTGGCATGGACATACATGATACATATATGACTCTAAAGACACCAAAATTATCATACTATCTTCACAACTCTCCAAAAGTGAACTGAATGCATCACTAGGATTTGCTTGTATCATAAGTGCATGCAGTTTGGTTGCAAACCTGCAGTTTTGAGCTCATCTTAAGCTTTATGACGGGGAACCTCCAAACAGCTAAGTGGACTTAGCTGGACAGTAGTAATTATGCAGTAACACAGATGCAACAGTTTGACCTGATCATACGTATCAACTATTTTCCATTGGATAGCCCAGATTCTTGCAGACAAAATATGTTAGATTTTTTGGGTATTGTTTGGTGTAATGAGGGGTCTTTTTGTCCAGTATACAGACTCCCAACAGAAGAGTTGGGAGTTTTGTAACAGTGTGCGCTCATGTTTACCATGGAGTGGCTCTATGGATATATACTCTCACATTAATGTAAGAAGAATTATTTTGTGTAAAATATTTTAAATTATATATGTGACTTTACTCACACTTATATATGTATAATTTTAATATACAAATCAATAAATAAATGAGTAAGAAGTGAAGGAATGTATATTTGCTGGTTGGGTGTATCTAAGAGCTCAGGCTGTGTATTGGGAAACTTTGCAAATTTCACTTCCTAAAGCACAGAATAATGACATCACTTCTGGCAGCCAAGGAGCTCAGGATATGTGTAACAGTATCTTCTGAGAATATTACTTTATACACTTATAGACTTGAAAAACAGGCACAGAATGCAAAGGAATACAAAACAACAACAGCAGAAATGAAAATAAAATAGCATAGATGCTAATGCGTTGAATGGGGTGAGGAGATTGAAGAAAACTGGATGACTCTTACATTGTTGTGAGAGAAGGTGGGGGCCTGAATAAAAATAATCTTTCAAGTGGGACTGAGCCTAAGAAGTTTAAAAACGGGGATCTTAAGGCATACATAAGTAAAATAATGATAATAGTGATCCCCAACCAGTGGTTTATGAGCAGCATGTTGCGCACCAACCCCTTGGATGTTGCTCTCGGTGCCTCCAAACCAGGTAGTTATTTTTGAATTCCTGACTTGGTGGCAAGTTTTGGATGAATAAAACAAGACTTACTGCCAAATAAAGCCTCCTGTAAGTTGATGGTGTGCATAGAGGCTACCTAATAGCCAATCTTAGCCCTTATTTGGCACCTCCATGAACTTTTATGAGGTTTGTTTGGGGAAATTTTTAATGTAAAAATCTGAATGCTCAAAAAAATAGTGGGCACAGTGAGCAAAGGGATCCTTTTATTTTATGCCTTGTGCCTTTTAGCTTTGCACACTGAGCATTACATCCAAGATATAAGTCATACACGCATTTGGATTATTGTTACTAGCCTCTATATAGACAAGACAGAAGCACGTTTACTTCTGTAACCACAAACAATAAATAAAGACCACTGATTTTCAGGTCAGGTAAAGCCTACTTTTCATAGTATAAAGTACTAACACTTCAGAAGAACATTTCCAGTTAGGTCTTAAAAACAAGATTTAGCGAAAGGACATAAGCTTTTTTACATAGGTTTGTATATTAAAGCACATATAGCATTAAATAATGTAAAAAGGTTACCACATATACACTGTAAAAAGAAATATACAGTATTTAGTCTATAGGAATCACCTATTTATTTTGGGCTCAAGCAAAATGATGTCCTCTAGCAAGCAATGAATACTGTGCCCACATAATACTCTATTAAAATCTAGGGAAAAAACTGGAAACGAATTAGGAGAAAATTTTTCTCTCCCTGAATTGCATATTGCTTATAAGTTTTCACATTATAATCCTTAAATAATCTTTTCTCTTGGCCCATAGAGTTTTCTGTGGAGTCTTTTTGATTTGCAAAATTTTGTACCCTACTAAGGGGTATATTTATCATGCTGTGTAAAAAGTGGAGTGAAGCATTACCGGTGATGTTGCCCTTGGCAACCAATCAGCAATTAGATTTCAACAGCTAGAAAACCAAAGCAAAGCATCTGATTGGCTGTTATGAGCAACATCACTGGTAATGTTTTACTCCACCTTTTACACAGCATGATAAATAAACCCCTTATGTTCTAAAGCTGGTATTCCATTGTAGTATTGTAAACCACATCTGTCTCATATAGACATTGATATAGAATTCTAGATGATCTAGAATTCTGACCAACATGGTGCAGAATAATGATGTAAGATTTCTCTCAGGGTAGTTTTTCATTGAAGTTTAACAAATCTACACAAACTATTACAGATCACTCTGAGGCTATTCTCACGCAAGGCTGTTTCTTATCCGGTGTATTTCTGCAGGAACACCAAACAGCACCATGGACTGTGATTCTCAACACTGACTTTAATGAAAACTGTTTAACACAGCAGGTACTGGCATTTATCAGTCTGAAAGTGGGTTTTATTGCCAAAACCTGCATGCGCCTTCTGTGTTAGGCAGTTTCCATTAAGCCACATGCGTAGCTCAGACATTTCTCTACCAATTAAAAAAACACCTTCTCTGTCTTTAGCCTTAAGCTAGTAGTATATGGAAATACTGTAGTTTTCTCTGATTTTTTATTGTTTAAAAAAGGAGACTTATTCTTTTTGCAACTTTATTGTTATCAGTTCTATTGTGTAAATCTAACTTTAAACTGTTGTCTATAAAAAGGACCACCATATCTTTTTGGTTCAATGGAACTTTTGATAAAACATATCACCTACTCACAAAAGCCTAACAAAAAGAAAAGTGCAATTATGTAAATAAAAATATTATAGAAACTTTAAAAGTAATAATTAATTTAAAACTACATGTAAATGCTTTTACGGTAGTTTCATATCCTGGTGTTACTGGTCCTTTTTAGGCCGAGCCTTCAGTTTCACAATAATATGTATTCATAAAGCAGGAGGTACTGAGCTGACTATATAGCAGCACAGCCATCTTAGCAAAACGTTTTACTGCTTTTCAGTGCTCCATTCTTTTAGAGCCATGAAAAATATTTCATGTATTTTTGTTTCAGAAATTAAAGCACTCAGAACACCAAGTAAATTTCTGCTGGTGGTAATACTAAGTAACTTAACCCTAAAAAATGTCTGTAAGCTGCATAATTAAATTTACTTTTAAATAGTAACTAATTAAAATAAAAATTTACATTTATTTTTACTTTTGCAGGTTAAAGAAACTGCTTGAACAGGAGAAAGCTTATCAAGTACGGAAAGACAAAGAGTACACCAAGAGACTCAACAAAATTAGAGACGAATTGGTAAAGCTGAAATCTTTTGCATTAATGCTTGTGGATGAAAGACAAATGCATATTGAACAGCTTGGGCAGCAGAGCCAAAAGATACAAGATCTAACGCAAGAACTTAGAGAAGCAGAGAACAAGTTAAAAGTAGCTTGTGCTAAAGCTAATGAGGACAGCCAAAAACTCAATAAATTGGAAGAAGATCTTGCACACAAAACTTCCAAATATTTTCAAGAGCATGAAGAAATGGCTACTAAAGTGGCAGCGCAGGAGTGCAATAACAGACAGCTTAAGTTAAAAGTGGCAGGTCTTAATAGAAGGATTGAAGAGTTAGAAGAAGCAAATAGGGATCTTCAGAGGTCTGAGGAAGAACTAAAAGAGTTGAGAGAAAAAATATCTAAAGGTGAATGTGGAAGTTCTAGCCTAATGGCAGAGGTGGAAAACTTACGGAAGCGAGTTTTGGAAATGGAAGGCAAAGATGAAGAGATAACAAAGACAGAATTCCAGTGTAAAGAACTTCAAAAGAAACTCCATGAAGAAGAACACCATAGCAGAGAACTAAAATTGGAAGTAGAAAAACTACAAAAAAGAATGTCTGAACTGGAAAAGTTAGAAGAGGCTTTTACAAAAAGCAAATCAGAATGTTCCCAGCTACATGCTAAACTAGAGAAGGAAAAATCTCAAACTAGGGATTTGCTGAAGGAAGTTGAGGCTGTAAAAAGTAGAGTGAGAGAACTTGAAGCAGTAGAAGGAAGACTGGAAAAAGCAGAACATAATTTAAAAGATGACCTGACCAAGTTGAAATCTTTTACTGTGATGCTTGTTGATGAAAGGAAAATAATGGTGGCAAAACTAAAGCAGGAGGAAGGGAAAGTAGAGGAATTAAACAGAAACCTGAAAGTTGAACAGAGCAAGGTCATGGAAGTGACGGAAAAACTGATCGATGAAAGTAAGAAACTTTTAAAATTCAAATCGGAGATGGAAGAAAATGTATATAACTTGACAAAAATGAGAGATGAGTCACTTGGTAAACTAAGAACTGAAGAAGACAAGAATGCTGAATTAAGCTGTAGGGTAGATCTATTAATGAAAAGACTGGAAAATATGGAGGTGTCGGAAAAAGAAGCAGTACGAAACAGAGTGAAAAAAGGTTTTGACCAAGTCCACCAGGAAGACAACAAGTTGAAAGAGATGATTTTAGAGATTGAAAGGCTAAGGAATCGTCTTCAACAGCTAGAAGTGGTTGAAGGAGATTTAATGAAGACAGAAGACGAATATGATCAGTTGGAAAGAAAATTTCGAACTGAACAGGACAGAGCAAATGTCCTCTCCCTACAGTTGGAGGAACTTAAAAATCAAATTGCTAAGAATAAAGCCATTGAAAAAGGGGAAGCAGTAAGTCAGGAATCTGAGCTGCGTCACAGAATACGTGTTGAGGAATCTAAAAGTAGAGACTTAAGAGCAGAGGTGCAAGCACTTAAGGAAAAGATACATGATATGATGAACAAAGAAGACCAGCTT
Organism: Xenopus tropicalis; assembly: GCF_000004195.4. Classification (NCBI taxonomy): domain Eukaryota; kingdom Metazoa; phylum Chordata; class Amphibia; order Anura; family Pipidae; genus Xenopus; species Xenopus tropicalis. Next base: position 90,803,059 of record NC_030681.2, read on the forward strand.
TCTCAGCTTCAAGTAGACTATTCGGTTCTTCAGAAAAGGTTTATAGAAGAAGAAAATAAAAACAAAAATATGGGTCAAGACGTATTAAATCTGACAAAAGAACTTGAGCTTTCAAAGAGATATAGCCGTGCAATAAGGCCAAGCATGAATGGCAGAAGAATGGTTGATGTTCCAGTTACATCTACAGGGGTCCAAACAGATGTATTGAATAATGACATCTCTGAAGAAGAAACACCAGCTGTATTTATACGAAAGTCTTTCCAAGAGGAGAACCATATTATGAGCAATTTACGGCAAGTTGGGTTAAAACCACCAACTGAAAGATCACCTGTCTTGGAAAGGTATCCACCTGCAGCTAATGAGCTAAACATAAGAAAATCATGGATCCCCTGGATGAAAAAAAGAGAGAACGGCACACCAGTGACACCTGATAGAACAAGTAATAGCAATACTAGTCCAGGACGGTCAAATGAAGTCTTCCTTTCACCAAAGCATGGACAACCTCTTCATATACGAGTTACACCAGACCATGAAAACAGCACAGCTACTCTGGAGATAACTAGCCCTCCAGCTGAGGACTTCTTTTCAAGCGCAACTGTGATACCCACATTAGGCACTCAAAAACCACGAATTACAATTATCCCTTCTCCAGGTGTTATAACACAAAAAACAAAAGCTGCTGACAGCCCAAAATCTCCAGAAAGAGCTATGTCTCCTGTCACCATAACTACCTTCTCAAGAGAAAGGGTTGCAGAAAGTGGAAGAACTACTTTCAGTGACAGACCAACATCTCCAGTTCAGATACTCACTGTATCCACATCTGCTGCACCATCTGAGATATCTGTGTCACCAGATTCACAGGAAATGACCATGGGCCGTGCAGTTTTCAAAGTTACTCCAGAAAAGCAAACGGTTCCAACTCCAATTAGGAAATTCAATTCCAATGCAAATATCATAACAACAGAAGACAATAAAATTCATATCCACCTAGGTCCTCAATTTAAACGAAATACTGGCACTTCTGAGGTCACAACGCCTGTAATTACAGTCAGACCAATGCATATTGGTACAGAAAACAAAGAAATTACAACTGGAACCGTGCTTCGTTCTCCTAAGACCAATCTGTCAAGTAGGCCTATGATGAACAAAGTGACTAGTTCCATTACTATAACTCCTGCCACAAGCTCATCCACTCGTGGAACCCAGTCAATGGTAAGTACAATTATGCAAAGTGGTAACAGTAGTAGTGGACAACAAAACCAATTTATGCTGGTTAAATTACAGTATATTCCTAAGTAATAGAAGACCATAAAAAACAGATTTCACAAACAAAATATTATGCTTTTGTTGTCCTATTAATATACTCAGCTTTTAATGTATTCTAATATAATAATGAATGCAATTGTAATGTGCAAAGTGCAATTTTGGATGCAGTTTGCTATGTTTTGCTAGCCAGGATTTAGCGTTTCTCCCATAGTTCCATCTAAATCGCTAAATCAGGTGGTATGTATGTATATCTTTATTTATAAAGCGCTACTTGTGTACGCAGCGCTGTACAGTAGAATACATTAATACAAACAGGGGGTTATTAAGAAAATAATAGATAAATACAAAGTATAACAATAAATACAGATAGATACAAGATAAATACATTTGCACTAAGTTAAGAGTCAAAGACACAAGAGGATGGAGGTCCCTGCCCCGTAGAGCTTACAATCTATATGGGAGGGTAACTTACAGACACAAATAGGCAAATGCAGTATAAGTGCTGTAGGTCACAGTGGGTGACACTACACTATAAGTGCTGATTCCCAGATCAGGTGCTGGGTGAGTGCTCCAAAAGGTAGTCTTTAAGTTTAGTTTTAAAAAGACTGGGGGAGGATTCTCTCCGGAGGAAATCAGGGAGGGCATTCCAAATGTAAGGGGCAGCAAGGCAGAAAGGTTTAAGGCGAGAAACAGCAGTAGTAGTGGGGGGCGCAACCAAACGATCGCTCTGCGAGGAACGAAGGAGTCGGCCAGGAACGTATGGAGACATAAGAGAAGAGATGTAGTGAGGAGCAGAGAAGTGAAGGGCTTTGAAGGTTAAGAGAAGGAGTTTGTAAGATATTCTTTGTTTAATAGGAAGCCACGATAAGGACTTTAGTAGGGGAAGGGCCTGAACTCTCCTGGATGAGAGGAGAATTCTGGCAGCAGTATTTAATATAGACTGTAGGGGTGAAAGATGTGAGTTAGGGAGGCTGGTTAGTAGCAGGTTACAGTAGTCAAGTCGGGATAGGATTAGAGCATGCATGAGCAGCCTAAGCTGTTGCAGTAGAAAGAAAGGGACAGATTTTGGCGATATTGCGTAAGAAAAAGTGACAGGTTTTGACAGTGGTGTTAATTGTTAAGCACAATTATGTGTAAACGTTTTGGCCAGACACAAATGCAGTAATAATGTTCAGAGTTGGAATTGTGCCACTGCTTGGCGTCACAGTGATGTCTGCAATGATTCTATGAGTGAGTGCAAGTACCTTGACTGAATAGTGTAAATTCTCACTGCATCCATTTTTGCATGACCATGTAAGTAATTGCTCAAATTGTACTTCAAAACTTAAATGAACACTCCGAAAATACCTTAACAATGCATCCAACATATTTTAATATTATCTTTTCTTTTTAGACATCACAGGATGGGTCATCCCAACGCCACACTCCCACCCGCATTCCCATGGCTAAAGGTATGAAAGCAGTAAAGCCAATAATGGCAATCCCGGGAGCAGGAAATCTGTCAAAATTTGAGCCACGTGGTGAGAGTCAGTCTATGAAAATAGAACTGAAGAAATCCTCAGCCAGCAGCTCTGCCCCTCATGGAGGAGGAAAGGGCTGAGGCTAAGACTCAGGGGTATGTGCAGGTATCTCTGCTACCATAAAAAGCAGTCCCCTGTTTCTTTCACAGGAAAGTTCTTAAATATTTCATATGCTAATTTCTCTGCTGTTGGATAGGCCAGCAGACCTATGAGCTGCAGGCCTGTTTAGCAGTGTTCTGTACGTTGATAATATTGAAGATAATCAAATAACCATGTGTCTCAAACTAAAGAAGTAATGCTTCTGTCCTGTAAAACATTGGTGATTGTCCCGCTATTGTGTAGGCAAAACAGGAATTTGTGTGTTCTGTCATCTATACGGAGGTGCAGCTATCAACCCATCAGCCATCTTGGCATAAATGTAGACCGCTCTAGCGATGTATTATATATCAAGATTAACACTGCAGTTTTTGTCTCCCGCACCGACCCAGTACTGATTTTAGCACATATAGTAGAGTAATATCTGCACCTTGCGTTGGGTGAAGTTTAGATACTATAAGGTAATCTTATACAAGGGGGGAATGCACACACTATAACATATCTTTTGCAACCAAAATTGAAAAGATGAAAGCGTTAATGTCAATGTTAATTCTTCTTAATATTTAACCAGAAGATATCCCTTTCCCCACCAGCTCAGATCCTAATTTAAATAACATTGTCTGTAAATGATCCTCAGATTACACTTCAAAGTCCAAATTCATCATCTTTAATGACCATGATGTTAGCATGGAGGAGCAGGGCTGGAACTCAGGGTTGGCAGGCATGTGCTTTTGCCTACCCCTAGTACTTTGTCACAGTGGTGTAACTATGGGGTCCCAGGGCCCCCCCCTGAAAAAAATTTTCTGTAGTTACGCTACTGCCTTGTCACAGCCCCTGCTCAATACCAGCACAATGGGCAGTGGGGCAATCAGGGGAATGTATTGTGTGCATGGGTGGTCTAGGAGTGGGAGGGGTGACAAGAGCAGGAGGTGTCTCCATAAAAAAGCCTTTCTACTCCGTTTGCACCTGCCTGCCCATATTTTCCCATATAGTGCTGGTGCAATGCAGTGTTTTAGAATTTTTAATCTTAATCATCACCATTTCTCCTCATAAAGGATAATGGTCCACCAGATGCTTTATCTTCCCCAGAAGTCTGTATTTTAATGGCAACAACTGGTCATTGTTCTTAGAGGCAAAGCTCGTCTCACAAGCCCTTAAGTGCACATTTTGGAGGTTGAAATCAGCCTGTTTAAGTAATAATAAGAATAATAAACTGGAATTCTTAGAAGTAATGCTGGACTCAGGGCCGGATTTGAAGTTCCCAAGGCTGCCCCTTTCGGCGCCTGCCCACCTCCTCCCTCCCGCGCGTGGCACAACTCGCATACAGAGCAGGGGGAGGAGGACGTGCTAAAGTTTCTGCACGTCCGACCCCCATTGCTCTGTATGGGAGTAAAATTTCCTTGCGGCTGGGCGGCATGCTGCCCCTAAATTTGTGCCGCCCTAGGCCCGGGCCTTTGTGGCCTTACCACAAATCTGGGCCCGGCTGGACTGTGAGTAAAAAAACATGTATTTCATGAAGTTTTTGCAATTTTTATTTCTTTAGTAAATAATCCCTTTAAATTTATGGATGCTCTTGATTAATGTTGCGTGTATGCTGACCTCTACTGGAGCAATTGAGTATTATACATTGCAAGTATAAACTGTGCCCTAATATTTTGCTATTGCTGTAGTTTTAATCAAGACAGAGTGTTTGCTCTGGCTCACTATTCTATGGAGTGGTTTTCCTTTTTAAATGTATAATTTGAATATAATGAATACTATTTGTACTATGTACTATTAATATCACAGTTTACGAAAAGAAAACTTCACTGCTCTTAATTCTCTTTTCTGCACTGCCGAATTATGAACTACTTTAATTATCCTTTCATAAATATGCCCCATGCTGCTATGCCCTAATTAGAGGAAAGGGTGTTGCTGGGTAATGCAGAAAGGCAAAGACCCCATGTTTGGATAAAAATGTAGAGGGGCCTGTTGGTTTTTTTTTTTTTTTTTGCCCTCTCCTATTAAAGTAAAAGTCCCTTTCTATGATGGCTGTATTGGTGGGTCCCCGTAGGTTAGTTTGGCTTGAATGGGGCTGTTGTACCTTTATGGAAATAGGTCTATTGGCATTGGGAAGTAATGTAGCATCTCTATACCCTAATACTCATGAAAAATAGTAGGGATTTATTTTAAATTTTTAAAGAAGACTAAACTACAAGGTTAACGTCTTCAAGTGGAGAAATGCATCCAAGGAAAAGACTGATGCAGACAGATGAAAAGCCATTATGTTGACCACGGTTTCTTGCTATATTGATATAAAACATTTTGTGTTTTTAAACAGCCTGTAAAACAGAAATTAATTTCTTCCTTCCAAATGTCCTTTGCATAACTAAATTTCTACTAAGCGTTACTGTAGTGAAATCTTTATAAAACTACTTTTCCTTTTCTTTCCAGAAAGTATAGTTATACATCAGCTACGCTTGAACTCTAGATGACATGGAAAGGCAACTGAACTGACGCACTTCTACTGAAATCCAGCAGCTCTCCTGATTTAAATGCTACTGATTCACGAGAGGAAATATGTTTTCATTGCAAATATTCTTGCAGGTGTTTCTTTAAGAACATTCAGAGATATTTTGACTTAAAGGTTTATATTTTATTGTGATGTTGTTACTCTTAAGACTTTGGTCTTTGCTGTTTTTTAAATTATTTTATAGTATCCTGAGATAATAAAAATAAATAGAAAGTGATTTAGCCTAAAACTATATTTTTTTATGATTAATGTGATTAAAATTAACAAGCAAAATATAAAAAAAAAACTTACAAAACAATTTTTTTTTTACAAACATTTGTAATACACTACTGAAGACAAAATCAAATCATCAGCCAGGTCTAACTATTAGATGAAGTCCAAATAATATTTGTTAGAGGTACCTGTACATTTTTTTTGCAGATATCTAGCAGCTGTTTTTTTAGCATCTAAGATTCAAATGTTTTCGAATGTATTCGAAAGTATTAGTTGAATAAAGATTGGTTATAGCACCAACATCAACATTTGTTACACAAATAAGCACTGGCGAAGTGCCATGCTCCACAAAACACTGGAGATATGTATGTATGTATAACTTTGTTTATAAGGCGCTACAAGAATACACAGCACTATACAATCTTACAGTGTACAACAGTACACACAGGGAGGGCACATGTTATAAAAAATTCAATGAATAAGTATAAATACACAGATTAAGTGCCATATGGTAAGAAACACAGCAGGAAGGAGGTCCCTGCCAGTAGAGCTTACGGTCCCTATCAACCCCCAATCCTCAACCCCATGTATGAATAAAATATCAGTGGCTAAGCCCAAGCCTTTATTCTCTGTCTATACCGTATATACTCGAGTATAAGCCGATCCGAATATAAGCCGAGGTACCTAATTTTACCTAAGAAAACTGGAAAAACGTATTGACTCGAGTATAAGCCTAGGGTGGGAAATGCAAAATAAATACCAATAAATAAATACCAATAAAATGACATTAATTGAGGCATCAGTGGGGTATATGTTTTTCAATATTTATTTCAAAGAAAAACAGTAAAATAGCTCTGTAAACGGAGAAGAGGGTCAACAAAAACAATATGAGTACTACCCCACGCTCATTGCACATTGGCAAACTGGCAGCAGGCCCAGTCCTGGAGGGATGTAAGGGGAAATAAGTATTGCTAGTGGGAGCCTAGGCCAGGGCGCTGGAGGGTCTGGTTGCAGGTGGCCTTATTTGCACACAAAGGAGAGAGGGTGCTAGTCTAGAGGGACCCATGGCACCCGACTCAAGTATAAGCCGAGGGTGACTTTTTCAGCACATTTTGGGTGCTGAAAAACTAGGCTTATACTCGAGTATATACAGTAACTCTTTCCTTGCTCTGTAAACACATGCTTTATAACAAGTATTGGATATATAGTTTTGTATTTTTACTTTTTTAAAGAATACAAACATATTTTTACCTTACTTGAATTTAAAGAACCTTTTACAGAGTTTTCCTTTTCGGATATTTGACTTTTGATTCCGCCAACCTTTTGATCTAATGCTGTTGTCATACAGTAAGAACTCGACAGTCACAGTGGTATAGGTCAGTAAAATCATACCTCCCAACATTTGAAAACCGAAAAGAGGGACAAAAAGAATTGGCAATTGGCAATTTTTTACCACGCCCACTTTTGTGGCCACACCCCAATTAACACACCCCATTTTTTTCTAAAAATACTCCTTTTATATAGTTGAAATGGCGGGATCAGATGCAAATGTGCTATACCCTCATACTGTACTACCTAAGGAAAACAAAATAGCAACTCCTACATATAAAATACAAATATAGAGAAAAGGCAGTCAGTTATAAGTGAGCTCTAACTATGTACCAGTTTTGCCCCCCCACACAGGGGAGACTCATACACAGAGCCCCCCATACACAGTGCCCCCATACACAGTACCCTTTATACACAGTGCCCCCATACACAGTACCCTTTATACACCGTGCCCCCCATACAGTATGCCCCCCATACACAGTACCCTTTATACACAGTGCCCCCCATACACAGTGCCCTTCATACACAGTACCCTTCATACACAGTGCCCTTCATACACAGAGCCCCCCATACACAGAGCCCCCCCATACACAGTGCCCCCCAAACACAGAGCCCCCCATACACAGTACCCTTTATACACAGAGCCCCCCCATACACAGTACCCTTTATACACAGAGCCCCCCATACGAGCTCCGACTCCTTGCGCTGCTTCTCTCCTTATGTGGCTCCTCCTCCGGCGGTCCCAGGCCCTTTTATAAGGTTGCGCCCCGTGTGTACGTGTGACGTCATTACGCACGGGCGCAACCTTATAAAAGGGCCAGGGACCGCTGGAGAAGGAGCCACATAAGAAGAGAAGCAGCGCAAGGAGTCGGAGCGCTCAGCTTAAGCCCTCTCATCCTGCTGTCGCGGATCGTTCTATGAATGTCCCGCATTTCCGTAATCTATTACGGAAATGCGGGACATTCAGGGAACTATCCGGGACAGCGGGATGCGCTAAAATGTAAATGGTTTCAAACATTTCCATGTGCACTTTTCTGTCCACAACTTAAATTCTCTTCCTTCAGACACCTGTGCAAATACACAAAATGGAACCTGTCTTTAAAGTATGCAGTAGTAAACTGGAGAAAGTAGTACATCTGGTTAACATGAGAGAACAAAATGTCACAAAAAACAGCCATTACAAGAACAGACAAAAACAGCCATAACAAACCGCTTTAAAATTGAAAAATATCAAAACATACTGTAGCTGCGCAGTTGAACTGCATCTTAAGGCTTACTAAAAATTAAACACCAGAACAGGTCCCCCCATGAACACAAAATTTGACATACCATACCCCTTGTGTGTGTGCTACACAAATGGTAAGCTAGCAGGGAGGTAGGATTTTCTGGGACAACAGGTTGAACCTAGCTACTATTATAGAAGTATTTTACTGAAAAGCAGGGGAGTAACTATAATGGGGAAACAACTGCTAGAGGTCCAGGAATTTCAGAGGGCCCTGTAGGACTGATACGTAGTCGCAATATGTGTTCATGGAAAATGTATTCCTAGTCATTTTACTGCTTGAAAGTTAATGTAGGAGACGCTCATATCATTCATTAAATAAAGCCTAATGTAAACAGTTCTTTTATAGTTCATAAAAGTGTCATTGGCCTTTCTGAGTTATCTAACACAGGTTCATCTACTATCTGCTAAGCTTTTAAAGCATTAATGCAATGTGCTGCTTGCCACACCCCAGCCACCATCAATTGCTTTTAGTATTTAGGGTCTGGAAAGTCCTTCATACACTTCCATTAGTATGTTGTTTTGTGTCAATACATTTTTAGTCTATTTAAAAAAAAAAAAAAAAAAAAAAAAATACCTTTTATGAAATATGCTGCTTCATATACAGGTATAATATCGGCTATCCAGAAATCTAGAAACCTCTGAATTATGGGAGGGCCATCTCCCTTGGAGCCACCTTTTGTAGCAATTACAGCTGCAAGTCGCTTTGGATAAGTCTCTATGAGCTTGCCATATCTTGCCACTGGGATTTTTGCCCATTCCTCAAGGCAAAACTGCTCCAGCTCCTTCATGTTGGATGGTTTTCTCATGTGAACAGCAATCTTCAAGTCTGACCACAGATTCTCAATTGCATTGAGGTCTGGACTTTGACTAGGCCATTCCGACACATTTAAATCTTTCCCCTTAAACCACTCAAGTGTTGCTTTAGCAGTATGCTTCAGGCCATTGTCCTGCTGGAAGGTGAACCTCCATCCCAGTCTCAAATCAAAGGCAGACTGACACCGGTTTTGCTCAAGAATATCCCTGTAATTATCACCATCCATCTTTCCCTTGACTCGGACCAGTTTCCCAGTCCCTGCTGCTGAAAAACATCCCCTCAGCATGATGCTGCCACCACCTGTTTCACTATGGTGATGGTGTTCTTGGGGTGATGGGATGTGTTGGGTATGCGCCAGACATAGCATCTTCTTTGGTGGCCGAAAATTTCAATTTTAGTCTCATCTGACCAGAGCACCTTCCTCCATACATTTGGGGAGTCACCTACAGGTGTTTTGGCAAACTCAAAACGTGCCTTTTTATTTTTACCTTTAAGTAATGGCTTTTTTCTGGCCACTCTTCCATAAAGCCCAGCTCTATGGAGTGCACGGCTTATTGTGAACGATTTCCATAGTATAAAGGAAAAAGTTGGTTTCAAAGCACTATTAGCAGGTGTAACAACAGTACAGGTATAGGGTCTGTTATCCGGAAACCCATTATCCAGAAAGCTCCAAATTACGGAAAGCCTGTCTCCCATAGACTGCATTTTAATCAAATAATTCAGATTTTTAAAATTGATTTCCTTTTTCTCTGTAATAATAAAACAGTACCTTGTACTTGATCCCAATTTAGATATAAATAATCCTTATTGGATGCAAAATAAAACCTATTGGGTTTAATCAATTGTTTATTGATCTTTTAGTTGACTTAAGGTATGAAGATCCAAATTACGACCCCTTATCTGGAAAACCCTTGGTCCCGAGCATTCTGGATAACAAGTCCCATACCTGTATACTCAAATCACGTTTAGTAGTTAAAGGTATAATTTAAACACAATTGGAACAACTTTTTGAACAAAAGCTGGGCTTACACTATGATCTGCCACTTATTATTGTGAGTTAATTTGCTGTGGGGAAATGCAAATATAATCACTAATAGAATCGGTTAACATGTGCTTACACAGTGAAAATAGCTTCTTGCAGCCCCAGGTGCATGCTGTACCCACTGCCCGGGCAGATAAATTCAAGAATGAAGAAAACAGCAGCACTCCGGTTGTTTTGAAAAATGTGAATCTTTACTAAGTGCCAAAGATTCACATTTTTCAAAACAACCGGAGTGCTGCTGTTTTCTTCATTCTTGCAAATATAATCACTGTGATTTTTGAATGACACCACAAGCTGTCAATGTGAAGGACTGCTTAATAAATTTAACAAACGTAACAAACATGTCTGTATGGTCTGATACTTCAGTCAATATCATTAGAACTTCTTGTCAAATTTAAAGGGATAAACGTGCCTATTTATACCCTATGGAATTATGATAAATTATCTGCTCTATAAGAAAAGATTAATCTCATAACCACAATTTATATAATTTGATTGTAACAAACTGAAATTGATACTGTTACATAAGTGTAAGGTGGGGAATGGAGATTAATACATAAATGTAACTTTTGAGCCAGCCTAACCCACTGGAAGGAAACTTATCAATATTATATTATATATAGCTACTTACCAGCCCAGTAAGAGGTTATTGACAGGACAGGTACATGGGGTTGCAATTATATATATATCAGTCCTGATGGTGTCTGCACTCCAAGGCTTTAGTATTCTATGGGGTGCACAGCCAAAATTCGAGTATTTAACATGAAATAATCTGTGGCCGGCACACCCGTAAAATTCAAAAAAATCTTTTTATTGAAGACTCATTGTTCAGAACCAACGTTTCGGTCCTCATTAGGACCTTGATAAAAAGATTTTTTTGAATTTTATGGGTGTGCCGGCCACAGATTATTTCATGTTTTATATATACAGTGGTGTGAAAAACTATTTGCCCCCTTCCTGATTTCTTATTCTTTTGCATGTTTGTCACACAAAATGTTTCTGATCATCAAACACATTTAACTATTAGTCAAAGATAACACAAGTAAACACAAAATGCAGTTTTTAAATGAGGGTTTTTATTATTTAGAGAGAAAAAAAATCCAAACCTACATGGCCCTGTGTGAAAAAGTAATAACTGGTTGGGCCACCCTTAGCAGCAATAACTGCAATCAAGCGTTTGCGATAACTTGCAACGAGTCTTTTACAGCGCTCTGGAGGAATTTTGGCCCACTCATCTTTGCAGAATTGTTGTAATTCAGCTTTATTTGAGGGTTTTCTAGCATGAACCGCCTTTTTAAGGTCATGCCACAACATCTCAATAGGATTCAGGTCAGGACTTTGACTAGGCCACTCCAAAGTCTTCATTTTGTTTTTCTTCAGCCATTCAGAGGTGGATTTGCTGGTGTGTTTTGGGTCATTGTCCTGCTGCAGCACCCAAGATCGCTTCAGCTTGAGTTGACGAACAGATGGCCGGACATTCTCCTTCAGGATTTTTTGGTAGACAGTAGAATTCATGGTTCCATCTATCACAGCAAGCCTTCCAGGTCCTGAAGCAGCAAAACCACCCCAGACCATCACACTACCACCACCATATTTTACTGTTGGTATGATGTTCTTTTTCTGAAATGCTGTGTTACTTTTACGCCAGATGTAACGGGACATGCACCTTCCAAAAAGTTCAACTTTTGTCTCGTCGGTCCACAAGGTATTTTCCCAAAAGTCTTGGCAATCATTGAGATGTTTTTTAGCAAAATTGAGACGAGCCATAATGTTCTTTTTGCTTAAAAGTGGTTTGCGCCTTGGAAATCTGCCATGCAAGCCGTTTTTGCCCAGTCTCTTTCTTATGGTGGAGTCGTGAACACTGACCTTAATTGAGGAAAGTGAGGCCTGCAGTTCTTTAGATGTTGTCCTGGGGTCTTTTGTGGCCTCTCGGATGAGTTGTCTCTGCGCTCTTGGGGTAATTTTGGTCGGTCGGCCACTTCTGGGAAGGTTCACCACTGTTCCATGTTTTTGCCATTTGTGGATAATGGCTCTCACTGTGGTTCGCTGGAGTCCCAAAGCTTTAGAAATGGCTTTATAACCTTTACCAGACTGATAGATCTCAATTACTTTTGTTCTCATTTGTTCCTGAATTTCTTTGGATCTTGGCATGATGTCTAGCTTTTGAGGTGCTTTTGGTCTACTTCTCTGTGTCAGGTAGCTCCTATTTAAGTGATTTCTTGATTGAAACAGGTGTGGCAGTAATCAGGCCTGGGGGTGACTACAGAAATTGATATTGAAATTGAAAATTGAAATTGATAAACCACAGTTAAGTTATTTTTTAACAAGGGGGGCAATCACTTTTTCACACAGGGCCATGTAGATTTGGAGTTTTTTTTCTCCCTTAATAACGTAAACCTTCATTTAAAAACTGCATTTTGTGTTCAATTATGTTATCTTTGACTAATAGTTAACGGTTTTTGATGAGCAGAAACATTTAAGTGTGACAAACATGCAAAAGAGTAAGAAATCAGGAAGGGGGCAAATAGTTTTTCACACCACTGTATATATATATATATATATAGGTTTTAGAGGATTCAATTAAAGGTGTTTTAATTGTGCCACTAAATTGTGATCTCAAGCTGCAGGCATACCTTCAGTTGTCTCAATAGTGCCCTTAAGTCTCCCCATACTTCACCTGTTCAGAAGATCAGAAGCCACACAGGAAAAAAAAATGCTGGGTATGGTAGAGAAGATTCCCATAATGCAACGCTCCTGCACTGACAATTTGGCCAGATCCATAGCGTGCACATGCGCACGCACCGGCGACGCTGCCGACAGGAGAGCGAGAAGCGAGTGTAAGAGGATGCTCTGTGACAGGTGAGCGGTGAACATGTGGGGGGAGTTGGGGGTTGGTGGCGGCTATACAAAACTCTGCTAAACTACAAAACTGGCCGGTGAGCGGCGGGGGTTGTCAGCGGCGGTTATACAAAACTCTGCTAAACTGTGTGACATGCTGTGGGGTAGCGGGAGGGTGTGGGCAGCTGAGCGGTGAACGGGGGGGTGGCGGAGGATACTCTGTGACATGCTGTGGGGTAGTGGGGGGGTGGCTAAACAAAACTCTGTTAAACTCATGTGTAAACGTAATAGATTACAGAAATGCGGGACATTCATAGAACGATCCTCGACAGCGGGATGAGCGCTCCGACTCCTTGCGCTGCTTCTCTCATGTGGCTCCTTCTCCGGCGGTCCCTGGCCCTTTTATAAGGTTGCGCCCGTGCGTAATGACGTCACACGTACGCATGGGCGCAACCTTATAAAAGGACCTGGGACCGCCGGAGAAGGAGCCACATAAGAAGAGAAGCAGCGCAAGGAGTCGGAGCGCGTATGGGGGTGCTCTGTGTATGGGGGTGCTCTGTGTATGGGGGGTGCTCTGTGTATGGGGGGGTGTTCTGTGTATGGGGTGCTCTGTGTATGGGGGTGCTCTGTGTATGAAGGGCACTGTGTATGGGGGGTGCTCTGTGTATGGGGGGGTGCTCTGTGTATGGGGGGTTGTTCTGTGTATGGGGGTGCTCTGTGTATGAAGGGCTCTGTGTATGGGGGGGGTGCTCTGTGTATGGGGGGGTGTTCTGTGTATGGGGGGGTGTTCTGTGTATGGGGGCACTGTGTATGGGGGCACTGTGTATAAAGGGTACTGTGTATGGGGAGGTTCTGTGTATGGGGGGGTTCTGTGTATGAAGGGCACTGTGTATGGGGGGCACTGTGTATAAAGGGTACTGTGTATGGGGGGCACACTGTATGGGGGGCACTGTGTATAAAGAGTACTGTGTATAAAGGGTACTGTGTATGAAGGGTACTGTGTATGGGGGGGGCACACTGCATGGGGTGCACTGTGTATAAAGGGTACTGTGTATGGGGGGCATGCTGTATGGGGGGCTCTGTGTATAAAGGGTACTGTGTATGGGGGGCACGCTGTATGGGGGGCACTGTGTATAAAGGGTACTGTGTATGGGGGGCACACTGTATGGGGGCACTGTGTATAAAGGGTACTGTGTATGGGGCGCTCTGTGTATAAAGGGTACTGTGTATGGGGGGCTCTGTGTATGAGTCTCCCCTGTGTGGGGGGGCAAAATTGGTAGATAGTTAGAACTCACATATAACTGACTGCCTTCTCTCTATATTTGTATTTATATGTAGGAGTTGCTATATTGTTTTCCTTAGGTAGTACAGTATGAGGGTATAGCACATTTGCATCTGATCCCGCCATTTCAACTATATAAAAGGAGTATTTTTGGAAGACAATGGGGTGTGTTAATTGGGGCGTGGCCACAAAAGTGGGCGTGGTCAAAAATATTTTTGTCCCTCTTTTCGGTTTTCAAATGTTGGGAGGTATGGCTTAATAGATTTTGACTTTCCTTGTCCTTTAATGGAACTTACTACACATTGTGGACCCGTGACTATACTATAGTGAAGGGTTTCCTTAATTATATTGTTAGCCCAGGATTTCTGGCATAATTGATTTCACCAGGTCCAGATTGAGACTCATAACAGACATTTCAAGCACACAGAGGCCCAACAGACCCCCATATTCCCAATAGTAACAGAGTATGCCATCTTAAAGCAGCCCCTCTGCCATTAGCCAGAATGTACATACTGTCCGTCTCTTATGTAACATACACATGTGTGTATATGTTAGGGCTGTTGAGGTCTTAGAAAGAATAACCCAACTAAATAGCATATCAAAATTTCTTGGAGTAATGTGTTAAACGAGTGCTACCCCTACAAGATGATTTCTCTGTTGTGCCTACAAAAATAGAAGTGACTTTTGCCATTCTGCCACCTGAGTCCTCAAAGTCTGAACGGCCCTAAAGCTAACCACCCCTTCTACCCCGAAGGCCTCTTAACTCCACTCACGTCCCTCTCTGTTTAGGGCCCAGGTGTAACGTTTTTTGGGAAATTGAGATGTAATTGCACAAGATCATGATTGACCATATTGTCTCTAAGGTGTGGCCAACTTCAAAGAAAAGAAAAAGATCTTTTCCTCTTCTAGGCCATAATTTCAGGGATTTGTATTGCAAATGGGCCAATTGAAAAGCAAACCGAAGAGGGGAAAATGTGAGTCTCTTTTTTGTATCTCTGCCCAAGGGGAACAGAAGTATGACACTTTCATTTACTGTGGCGCGTCTGTCTGGGCTTGTATCCATTTTAGTAAATGTTCACTTTAAACCTCTCAAGGACTTCCCAAATGTAGCCATTCAACTGAATCAAATGCTTTTTCTAAGGTAATTAAGAAAATACATTGTCTTTTGTATTTTCATTTAGTATTAAAAGGGTGCTTTGTTGTTCCAAAACGCCAAGGCTTGTATGGATTTAGTCATATTTCCGATTTAAGTTATATGTCTCTAAAAACAAGCACATAGGGGC